>NC_058189.1:12765000-13390000 GCF_907165205.1 Coccinella septempunctata | reverse complement strand
TCCTTCATTTGGAGTCTTGCCCGCAAAACGAGTGGCGAAGGGTGTAATTCTCTTGAATTTTGGAAAATCTCAAATATCTCGAAAAACAAGGCACTTTTATTGAACGTAAAATATATTTATGTTCGACTGCATCATAAACACTTCATTTATGAATTCGTTTAGAGTCCATAATATACTACTTTATTGGACACCACTTTATTGGACATCACTTTATTGGACTCAACTGTCAATATCATTCTGTCAAGTAAATAATCTAAATGCAAATAACACTTTATTCAGGAAGAAGAATTTAACTTCGACCTAAAAACAAAATTATGAATAACTATTCTAAGCATTAACGTGGTAGTGAATATTAAAAACACATTCTTTGTTATTATAAAAATGCATGCCTGAGGAAGTCGAGCTGGAAGTGGAAGCACAGTTTTCGATCTGCAATACTCTTGTACTTCCTGGCCCAATATTCTGGTGGCAACACTTATTTTAGTACTTTCCGATTAATCTATATAGTCCATAGCGAGCTTTCAATTCAATACTGAAGTAAGCCAGAATACTGTCTTCTGTTGATTTCACAATTTTCTTCGCTTTACACCACTTGTTATAGGCCGCATACATATTTTCATAAGCACTTTTAGATTTAGTGGGTAAGAGAGATTCTTTGGCGCTTACGGCTAAATTTTCTACGCTTTCTTCTCCAGCACTATCCATTTTTTGGATTATTATGACGTTTGTCACAAAATTAAGGAAGTAAACAACTATGTTTACTGAGGTTGCCAAGGTGGCTGGTTACTAAGGTAAGAAAATCAAAAGCACACTTAATGTTTTTCAGTAATAAGCCATTTCAGAAAATAAAATTTCTGCATTGCAGTCAAACATAAAGCTTTGTATGCAACTCGTACATAATTAGGCTTTATGGACTTGCCCAAGTTATTGGCCTCGCTCGCTTTGCTCGCTCTGCCATAAACTTTTGGACTCGTCCATAAAGATCTAATTTATGTACTTGTTACATAAATAGCTATTTTCTGAAATGCCATAGAGTCCTCTACCCGCAGGCTCCATATTGTCCATTCATTACGCCACACCCTGTATAACGTAAAATAGGAATATCAAATTTGACAACAATTTGAAAGCTAACGTCCAGTTTCATAATTTGCAGCTCTTTAGGAGCTGCTACTAGTTTTTGAGCTAAACATTTTAATTTATGTCACCTTCCAAATATATTTTCAGGTTTCTTAATAGAACCACAGGTATCAGAAAAGTCATTCCTTGTTGTCATACATGGGTTAGAGGGAACAAAGAAAAGTTGAACCGTAAAATATGTTGGATCCTAACAAATGTATTGAAATGGGAATATTTTTTACTCTCACAATGATCCTCCATCTCTCTTCCACCTATGTCACAACTTGAAAAGGGTCTGATCGTTTATCAACTAGCTGTCAAAGTCAGGGGACCCCCGCAGACTTGACATGTTAAAGAGGTTCGGAGAACTTCCAGAGATTTTACTACCGACTCTCTTCTGGATCTGAAGAACAAACATTCGACCAAAGTAACCCGGACGGGCTGGTTGCTGAAGAACGATTTAAAATATAACGGCAACGTGCGACGCCCCCGCGCTGACAAATACGATATGTTGTGTGACAATTTGTGTTTTTTGGTTTTTTTTCTAACTGTGTTAGGTGAGAGCTTACTTTGACTATTGTAAAAAAAAATGGAATTATGCGAAATATTTTTCTTGATTTGGCGCCCTTATTTTGTATTTATATTTGTTTTATTTCAGAAAATTTTTCAGAATTTCTTTTACTTTTTTTACTGATTTGTAGTGAGACTTTCAACTATCAAAAAAATATTGGTATCAAATCAAATTTTTTGATCAACTTTGAAAATCCTTCAATTTATACGACTATATGGAAAGTCCGCAATAATAAACGCAATACATATACTCCAGTCACTTTTATTTTAGCACTCGGATGGTCATGGAAATTTGGCACATTTCTATCTATATAGTATGAAAATGAGGGGTTATGACGCTTGCCAATACATTTTTGGGTTTTATTTCAGTGATATGTTGTCCGTTCTACGTAAAGGACTCAATAATTATGTATTTCATCACAATGTCGAATCACTTCGAAAAATATGAAGTTAAAAATATGTGACGAACATAATTGACGTTTATACAAACTGATTGAAGGCATACGAAATCTAGTTATCGGCATGGAACATACAAGAGGTCAGTTTTAAAATATATATAGGTACATATTTTGCTATGGAAGAAAATTGAATTATTGACAATAATATGCATATGCAGTAACTTGAGGAGAGTGTTGGTTATCTTCTTTGGCTAAACACCACTTTTTTTACATTTACATTGTATAGAACGAGTGAAATGAAAAATAGAAAAATTAATCTTCTGCAACTTACTCTACGATGACACTCACCGAAAATCCTGTGTAGTAACTTTTCGCATTCGTTCACCCTTAAATAAAATTCTCAAATGCCACCACTTTTTTGGTTCTCCCAATAGAAGGAAATTCTTTGTCATCCTCTTCATTCACATTCTTTCTGATTCAGCTAAAATATAAGTCGTTGAGATTATATAAATTCACTTACGTCAATAATCAAATTTGAAGTCACTTTAAGCTTAAAGCTTTCTTTTCTTTGTCATTTTTAGTAGGGTTAAAGGACGCTTTAAAATTATACCGACTTTAGGTTTGATTATTAAACCGGCCGTTACATTGAATATGTTCGCTACCGTCTGATATATTGTAGATATTACAATCTCAGGGTTACCTACTATTTGAATGAGCAAACCTAAATTTTAAATCGCACTTCCTGAAACCCTGTCTTCTCTCTTTTACAATCACTTTCGGCATATTTGTAATATTAATTGATATTAGTTGTAAAAACGGTGTTATGACATTAACGACATTTCATGAGTGCCAACCTTACTTACTCCGTTCTAGTTACAAAAAATTGAAAAAATTATTTCATGGCCAACCGAGTGCTGAAATAAAAATGAATGGGGTATATATGCATAGGTACATCATTTTTATGTCAGTCCTGCATTGGATTATGCTTATGTTTTTCGAAAAATGATTCACCGTATTCAGAATAGTTCTCAATTTTCTGAACATGGATTAATAAGAGATGTGACACCAGTGTTGCAATGTTAATTTGTTTATTTCAAAAAATTTTCGCTATTTTTTATAATTTCACTTCGAAGACATCTACAACTAGTCACATAAATAATTGACTGCATAAAAAATTCTTCGGTTCCGTCAATTTTCTTTCCGGAGTGGGAGAGTGTTCTTCAGAAGAAATTATTCACCTATACTGGGTGATTCACAGCTATGGCGTACATATATGAAAAACTAATCATAATTTTGTGCTGCAAATTTGCTTGTTGGGGTTTTTGATGAGAAACTATCTCCCTAAAATATTTTCAGACCTCTGCAACTTCCATTTATTTCGAAAACAGCCTACTATACTCTCTCATTTACAATGATACACCCACTAAATCTTTGCGTCGTTAGATAGCTGATTTGGTGCCAATTTAAACAATAAACCACACCTTCGCTGAAAACTCGACAATGAAAAAAATGGTAAAAACTGGAGGAGAAGGTTTTTTCAAGAACATCGTTACCATTTCAAATTAATGTTTCTGTTATGTAGTATTATAACACTGTTTGCTGTTTGGGCAGAATATATACAAGGTGTTATGGAAAGATCATCAAATTGGACAAATCGAATTCGTCGATACCATTGACTGAATGTCAAAAATCAAGATTTTCAAATTACAGCCTATATTTTTTATTGTTTTAGTCGGTTGTACATAGGTAAAGCGTGAGGGTCATTCAAATAAATCCTAATACCTAAAAAGGAAATTCTCAGAGTTATCGAAGAAAAACTTGAAACAAGGAGAAAGAGCCATTTGGAAGTGCTTGTTTATTCTGTGATTTTCGTAACATATAGAGAGATACTAAAATTTGATATCATTTCAATATCAATTACTCATCAGATAATACAATTGCTGTGGCAGAATAACCGAGTAGGTCGAAATGGCTCATTTCTGTTACTTCAAGTGCTTCTTTGATAGGTAACTCTTTTTATTTCAGGTAAATAGTTTATATAGGTAAACCTCTTTCTTTTTTTAGGTAGAATCGACTGCACAATGAAAAATATAGTACTTCGAAAATCTTGAATTTTTATTAATTCGATTTGTCCAACTTGATGCTCTTTTTGAAAACACCCTGTACATTTTAGATTCTTTCAAAATTCAAACAAGACCTTCTCAGCAGAAATATTGGAAGAAGTGAGACTTTCCATTTTCACCATTATCTTCATGAGAATATCAATCACTCATAAACCGTTAAGTTTTTGCCCAAGGTGATAATTGATTGTTGAAATGGCTATCAAAATCAGCTATCTGATGCGAAGATACACTGAGCGTGCCATTTGAAATGAGAAAATCTATATTCTGGACCAGTTGAGAAACTTTTGTTTTCAGAATTTAAAAAAAAACACATTTTCGTCCAGTTGCAGGAAAGTCCATTAAAATTTAATACTTCATTAAATTCTTAATCCTCCATTTTCCCCTTCACAAATGACAGTTTTAAATTTTGATAGGACATCAAATCTTAATGGACTTTCCTACAACTGGGCCTTAGTCAATCAAATTCAAGCGTTCTTGAGCACTTGGTGTTTGTTGATGATTCAGAATGATAATTAATTGAAAAGAGGGCTTTCATTATTCAAAATCTCGGCTGGTGACATTATAACTGAATAATTGAAAACAGGACTGTATTCTCAAAAATGAACCTGAAATATGATTAGATATCATATCACTGCGACAAAGTTATTCGAAGTAGATTGGCTTGACGAATAAAAATTCAAATTCACTTCGATAGTTCACTCTATACAAACGTTGTGAATATCAATAATAGGTATTTGCCTGTTTCATTTTATGATTATTCAGTCATTAATCAATAAATATCCAATTAGCATAAATTTAAAGGACGAAATAATATAGGAAATACCAGTCAGTTTTTCTCGGTCTAAATAACGACTGAATTTGACGAGAAACAGAAGCCATGAGTCAAAGGACTTGGATTTTTCGACTGTTGACTTCGGGGTATTCAATTTCACCATGAATAAACTGGTACTTGAGAACTGGAATCCCTCTAGATGGAGGGTGCTCAAGAATGACTTATGAGGGTTGTGGGTGGTGCAGATTGACGATATTTGGGCAGTGAATGCTTTTTATTCAAAACGTTTCTTTTGATTCGAATGTCGTGAACGAATACGTTCCAGGTGTAGACTGGAGATTAAGAATCAGTTTGAAATTGTTTTGAAACATAGAAACTAATCGATTTCAATCTTGAATCTGCGATTGATATCAAACTACTTATGTAGGGTAGAGTAAAAGTCTTATCCTCACTCATATGCTTCATTTATTGAACACCTCAAAATGGACATTTCTCAAGTAACAAACTATTTATTATTTTGCATTCATTAAAAGGAAGGTACTTTTAGGAAGCATTCACAGTTTCCTGAAAAAAATCACTGATTAGTAATGCATAACTTCAGATATGTTTTGAAGTCGTTGACCGAACAGAAAATGGATTATCAGGGTACCAGTGAAATCTTATATACAGGGGATTCGAATAGGACTGTCAAATATGGATTTATGGAAAAGGCAATAAGCCGACTTTTTCAAATGAAGACAGTATGTTCTCTCAATAATTTGGCCACATCATTTATAAATTATTCCAGAAAAACTTCGTTCGAAATCGTATCTGTGTTAATTTTCTGACACTTTGTTGTGAAACACAAGTATTTATAAGGATATTTTGAAGTTGACATCAGAGTCCATATTTTCAATTCTATTCATAGAGGTTGTTATGGAACATGAACAAGCCACAGATATAATTATACAGGATGAATCTTTAACTCGTACAAATATTTCAACTCTAGATTATCTAGCTCAAAATAAACCACCTTATTGCTTTATCGTTTTTCCGTATCGGCTTAAAAGATATATGTAGGCTGTTGAAAAACCATAAAAATGTAATTTTTAGTTCTATCTCACAAATGGTTTCATCGAATGTAATGAATTTCGGAATATAGTTTTTCATTTATTTGATAAATTTTTTTCGAACACAAGATATCACCCACGTCTTCCAGTTTTCTCATTATACCCAATACGTACCATGAAAATACCAAAAATTCAAAGAACCCAACTACGTTGGACGCTATTTAATGAATATTTGAGCGTTTTGTAAAATAAAAGTATTCTTCATATTTTCGAGTATTTTGATTCGATGTTCAAACATGTTCGACAAAATCAAATTATTGACTAATTAAGTAAAGTATTTATGCAATCTGAAGTTCTTTGTGAGAAAAATAGTCCAAATAGTATACAGGGTTGGGATAAAGTTTGGCACCAAATTAATATCTTCAAAACAAAACGGGCGATATTTTTGAAATTTGGCAGCTGAGTGTAATGGACCACAATGCAACTGATCAGCATATTTTCATTAATGAGATACTTCCGGTTTAACCGGAAATGACAAAACTTTTTTTTCATTTAAATGGAACACCCTGTATATTTCTGCAGATTCTGAAAGTGCACCTTGTTTCGGATCTGTCCATATCGGGTTCCATGTGAAAATTATCTGTAAAAAGAAGAAATTCAGTCTTTTTGTACATTTGAGAAAAAATCCATTCAAATAAATAAATCGTTGTTATTTGTATCAATAGTGAGAAATAAAACGAAATACTTTGTATTAGATAACTCTTTCTGCTTTTCATGGCGTATTTTTTATGAAAATCTATAAAAAAAAGAAATACAGGGCTTTTACTAGTAGAAAAAATTTATTGAAAATAATTTTAAAAAAAATCATTTTAAATGTTCGAAGTGCTTTTCCTGACAAATATCGCCCGTTTTGTATTAAAGATATTAATTTGGTGCCAAACTTTATCCCAACCCTGTATAAACGAATGTGTGATTTGAAGCGTTTTTATATTTTACAGAGAAAATTCCTTTTGATTGGATTCTTAGTATTTTCCAATTCGTTGAAAATGCCTTCAGATTAATTCTGGACCATTTTCGGAGACACTAATAAGCTTGAACCTGTCTCTTCGTCAGTTTATATATGTTGAAGCTTCCGAGAATCCGATCCATATTGTGTTATGACAGGACCAGGCAATCTGTTTAAAACTTCGACACAAAAATACACAAACACTGTACGGTTTCTGTTTTCTGTTAACAGTTCCTCCGTTTATTTTGTTTCGTAACCTAACTGTCTGTGTTGACTGATGGCTTAGCTTCCGTGATAATTACCCTTGGCCTGCGCTGTCAGTAAACACTAGATCTTTTCCATTTTACGTTCATTAGCGTACCTTGAATATCGTAGTCGGTGAATAAATAGAATTAATGAGACTGAAATTCTTTCAACTAGAGGTTTAAGAGATTTTTCAGAAGATAATATCCGATGACACTCCTGGGAGATGAATTCTTCTGTTTCAAATTCAAACTAAATATCCAACTAGTCACAGTCGCAACTAATTTTTGCGGAAATTCTTATAGGACCCTTCAACTTAAATTTTTTGATGGGAATTCCATTTTCTATATGTTTTTAAATAGTAAATGCGGGTTGAGTGACGCAACAATACGAAAGGCTCTTCGAGCTGTAAAAAATAAAATCATCCTAAGTATTTTTTGACAAAATTTTTTTGGTATACCTACCCAATTCTTAACAAATGATTTATGAAGTGTCGAAATTGAACTGACGTCAGCCAGAAAGATAAAAAATACTTGGAAGGCGTATTATAGGTTTCTTTTCTTTGTGAGACATCAAATATGGCAACAGAATACAGATTGGCATTATTCCGTCCTAGATAATTTTCAAATGCACTATTTTTATTTATGGCTGAATGATGTCGTCAACTGAGAAAATTGTCGGATATTATTGAACTTTGGACTTAGTACTTATCATTCAACAAAGTGTGAAAGCATATGGGTATCTTTGACATCATTCAAGAATATTTCAAGGAATAATTTTGGAAGCTGAGAGGGTTATTCATATTTTGGAAATGAAATCGTTCCATTACAATACCAGGGGATATGAAAATTTCTGGAAAAATAGTGTACTTCGCTAGTACCTACTTCGGTAATTTATACCTAACATTTCTTTTAGAATATTCTTACATCGATTTATTCTTTGAGGCTTGACAATAAAATAGATCTGAAACTCCAATAGGTAACGTTTTTTTAATTATGAGCAGAATTTTTCGACATTTTTACATATTTTCGCACAAATTTTGGGATAGCTCCTGAATAATAGGTAATTGCGTATTTGAATGCAATATCTACATATCTGCCTTTAATGTAGTGAGGGTTTATTTTAAGCTTCCACCATGTGTTTATTTTGATGTCTTTTTTGGCACGTTCGTCAGTACATCCTTTGAAAAAAATCGCACTGTCCTCAGGTTACCTGATCTACAGGGTGTTTTTCAAAATTATAGCTTCCATTAGGTTCCAGGAAACTGCAATCAATTCTCATTCCATTTGCATACATTTCTCAGCTCTTTTATATTGAATTGAAAGGCCTTCATTTCGAATAGACAAGGAGAGAGTTTTTGTTTTATTTCATTTATTTCTTATTCATCACTTTATATTTTATTTTTGCTAATAAAATGACTTAAAGAGAAATACTTGTTAGACCCATCCTTGAGTTACGCTTCAGAAAACTGATGTATTCGATCAAATGAAAACTGAAATTAACATTCAATGACGTATATTCAATTGATTGAATTCATAAAGATTCAAAATTCACTCCGTTATGAGATGAATGGGTGTTGAATATCGACACGAGAGAAAAAATTATTGTCACTATCAAGAAAAAAACTCAGTTCTCAGCAACCTGGATAGTGCCATGCAATATTATTTGGCGAATTGAATAAATGAATCTTACAGTTTACGTAGCTATCGAAGAAATCATGAAATTCATTGTACATACAGGGTGATTTCTCGAACTTTTTATGAACTATCCAAATTTATGTGAAACGGTCCAGCAAATTGAATGTTATTTGATTGCAGTTTTCTGGAACCTCCTGAAAGCTATCATCTTCATTCCAAAGATCGGATGAATCGGTGATTTCGTTTAGGAGATAAGGGTGGTTTTAATTTCCATTCAAATTTGAAAAACAACTTGCAAATCAGAATCTAGAATTCCTAGATACTACATAACGCGGATTTTCGTAATCCTCTAGGTGTAAGTTTTGAGAAATTTTCGTTTGGGTTTTGTAGCTAACTGTTTGCTTCCAAGAATTTGTTCTGACCGTAAATATTGCTGGATGTGAAATCACATATCAAAGGTTTGAAGACCTATCTTCTCTTTTTATTTATTGATATTTGAGATATGTGATAGTTTCCACACTAATGCCGAACCTTTCATGAAAATAGATATATTATGACATTTCTCGAGTAACTATTGGGAAGATTTGATTTATTCAGAACCAACCCTTTTCGGGCCAGTTTGTCTTCAAAAGAAGCCGACATGAATGTTTTTCAACATATTTTCAAGTAGCGTGGCATATTGCTTAGTAGGTACATGCCATGGTTTGAATTATAGATTTATATTTCTTTTTCAGCTTTTGAGACTGTTTTGACTTCAAGATGCGAGGAATTAGTTGCTTTGTCTACTTTGGAAGATAAACAAACTGTTGTGGATACTAATTTGGAATTACTAGCTGGAACTTGGATTTCCGAGGGGTGAGTTCATTATTATACATATTATGACTATGTTCAACCCTAGATTGATTATTCCAAAAACCGTCGTATGCTGCTTGTATGTTTTAATATTTTTTATGGAATCATGAAGGTCGAAATCCCTAAAAAGTTTCAGAACATCATATAATGATCGCAATACTTGATCATATCCTCTAAATGGATCAATGAAGAAGTAAATTCTCTCGAATCTACTCAGATTCGCATGGGCAAATACACCATTTTCTTTCGGACTGGTGTATTGAAAAAGTGTTTTCTATGATGAAAATAATACATTTTTCAGAAATAAGTCAAAATTATATTATAGCTTAACATTTATATGCCTCCGAGCGTTTTGTTTTGATAATAAGATTATAACGAACCTATAAGCTTAACTCAGTCATTCAGACCTTTCTAAGTAGACATGTATTTTCTGCGAACTCCACTAAAATTAAAAAAAAAAACTAAATTTGATTCATATGGGAAAAGTTTCAATCGAATTTCCTAAAACAATACATTTTCATGAATTATTCAGGGAAATTTTATTTTTGTGAATTTTTAACCGGAAATCTGAACTATGGTGTATAAAGAATTTTATCTCGAAAATGTGATCTGACAGTAGTGTGAGTAGACTACAGAGATAAACTGTGCAAGATCTCCACTGTCTTATTCTGATAGCTTTTTAACATAACAACATGATACCGAGTAGAATCTCATAAATCCTTGTCAAAACATACAAGAATTCACTTGGGTCAAAACAGTCAAGACAACGGAAGATCAATTGGAATGAACCACAGGAGGCAAAAACCCTGTCAGAGAAACGAAGATTGAAAGTGACTCCTCATTGGTAGATGGATCCCACGTAAAAAGACGAGTACAAGAAAAAAGAAATTGAATTACAAAAATTATAATTGAAAATTTAGATTTAAATGAAAATAATATTTACAGATTTGTGATAGAAAATGGGCAATCTGATAAATGCCTGAAGGGACTAGCTAACTAATGCTTTTGTTATCTGAGTTAACCTTACCTAAACTAAACGTGGGTGGGCGTGGATGTTGCAAATCCATTAGGTTTAAGATTCTTCTTGTCAATTTTGACTCTGGTTTCCGCAGGTGTCCCATCAATAATGGATGATGGGCCCAACTGATAATTATTTGGTACGGATGGATAGTATATATTGTTTTTATTGTTATTGTGTTTAGTCCATATACTGAAAATATAAAAAATCATTCTTCTTTTAGAAAACGAAAGTTATGAAAATATGCAGGAAAACTAAAATAAGGGATATTGAAATCACATGGCGATACATGTACCTATCCATTAGCTAGACCGTTCCAGAATTAAGTGACTATCAAAATATGACGTACACGTCTACGAAATTTCGATAATTGACATTTATTGTTTTAAATTCGTGTATGATTTGTATGATTCCTGCAGTAACCATACTTTTACTAATTACATGAGATTTCCAACTCTCTCCACTTCTAAATACTTTTCCAGATTGTATCTAAATATAAGACAGACATATCCCGTCTCGCAAGGAGCTTAGGAGAAATAGGTTCAGTGAGGTGAATAGCGTTTATTGGAAATAAACTTCAGTTTTTTCAGAGTTTCATTGGAGTTCTCCTTTATATGAATACATATTATTTTCGAATGACCTGAAAATGTTCGTTGTATCGAAAATTTGTTGGTTAAAATTAAAAATTGAGAAATTCTGTAAAGTTTAACATGAGTTTATCAATCTTGACCAAGCTATTGTGTCTAAAGCATCGTTTAATACTTTGAACCGTTTTTAAAATAGAGGATGAGTTCGAGGCGTTCATCCATACATGGATGAGGACAATATTCGATGGCGAATCCCCATCTTTAGTCAAATCTTTCAGTATTTCGAAAATACAAAGAGAAAAATGTATTCAAGCAAATTTTATAGAGAGCTTTATTAGATATACCTATACAACTTCTGTAATGAATGCAAAACAATTTGATGCATGACCATAAAGAGAAAGATTTAAATGAAACTTTGTGAACTCAATCCACGTTTTTGATGCTTCAGCTTTTATGGAAACTGTCAGATTATATTTATGAGGGAGAGAAAGAATGAAAAGAAAAGAGAGGCACTAAACCATGCTTAAAATATACGAAGTATGGGCTGAGATAAGCGATTGATCTTTCGCTTTGTATAGCTCTTTATCTGAAAAACGGTTAAACGTATAGAAAACTTATTCAGACGAAATTTTTAGAGCAATGAAATAAGCAAAGAAAAAATTGATTCACATAGATAATCTGTGGGTATATTTCAAAAATTTATTTTTGTGACTTTTATTAACGTTTTTCTGTTGCTTCGTCTCGTGAAAACTTGAAGAATATATTTTTTCGTTCTTCTTGAATCATCTCCTTGGAAATACAAAAAAACTGTGCACTCCCACTTGCTCGGCCCGCACAAATGATGATTCATGACTCAGTCTGACATGCCCGAGTAGCCCGTGTATGTTTCATATACTTTGTCTTTTTTCCTTTTTATGCGGTTTTCCAGGAAAATTCCCCTATATATAATATACAAAGTGTACCAAGTTCGAGGGCCTGTTAGACGTTTCTGGAAAACTGGACCTATTTGAAATTGAAAATTTGGATTATGATATTGTTCGACATTATGTACTGAGCTAAAATCGGGGCTAAAATATTCTTGAAGCCTAAGCACTTTCAGTCATACAGGGAATGAAAGTAAATTTTTCTTTTTCTTTTCTGATATGATTTGAACAGAAATATATTCGAAATTGAATACTCTATCATATTAGAAACGAAAAAATAGAAAAAAAAATTTTTGAAAAATTTATTTCCATTCCCTGTATAACTGAAAGTGCTCACATTTCAAGAATATTTTAGCTCAGTAGATAATGTCGAACAATATTATAATCTCAATTTTCAGATCTCAAATAGGTCCAGTTCTCCCTCGAACTTGGTACACCCTGTATACTCGACTGATTTTTCGTAAAAATAGGTGTACTCTACAATGTCCTCCATATACATATCTGACAATTGCGTTCGAATAACGACTTACGTTCATTGTGAATGAGCACTTAGTCTGGGATTCTACATTGACCTTACCCTCGCATGTATGGCTAAGCTCCTCGAATTAATCACTGAGCTCGAAAACGGTTAAGGGTATGTAAAATTGTTTTAGACAAAAGTTGTATAGAATTTTTTCATCTACAACTTTCAAGATGAATACAAAAACAATTAGAGGTACAGGAAGAGAGATATTTAAAAAATGCATTGTTATCATTTTCAAACTGTCAGACAAAGAAAACCCTCATGATAAGTATCAGCTTAATGATGGTGAACACGTCTGCAACACCGAGATTAACCATCTCTATGAAAATCAGACACGCTTGAGGATGTAAAGGTTCTTTTTTGCATTTTCAAAGGGCCGCTATGACCTTGCGTCACGTCCGAATTGTCAGTCTCTTGAACAGTAGCTTCCTTTGGGTCCAATTAACATGTCCTCTGAAAATCTGACACGCTCGAAAACATTTTTTTACCATGCCCCACCACGCAAACTATCAGATTAACATGAATTTATTATCAGAGACACGTAGCTCCTATCTTAATCTGACACGCTCGATTATGTACACCGAACGATTTTTTTACATCTTTGAGAACTTGCGCTTTCCGCTTTCCCAATCCTCGAAAGTGCATACATCATGGCACCTTTTTCCTTTTTAATTTTCAAAATCCAGATCTCCACGACACTCGAGTAAATCTCGATATAGCATCGTGGGCACCCCAACTATAAATTATGAATTCAAAATTTTCTTATGAGGCTCCTAATTTGGATATCCTTATCTTATCAAGAATTGTGAGATCATTTGTTTGGTATAAATGGAACAGAGTTATTATTCAATATCAGTCATTATTTATAATATCGAGACTAAAATAACGAGAAGCGCTAGACAAAGTCATTTATAAATTTATTTTAGTAGTCGTGATTCATAATAAATAGTGTCTATGGCATATAGACATATGAATAAAAACTAACTGCCAGTTTTGAAACTAAAGAAGGGGTTAAAATTAAAGGACTTCAAAATTTATTATGATCATAATCAATTGAAGTCTCTTTAAATAGACTAACGTCCAGCTTCATAATCGAATTTAACGTCACTTTAAGCTTAAAGCTTCCTTTACTGTCATTTTTAGTAGGGTTAAAGGAAGCTTTAAAATTAAAGCGACTTTAGGTTTGATTATGAAACCGGCCGTTACGTCCAGTTTCATAATCATAATCACTTTAAGCTTAAAGCTTCCTTTAGGATCATTTTAACGTCCAGTTTCATAATCAAATTAAAAGTCACTTTAAGCTTAAAGCTTCCTTTAGTGTCATTTTTAGTAGGGTTAAAGGAAGCTTTAAAATTAAAGCGACTTTAGGTTTGATTATGAAACCGGCTATTACGTCCAGTTTCATAATCGAATTTAACGTCACTTTAAGCTTAAAACTTATTCCTTTACTGTCATTTTTAGTAGGGTTAAAGGATGCTTTAAAATTAAAGCGACTTAAGGTTTGATTATGAAACCGGCCGTTAGTAGGGTTAAAGAAAGCTTTAAAATTAAAGGGACTTTAGGTTAGGTTAGGCCTCGATTTCATAAAGCTCGATAGGGGAATCAACGCTTGATTGACGGATAAACGTTAATTTGTTTTCAATCAATAATTCATTCTTGAGAGTTCGGAATACCATTCTCGCATCGAATTATGATCTATACACGTCCATTCAATGATTCTCAATTGCTACTTCTTCAATATAATGTAGGAATGGAAAAAATTTAGTGATTTCGTTTTTGAAATCGAGTGACTGTCAAATCGTTGATCAGGCAATAAATGTTTTATGAAACTTGCTGTGATTGTCTCACTGATTGAACAATAATGCTGCGCGTCAAAAAAGCACAAATTTTTAAGTATCTGCAGTTTTATTAATTGGTTTTTCAGTTAAACCTCAACGCCCCATGAATTAGAAACGAAGCCTTTTCCGCCTTTAGATTATTATGGAAAATAGTGCTTTTTTTCGATTTTGAATCGTACCATGTTGATTCGTCGCATTGTCATAGCATTAAAAACCTAAAAAATATTTTAGATATATTCAAAAAATGCTGAAATAGGAGTGCGAATGATTTCATAGATATATAGATAAGATTTACCTACAATAAGGCTTATTTAAATACAATAATCCCGAAATATAAACGCATTCGATCGACTGATAATATGCACTTCCATCCGAATTTCAGATGAGGCGGAGGACAGTGCTCGATGTTTTAACAATTCAAATCGCAAAAAACGAAAATAAATGTAGACATCGCCGGTTCGATCTGCAATCATGTTGGTCCCCAAACGACCATTCCAGATTTACATAAGAATGTTGAAACCTTTTTTATATACCTATCTCCAATCTCGAGAAAAGTTTGTCTAGAACAGTCGGTTCAGTTATAGTATACGGGGTATATCCTATAAATTAAGGTATCTATTAGGTACAAGACGAGTGTACCACCCTTTATATCTGACGACAAAATTGATTTATTTAATTTTTTGTACATTTTTGTTCGGATAGATTTCACTTCTCCGAATTCATCCATTAGCTTTACAAGCCACCCTCCTAAATTTTTAAGCAAGGAGCTTTCATTCCATTCATAATTATTTTCCCTGTTTATTTAACATCAGTGGAATCTTATAGTTCAGAAGTTAAGGAGTATTTGTAGATTGGAACAGCTGCTAAAATGATCGTACCAATAATGTTCCCTACTTTCTTATTTATTTTGATTAAGCATGGACTTCACTTAGTGTGAAAAGTAGTCATAAGTAGCTTGTGTCAAACAAGTATTTTTGTGATTTTTTTTCCTGTTGAGATTATACAGGGTGTCTTTGACTCGTAAGAATATTTCAATAGAAGATTCTTGAGGTCAAAAGAAACACTTTTTTCCTTTACCATTTTTTTCCGAATCGACTCGGTTTAAAAGATACAGGCTGTTAAAAAAGCATAAAAAATGTTATTTTTAGATCTAAAAAACGGATTTATTGAATTAAATGAATCTCGGAACATGGTTTATCATTCATTTGATGAATCATTTTCGAACACAAGATATCACCCAGGTCTTCCAGTTTTCTCATTATGACCATTACGTACCATAAAAATATCAAAAATTCAAAGAACCCAACTCTTGTAACTAAGTTGGACGCTATCCAATGAATATTTGAAAGTTTTCCAAAATAAAAGTAGTCCTTATATTTTCTCGTATAATGCGCTGTTTTCGAGTAATTTGATAAAAAATATCTGTTACTTTCCGGGTACTTTGGCTGAATGCAACTCTGTTTAAAAGATCCACAGATGTGTAGTGTCACAGATTTAGCTTGTTTAGTGAGGGGAATTTTGTTTTTCCTGAATGCAACTCTGTTTAAAAGATCCACAGATGTGTAGTGTCACAGATTTAGCTTGATTAGTGAGGGGAATTTGGTTTTTCCAGGGGTGGCACAGTTCATTATGATTATGAAAACTAAAACCTGCATCTTTTTATCAGGGTCGAATTGGATAAAATGGTATAAGAACCCTGTATATCGGTGAATCACATACACTGAAGAAGTAATTGATGTTTTTGAAGTCTTATCGAATACATTATCTTTTCTTTTTTTTTGTAATTGAGATTTTTATTTCGGATAATTCATCTATAAGGCATATTTTCGATAACAATTCAAAAACATTAATCAGTCCTACAGTGTATGTGACCGACCTCAACACTTAAGAAAACTAAATATCCGAATTCAATAAGCTACACCACTTCATCCCTATAATCATAAAGGATTGATAAAATATCCATCAATGACCGAATCATACTCAGCAACAAAAGATCTAGCCATTTGTGGTTCTGGCATAAAAAGTTAGGTCCATTAAAAAAACTTATCAACCCTCCACTCCTTGTAGAGGGTGCATGCTTGACTCGTCAATTATACATAAAAAGTAGCATAATTTGAAATAAAAATCGACCGCTTTGAGTGTCTAGTAGTCTAGAATATGGTAAATAGTATACACCGAATATTAATTTTGAGTTCAACTTTTCACTCACTCTGTATATAGGTACATATTATATTCACGTAATGTAATATTCGTTTCGATCCTTCTATTTTACGAATTAACTTATTTTTTTCCAGATGTGAAACACGTCCAGGTCCGGAATATGTAATTCGATATTACCAATTTGGCGACAAGGGAAATTTCACCCTCATCCAGCATCATTATTGGGATGAAAGCTGTTCTTCTCCGAAACTTACGTTAACCGCAACCGGACGCCTGTCGCTGAGGAATTCTTTGATACAACCTGGAGCTAGCACTGGTTACCCGAAACTTCGGAATATTACCGTTATTCCTCAAGATGTCAATGCTGCCAAAGAATTGGATCGATTTGTAGCCGCAAAATGTCCAGGTCAGTTCTTAATTCAAGAAATTATGAATATGAAGATTGCATGCTGCATGATAGTCTCAGCCTTATTTATTTTTAGTAAATATGATTAATGAGTTTGGCTCTGCTTCAATACCATCTTCATCGAATACACAAAATTTTTTGTTTTGTCTTTGTTTATGGTTGGATAAAGAAATTCGTAATTTTTTCACAGGTCAGTATTGGAAGACTTGGAGACGCTATGAGGAACACCTGGTGTACGAAAATAAAAACACGGTGAGAAGAAAATTACCGGCATACTTATCCACAGTTCACAATTTCCACTCTGTGAACAGCCAGAGGAACGTCCTTCATGCATCTGGCCACATATCCTGCCTTGGTTCTTTGAAATGGGCCTTCAATGAGATCAAACTCATCAAAATTCAGCTGAGGCCTCTTTCAGCTAGTCGAATCAAGAAATTGAAAGAAATGAAGATGGAGTTGCTTCTGGGAGATATTCATAGCAATCCCCATCTGAGGGAGGTCTACAATCCAACGAGTTTCCAAGTACCTCTATTGAAATATTCTGATAACGAAATAGTTACCGTTAACAAACACCCTTACTTGATCAAGAACACGAACACCATGATGTCTAATGTCTTCACCAATGCCAAAATCCCACCTCATCTATTGGTTAAATTGAATCTCCCCCCTTACATATGGGGAGAATGGACCTCCGTGAGATGTGAGATAAGAAACATGGGCCTCTACCTCAAACGTCTGTTCTACTTTTATTCGGAAGATTCAACATGGATTGGTGAACATAAGTTTTACTCCGACCCTTTCTGCACTGTTATTAGGTTTTCTGTCACAGCTGCTGGTTATATGAATACTGTAGGAGAAAGCAAAGTTATCGAAGGATCTTACGACATTGATTTCAATATAGAAAGAGCTAGTCTTACAGTTATGGACCAGAGAATGATAACGGACATGCATCTTACAGACACGTGTGGCCTAGATGAATGGGTAGTTAACGTACCGAAAGAATTGAGCTCAACTAAAGGATGCCTCCAACTTGGTATAGTTCTTCCTTCTGTTCTTCAAGACATCGTGAAAATCGAGATGGATTTTAGAGGTTCGCTGATTCTGTTCCTTGGACAATCAGATAGTGATAACTTGCCAAGCTTGATGAAAGAAAGACCAACGGCTTTTCAGCCTCCCCTGATGAAATGCGGAGATGTGACAGCCTACTCTCAAGAGCTAAGGGATATTTTGTATGACGATTTAGAAATTAGTAATGAGGGTAACAGATTCTTTCAGATTCCTGTTGTGATGTTGACAATGTCGTTGGTAATTTGTTATGTACATATATCTTGATGAACACTAGAAAACGATTAAGAAAGGTAGGAGCATATCGGAGTAGGGGTGACCAGTATTGAATGGTATTGAATTCACTGTAGAGCAATTGAACAAAATTGATACATATTATGAATGACATGGGTCATTCTCATCTCATGGATTAATTATAGATTATTTGGAAATTATTGTGACATTTTTACGTACATTAGCATACGCTGAGATAACGGATGCGAGCAAAGTGATATTAAATGTTCATAAATAAATATGTATATAGAATACGCTAGTGAATACCTCCGAAACTTCTATGTCTATCATAGAAAGTAAGCGAAATAGGACTACCGGGATTTGAACGGCAGTTACATCGCACTAGCGTAACCAAGGCAACCTAGCTTGTGTGACGTAGCTGGGGGGCAAATAATTCTTATTATGACTTAGTTCGAAAACTTACCAACCTCCAAATTCGCATCCTGTCTATGGTATATCTTCTTGGGTGTCTAGATCATCCGGGTATATTGCACATATTATCATAAATCGTTAACGCCTTCAATAGTAAGGAAGGTGAATAATAAAAGAAACTAATTCAAATGCATTACACCCGGCAATAATTAAATCAACACATGTTATGTTACGATCTAAATCAAAGTTTATTAAAAAATCCATTTCGTCGACAAAGATTATATGCTGACAATAGTTTCGTTCTCATTTGACCTCGTCAGTGAAACACAACTCCTTGCTCGACGAAACTGAAATTAATTGGCGGCTCGTTTATTCGACGTCACTAGCGGATGGTCTTTTCTTCTCGACGAAATGGTATTACTTCGGGATGATAGTTTGTTAGTTCGATTTAGATCGTGACATAGCATGTGTTGATTTAATTATCACCGGGTGTTATGCATCTGAATTAATTTAATTTATTATTGTACTTATTATGGAGATCACTGTGAACTTTCATAGATTGTATCATCTAGGGAATTCGAGGGTTCAAACCTTCTGGATACAACGGATCAGTTTTCGTGGAATACTGAACAAGTTCTACCAATTGCCGATTATTTTTGTTTTACCCAGAGATCTTACTTTTCACTCTTATCTATCGATGTGCTCCATTTGATGTGAATCGCCCTTTCGACGGTAAAACTAGCGATTTTGTTCGATAATTTGTTAAGATAAATTTTAATAACTATAGCAGCTCGGGCCAAAGTAAATGTGGAAAGGAATTTCATTTTGTTACCCCACAAATTATTAAACTGAATGATACCTTTTCCCATAGATGTATATGAAACCGGAATTATCGAACAAAATCTATATCATAATGTAGTACAATATGTAATAAAAAAATCTGTGATATTAGTCTAGTTAAATTAAGTACCTAAATATAGGTTGTTAATTAAGGATATTCATAACTTCCTGAACTGATATTTGATGAGGTCGTGCAAGGAAAAATTCAATTGAAAAAATATGAAGCTCATGTACTGAAAACCACAGTGAAAACAAAAAATGTGATGATTTATATAGATATGAGTTTAATATACCTACTGTTGTAATTGGAATGTGTTAAATGATGTGATAAAGCCATTCTGTAATTATTTGCTATGCTCTGTACGAAATAGTGATTACTATTTATATTGGAAATTTGTTATCACAATTATTGAATGGCGAAAAACTGAATGATCCTCCCTGTTTGTAAATATTGTAGATATTGTATTGTAAGTACATATTTTTATTCATAACACTGTGAAGTGAAGCTCAATAAAAATTTCTTGAACATTATGCATATTTTGATCTCAACAAATATAACTGAAAAAGATATCCACATTAACCAAGCTCGTATCCAGAGTCAGCATCCTCGTTAACGTTTGAAGACAAATCTTCAGGTCAGTGGAGTGCCGTTAGACTGTAAAATGAGAAAATGTAGAAACCCACGGGTCATGCATCAATTTCGAAAAATTTTTTTAACATGAGAAAGTTCACCCATCAAAAAGGTTGCTTCTTTCTAAAAACTCAATTTTTAAAATATACAGGTGATCACAAAAGTATCGGAATTGTTGAGATAACTTGGCTA
Organism: Coccinella septempunctata; assembly: GCF_907165205.1. Classification (NCBI taxonomy): domain Eukaryota; kingdom Metazoa; phylum Arthropoda; class Insecta; order Coleoptera; family Coccinellidae; genus Coccinella; species Coccinella septempunctata. Next base: position 13,369,406 of record NC_058189.1, on the reverse strand, counting down.
ACGAGCATTTTAGAGAAATATTTTTCAAACAAAAGTTGCAGGATTTTTCTCTGACTATCAGATGGTGACTATGGTTTCGACCATGACCTTGATCTTCGAAAGTCAATTCAAAATCAATTGCTTTTTTTCGTAGAAAACCTTATGCTTTGGATGCCCAAAATGAAAAGAAAAAGAATTTTACGTTCAGATATGATTTCGACTAAGGCCTCCCTTTTGACCTTGAGGCACCCGCAAGTTGAAACGAGCAAAAGTAACGGATCGGCGGCAAAAATACAGAGCATTTCTGAGGAAAATATTGCCCATAAAAATTTCACAGTTTTTTCCACTATTCATGAATTAGACCTTGGTACTGACCTTCAATGCCTTTTTTCAAGGCATTTTGATTTTATCGACGGAAATCGAATATTCGCTCCTTTTATTTTTGGGGTCAGAAGAAACCATTTGGTTGAAAGAGTGCTTTTGACCTTGAAGTGACCTTGATGATTAAGGAAAAAGTTGAATTTAATATCAGATATCCAAGATAATAGCCTGAAACTTTGGTATATAACATATTCTTCCAGGTTCTTCTGCCTCTCTACCACTTTTGCAACATAAAAGAGTGAGACAAACACAACGATCGTCATTTCTGTTACTATCATGGCCAATTCCTGAAAGTTTTCGAAGTATTTATCGTTCATTTGAAATGTTAGGTACTAACAAAGTTTAGAAAAATAATAATTTATTTTCTTGTCAAAGTATATGTATGCAGATATAGTGTGATTCCTTGCATAGGCGTAGCCAGGGTTGAGTTTCGGAGGGGGTTTGAAATAAAAATTTTGATTTTGACATATAAATTGAGACTCTTTGAAACTAATATTATGTACCTATATTAAATCGGGGGAGGTTTGAACCCCCAAAACCCCCCCTGGCTACGCCCATGATTCCTTGACTTGTACATATATTTCAAAAGAACACCATTTTTTTCTATTCGGCCTTTATAAAAAGATATATAGCCATTTTAAGTTTTCATAAGGAGCTACATAAAACAGAATAAAACCGTTTCATATACATATATTAAAGTGTTGAATGTCATAACTCCGTCAATATTTGCACAATTCATCTTTAATAAAGTTAATTGTAAAGCTCTTCTCAAGTGCTGCAAAAAGGTCCTTTAAGTTTTTCCCTGATTTGTCTTTATTTTTCTGCTATTTGATGTTGAACGTTTAAACTTCAGTAGTTTGCGAATTCATACTCTTCAGAAATGAGTCATATTTCGATTGACATTGCATTCAGATAGTGTTGAGGAAAATTCGTCATGATTCCGATAGAAATATAAATCTAGCCCTGGATGACAGCGACAGTAGTTGAAAATAATAATTGTTTCTGTTAATGTCATTTTTTCTCTTTTAAAAAGATAATTATATATTCTGACGACCAGAGGACCTCATTTTTATTCCTTTGTCCGGTTCTGACGACGAACATTTGGTGCCGAAACCCGGGAACATTACCCCAGTGTAGAGTGACGAAACCTCCACATCCTTTCTTTTACACATGAATGTATTTCTTCGGACCCATCGAAGTTGCTGAAAGAAGACATGAAAAACGTTGGTGTTTATTATTCACTTGCATGTCTGTCAGAGCTATTCACATTGAAGTCGCTCATTCGCTAACAACAGACAGTTGTATAATGGCCATACAAAGATTCACCAGCCGCAGACCTTGTCCACGAGAAATCTTCTCTGATTGTGGTACAAACTTTATAGGTAGGTACTAATAGAGAGTTACAGCAACAAGTGAAACATTTGGATCATCAAAAAATTCAGAGTGACGAAACCTCCACATCCTTTCTTTTACACAGGAATGGATTTCTTCGGACCCATCGAAGTTGCTGTAGGACGAAGACATGAAAAACGTTGGTGTTTATTATTCACTTGCATGTCTGTCAGAGCTATTCACATTGAAGTCGCTCATTCGCTAACAACAGACAGTTGTATAATGGCCATACAAAGATTCACCAGCCGCAGACCTTGTCCACGAGAAATCTTCTCTGATTGTGGTACAAACTTTATAGGTACTAATAGAGAGTTACAGCAACAAGTGAAACATTTGGATCATCAAAAAATTCAGAAGACCCTTATTCATATGGAAGAAGGTATCAAGAGTGGAATTTCAATCCAGCACGAACACCACACATGGGAGGTTGCTGGGAGAGGTTGATTAGATCTGTCAGGAAAGGCTTGAGCGCAGTACCTACTTACTTTACAATATCCTAAAGATGAAACACTACAGACACTCCTTTCTTATGTAGAAAATATCGTCAATTCTAGACCGCTTACTCCCATTTCTTTGGACGCAACTGATGGAGCACCATTAACTCCCAACCATTTTTTATTGGGAGGCAATTTTTATTTGTTCCTATCTACAGATTTTCAGGAAGACGATATATTTTCCAGAAAACAATGGAGAAAAGTTGGACTCATGGCAGATCACTTTTGGCGACGTTGGTTGAAAGAATATTTACCTACCTTGACTAAGCGCTCAAAATGGTTCCTGAAAGCGAGACCTCTCAAAATCGACGACCTCGTTATAATATGTGACGATGACTTACCTAGAAATTCTTGGCCAATGGGTAGAATCATTCAGGTATTTCCGGGAAAAGATGGGCAAATCCGATCAGCGGAAATCAAGACCAATCGAGGAGTTTTAAGAAGACCAGCAGTTAAAATTGCTGTCATCGGGGTGGAGAATGTTGAGGAAAATTCGTCATGATTCCGATAGAAATATAAATCTAGCCCTGGATGACAGCGACAGTAGTTGAAAATAATAATTGTTTCTGTTAATGTCATTTTTTCTCTTTTAAAAAGATAATTATATATTCTGACTACCAGAGGACCTCATTTTTATTCCTTTGACCGGTTCTGACGACGAACAGATAGTTCGTGAAAAACTAGTTTGTTCAGTTTTTTAATAAGCTACAATTTTGTTTTTAACAAATTTTCCGATAAAGCCTATAGTTTTTGAATTATTCGTAAAAGCCCGTTCAAAGATTTGTTTTTAGGTAAAAAATCAAATTTTGGGTACAGGGTACACCTAATCACTTCACAGCATTTGGTAAAGGTTCAATTTCACAAAGTGTATTTGGATTTACGAAAATATCCCAAACAATTATTACCGAATGAGTGTAACAAGTTTTGATGAACTTTTCGAAATGATACGACCCTACATAACATAACATTTTCGGACAAAAATGAATAGTTTTATTAATTTTAGGCCTAAAATGTTTCCATGAATAGGAACACCACTCCACAAGGGTATCCAACAGACAGAAAAATTCGAAGAATGCTGTTTGATGAAATGGACGAATTGTCTTTCGGACCACCTGTAGAGTGTGATTCGAAAAATGGAAGATTTGAAAACTCTTCGTTAATTCATTCATAAAAATCATACATTTATCTCGAATAGTTCTCAACATATGATTTCTTGTTAAAACCATCATTACAACGAAATTTGTCGAAAAAAGTATCCTACATCAAAAAGGCAAATAGATGAAAATTTTTTTTAACGCTTTTTTGAAATTTACAATGTACTATTCTTAAGTAAAAGTGTTGAAAAATATCTGACATGAAGAAGTGCCAATATTGGTATTATATTCTAAATATGCAGAAATTCGTATTTCTGCAACACATTCACTTAAGAATAGTAGATTGTAAATTTCAAGAAAGCGTTAAAAAATTTTCACGTACAGGACAAGTTTACGTGTTTTTGTTCACAAAATGTAAATTCATCATAACGATACATACTCTCTTTGTCAGTAGAAAACTGAATTGATCCCACTCTACATTATAACACAAGTTAAGTAAGTGATTGTTACATCGCAGTGACCATCAATTTTGAAATTCTATAATATTTAATTCGGAACACCTCAGTAGGAAGCAGCACCGATTAATATAAAGCCAACTACTCCCTTGTTACACATTTAGTGAAGACCCCGTATAGTATATTTTATTACAATCATGCAAATCAGTGGCGGATTAACATATTCGCTGCCAGTAGGCTATTCAAATTTTGCCGCCCTTACCATAATTATTTAGTTCAAAATATTAATGACAATTTTTGTGTCAGTGAAAATGTAACTTTGGGATTTGTACACGTTGGTCCTAATAACAACTCATAATTATTGTGACCTAGGGAATCGATGTGTCCGAGTTTCCAGATCATTTTTACAACGCAACGATTAAGTTGAGATTTCACAAGAAATAGAACGTTTATTTCTGAATGAAAGAAAATTTAGTCATAGACTTCTAATAAGGTAAAGTATTGGATATATTAATTGATATTAGTCACACAGTGATATACCTACATTCAGTAAACTTGATCATTTTGCTGGGAACACAGTTCAAAATAGAATAGATAAATTCTATATCAAACGAAAAGAAGAAATTTATTATCATTAAGTATGGCACAGCATATATATATGGTTACATGGTCCATAGGAATAGTTGCAAAAAAATTAAGGGGGTGATTCTTCGTCAAAAAATAGGGTGGACCTTTAATATGCAATTTTCTTTTCTGAGTCCTCCTGCTTAGTTACAGCCCGAAAAGCAGTTTTCAATTTTTTTCTTGCGAATCGAAAAACTGACAAGAACGAAATCAAGCAGATATTTTATGCGGGGTAGAAAATCTCGGTGCTGTTCCTCTATGATTGAAAGTGCTAGAAAAAGCTACCCCTAAACATTGTTCCGCAAGAAACTTTTTTCCATATCCGTATTTCAAAATAAAAGATTGATTTTGGATAGCTTGAACCATTCCTAATAAATAAGGTCTCTTGTAGTTTCTTGGGAAAATTCACGGAAAAAAAGACCGTAAACAAAGAGCATATCGAAAATTTCTGCGTTTGTGCACACAATCATCTTGATGAGTATGTGACAAAAATCTCAAGATGATTTTTTGAGAATGGATTAACTTATCCAAAATTAATTTTTTATTATAAGATATGAATATCAAAGTTTCTTGCGAAGCAAGGATCAGGGATGGATTTTTCTACCCCTTCCTATCATAGACGAACAGAACCAAAATTTTTTTTGAGCCTTCCCGTCCGTATAAAATATCTGCTTGAGGAATGTTCATTGATTTTCAATAAAAAAAAACAAAAACTGCTTTTCGGACACCATCTTCAGGGGGTTGTAACTAAGCAGGGACACAAAAAAGAAAAGACCTTCCCTACTATTCATATTATTATATGTATTACTAGCTGACCCGGCAAACGTTGTTTTGCCATATAAATAATTTCCATGTTGTATCATAAAAAAATAGAAATTAAAAATTTTGTCTAAAAAATAAAAAAAAAATTTAGGGGTGGACTACCCCTAACATTTAGGGGGATGAAAAATAGATGTTGGCCGATTCTCATAGATACCGGATAAGCACAAAAAATTTCATCAAAATCGGTCAAGCCGTTTCGGAGGAGTATTAAATTACTAAAATGGCTATTAAAAAATAAGGGTTGATCGTAGAAGGGTGAAAATTGAGGATTGTATGTATTTTTGTATGTTGTATCATAAAAAAATAGAAATTAAAAATTTTGTCCAAAAAATGAAATAAAAAATTTAGGGGTGGACTACCCCTAACATTTAGGGGGATGAAAAATATATGTTGGCCGATTCTCACAGATACCGGATAAGCACAAAAAATTTCATCAAAATCGGTCAAGCCGTTTCGGAGGAGTACGGTAACGAAAACTATGACACGAGAATTTTATATATTAGATATCGCCACAATCTAACTGACGATGACAATAAAATAGGAACGTAAGTCAGAAAAGTCTCACCTCGGGTTTCATAAAGCTTGATCAGGGAATCAACGCTTGATTGATCAACAGAAGACGTCAATTTGTTTTCAATCGATAATTCAGTCATGATCATTCATAATATCATTCTCGTATCAAATTATGTTCATACGTCCATTAAATTAATCTCAATTGCTACTTGTTCAATATATTCAGCAATGAAAAAGTTTCAGTGATTTCGTTTTAGAAATCAAGCGTTGATCGCACAATCAAAGTTTTATGAAACCCGCTGCTAAAATATCTTTCTGCGATGTTGTCATACGAAATTTTGTTTAGTTATGACTGTATACACGAAAGAGCCAAAGCGTTCAGCTTTTCTTGGCTCAATGTGGTTCTTAGGTACCTAACTTTTCACCTTTTTCAAGCAAAAAAAGCTTCTCTCACCAGAACAATAAGTCGATGGTGTATACAGGGTGGGCAAAATTCTTTATCTACTGAGGGAAACTCGAGAACTATGGCAGCTGAAAGAAAACGGATGACACATTTTCGAGCTCAGAAAAACAAAGAATGGTGAAAACGGATTTTGAGTTATTAGCAAAAAATGAAATTTTGACGATTTCGAAAAGTTCTCATAACTTTTTTGTCTTTGAAGTTACAGATCTGAAACTTGAACCTTCCACAGACCCTTTTTTACGTAAAATCCACTGACGAGCACCAAATATTTTTTCATTTCGAAACAGGCGAACTTTCGTTTTTTTAAATTGAATTTGTAATTTTTGAATTGGAAAAGAAGATTCTGTCAGTAGAATCTACGTATGAAAGTGACTAAGAAAGTAAGTTTCAGATATGTAACTTCAAACACAAAAAAGCTATGAGAACTTTTCGAATTCGTCAAAATCCCAATTTTTGATTATAACTCAAAATATAGAAATGATAGGCCGGTTCTCTTCTCAGAATTGGATTGGTCATGAAAAAAGAGCATAATGTGTCATCCGTTTTCTTCTTGCTCTGATAGTTTTCGAGATCCCCTCAGTAGACAACGAATTTTGCTCACCTTGTAAATAGAGGCAATAGAGAAATAGATACGAACTTCTGGACAAACATTTCTTGAATTGTGTTTTCGTAGGAACCGAAGAAACACATCCCAACGATTCAGAATCTGGTTACACCAAAATTTTTCAACCTCACGAAATTTCAGTATAGAGTCCAAAGCGGCTGAAATAAGAGTGGAACAGGAAAATAGTAATGATGCACTACTTGGTCAGTTTTTTTTTATAATTAGGGAAAATCAGATGTAGATAGATATTAAAATATCTATGAAATACATACAAGTATTTCAGTTTCTATAATTAGTGCAAGCAAAATTGTCCCAAAGTTTGCCGCCCCCTGAAATCTGCCGCCCTAGGCTGCAGCCTACTTAGCCTCTATGGTAAATCCGCCACTGATGCAAATAAACGAACGAATTCAATTGCTCAACTTCTCGCGCATAGAACATGGTCACAGATTACTCAAAAGATTCTCTGTAATCTGTGAACGTGGATGACTTTTGACTTTGAAAGAGAGGACTTGCAACTATTCGATCGATCGCAAGTGGACCAGTGGGCGCAGATGCACTACGACCGTTGTTGTGCACAAAACAGTTGCGCAATCGTTTATTTTGTGTAGAGGCTTAAACTATTTGATCGCAAAACTTTTCAGTTGCATTATATCACGGCTTTCTAACGACAGGTGGTTCAGAAAGCCCCCCTTCTTCAACTAAACAGTTGCAAAACTAAAAATTGCATGTGGCCGCAATATAATGTTCAGCCTGCCTTATATTCGTTGGTGCAAATTCGCATGCATGCATAATGGCATATGTATTCCAAACTTTTCCTGCAATTCTGTCTTAGGCTGTCTTATCAAGATGTTTTTGAAGCCACTTGAAAAAATTCATGTACTGGTAAAAGTAGAATTTTACGAGCATGCTCTAAGTACCAATTAACTCAATAGCGATAAAGTATTATCGCTCTCCGATCATAATTAATTTTATCTATGTTAATATAGTGCTATACATAAATTATTCTGTTCAAATCATCGCTGATTATCACAATTTTTGGCCAGGCTATACTTTTCTAATCCAATGCTGAACAACCTCTCTAATATGGTTCACTGTTTGTGCTGATGGTAACTGGTACGATCCTTCGAACCATAGATAGTGACAAATCAAAATTCAGTCGGAAAGTCCCACATCTATAAATGGGATTTCAAAATTCATCAAATTTAGGCACTACTCCATTACCATCTATAAACTTCAATACCATTTCATTTATTTGGTATGATTACCTACTATTCACCCTTGTCCTGGGATTTAGCTCTCTTATCGGTATATTTTTTGGATGTTTCCGTAAGCAAGACACCAAAAAAGAATATCTTCTGGGTGGAAAACGTATGACTGTATGGCCTATCGCTATCTCTTTGATTGCAAGGTGAGTGCAAATTTACGAAAAAATAATATTTTCAAGATAGTACTTTTTGACTACATTGGTCCTTTTTCTTATTGATTCTGGGTGGTTTCAAAACAAAGGCTCTTTTCCCAGATTCCCTTTTAATTATTTTCAAATTATTATATCTTTGAACTCACTTCGTCTCAATATCATGCACAGTACCTATATATTAATGGGATTAGGAAAGTGGTAAGAATCAGCAAATCTCAACTAATGCGAAAGTTTCACACATATATTTTACTTCTTCGGGACTAAAAAGATATAAATTATTATCATTATTCATAAAAGTCAATGGCAGAGAAACACGACGACATTCAACAGGCCACTCCATAACCTTCTAACCTCACAAACATTGTGGAGGACAAACCAATAAGTCATTACAAAGGAAATTCCTCTCTTGAAGAATATTTTCGTTGTTCAAAAGTTCAAAATAGTGGTATTTGAGTTCATCAAGAACTCCAAGAATATTTCTTTGGCAATCCGTAACCGTAATAGATATATGAAAAGTAAGTTGATATCTTTTGAGATGATAAATATCATCATCATATATCGAGATTTCTGAATTAACTATAAATTTTTTTTCAGTGAATAAAGAGTGACTATTTCATTGAAATTTCGAAAACAAATGTATGATAGAAGTGGCCGACGTTATTTCCAGAAAATAAGCAGATGAATCTAACAGTTTACGAAGATATCTAAGAAATAATGAAATTCATTGTATAGGGTGATTTCGCGAACTTTTAAGAACTGTCCAAATTTATGTGATACGGTCCTACAAATCGAATGATATTTGATTGCAGTATTCTGTAACCTCATCGAAGCTATCTTCATTCCTAATGTCGAATAAATCCGTTGAGAAGATAGAGTGGTTTTAATTTCCATTCACATTTGACAAACATGCACCCTGTAAATCAGAATCAGAACTCTTAAATACTACATATGGGTGTTTTTCGTGATCCTCTAGGTGTTCTCTATCTCACATTGAAGTGTTTCCAACCTTACCCGGGACACCCTGTATAAAAATAAATATAAATATCTACTTCTACAGATTGAACTTTCATGTATGAAAATTCGATGTACATTGCGCAAAAAAATTAACGCACATTATGGAAATCTCAAATTTATTCTACAACGGAAGGTGTTCTCAAGGATAATTATTTTTATTAGAATTATGCATGCATGTGTTATCCACTTTCAACGGTTTTCTTCAATACAGATGTTTTTTCCCAGCAGGAATAAAAAAAATGATATAATCAGATTTTTAATGTAATGGCTCCATTCTAAAATGAGTTGTTCTCGATCAATTCTCGATTCTCTATCAATTCAATAGTTTTTCTTGCGTTTGATTTTCTACACTCGATCGCTATGCAACGCGAAACACGCAATTTGACCCAAGAGGAATGTGCCCAAGCGGTAGTTTTGCGAGAAGAAGGGTGGACATACACAAGAATTGCAAGGTTTGCAGTTTCCCATACAAGTGTGTCCAGAATGTTGCAGCGATTCAGGGAGACAGGTATGAATGTCCGAAGACCAGGACAGGGTAGACCACGGGTAACAACTGCCATTCAAGAACGTTACTTGAGAGTTTCTTCGTTGAGACAACGGTTTGCAACCGCTCGCCTCCTTCAAATTCAGCTTGAGCAAACTCATGAGGTGCAAATTAGCACTCAGAGAATACGATTTAAGGCCTCGTGTCGCGACAAGAGGCCCAGCTCTTACCCCAGCCCATCGAAGGGCGCGTTTGGATTTTGCGAGAGAGCATATCCATTGGGAAGAGGCCTATTGGGAAAGAGTTCTCTTCACAGATGAGTCTATATTCTGCCTCTACCATTGTGATCGACGTTCCCTTGTATACAGACGTCCACATGAAAGATATGCTCATTGCAATTTCCCGAATACTACTGGTTTCGGGGGAGGATCGATTATGGTATGGGGTGGAATATCTTTGACTGCTCGCACAGACCTAGTGGTCGTTGATAATGGAGCTATGAATGCTGATAAGTATATAAGGAACATTCTTGAAGAGCATGTAGTGCCATTTGCCCCATACATTGGTGAAAATTTCATTTTTATGGACGATAATGCCAGACCATATCGTGCGCGCATCGTTCAGGAGTACCTTGAAGAGTATGAATGGCCAGCAAGAAGTCCAGATCTCAATCCGATTGAGCAGGTTTGGGACAACCTCAATAGAAGGCTGAGAAGTTCAGAAAATCATCCAGCTACTCTTAATGACTTAGGAATCCAACTCGGAGAAATCTGGGAAGGATTAGATCAGGACATTTTAAGATCACTCATTTTGAGTATATGAACCGTCGTTGCCGAGCTGTAATTAACGCAAGGGGTGGAAATACCAAGTATTAAATCACTTATCAGCATTTCAGTATTTTGAAAATTGTCATTTCTCGGCTTTCACTTAAGATTCGGTGAAATCCTGAATTTTTCTTCCATTTAATGTCTCTTGTTTCGTTCAAAACCTTTCCGAGAGAACATAAAAAATAAGTTGTAAAGTCAATGTAGAGTTAACTTTCATTAAAATTAAGATTTTCAGAATGTGTGTTAATTTTTTTTGTGCAGTGTATAATTTTGGAACATCCATGATAGTTGCTAGTATATTTCTGAACATCCATTGAATGTATAGACGGATATCATTCGCGAAATCAGGTATCAGGTATTATATCAAATGAACTTCTCTGAAATACGTGAAAAAGCACTATTGAATTTATATACGAATTGGAAATTGGTTGAGCATTCAGAAAATATGTGAAAAATCACCTATATACCTATATTTTACAAGCAAAATTCTCCCGTTTTAATGAATGAGTCACGAAACCCAGTGACCCGCTAACATTTTACAAATTGTAGACTTATTAGTTATCCTAGTCAATAAAATAGGTAGGTATTGCCATAATTGCAGGTAAAAACATAATTCCTATAATAATCACCATATATATTTTTTTACCGCATGAACCATTTGCAAACATTTCAACTTTATTTTGTATAGATAAATGTGAATAGATTCTGATAATGATTTATTCTCAGCCACACTTCAGCAATCACATTACTGGCAGTACCAGCTGATGTATATAGATACGGCCTTGGATTTTGGCAAGGATGCATATCCATATTTCTTCTGCATTTCACCACTTCCTATATCTTCCTTCCAGTTTTCTACAAACTGGAGTTGACAAGTGTCTATGAATACTTGGCGATGAGATTCGATGAAAGAACTAGAATGATGGCTTCAGCATTATACGCGATCTCACTCTTGCTTTATTTGCCTATAGTAATATATATTCCTTCCCTCGGATTTGCCACAGGTGAGTAAGTCAGAACTGAAAAAATTAGATATTAATAATTATTATTAATGAGAACAAAAGATTAATCTGAATATTGTCAGAATGATAGGGAATCATTTTTTTTTATTTTCAAATATGTACAAGTGGTTCTAAAAGTTTATGTTTGTATGAAGTAACTGGTGTCCCAAAACTAGAATTAGGATTACAGCATTTTTGTATTACAGGAAGTTATATGATGTCATGACATCTCTCAGCTATAAAATATAATATAACAAAATTGATACCTAATCTGGTGTATTATTATTTATGCGTTGTCGCATAATCAACAAGCAGACCGGTTTAGTCATAGTTGAATATGATCAATATACATTTTCATAAATGGATTAGGTGAATAAAATAAATTCAGAAGCATAACACCCCAGAATAATTGAATCAACAAATGTTTAATCATATGGATGCATACTGCTATCTTCACTTTGAGAGTTACGAAATTGAATTGGGTTGGTTCCCGTTTCTCTGTCAGATGTCGCTACGGTGTATTTATACATCATAGGTTGCGTTCACAAACTTACTCAGAGCAAGCTCTGAGTAAGCTCTGATTACCCGAAGCGTTCACAAACGTACTTTTAGTTCCTCAGAGTATGCTCTCTGAGCATGACCATACTCATACTCTACTCTCGGAGTAAGTTTATGAGCACACCCATAATCCGCTACTGACATCGAAAAAGGAGCCGACAATTCATTCCAGTTTCGTCTACGAAGGAGATATGTTGCTCTGACGAGGTCAAATCAGACCGAAACCACGGTCAGCACCTACTCTTTGTCGACGAAATGGAATTTCTGTTGATACATGGAGTGATGTTGATTGAGTTTGTTAGTTTTATTCAGATCGTAACATAACCATTTGTTGATTTAATTATGTTATACATCTGAATTAATTTCGTTCAATATACATTTTGATGTTTTTATTTTATCCACATATTTTGTTTAGCAACTGGCATAGGAGTACACGTTGTTGCACCAATAGCTTGTGGAATATGCATATTTTATACAACAATTGGAGGTCTAAAAGCTGTTGTTTGGACAGACACCTTCCAGTTTACACTCACCGTCGGATGTTTGGTTGCAGTTCTGATGTTAGCATTAAAAAAAGCTGGTGGTTTCTTCACCATGTGGAACACTGCCCTTGAAGGTCACAGACTTGATGTTAGGTACGTTGTACAAATTTTACACAAGCATGTTGATTGTGCAGTCATTTAAGGAAGGTGCTATAAGTCCCAGTTCTAAGTAGCGCTGCATACGCTGCATAGATTCAAAAAGTTTCTTCAAAATTTTGAACCCCATTACTGATATAATAGGGTACCTACCAATCTATTTGTTGCAGTTTTGACCCAGATCCTACGGAAAGAGATGGGTTCTGGGCTGTTGTTATTGGCTTAACCTTTTTGTTCACTGCTCAAAACAGTGTACACCAAGGATGCGTACAGAAGTTACTCTCCTTACCAAGTATGGGAGACGCCAAAAAGTAAGTTTATTAAAACATCCATATACATATTAACAAACACTTAGGCCCAGTTCTACAGTTGAAATTCAAACTGAGTTTCAACCCAGCTCAACTTTGACAATGTTATATAATTTTGATGGGTTGAACTAGAGTACTAGAGATGTATTTTGGCATGAACGTTTTTCAAAAATATTTCGTAGGTTTTGAAACATAAGTCACACATAATTTGTTTTGAAAGAATTTTTGGGTCTGGAAACGTCAAAAACGGTGAGGATTTTCAAAGAAGATTCTATTTTCTAGTTTCATGTATGGAGAGTAGAGAGAAGGAGAACGATCGCTGCTTTGAGACCACAGATTTTTTGTCCCCTAAAATATGTACCAATAGGGTAGTTCCTGCTTTTGCCAACAGGCGCGCTGGCCATCACGAGAGTGCGAAATTTTGATTTACACAAATCAAATTGTAGTTGGCTCGTTGGCTGAGTGAACTGTTTCCCTGGTGACAGATGATAGGAATATTATTATTTTCGATTTTTGATAAGAGAACAACATATGACCATGGTGAAATGTTGAAGCGTGCGCTAGTATAAGAGTGTTTTGGCATCGGAAAGAAAAGGAGAAGACATAAAATTTCCGAGAGCATTTTTGAGAGAAAATTGGAAAAAACCTTATCTCAAGAATCGACTCCGAATCAATTTGTGTGTCAAGAGCGATGAAGATATCAAAAAGATGATGGATTCATTATAAACGAAATCGAAATTGTCATCCCTCGTGAGAAGTTGACTCTTCTGAATAAGAATATCTAACCAATAAAACTACATGGTTCAGAAGTAAATATTCTTGAAGAATTTTGTTGGCATAACATAATATATGGTTTATATCGGTTCTCAGCTGAGTATTGGCAACAGAATCTACTCTAATACCTAAGTGATAAATCTGAGACTGCTACCTTTTGTTGTCTTGATGTGTACTACTCCTCACTACGGATTTATATAATTTTGAAGATTACGGTAAACCAACTAACATAGCTGCTTTCAATAAACAATGATAAACAAAAGTAGGTACAATTTTTTTGATCAGTGATTTCTTTTGAATTTCATTGATTTCGACTTGCATTTTATTGCATATAATTCAGAGAACTCATATTTAATATAGATTTGAAGAAAGGTATTTGAAAAATCATCAGAAAAACCACGATGACACATAACCTAAAATAAAACGAAGGCTGTTCATTTCAAATTGACTCTTGAATCCCCACCCCTTATCGATACCCGCTGCAATCGCAGCGACACCTATCCTACGTTTCCCGTTTTCAAGGACACATTTTTAGTACGTCGATCGTTCTCCTTCTCTCTACTCTCCATAGTTTCATGTGAAAACCGAGGAAACACTGAAATACAAAGATTACCATTTAAAACACAAAGTTTTGACCCACCCAGCAAAGAGTGAATCCTTCGTGAGTTTGTCTATGTTCGTGACCGACAATAATTTGATTTTGTGGAGCTCAAGCAATTGTGGTAGAATTGAAAAAAAATAAATTAATATCTTTTCACATATATGAAAACAGTGGGCCAGTATTGCAAGATTTTATAGATATGGAAGTACATACAGGGTTAGAACTATTTAGAGGGGGACTATAGGGTATCGAAAACCGTTAGAAATACAGGGTAGCTGAAAAAGTTGTGTTATCCAAGGATGAGTGGGTGGATGCAAACAGTTCCCGAATATCTCTGATGGTTCCTGAGATATCTCGAAAAAACTGAAAAAACAAGATTATCATTTTTTTCTTCATAACTCATTTGTTTATGGAGATAAGTACACGAAATTCGGTGTGTAGTCATAATACTATATAGCGATTATACTGGTGTACTACTTTTTTGTAATTTAAGCCACCTTTATTTTTAACGGTTTTCGATATTCCTATAGTCAACCTCTAAATAGTTCTAACCCTGTATATAAGTATTTCAATTATATAAGCTCCGCCGAATTTTAGGAAGAATCATAAATCCTAATCACAAATTCTAAAGAGTATTTACATGAACATAGAACATATCAAATTTCTAAGTAGGTACTTGAGTTTTCATCAAGAACTTCTTTATTGCAACTGGAAACCCATATTTTTTATCGAATAATAATATTCTACTCCTAAAAATGAATGAATAATATCGTTACCATATTTGTGATTTTATCGTCATTTTGGATAACTCATTAAAATTAATTTACTGATCCTTATAATTTCGAATGTGATTAAGGAAAGGGCTGAGAAAAAGTATACTTTTATTATCAGCAAATTCACAAATACTTACATACTTTTCTGGTTCCCTTAGAAGAAAGTTTGACATTTGGATAGTGCTATATCATGTCATAATTTCCTAAAAAAAAAGATCTGAGAAATGAAGGGTTTCTTGACTGAAGAACACTTCTCTCAGGGCATATATTAAGAGGACTATAAATTATTGTACCATCGCAGTTTGTTATCAGAATTGTAGCCTACTGCAATCATTCATGAAAACCCCTCATGAGTTATAATTGAATATACGCCATTACAGATCCTGCTTTATATATACGCAAGGATGTATCATAGCAAAGACTTTGAGCATATTTATTGGATTAACAATGTATTCCGTATTTGCTGGATGCGATCCATTCACGACCAAAAAGGTAGGAAGAAATGACGAGTTGATTTCATTCTTCATCGTGGATGTAGGGAGCAGTGTTCCTGGATTATCTGGCCTCTTCTTCGCAGGTGTTTTCTGTGCAGCTCTCAGGTAAAAAGGATGACAGTACAGTCAGACAAATTTCCAATTTGATTGATTCTTTAGAAAAGTATCCAAAGAATTATGTTCCAGATACATAACAGGCGATATATTGGGTGAAATACTAATCTCTTATAACTTACTTTTAAGAGATACTGGACATCTATCGGTTGTTTAAATATCTGGAGAATTTTCAAACTAACGATTCATCTGTTATCTCAACACATAAACAGGATGTTTATGTGTTATATGTACCCTAATAGCACACAACGTCCATGGGACGTACAATTCATGTTCATTTAACGTCGGAACGTCCATGGACTTGATTTGTATGTCCTTTGGACGTCCTTTTCCGGACAGTTTTAGGACGTCCAAGATGGATATCCATTGTTAGTCCAATTTATGTCCGTATCGGATATCCATTGGATGACTGTGATGGACATAATACGGACTATATGACATATGTCCGTATCATATAGTTCCAAAATAGTCCCTGACCGACTTAATACAGGCAATGTCAAAAATATGTCCTTACTGGATATCCATTAGGTGTCCGTGATGAACATAGTACGGACCATATAACTCATACATATATATTACATGGTCCGTATAACGTCCATGACGGACACCTATTGGATATCCGGTAGGGACATCTTTTGAATGTCCTCACCGGATATTCACTAGGAGTCCGTAATGGACGTAATATGGACCAACTAACATGTATATATTACATGGTCCGTATAACGTCCATCACGGACACCCAGTGAATATCCGGTAGGGACATCTTTTGAATGTCCATACCGGATATTCACTAGGAGTCCGTAATGGACGTAATATGGACCAAATTACACATTACATGGTCCGTATAACGTCCATCACGGATATCTAATGGATATCCGGTAGGGACATCTTTTGAATGTCCATACCGGATATTCACTAGGAGTCCGTAATATGGACCAAATAATACATACATGTATATCAATGAACACCAAAATTTAATATTATTTTTCACTAAACTCCATTTTTCCGCTTGGTAGTATATGAATATCTTATGAATATTATATTATGTATAACGTTATGATGAAAGAAGACTAAATACTTGAGTAATTACTATTATAAAATAATCTATGTTTGAGTTTTGAGACTTTAGTTTTTATTATATGGTATTTCTGTATTAATCGACTACTATTCCATAAATCAGTTAACAATATGATGAATATGTTCCTACAAGTAGGTATATCGTATAGTCTCGGTAGCTAGGACGGTTGCAGCGAAGACACAGTAATGCGATGTCCCCACGTACTCGCGAGTTCGAATCCGAGCCAAGTGTTAAAAATTTCTAGTAAGTATGGATGGAAATGAGAACAAGACAGAAAATACCATCTGCGTCTGAGTGTAAGACATTGTGTTCTAGGAGATTAAAATTCTAATAGATAGCCAACGTCGTGGTAAATTTTTGTACCGTTGACATAGCTAATGATGGTCCGAACGGGATATCCATTGGACGTCCGCGATGGACGTCCGAATTCGGTTCAAAGTTGTGACATTTGTACGTCCCTCGGATGTCCATAGAACGTCCATTGTACCAGAAATGGACGTCCCATGGATGTCCGTAATGTCCGAAGAGGACGTCCTATGGATGTCCATAGAACTACTTTGTGCCATTAGGGTATATTATCGAAAAACACCGTGTATCGTTAATACACTTTCAACGAACGTTCATAATCATTTATTGAATAAATGGCATTATGATCAATACAAATATTAAACAGCTGAATTTTTGAGTATCCTAACAGTTGCTACACTCACCCCAATCAAACCCCCTTGCGCCCTAGCCACCCCAAAACAAGAAATAATAAATCGTTTAAAAGCATGTATGGAATGCTTGAGAATGTTTTAGCAAAAGTGCTAGGAAAAATTGAAGTATTCTCAGTTAAAACGGTGAGGTCTAGACGTCCCAAGAAAGAATAATCTTCTAGAATTTAAATTTTGTGAAAAAAATTTGAAAAATGTCACTGTCGTTCAACTTGGAAACGTATTATCCAACAACCTTTCTCTACGAATATTGTTGAGAATAGTATGGTATAGTAATAGAGACATAAAAAAAAATGGACAATTGTTTAGAATTAATAAAAAATTTCAAAAAAATATTTGGCAGGTCCCATTTAATAATTTAATCTGTATTTTCAGCACCCTATCGGCCAATCTTAATTGTGTGGCTGGAACATTGTACACTGACTTCGTATCGAAAATGATGGATCCAGGAATATCAGAAAAAACCACGAGTAATATACTGAAACTACTGGTTATTATTGCTGGAGTATGTGGTTGTTTAATGATTTACGTCATTGAACATCTCGGTGGAATAGTACAACTAAGTATCAGCTTGAAAGGAATCACTATTGGGCCTCTTCTGGGAGTTTTTAGCATGGGTGTTTTGACCAGAAGAGTCAATTCAAAGGTGAAGGAAACAGAATTTTCACAAAAAATTCTGAAACATGCAGATTACCAATAAAAGCTCCATACGGGTTTCTCGAAAACTACTTGACATAACTTGATGAAACATTGCAAAAAACTTTAGTACCATCTATCATCCGATGATAAAGATCCATCCAGCTCTTGACTGAAATTGGTGGTTAACGATTAATTTTTTTTTAAATTTATTTATTACCTTTGCACCTTGAGTCATCCAACCATTGAAAAGTTTGTGTTTTTTACATTCTCGTTATACTCACAATCCCGTTCCTTGTCAAAATATTGTAACGTTCTCTGGGTTAATCAAATTATTTATTCACACAATTAATACACTAATTTATGTACAAGGACCTACTCTAATTTAATAACACAGACACTAATTATTTATTTTCACTACATTGCACTTTTCAGGATTTCACTGTTCTCTCGGCGTATTCAGAACACTTACTGCCGTGAGGTCCACCGTGCATATCTTTTATATCGATACCCCCTATTCGAAATAATTTCTTATGCCATCAAGAGCCCTCGCGATGTTTTCGAGAAGCGCCAGGGGCGTATTCAAAGGATTCGGGCGTTACAATATTAGCTTCAACCACATTTCTCTTTGAAATTGATGGATCAGAAGAACCAAGTTGTTGAGTAGTTCCTGAATAATTTGAAAAACAAGTTGATATTATATGTATTTCACAATCGATTTCTATTATTTTTTCATACTCATATTGAAAAACAAAACAAAATTCAGAAAAGGTTTATTTTTTCGAGCTCTAGTTCAAAGGTCCATAAGAGAAACTTATCGAAATTTTATATTTTCCTTCAACAGGGGGCGTTTTACGGAGCTCTTCTTAGTATGATTTTCATGCTATGGTTCTTCACTACCGTAAAATACTATGAGAAAATGGGACATCTTAAATATGAACCTAAACCGCTATCCACAGCCAATTGTGATTATGTCTTCAGTTTCAATGAGACAAGGTGAGTTCATTCCTGAGTAAAATTTTATTTTGGTTGCCTGAAAACTACGTGAATTTGAAATCCTCTTTATCGAATATAACAGTTTATACTCAAAATTGCCAATGAAAACTGATGAGAAGCATGCACCTTATCCATATGTCAGTTGCGGTTTAGCAACGGCTTTTTTTATTTTCAATTTTGTCTCTTTCGACATGTGGTTATTTCTAATTATCAGTGGGTAGAGTCTATTCATCGCTGCCTTGGTTTTGTCGATGGCTTGTTTCATATGGCTTCCCCAGGTTAGTCTTTTACCTAGGTTAATACCTAAGTACTTCTAATGTCCATTAGATTTCTTCTCCATCAGCCTGCAGATTTGTCGTTGTTCTCAGTTTTCTATTCTGTAGTAGTATTGCTTTGATTGGCTCTTCTTCCCGTTGAGTTTTTTTTCCACGTGATACACCCTTCATTTATGTCCTTGACACCTTCTTGTAATTTTCGTTCTATGACTTCTGGCTTGCGATGTCGAATTGAGATTCCAGTATCGTCAGCGTTTAGTGTCAGCAGAGTTCTTGGATTTTTTGGAATATGTTGTACAATAGTGGTCCAAGTACTGACCCTTGAGGCACTCCTGCTTTCATATATCTGGATGGGGTAATTTCTCCTTCCACTTTCACGTATTATTATTATTATTATTTGAACCGGGATCGTTGTGATTCGGATAGCCTTCCGGTAACTACGACCATGTATATCTCTTTGTTTTTTACGCTACTCATTCATAGGAATCTAAGTAGGTCGTCAATTTTGTTGATAAAACTGACAACATCCTTAGTATCCAGGACTGGTTTTCCCATATGAATGGTTCTTAGGCCAGCTAGCTCTGGACACTTGCATACTATGTGTTCAGCTGTTTCTGCTTAAGATCCACAGAGCCTACAAATTTCATCTGCTGACTTCCCCATACAAATATCATTTGTACCGACAGTGCACTGTCAGCAGTCCCAGCATCAGCCGAAGCCCAGCTCGTGACAGTTTAGCAGTTTTCTGGTGTAGGTTGTTGAAATCATCACGAATTTCTTTGACTGAGTAAGTGTTCCTTCAGTGGGTTATTTTGTTTCACGTAGAATCTCCTGTTACAGAAATAGTTTCTAATTAGGTTGCATAATTTGATCGAATATCCAGCACATTTTATTTTATAAATCAATCCTTCATGCCAAACTCTGTCGAATGCTCTGGTACATCTAGTAGAATAATACCTTTGTTGCTTGTTCATTTTGAAATCCATCTGTTGTATATAGTCTTAAAAACTGAGTGATTTTTGTGAATCCGAATTGGTCTGCTGGTATGATATCGAATTTTTCAGTTTCTTCTGTTAGTCTCTTGGCGATTACTCATTCGACCACTTTTCCTAGGGCTGACAATAGACTCATCGTAGTTTTGGTTAAGTTAATAGACCTGTAGTTTAGGGTTTTTTTTCCTCTACACATGCACTATGACTCCCCAACTATAATGAGATCTTCAATTTCTCTGTATGTATCACCATATGGATGCATCGGTGGTGGTCTCGTTCATTCTTCGTGCTTTTTCCTTGGGCATCTAGTATATTCCTTTCTAGTTTATCAACTGCACTTTCCAGAGCATCCGATGTATTGATTGTTGATATTTCTACCAAAAAGAGAGAAGGGTTGATAGGTTTCAGGTCCAATGAAACGAAAATAATTTAATAATTTGCCGACGTTTCGATTTATTTAAAACCTTCTTTAAAGGCTATTATTGTTTGGTTCTATTAGTCATCTAATTTCTATCAAGAAAAGAGTGAAAAAGATACTTAGAGAGATGTACATTTTTCTTCCAAACGCAGTCTTATTGGAAGTGAAATCTGCCATGATATTATGGCAGAGGATAAGCAGCTAGCACAAAAGTTGATATGCCATTCGAAAGTACACTAAATGAGGTATTTTTTACTGTAAAGAAAACATGTGCATAATTATTAATTTTTCATCGTCAAAACCACTGGAAAAATAGAACTGATTTTGTACACTTCAGACTCGTTATGTTCATCTCCTTACCACGCCCGCAATAGGACTTTTTTCTGCACACAGACTCTATTATCTACTAGGAAATCTATTGCCCTTTCCGAATATGTGGTCTTATTTGACGAGACTACAAGGTAAACTGAATAATGATTGAGTTTATGAAAAAACTTTTATTTCGTGAAATCAAGAAATTTTAAATTGAAGAATAACCGTCAGCATTTCGACCATGTGTTATATGACATTTTTTGTTGCAAATCACTCATCTGATCCCCCCTTGAAATTTGGCCACTTTAAAAGTAGACACCCTGTATACAACGAAAATTTCGAAGTGGAGAAAAAGATAACTTTATATTTACTTCATTTCTTTTAAGTTACATTGCAAATAAGTATAGTTATCGTTTATTCGTAAATTCCTCAATGAGTGTTATAAAAATAAACATATCAGGAAAACTGTATTGTTTTTCAGAGTCTTCTATTTTCTGTTATGGGAAACCCAATAATCCATATTTTTATTTACTGAAAATAAAGTGAACAAACAGATAATATCATTCGACATATAGGTGTATCTTTCAAATAATATTTTCACTTTCAGTACCATAAAACCTCCGCCGTCTAATGTCAACATATTTTTCCTCTTCAAGTTGAGTTTTTACTATTACACTATGATTGGTACACTGGTATGTTGCTTGATTGGTTCGTGCATAAGCTTTTTCACAAATACAAAAAACGATCCAGTAGTACCCAAGAAATTATTATGCCCCTTGGTCCATTGGATGTATGATGATGAAGAAGAAGTTGAAGTAGAGAACAGAAGTAATGGAGATTATTTGAATATTGAAATGGCACTAGAACTAACCACATTTCACGAGGAAGGAACAAAAAGACGCATGACCCTTGGTCCACTGGATGTATGATGATGAAGAAGAAGTTGAAGAAGAGAACAGAAGTAATGGAGATTATTTAAATATTGAAATGGCACTAGAACTAACCACAATTCACGAGGAAGGAACAAAAAGACGCATGATGTGAAAAAACCTTGTTCAATATAAGTTTTAATGGATTCCATAACGTTAGAAAATTCAATAAAATCTTTCTTTATAAATTTACTTGCTTTCATTCCAAATTAATCAGAGATGTAAAAAACTCTATATCTATACCTGAAGCAGGAGAAAAGATCCCATAATATTGGGTGATGCGATGAGACTTTATAGCCTTACTGTTCTAATCTATACTGCATGGAACGCCGATAATACTACCCCATTTCACGAGATACTTATACTTCATTCAACTTTATTTTAGCAGTCGGTTGGCCATGGAAATTTGACACATTTCACTCTGTATAGTACGAAAATGTGGGGTTATGAAGCTTGTCAAAACATTTTTGGGTTTTAAATCAACGCTATGTTGCCCGTTCTACGTAAAAGTTTCTGTTATTACGTATTTTATCACAATGTCGAATCTCTTCGGAAAATATGTGACGAATATAATTGAAGTTTATACAAACTGATTGAAGGCATACCATATCCAGTTATTTACTTGCATGGAAAATACAAGAGATCAGTATAATATCATAATATGCACTAGCTTGACGAGAGTTGATGTTCGTTATCTTCTTTGGCTTACATCATTTGTAGATTTCAAAAATATTAACCCGAAGATGAAATGCTTATGATGCAGTGGTTGGGAATGGGTATCTCCCGAAGGAATTAACAGATAATTACAAGAATGTTAAATTCTTCAACAAAAATCATCTTGCATCAATATAAGTGAAAGGAATTGAAGGAAATTTCAAATTAAGATGAACTTCACCTTTGAACAAAAATTTCACATGAATAAACAAGTAACAGGGCAACTTGCGCGTATTTGTGGCTATTCATCTTAATACATTGATGTAATAATAATAATCAGGTATTTATTAGTACCTTAAGACATTTACATTGTATAGGACAAATGAAAAATAGAAAAATCCATTTTAGGGAACTTATTCTCCGATGACATTTATAGAAAATCCTGTAGTAAACTTTTCGCATTAATTCACTCATACATAAAATTCTCAAATGCCACCACTTTTTTGCGTCTCCCAATAGAAGGAAATTCTTTGTCATCCTCTTCATTCACAATCGTTCTGATTGTGGAAATATCCAGCTGAAATACAAGTCGTTTAGATTCAGATGAAACATTTTATGAATTCTCTTACATTGAATATGTTCGCTACCGTCTGACGTATTGTGGATTTTAGAATATCAGGGTATAACTATTTGAATGAGCGGACCTGAATTCTAAATTGCACTTCCTGAAACCCTGTCTCTTTTTTCAATCACTTTCGGCATTTTCGTAATAAAAATTGATATTAGTTGTGGCAACGGCGTTATGACATTAACGACATTTCATGAGTGCCAACCTAACTTCGTTCTAGTTACAAAAACTTGAGAAAATTATATCATGGCCAACCGACTGCTAAAATAAATTTGAATGAAGTATACCAATGGAGCAGTTAGGGGGACTTCCCACCAAAGTAGCGTAGCACATACATGACAAAGGCAATGCGTGATTTTCAGATATCGCACATCTGAGTGAAGTGTCAGTTGCGTGAAATATGTCATTCTCGGTTCAAATCTGAAAATTATGCATCGCCTTTGTCATGTATGTGCCGTGTCAGTGCTACGCTACTTTGGTTTTATTTTTACCAATTCTTGCAGAATTTCTCTCCTGGTAATATATCAATATCATAACAGAGTAGGTAGGTAGTAGCTAGTAAGGTAGGTGCGGGTAATGAGGCCTACCTAAGGATGATTTGGAATGAATAGAAAACTATGAACTCCAATCACTGAAGATGTACAGCTATTACGTATGGGGAACTGGTCACCATGATTGATTGAAATACTATTAGGAATCTGAATTTCATTCGATCCCTAAAATAAATTACATTCCCATTTGGACAATATTATTACAACTAAATTTTATTGTTAGTTGAACCTAAACATCAAATACTCTCCATTAAAAGCAAAACACTCAAAATCAACTGCATCATCCACTAACTAGGTAACCCACTACACTCACTATTATGATATCACAGACGCAAATAGAAACGCAGGTTGGTGAGGTGACGCAGGGTGAAGCAGCTTTTTCATGCGCTGCACGTACTATCTGAGAAGTCACTGTCACTTTATTTCCGCGGTCTTGTTCTTTTCTATGTTTTACAAAAACTCACGCTGCGTCATCTCAATCTCGAATTTCTCGAGCTTTTTTCTCGTATTTTATATCTGTTTTCCGAGTCGAGAGTAGCATTTTTCGCGAACATAGACGTGGCGCGGTTTTCGAAGAAACAAACCTCTAAATCAGCTGATTTTCCGTAAGTTAGGCCTCATTTTCCGGCAGACCCGAACCTATTTATAGAAATTATCAACTCTTACGGTGGGTTTATGCTGAGTTCCTAAGAACTAAGACCTAAAAGCGCGAGGGAGAGCAGCAATCCAATTATGTTGCATGTTTCATCAGTGAGTACGTCCCGTTCTTCGTTGCGAAGCATTGTTATTCTTTCCTTTGAGAGTGGCAAAGACCGACAAGTTTGGGAATCGCTTCGAAACACTCGAGAAACGTCTCGGTCAAAAACGCTGCGTTCGACATTACCCTTATAGTTGGGGAGCCGACGATGCTAAATCGGGATTTACTCGAGCGTCGTGGAAACCTAGTGGATTTTGAAGATTAGATAGTAGAAAGGAAAAAGGTTCTATGATGTATGCACTTTCAGCGGTGGGGAAAGCGTCTGCATGTTCTCAAAGATATTGAAAAAAACGTCAGGTGTACATACTCGAGCGTGTCAGAGTAAGATAATGCATATGCCCTACGTGTCTCTGATAATGAATTCATGCTTATCTGACAGTTTGCGCGGTGGGACTGGCCGTACGGAAAAAATTTCGAGCGTGGCAGATTTTTAGAGGATATAGTAATTGGGCTTGAAGGAACTACTTTTCAAGAGACTGACAATTCGGTCTTTTGAAAATGCAAAAAAAACGTTACTTGTACATACTCGAGCGTGTCAGATTTTCATAGATGGTTAATTTCGGTTTTGCAGACGTGTTGACCCATTATTCTGACACTAATCAGGAGGGGTTTTCTTACTCTGGCAGTTTGAAGATAATATCAAGGCATTTTCTTTTTAAATATCTCCCTTTCTGAACCCCTAACGTTTCTGTATTCATTATGAAAGAAGAAGATATTAAATTCTGTACAACTTTTGTCTGAAGCAATTTTATATACTTCTTCGAGTTAGAGGGCGACAAGGGCGAGGAGCTAAGCCACACATGCGAAAATCCAAGGTCAATGTAGAAACCAAGTCCATTATATATTCATCGCCATATATCACAAAAACGTTCAAACGTAGAAGAAATTGCTTCGGACACAATTTGTAGCAAATGTTATGGTCTACAACTTTTATAATGAATGCGAAAACAATTTGAAGCCCAGGAGAGGAGATTATGCAAGAAAACTGATATTTGTGACCTTTCTGGCCAATTTTTATTGTTTCGGCTTGCTGAAACTGCCAGATTATAAATTTTTCCGCCGACCTCTTAATAATAGTACAGTTTAACGTACACGAAATTAGCTGTTAATAAACCCTTTTATTGATTAATTTCCTATTAATGCATTATTGTCATGGGTAATCGAACATAGAAGTATTCAGCAGCTTCCCAAATAATTATTTCATTTTTATGTAGCATTGATTTTCGTAGTATCTAGCGGGTGAATTGAGAAGAGATGAATTGTGGAGGTTGCAGAAAAATTATGATGGTTAGAGAGTAATCAATATATCTACTACAACTCCAGCTTCCACCAGCTCCACATATTCTTTAACAGATATAATAGGGACTGATATCAATGTGATTTACTCAAAATGTCACAACTCGAAAATGCCCTCTATGGACTTCTCGAATTATTCGATCGGCCGCATAAATATCAACATTCCGATATGAGCATAGAAAATTTGTAAGGTGTCAAATTTGACTAGGTATCGATAGAAAATTTTTGCAATCAAGATTTCACATTAAATTCGAAATGTGGTCGACGGAAAAATCTTGTAATCAACTCGTGTACTAATTGAGCGATTAATGATCTCGAAATATCTCAATCATTAATCGCTTTGATTAATAACCTTGTTGATTAAATAACTATTCCGTTATTCTTGCTTCAAAATAAGAAAAAAAAAAGCCACCGCGCTTGAGAATGTGCACGTAACATTTTTGGCGCCTTCTCACAAATTTTCGTCACTCTTTAATTGTCAGATTAAGGGAATATATATAAATATATAGTCTTCAACATGTAATTAACCCTCTAATACCCAACTCCGCCTTGAGACTGGTTGCATATAAGTGGATACAAAATTATTCCCTGTGAGCAGTTTAGTTCAACTGCCCATGTCCGCTTCAGTATAGGTTCATTTGGTGAGAACAGGTGTTAATGTAAATCAGTTAACTATTTGCGACAAAAAGATGTAGATTATACATAAGCTAACTTGAAACTATACGGAAATAATTCTAAAAAAGAAAAAAAACTTGGGCATTAGAGGGTTAACAACATATATCTTAATCTGAGACGCCCGAGTAACAAATTTCCCTCTTGGGCTCCCCTACTATTACCAGCAAATTGAAATTCTAACGGTCAAAAGACGAATCAGTTGCTATGATTACGTACCTATTCTCTTGAGCTCATGATGCAAACGTCATAAACGTGAGAAATGAATGTTAAACATAATAAAATTAATGCATTCAATTTTCACTTGTCGAAAATCTGCGGATATTGAGGATAATGGTAATGCATTGAATTCATTAAATAAAAACACCTTGGTTTATGGGATGAAATCTCCTTCATTGATAATTTATCATGAGTAAATCTAAGGCAAACTTCTCGAATCCTATGGTAAATAGCCCGTCTGATATGGTTCATTGTTCCTACTGATGTTCACTGGAAACACCCATTATATCGGAAATATACCAGAGTTTAAGTGATAAACCAATCTTTCTGTGTTATGCATTCGTTTTCCTTTGGAAATTTCACCCCCAAGCTCAACTGAATAGTTCCCAAAATGGGATTTCAAAATTTATCAACATTAGTGACCACTTCATTACCCACCATAAATCTCAAAACAATATCTTTTTTTTGGTATGATTATCTACTCTTCACCGTAGTGTTGGGATTCAGCTCTCTAATCGGTATATTTTTTGGGTGCTTTCGTAAGCAAGATACCAAAAAAGAATATCTTCTGGGTGGCAAACGTATGAATGTGTGGCCTATCGCAATCTCTCTAGTGGCAAGGTAAGTACAATTATTCTTGTTTTCTGACAAATCCATTCTTTCCCTTGAGTAAACTCATTCGAAAATTATAGATTTTTCTTCTTGAAATACATATGTGAGTCAAAGATTATAGAGTAGAAAGATAGGAAACGCCCTCATATCGCTAGTACTAAAAACCGACTACATTTTGGCCAGTGAAAACACGCGTGACAATGAGATGGCGCTGAAAACGTATTGTCAATACAGAAAAACTGTTTAATAACAGTTTTCTGTTTTATAATTGAGGGGCGCAAAATTCGAATTATATTCCTTGTATTGAATTTCAATATTGTCCTTGTTGAGACAAGAAAACAAACATCCTGAGCGACAAAACAAAAGGATGGTTTTGTTTTGTGACCAGGATGATAGTTTTCATCTAAACATTGTTTGGAATCAATTGGTATCAATGAAATACGCTGTTGGATGTGAAAATTTTTTATTTGCAATCAATAAAAAATTCACAAAAATTTGAAATTATGGACAACGAATAGAGCTTTGACTAGGACACAAGAGTATATGGTTATCTGCTATAGGTACGTGAAAGCTGTGAAAACGTTTCAAATTAATAAACCTAGTTGAATTTGTACAATTTATATCAGAAATTAATATGAACCAATATTCAATTTACCATCATAGGATACACATTTCCGTTACTTTCATATTATTTACACAATTTTCAGAACCACAATTGAAAAAACCTTACAGAGGTATACAAGACCTGTATTCAAGCCCGTCAGTATAATTTCTTCATGCTTTTTTATGATTTCTTCATGGTATGGTCTCTTTATGACGCAATATACAAATTGATCAATGAATGAACAAAACACTCACAGAAGGTTTCATAAAACTTTGACTTTCCAAACAACAATTTGACAGTCACCCGATTCCCAAATCGAAATCCAAAAAACTCCTGCATTTCTGAATATATTTATGGCAATTGAGAATCTTTGAATGGACGTATAAAAGTCATAATTTCCCCTAAATGGACCCTTCATGCAAGGGATGCTTCCTGCATAAAACAATTTACGTGGATGAACAGTTCTCAATTGAATTGAAGTAAAGTTCATTCAAATTAGTCAAAAATTTCAATAATCAGCGAAA
This sequence comes from Coccinella septempunctata, assembly GCF_907165205.1. Classification (NCBI taxonomy): domain Eukaryota; kingdom Metazoa; phylum Arthropoda; class Insecta; order Coleoptera; family Coccinellidae; genus Coccinella; species Coccinella septempunctata. The sequence goes on along the minus strand of NC_058189.1, from coordinate 13,340,713 downwards.
CGAGCTTGATAAACAAAAGGCGGTACGAGAATCAAACATTCAAAACCAATTTGATCAAAATGGCCATCTGAAATCTCAGAAATTTCATATGTTTCTGTGAAGGCCCCCCCGAATTGATATTTGGACCAGTCATAGGGCCTTAAAAACACATTTGAAACACAGATGACGCTCACATCACTTTAGTCGCTTCGTTCCTTATCTTTCTACTCTAAAATCTTTGATGAGAGTATTTCAAAAGTGGCAGTCTTGATATAGAGAAACACTTTACAAATAATTTCTTATAATTGAGAAGGGACGGGAAGATATAAGAACAAGGAATAAGCGCTCCAACTAATAACTTATCTATAAGTAGTCCTTCTCTACATCAGACAATAATTTTTTCCACGGTAGTAAGGATTGATTTTCTTTCAAATATCATCATTCTTTGCTGCTCTGTCGTATAAAATTATGTGTGCAATTTACGGAGGCGTACAAGGGCCACAATATTTTGATAATATTTTCCATATTCATATAATTGGGCCATATGCATAAAGAAGTAGTGAATGCTTTCACTTCAGTTTATTGAAAGGAAACTATACACTTTATAAGCAACTGACAAAGATAGTATTATAGTAAAAGCAAATGCTTTTCTTTATGCATACGACTCAGTGATTGATGAGAGGTAGAGGTTTTGTTTTCGTGATACAATATGTTTCTATTTAAATGAACACTGAAATTCATTCATATTGTGTGTTCGCACATTTATGACGAATGTGATTGTTATTTATACAGGATGTTATTTAATATTATTCAACTTTCCTATCATGATGATAGATAAAATCATATCAACGTTACGAAAATCTTATACTAGCTGTCCTATGACGGCTTCCCTCAATTCTCTTTATACAGACTGTTTTATAAAAAATTTTTCAATGTTAGGTACATCAGGATAGTATTAAAATCGATAAGGATAAGGATCACCACTTCAAACTTTTTGATAAAAACTTTCTACAGACACTTTTTCACTGGGAATAGTGATATTCATAATCGCCAACTGTTGAGTTTCACATACATTATTCTATGATTATTTTTGCTCTAGATTCTTTCCAAAAAGCCGTGGATGGGAACGCTTGGTCCTATTACCTGGAGGGCAAGATCGCCAGACCTCAATCGTTTTGATTTTTTCGTATGATGATATATATATAAAAATTCAAGACCCCAGTCTTGAATAGGGCTGATTTAGAGCGGAGGGTCAGAAAGGTCATCAGAGACTTTTCCCGCGTTATGCTGTTGAATACAGTGTATTCTTTTAGAAAAAAAGGTCGAATTTGTTTACATAATAATAATGGTACTCAATTTGAGAATTTTTCATGAGTTACATTGAAATTGAATATAGTAATTCTGATCTATATTTATACAAATTCTATGGACGGAAAGTTTCATATCATAGACAGGGAGATTTATTGAGAGTGGACGTTTTTGTTTTCAATGGTTTCATAGAATTCTGTCGAAAACGGGAATTTCACTAAAATGGTGATTCTGCCTTAAGTATAGAAGTAATATATATATTTTTGAAAAGCTTTTTTTTTGTATAACATGAGATCAAAAAAAAAGATATCATCCGTATTTGAAAAAAAAGAATTAATTTTTTCTACATCTTCAGTACAAGAGATAAAAAAAAATTAATATAGTACCGTATTCCCAGTGGAAAAGTGTAAAAAGTTACGGCACATTTTCGAAATCGACAAAAATCAAAATTTGGCAATGTCTTCAGGACAAAAGATATCCTGAAACTGTTTCCACTAATTGACTCTTCACGAAAATGGAGCCCAGGGCTCCCTTCAACGTTTTTCCCTATCTACTTAGTCCGGAAGTACCAGAAAGAGCCAAAATTAGGCGTTTTGGGATTCCCTGTACATAATATTCCTTGTCCATTGTGATAGCCTCACGAGCATGTCTACATTCGAAAAACAACTTTTTTCATGAAACATCATGTTATAGAACATCCTGTAAGGTTGTCATAATGTTGTTATGACCTCTCATAGATGAAAACTCAAATTATAACAAAGAATACTCTCACTCTGTCTAAATAATCATCAATTCATCATAAATGTGGGAACACCCAGTATTATATGGACTTTAGCTGAAAATATTTTTGAAATATTATGTGGCCTTTCTACGCCTTCGTAGCAATTCAATAAAAATTGAGGGAACGTTTTAAGAATTGGGATTATATCCCTGAATCTGAAAAGGAGTTTGAATATGAATAAGCCTCTATGAATGAATGATTTTCAGCCATACTTCAGCAATCACTGTACTTGCAATACCAGCAGATGTATATAGATATGGTCTTGGATTTTGGCAAGGATGCATATCCTTATTTCTTCTGCATTTCACCACTTCCTATATCTTTCTACCAGTCTTCTACAAACTAGAATTGACAAGTATCTATGAATATTTAGCAATGAGATTTGACGAGAAAACGAGAATGATGGCTTCTGCATTGTACGCGGTCTCACTATTACTTTATTTACCCATAGTAATATACATTCCCTCCCTTGGATTTGCTACAGGTGAGTACATGAGCATTAAAGGATTTGTTTGCCTGCAAATCCACTCAACAGAATAATGGCTTCACTGATAACGACTAATTTTGTTATTTTCCATTCAATATTGATATTTACGTTACAACTTATCATAATTCCCAAGAATTTCCTCTGAATAAGTGGCAGAGTTATTGTTGGTCGCTACCAAGTGATTCACGATGTCAACAGCAATTTCGGAAAAAGTTAACTTTAACTACAAAATTAAGGGAGTATCACAAACTTCATATATTGCCCGAAATTGATTCTTATGTTTCCTACATGAAGTAGGATCATCCGTATTTTCCAAATTTTTATTTTCCTTTTACCATAACGAAACAGGAAACAGGTTGGAAAGTAGTAAAGTACTAGCAACTTGCATCTTCAAGGTAAATGAATAACCAATAACTATTTGCCAGAAAAAATTTGGATTAACCAAAATTTCGATTATCTGAAATCACTTTGGTCCACCTTATTTCGGATAATCGAGACTGTACTGTACTGCAATCGATTGCTGCAAAACTTGGCATCATAAGAGACATGCCTGTCCATTGACTATTTCAGAATTCGAAAGAAAATACTACCCCATTGTATCTGAATTAACAAAGGACTATGAATGCAGTCAGTTAGTTTATTGGGTATAAGTATGTGCTGTGTATGTGCAAGAGTTGATACTCTTAGGTATATGTATGTGCCATGTGCAAGCAATGTATAGTATACACTAAAGGGACTCCAAACAGATTGTGAAAGATAACCGAGTTACCATAGTCTAGTCTCACTCACTCTGAAAGGCATGCATAGTGCTCTCGCGCTCACACTCCCGGCTAAATAATTTTCATGTTTAGGGGATGTTTGGTCACTACTATTCGTCTGAATGATGATATATAACTTTTTTATAGTTACTTCAATGTCATATTTCAATATCAGACATGTGAAAATAAGTTTAGTAACACTCATTTTTAGTTACCTGGTATCTGCCCAGGTGTCACTAGGCAAGCTCTACAAGTTCGGAGGTATTCAATGCACATGAGACTCTACTGAGATCCTAAAGTTTCATCTGTGTGAAAATAAGTTATGTCTGGTCGCTCTAGGATCTTACTCTATTATAAGTTTTTCGAAAAAAGACGAACGTAATGTGCCAGTTGCAGTTCAGGTATCACCAATTTTGCTCACCCTGTACATCTCTTAATAGACGTAGGATAGGACTAAAAACCAAGCTAATCGACGGAATTGTACCTTAGGACGTTGTTGACACATCAAGAAAGTGAAATAATAATTATGTACATATATTTCCATAAAAACATTACCCTATTATCATTTCAGTTTTCAGTGTTAAAATAGACATCACCTTGTATGTCGAATTTGAAGTTATCGTTCTACTTTCCAAAAGGAGCCTAAATGCTCTAAATGCTAAGTTGTTAGGCTGACTTTCATTGAAGAAAAGTTAGTATCATATTGAGAAAAATTATTTACTCTTCACACATAAACTCATTATTTTGTTTAATCTGTCAAGCTTTTGGAAGGAGTGAGCACTATGCACATAAAAAAATACTACTACTATTACTACTACTACTACTATTACTACTACTACTACTATTACTACTACTACTATTACTACTACTACTACTACTAGTCTCGCACTTTTGGTTGTATCCAAATTTATTTCATTTATATTATTTTTCGTAATGACGGTATTTCTGCACAAAGAGCAAAGCGAGATTCCTTTCAAATCGTTTATACCTTTTCAAGTTCAAATTGGCGCTAATCAGAATCAAAATGACATGGTCAAAATCAATTTCAAACTGGCATTAATCAGAAGCAAAATGAAAATAATGAAGTGGCATTTATCAATTTCCAGTTGACAATAAACAAAATAACATTGTAACTGTAAAAGTCGAACATCAAAGTTCGAATGGAGCTGAATCAGTTGATCACACAGATTAACATACCTTACCAGCTCTCTGACTTTTTCTTTAAAAAATTATGAATTTTTCTGGTTGAAACACTTCGAAAGTATTATGTACTAAATACATTCGGAGGCTCTCAACTCTTCGCATAGTTTGCGAAATGAAATACATAAATAGGTAATTTTCAAACAACAGTGAATAGTAACAAACGTTGATTCTGAAACACAATGAGGGTCTGAAATCGTCTCTTTTTATGATAACTCATTGAGAAACGCTCGACTGTTGTTATATTCCTTTTCTGTTCAAAATTTGCAGATTAGAGAAAATCGTTCATAACAATATTTGCAAGGTAACGATTGTTAATATAGCAAAATTCATCGCTCATATCATTCCTTCTGCATCGGATATGCAAGATATAATTTTTGTGAGAAAATTTGTTTTTCTCACAATTGTTAATTTGTTTTAATTACTTAATTACGTTATTTACTGTCATTAAAAATATTTTCATGTGATATATTTTATATCAATGGAGAATTCTAATTCAGAATTACCAATTTGATTTCGTTTATTGTCAATATGCAATTGAATAATGCCAGATTGAAATTGATTATTGCCAACTTGCTTTTGATTTATGCCAGTTTGAAATTGAAGTGCCAATTGATTTTGACTAATGTCATTTTGATGCTGATTAGTAGTGTAGTAAGTAGTGGAAAACCTAGCGGCGACGCGCTTTGATGTAGGTATATAAAATTACAACATACTCTACAAGTATTTTGTAATGACAGAAAATAGTCACTTAGCTAGTTTATAGAACAGAAAACTTGAGAAAGTGGTCAGACCACATTTTAGTGAAACGCGGTGGGTCAGTACACCACAGAAGTTGCTGCCTTAACGATATGTCGTTTCAGGAGATTTGTGAAAATTCATTTATTGCTCGAATATCATATATTTATTTGAGAATAAAATAGTCAGACCACATATCAATAGAACAGAGGCAGTCAGCAGTCACCCAAAGTACGCATATTGTAATTTTACATAAATCAAAGAGTTGTTCCAGTTGTCCCACTACCTGACCTTGAGAATGGGTGCTGACTCATGTACACCACCAAAACTAACTACAACTACATAATATTTAAATATGAGCCATTACAAAACTCTGGCGGATTTTCGTCGCCAACTCTCGTATCTTTTTCTAATTTTGACATATAACACTTTTTAAAACTCATTGACGTTTTGAAACGTTTTAACGTTTCAATCAAGTCAAGTTTTAACTTTTCGCAACCAATTACGTAAAGTAAAATATTTCGCAACTGACAATGAAACGATACTTGCTTTCATAGTAACAAAGTGAAAAATTGAATGATTTCCGTCATTAGACGATTTTAAAGGATTCTCCGAGAGAAGCTTTTAAAGACGTTTCTGGTACTATTAATTTGAATTCATAGCAACATCCTATTCAAAATTAGAAAAAATATTGTGTGAAACACTATTTTTCATATTTCGCGTTCTTTTACTCTCATGACGAAAAATAATGCTTTTCCCAACTGGTGGCACAAATAACTATTTCATCATCTGTTGCGAAATGTTTTCGTAACTGGTTACGAAATGTAAAACGATTCAAAACGTCACTTTATATGTCAAAATCAGAAAAAAGTTCATTCTGATTCTGAAATACAAATGTCCCTGGTAACGTGGCGCCAAATTGTTTTAATCCTCTCATTTCATTATACTTGTTGCGTTTCATTCACGTCACTGATTAGATAATACTTCAACAAACATATAGTAATGTTAGTTACGAAGAGTTTGCTTGTTTCTTTGATTTCCGTAATCCAAAATAAATTCAACCTATATTCAAAGGCAAACTATTTTGTCTTTTCATATTTAAAAGATTTTGCTTCTTAAGGTTTTGAGATATGATCTTTCGTAGTGGAAAAGTGGGCTTTCATTCAATTTAATTTGACAAGCTAAGGCACAAAAAACTCGTGAAAAATCAAACACTTTTCAACGAAGGGCGAAGAATTTTGGAATAGTAGAGAGCCTTACAAGTTTTTCTGGATGGTTGGTGGATTGGTAGGTCAAGACCTCAATGACGTTTTTTTTCTCGGATGCATTGCGCTGCTATGGAAATATCGATATTTTAGCTTAAACTTCAACGTCTTCGATAATATTGGATTTTTTTTTCTCATTGCTGTGAGTCTATATACAGGGTGATTCCGGAGGAGGCTGTCAGATTTTAGATGAAGTTAATACTAGACAAGACAGTTTCGAAACAGAGCCCTCGCTACGAGCCTCAGGTCTGTCAGTTTTTGTCATCAAAAGGTTTCGCTCATCGAATTTCGCAGCACATTGAGGGCAGTCCAGCACAGTACAGCAGAGCCTAGCCTAGTAGAGGATTTTGTAACGAATGCAATCAAATAAAACGCCGCATCAATATGTCCAATGACGTAGCAGAGCAGAGACCTAAGCGACGTGGTAACAGATTACTCTGTCTACTCTGCGTCGGTTGTTGAGTGCACACAGTTTCCTCTGAAGAAGTTTTCTCTTCCAATCTACTTTGGAAATTTTAGATATCATCAAAATAGATAATTTTTGTATAAAAGTGTTCATACCTCGAACATACTGTGAGTTTTACTTCAGTTTCGATAGGCTGTTGTGCATTACAACCTGTTCCTTGTGTTTTAGTTTTAATCATATCATGTAGTTCTTCAAACTGTTGTTTAGTTAGTCGAAAATACATTCTCATTTGAACATCACTTACCTAGTTCTTTCAATAAATTGATTTCCCCATAAGTGCTTCTTTTCCTTAAATAATCACTTTTCCATATTGATTACTTATGCCTTTTGGACAAACTATATAACGACTGGATCCATATTTTTATGTGAAACTAACCAAAAGATACAGAAACAACTATCTATGTGCAATATGCGCCCATCGCTCCCCTATGCTCCGCTAGGTTACGCTACTCTCAATATGCGGGCATCGTTCAGGCAGAGCACAGGAATAGTATGTATTTACTCCACTGCCTTCAGTGTGCGGCTAGCCTTAGGCTAGACGCACATTGAGGGAAGTCCAGCACAGCACAGCAGAGCCTAGCCTAGTAGAGGATTTTGTAACAAATGCAATTAAATAGAACGCCTCATATTCCGTCTGTTCCGATATTCCTGAACAGTACTGTCAGTATTTCAGAGACGATGCCTATTGGCCTAGTCGTTCGAGTTCTATTGTTATTCGATTGCGGGCCAGTAAAACCAGCAATATCGGAACAGGCCCATTGGACGTAGCAGAGCAGAGGCCTACACGAATGCGCACACTTTCCTCTGCAGAGTGACCACGTTTCTTCAAATGAAACGGTTGAACTTCATAAAAATGGAATTGTTAATTGAAATGGTTCGCGGAAATAAGGTGCTTTACGATACGAGTAACAACGACTACATGCGTGCAAAGTACAAAGATGAAATCTGGGAGGAGATTAGCAAAAATTTGGCGAAACTTTATAAAAACAAAATATTTTCTATTTCCAAATCTGATTCCGAATCCAAAAGTAGGTTTAACTGAGCGGCTGGATCCATATTATCGTAAGAAACTAACCTAAAGACACAGAAACAACTAATCTACAATCTACTTGCAATATTATGCGCGCATTGCATATGTGGATCACATAATTAGTTTTCCTCTATAGTTCCATGATACCTTCCCTATGCTGTGCTAGGCTACGCTACTCTCAATATGCGGACATCATTCAGGCAGAGCACAGGAATGATTTTCCTCTGTAGTTACTCCGCTGTGCTGTGCTAGGCTATGCTGCCCTCAATGTGCGACTAGCCTAAACGTGGTTCACAATCTCCGTACTGACTGCAAAACAAAAACTGGAGGTGCTCCACTCACGAAAAATTTCGCTCTGAACTACGCTTTGTTTTGAGAACTGCGAAAATTCACTCGAAGCGAGTAATAGATGCCCGAGTGATTTTCGCTAGGGAATTTCGCTAATGTATAAGCAGCTTTACGAAGATAAATAGTTGAATAAAATGCTTGACTATTCTTTTGAGTTGTTTATTACTCAAAGATATAATAAACACTTATGTTTCTTAATTTTATGACATCATCATAATTTTTAGCAACTGGAATAGGCGTTCACGTTGTTGCACCAATAGCTTGTGGAATATGCATATTTTATACAACAATTGGAGGTCTTAAAGCTGTTGTTTGGACAGATACCTTCCAGTTTACCCTCACCGTAGGATGTTTGGTTGCAGTTTTGATGTTAGCATTAGAAAAAGCTGGAGGTTTCTTTACCATGTGGAACACTGCTCTAGAAGGTCACAGACTCGATGTCAGGTAAGTTTATATAGCTTTTATAGCGTTTAGAAACAATCCCTGTCAAGAAGGCATTGAAATTTTGATGGTGATTGGTGGTTGACACTCAGTGCTTAGTCATAATACTTAGATCCAACTTCAACACTTTTTGCTTATCTTTCAACAATAACAAAATAGTTTATTGGAACAAGATCCAAAAGGCTATCGACCGAGGTCCTTCAGTCAGTTTTGAAAACAATATCGAACAGACAAATATGTGAAATAATCACATATTCATATGAAAATAATAAACTGCAAGTGAACACAGTAAACTAGGTTGCGAACAACTTTTGGAATTCTGGCAGTTTAGTGTTTAGCATTAGCGATGTCTTTCTGTGGGCTCTTCTCTTTGGATTTCTTTCAATGCAGTAGGTTTTCAATGTTTTTGTGCTGCTCTGCTTCACTGCGAATTTTTTCCAGAATTTTTGCATCCGCTCTTCAATTGGTGTTATTTGAGTCACCTCATATAATAAGTTTTTGGGAGGGTTATGTAAAGGATTATTGGGGTGTCTCATTTTTGTGATTGCCCTAAATGATGTGGTCTCTGCTGTACCAAGGAACTTCATGACAGTTTCCCTACTGGTGATGTAGAGGGTATGGCAGTATTCTAATTCTAACAGAGGGTGGCATGTTATTTTATACATATATGAGTCGTCATTTTGATGCTTATTCCTTTGTTCGTGTAGGTTAAGGACCTAAAGTGCTTGCCCTAGTGACACCTAGATATTTCACACCTTGGTGAGTTCGGTGTGATGTAACGAGTATGATGGAAGATTACAAATTGCGATTTTTCCGGAAATATGTAAATATACATAGAATGTGGTGGAATCTGCAGGTTTTTTTTCGTTTTCTTAATAGTTCTATTGTGACTCATGAGTGTGTGGTCGTCGGCGAATTGTAAGACATAAAGGGTTATGATCATAGGCATCGTGCAAATAAACCTCACTAAGCATTGTTGCATGTGGGGAGCCTTGTGGGATGCCCTGTTCGTTGTGCAATAGTGTGGATTAGCAGCAATTCACTCTCACCTGAAAAGTACGATTGATTAAGTAGGCTCTTAAGAGCCATATTCAGAGCAAAGGACAACCTCGAATGAACTTTTTTACGAATTTTCGGCCGCTATCCCGACAGCTTGATTTTCTTCCCCCTTTTTAAATTATCTTGTCTCCTTGGTTGAGACCGTGCATTTGCACGGGAATAACCACACGAATAACACCCTTTTTCAGCGTTTTGATCTACGATTCTTCGACTCGTCCAGGTATTTTTACATTCTTTTGCCGAGACCTGCTTCTCGCATAATTGATACACTTTTATGCTGTGAACTGCTGATATTCTCATGTTTGATGCCCTTCACTTCATAATCGTTGTGCTTTCTTGTAGTTTTACCAGTCCCTCAGCCATTTCCAAACCCTCCCTCAATAACGCTACCCCCTTATTCTTCATCAAATTCTCATGCAACCCCATTTTAAACAGATTCAGTATCACTTTTTTATTTTTATTTTTGATTCCACCCCTAAAATGCGAAGCCTAGTACAAAATGATAATTAAGAACTTAAATCCAACTGAACATATCCTGGCAATTTAACTACCGTAAATTTTGTTGCTACAATTCTGAATAGGGTAAGTCATCATATCCCTTATGGGATCACATGCCTCGCCTTCTAGTTTAAATTATAATAGGGTGAGGGTTTCTTCCTCATTCCATCAGTCCAATCTTGACCGAAACTCCAATTTGTAAAAATACCGCTTTGCGTCTTCCCCCGAAAAACCATCCAATGTTGTCGCAATCATCTTCAACGAATACATGAAAGAGAATTGCATATAACTCTTTGGAGCCGATGATTGTTCCGTTTTTAGGAACGCCAACCCTAAAGGGTCGGTTCATGTAGCGTAACTAGGATCTAAGACGTAAGAAAGGGATCAATCTAATGGGCAGATGTCCATTACGTGGACGCCATTTGCATGAACCCACCCTTAAATTTATTATGAAATCGGCCGTTACTTCACTGAACGTTGTGTAATGTAAATAATGTTATTCAAAAGGGATGAATTATAAACCTATTTTTGTTTTAGCTATTTTCAAAACTAACTCTAACTACATGCATAATTTGATGCATGGAATAATAATAAATAACCCATATGTTTCAGTTTTGACCCAGATCCTACGAGAAGAGACGGATTCTGGGCCGTAGTTATTGGCTTAACTTTTATGTTTACTGCTCAAAACAGTATAAACCAAGGATGTATTCAAAAGTTTCTTGCCTTACCAAGCATAGCCGATGCCAAGAAGTAAGTCCTTTGAAATTTATATATTACCTCAAACTCATAATACAGGGTATAAGTAAATGATTGTCACTTCGCAGTAGGTGTCGAAATATTCTTGTTTCACAGATTAGAATTACTTTTAAGGTTCACAAAATCTCAATAAGAATTGAAAATATAATGCATAAGCGTAAACAGGCGGGCCAGGGTAGCCACCCCCAAGAAGTCTCAGTGCCCCTCTACTTAATCGACAAAATTTTCAAGCAAGCAAGTATAAAACTACTATGAGCTTCCCAGACCTTTCCCCCTTCCAAAAAAATCCTAGATACGCCATTAGTGCATTAATTATCATCATTGCCATAGACGATTTGAAAGTTCCATTATATTTGTCATAATGGAGCCGCAATTGATAATTCACAGCCCGCTGCGTTGTTACAATCATTTATAAGGACTCTGTATAGGTACACATTGTATTCAAAGGTCAGGCTTTTTTATCAGAGGGTAGAACTTATCGAAGTAAAGGGTTTCACAAAAAATCATCTATACAAAACTTTTAAAAATGACGAAGTTGCAGAAAAATTCGAAAATAATTACTGAAATAGACCATGATACGACCCTAGATCATATGTGATCTGAATTATTGCATCTAGTAATGACTGAATCAACCATATGGTTTGAATATGGTTTAGAATATCGACCCGTTCGATTTTTGCATGTGAATGTGATTGCGGAATTTTTCTCAGTATTTAGTAACTTGAACCATTTTATATTTTATGAAATAGCTCATTTCGATACCAACTGACAGAAGAAGACCTCATGTGAGTGGAGGCCTGTTAATCTGAAGAACTCGCCTATGACATTCTGAAAAAATTATATTATTACTAATAATATAATTCGAGAGAATGTTTCGGGATTAATCTCAGGGAGTTGTTCATCTCAGCACTTGAATCGCGTTAAATCTCTCGATTCTATTATAGTTATAGTATTGTAGTAGAAGTATTGACTTGTGTCAGAGAGTGCTTGAGTCTACTCTCGAAACTATTGTGTCGCAGGTGGACCATTAAAAAATACTAATTGTTCATGCGTTTTAATCCGTGTAAAAATGAAATCAGAAAATAATTAGTAAATACTAACTTCGAAATATCAGTAGACCATTCAATTTCTTGCTCAAATCCAGAGCAATTATTAAAAACAAAAATATTTACAGATCCTGCTTTATATATACCCAAGGATGTATTATAGCAAAAACTTTGAGCATTTTAATTGGACTCACCATGTATGCAATATTTGCTGGATGTGATCCATTTACTACAAAGAAGGTAGAAAGGAATGACCAGTTAGTTCCATACTTCATCGTAGACGTTGGAAGTAGTGTCCCTGGATTATCTGGCCTCTTTTTCGCTGGTGTTTTTTGCGCTGCTTTGAGGTAAATACAATGGCAATGGAGTATAGGTACTAGACAGTTTGGTTAATTCCAAATTGAGTTAATCTTTTAGAATATCTACCTAGTAGGTAACGCAGGAATCATTTTCAAGTTTACTTACATTGTTTTTAACGTAAAATTGCGAAAACATTAGGTTAAACCTCTACATGCAAAAAAATTCTTTTTTTTCAGTACCTTATCGGCGAATCTTAATTGTGTGGCAGGAACTTTGTACACCGACTTCATATCTAAAGTGATGGATCCAAAAGTTTCAGAAAAAGTCGCTAGTAACATACTGAAATTGTTAGTTATTATTGTAGGAGTGTGTGGTTGTTTGATGATATATATCATTGAACATCTTGGTGGAATAGTACAACTCAGTATTAGTTTGAAAGGAATCGCTGATGGACCCCTTCTAGGAGTTTTTGCCATGGGTGTTTTGAGCAGAAGGATCAATTCGAAGGTAGAGTAACCAGAAATCGACTATCAATTACTTAGCACTGTTGTTGGAGGCATTTTTCTGTTACGTCTTTGTTTTATGAGGTCTTTGAAATCTCAATCGCATCATCTATTAAGGATGATACATAGCAACAAATAACGATCAACATTAACAATCGAATTTATTTCTTCACTCAAATGAATATACAAAGGTGAGGGAGAAGAAAACAACAACAAGAATGTATACTTCTCAATGTTGTCAATGTTGTTATCCCAAAAAATTTGGATCCTGCCAATATTTTACGCATTACTTATAATAAATAACACTGATCGACAAAATTATAGCTTTGTTCTCCCACCTAAGGAAAATATATATATTTTTAATCGTCGTAGCCAAGGTATAAACGCACGATAAATAAAAAGTGGAAGTTAGCTCTTGTTGTTTTTTAATAATTATATTCATGATTTTTAACAAAAACAATGCATTATAATATTTGCAATAGTGTAAAAGATTCCGATCGCTTAGATCTTTTGTCTTTTCTGCTGTAGGACGACTCCAGTATTTCTCTAACGATGGACCAACAATAATCCGCAGGCATAGAGGGTTCCCCTTTGCCTTGGCAGCGTTTTTCGAATGACGCGATGTCTTGATGGAATCGCTCTCCATGCTCGTCACTTACGGCTCCCATATTTTGTGGAAAGAAATTAATATGTGATTGCAAAAAGTGTATTTTCAAGCCCGTTTGCAACAGCCGAGAATTCTCTAGAGAATTTGGTCGAAAATTCATGCGCCGTGAATTATATACCGTTGCATACGCACTTTCGGTAGAATTTTCTGTTCAGTTGCATACAAAATAATCTCTGCCGTTTTCTTGCGAGAATTTTGTAGAGAATTCTCCAGAGAATTCTTGGCTGTTGCAAACGGGCTTTAAGGACATGTTGCATCCCATTTTTTGATTAGCCTGTAACATCGTTTTGACGATATTTACATATTGCGGAGATTTGTGATTGCCAAGAAAATTTTTGGTCACTTCTACAAAGGACAACCAGGCTTCTTTTTCGAAGTCATTCAATGCTGCCAGAAACCGAAATTGTTTCAATAGTTTGTTTATTTTATAAAGTATCGTAGAGTACAGAAGTGCGAACATGGACAATTCACGCATGTCTTTTATTTTGATAACGGGAACTAAACAAACGTAAGTACTATTATTTTTATAATAAGGTGAGGAATACCTAACAAAAAAAATATAAATCTCTTAGGTGGGACATGTTGCATCCCATTTTTTGATGAGCCTGTAACATCGTTTTGACGATATTTACATATTGCGGAGATTTGTGATTGCCAAGAAAATTTTTGGTCACTTCTACAAAGGACAACCAGGCCTCTTTTTCAAAGTCATTCAATGCTGCAAGAAACTGAACTTGTTTCAATAGTTTGTTTATTTTATAAAGTATCGTAGAGTACAGAAGCGCGAACATGGACAATTCACGCATGTCTTTTATTTTGATAACGGGAGCTAAACAAACGTAAGTACTATTATTTTTGTAATAAGGTGAGGAATACCTAACAAAAAAAATAGAAATCTCTTAGGTGGGAGAACCCTTGTTGAATAGTGTAATTTACCTCTCGAAATCTCAACACGTTTTGTATTCCAGTTCAGCATTCTCGGTTCATTTGTTGATAAAGCATGTCTACAAGCAATGATTCAAAAGTTTACGAATTCGTAAGCAATACTTCTCGTGGTAATCACTGCTTCAATCTTTCTAAGGTTAAAAGGCCAGTAGTTTTGACCATTTTTCTGATCATCCCGAATATAGAATGAGCTGAAATAACTCTAGAAAGCTTCGAAATATCAGTGAAGTCATATGGTCAAAGTCAATGATGAGGAATCCCAGAATATCTTAATTTATTCGTAAAAAAATTTGAAAAAACGAAGTTTATATCCTTTTCCTGTTATGCTTTTATGTTGTGACAGGTTATGAGAGACTTTGAAGATCACTTTAATTCCGGATATTCGAGAGGAAGCTGAGAAAATGAGGAAATTAAGGGAATTTCCACGACTACTTCATATTCATCTATACTAGTACTAGCACAGCCATCTTTATTTGTGGATTGTTCAAAATGGCTGTGGTACTAGTATATTTAGATTATCTACTAATTGAAAAGGTTTCGGAACATTATATTCATTTGAATTATTAAACTACATTGAGCTGGTTGCGAAGAGAGTCGAACAAATCTCTGTGACATGCTCGTTTATTCGAATTCCGAAAAAAAAATTGTTTAAAATTAATAGATATTGTCAAGTGAGTATTATAATGAAAATCTTATCAATCAGCTTTATGGAATTCGATATACAAAAAGTATACCTATACCGACTCTTATTTGGTATCTACAATTATTCAAAGATAGAATAGAATGGATAACTTGTCACTTCATGCATTTTCAAACGAAACCTAAAAAATGAACTTTTATAGGGTGCATTCTATGGGGCTCTTCTGAGCATGCTCTTCATGTCATGGTTCTTCATGATGGTAAAATACTATGAGAAAATGGGACATCTCAAGTATGAAGCGAAACCACTATCTACTGCCAATTGTACTTATATCTTCAATTTCAACGAGACGAGGTGAGTTAAAATTATTGTATACTCATCATGTCCCATGAAACCTAACAATTGGATTTTGACTTCCATTAGTTATTGCTTACACACTAGATAACAAGGAAATATTTCTTCGACTCTAAGTTACCAGGGTAGGTTTGCTATTTTTCCCTTTAAAGAATAGCTGCCGCTCGTGACAACCGAGGAAACGTCTTTACAATGGACCAAATGAAGAAAGGACACTGTATCTTGTACAAAATGCATCGTAGACCGTACAACTATAGGTTATTTGCAATCGTTTGTGTGTCCTCTATCCGCAGTTCAGCTATATGTAGATACACTGTAAAACATCCTGTGTATAACTTCCATAAACGTTAAAATTGAAAAGCAATGCTTGAAAAGATTTCGTCAGACTACAATAACTTCAATAATAATTATTTTAGTTTTTCTTGATAAAAATTATTTGAAGACTGATTAAAGTACTGGTGGTAAAGATAACATTCTTCATTTTCTTACACCAAAACAATTAAATTTCAAAGCATTCTGATACTTCGAATTGTCAAGCAAAATGATACTTTTTTTTTACTTTCAGTACCATAAGTCCTCCTCCATCTGATGACAACATATTCTACATGTTCAGGTTGAGCTTTTACTACTATACTGTAATTGGGACCATGATGTGTTGCTTTATTGGTTCGTGTATCAGCTTTTTCACGAATAAAAAGGACGATCCTATAGTACCCAAGAAATTATTATGCCCCTTGGTCCACTGGATGTATGACGATGAGGAAGATGAGATTGAGCAAGTGAACAAAAGCAACGGAGATTATTTCAATGTTGAACAAGCAATTCAATTAACTACAAGTCATGTAGAAGAAGCAGAAAAAAAAAGTTAAAGTGACATCTGAAAGACTACCGAAAAATCAAGTGTCTAATTCTCGAAATATTTTCCAAGCCTCCAAACAGTTAGAAAAAAATACAAACAACTGAATGTTTTCGACTTAATTTCTCCAGATATATAAAAATTCACCCATGTGCTATAATTAGTATATAAGATACTGAAAATTAAAGACAATTTTATATAATTCCACAACTAAATGTTACGAATCACCCTAAGTCATTGAACTAAAGTTTAACTTTAGTTCAATGCCCTAAGTACGCCCCTGTGCTCTCTGTCATTCCAGTCATTCTATAACATTGAACTAAAGAATGTTCAATGTTCAATGTTCTATAAGGACCATCCAGGTCAGTGCCGTCAGTGGTACAAGATTTCAGAAATTAAATTATGGTGGAGAGATGCTAGAGTTATTGAGGAGAAATAATAGTACCTAACCTACAAATTGTAAAATATGCATACGCTGACACAAATGAAACACTAATTCAAATTTATGATATTGTGTGATGATTTTGATATATCAAAGAAAATTATTGAATACATTGAAAATACAACGAAAAGGAAAACAAGGGTTGTGAACAACATGGATACTGACATTATTATCAAACCGAAAAAAAGAGAATAGAAAATAATCATATGGAAGACTGCGAACTTTGCGTTATGTCCTACCTAACTATTTCGAACGTATAAAACCATTATAATATTGCCAAATTGGCAAGTTTCAATTAGTTCAATTCAGATCGTAACACTTGTTGATATTCATATCGTCTGGGAATGTATCCTTATTATTGCCAAGAGTAATCTTTCTTCATATTTAGGATATTAGGACAAGGAGTTGGTTATGAGCCGACTATATTTTGAAAGAAATCTAGTTTTTGAGCATAATATTGGATCAATCGAAATTATGGCACAATTACTTATTACGATGCTACGTCCGATCCAAAACGAATAGTGGGGTCATATTTATACAGGTTAGGGGTCTCCTTGCGAATGTTTCAATGTTCGCAAGGGTTAGAGATTGTTAGGTGGTTATTTATTATATAACTCACAGACATCAATTCTACTATGGTTGGTGTTACTGTAAAGATTCTGTAAAGCTGCATCCAAATTATGCAGCAAGTAAATCAAGGATATTTTCTGTGATGCCGCTGTGTGTGTATCATCGGCTTGTGCCGACATGCCGCTGTGTGCCGCTGAAAAATCGCTCAACTGTCGGTCTCCGTCACTCCGTCAAAGGAAGCCAATGGAAATGTGTAGTTAAGATGTGTCGACCGCTGGCCTCGAGCCAGTGTTGCTAATCGGCGGATTTTTATCCGAATTGCGGATTTTTTTAGCTCTCGCGGATTTTTTTCGGATTTAAAAATATTTCGGATATTTTCGGATTTTTTTTATGTTCTACAGTTTCAAAGAATTTCTGAAGAAATTGAATTATTCAAATCAATTATTGAGGCTCTTGCCACTAGATGATTGAATAATTCAAATCAATAGTAGAGGCTTCGTCCACTAGATGTCCCGTTATAATTTATTGGCATTGAACTTTCTTTAGTTCAATGTTTATTGGTCGAAATATATCGTGGTATATTCCTATTGGGAACTGGAGAAACCAGAGAAATTGTGTGCGTGTAATTTAAAATACGACTTTCTCACGAATAGAATATTTTTTTTGTGAAGAATTGTACGATCTGCAAAGTTTCTTGAGGTTTACGAAAATGTGCGAGCTTTGACCTCATATAAAAAAACTATACAAGCGGGATCGATGGGGATTTTTGGAAAAGTATTTGTTTATGTTTAGGTAATGAAATAAATAACGTATTCGGCTTTCTAGACCTGGTACAAAATTCAGCTACCACTAGAGGGCAGCATATTCGCAGCTCAAAAAGGCTAGTGAAGATTTTTCACATTGAAAAAATGATTGGAATATTGAAAATAGAAAATTGTTTATCTGTTTTCTTAATTATTTAATTGTTCGATGAACGAGCGGATTTTTTTCGGATTAAATTACGGAAGCATCGGATTTTTTCGGATTTTTTGTCAGATATTTCGGATTTTTCCTTAAATTACCATTGGCAACACTGCCTCGAGCGGCTTCAGTTAGTTCAGTTGCAACTTTGAGTATTCAATGGTGAATACTCAAGGGCTGCAATTTAGACCCTGTACACGCATATTAATGTGAATGCGTCGTATCTCGTTGGCATGTCCGATGAGATTTTGCCGAGCGGCTTTGCAGGTGTGTATGTGGATGCACCGTTGGGTTGTGCCGATATTGCATCCACAACATCGACTTTGCCGATGGGCACACAGTGGCATGATGTGCTGTGTGCCCAGCGTCGGCAGCGTCAAAGCCGCTGTTTAGCCTAGTTGCACACACACCGATTTTTGGACGGCCGGTATAAAATCGGCTGACATTTTATCGGTAGTAGTTGCTTGCACACTCACCGGATTTTTACCGTCCAAACGATCAGCCAACTAAAGTCGACTGAAATGGTCGGTAAAAAACATTGAACTCAAGAAAGAACTCCATCTTGAGTTCAATGGTAAACAATCGGTGCTTGTACAAACGTGTAATTAGTCACGTACGCCAGTGCATCCCGATATTGCCGGTATTGGACGGTTTCCCACCGGCATTTTACCGTCACCGATCAGTGGTCGGCGTATGTGCAAGGTCCCGTTCCCACACGTGGTTCACTATTGGAATTTGGACGACCGATATAAAATCGGCCGTCCAAAATCGGTGTGTGTGCAACTAGGCTATGTGTAGTGGAGTAACGTTAGACTGTAAAATGATAAAATGTATCCCATATACCCACGGAACATGCATCGATTTCGAAAAAACCTTTTTTATCAGATTCTTCATATTACCTATGAGAATGTTTACCCATCAGAAATCCTTGCTTCCTTCGAAATACGTCAATTTTTTCAAAAATATACAGGGTATCACAATAGTATCGAAATTGTTAGAATAACTTGGAGGGAGAGCATTTTAGAAAAAAAGTTTTCGAACAAAAGTTGCAGGGTTTTTCCCTGGCTATCAGATGGCGACTATGGTTTCGACCATGACCTTGATATTCAAGGTCAATTGCGGTTTTTTCGTGGGAAACCTCGTACTTTGGACGCCCAAAATGAAATCGAGAAATTTCGAAATATGACCCTAATTCATGCCTTCCTTCTGACCTTGAAGCCCCCGCAACTTGAAACAAGTAAAAGTAATGGATCGGCACAAAAAATACAGAACATTTCTAAGGAAAATATTGCCCAAAAAAGTTTAAAGGTTTTTTCTCCACTATGCCATGATGAATTCGGCCTTGGCGCTGACCTTGAAAGCCTTTTATTCAATGAAATCCTATGATTTTGGAAATCGAATATTCGTTGCTTTTATTTTTGGAGTCATGCAGAAGAAATAGATCCCTTTTAGAAGAGCGCTTTTTTTTCATGAGCCAACATATCTGACATATACTTCTGGAGTTCTGAAATGCCTTCCTGGCAGGTTATTCTACCTCTTTAGTACCTCTTTAGTATTTATCGTACATTTGTAATTGTTTGAAACGAAAGTTAGTAAAAATAATAGTTTGTTTTTCTGTCAAAGTATATGAATAAACATTATATTGATGCTAAATTAGTTCTAATCAATCATCATCAACCTCGTCAACTTACTTTTAAGGTTGGTTTCTTCGAATTTTTGGTATTCTCATGTCAATAAAGAAACTGGAAGAAGTTGGTGAAATTTTGTGTTCGGAGAAGATTCATCACATCAATGAAAAACTATATTCCGAAAATTACTCCAAATTTTTTTCAGGTTTTTTGACGATAACTCGGTCAATTTTCGTGGTATGGAATAGGTCTTTGGACCATTTTGTAGAAAATTTTCAAAGCTATGATCTCCCGTAAAGGAATTTTTTTAAAGAACTCCACTTTCAAAATTATTATCTTCAAATGCATAGGAAAAGCGAACTTTTACTGTAAAATGCAAACTTCAAAGGTTCATAACTCATTAATTTTTGATGCTACATAAAACAAATAAACGAAAACCGTTTTATAGTAGGTAAATGGAAAATATTTCATTTTCGCATTCTTGCTATGTTCTCGTATATGCTTTAGTTTTTGAGTAATTTGAGAAATAATTAAATTTTTTGTTCAATTCTAAAAATCTTCTTCTAAAAGTCTTCTCACTTGATTTCATTTTTTTTTTCCAAACCGGACATACAAGACGGGCCAGATTATTGGATAACCTTGACAGTAGTCAAGTGCTAGGAAGTGTGAAAGGATTTTCGTCTATGCTCTATTCTGGTGGTGATAATGAGGGAATTAAAAAAAAAATTATGCTGAAAAATAACGATATTGAAGTTTTGAATGTCATAGCTCCGCCAATATTTGCACAATTCATTTTTGATAGAGTTAATTTGGAAGTTCTTCTCAAGTACTTCAAAAAGGGTCCTATAAATTTTTCCCGAATTTGTCTTTGTTTTTCTACTATTTGATGATGAACGTTTAACATTCAGTAGTTTTCGAATTCATACTCAACATAGTTAAGTCATAACTCGGTTCATATTGCATTCAGATAGTTCGTTAACAGCTAGTTTGATTTGTTTTTTATTAGGCTACAATTTTGTTTTTAACAAGTTTTTCGATAAAGCTCATAGTTTTTCAGTTATTCGTTAAAACCCTTTTGAAAACGTGGCTTTTTCAGGTGAAAAATCTTAGGTTTCTATCGCAAATAACTCGAAAACTATTGATTTTACAGAAAAACTTTTCGATAAATTTTGGCTCAAATTAAATCCCCTTTACTACTTCTGAGGGTTATTTCAACTCAATTGCTTCATTAATTCAGTTTTTTTATAAATAAATAAATTATGAGAAGCAACAATTGTTTTTGGGTAAACTTTGTCAGAAAAAGTAAAAAAAATAATTTGCCGCAAAAATTAATTTTTTTCATAGATGTTCCCTGGGTTCCGAGTATGTAGACTACCCTCCATAGTTCCGTGGTATAAACCTTACGGTGCTCCGTAGTGGATGCATCGTCGGCTTGTGCCGACATGCCGCTGAAAAATCTCTGAACGGTCGGTCTCCATCAAAGGAAGCCAACGGAAATTTATAGTGAGGATGTGCCAACCGCTGTCCTCAATGGCCTCGAGCGGCTTCAGTTGCAATTTAGACTGTGTACAATGTTAATTTGGCTGCGTCTTCTGTCGTTGGCTTTGTGGCGGCATAATGTGGATGCAGCTTAATACATTCCCAGATATTTTTTGTTATCTCAGTCCTGTCTTGTATATTTTAATTTAATGCAAGTCAGAAGACCTCTTCAAATGTACCATCATTTTGAATTAAATTTGCAATGTTAAAACTGGTTATTGAGGCTATAAGATGAAAATTACAGTGATCATCTCAATTTGGTGAAAACCTACAAACTTTCTTTGAAATGAAATATTACCCCCAATAAGAAAATCTTTATTCTGGAAAGAAAGACTAAATGAATTGAAACAAATCGACATCCATGTAGTTTTATTAAAAATTCGTATTTCAAATATCACAACTATTTGAGAACAGTAAAACGCACAAAAGTATTTTATGTATCTTCAGAAGACTGTCCATTCTCTTCCTTTTCCTGTTGCTTTTTGGCTTCCAAACTCTGGAGTTGCTCTAATGTGAGTAATGATACTCCTAACTGGTCTTCTTTAGTGAAAGGCTGAGCCATTTGTCTCAACCATCTTTTAGCAAGCTGAAATGAAGAATTTAATGCAATATTCCAAAAGAGTCAAAGCCATGAATACTGCAACTGAGAGTGAGACGAAAAATTTTTTTGAAATTATTTGAATGTTCGAATTGAAAGATGTGAATTAGTGTGTGATTTACCTGTACAGCTTCCTCAGTTGACAAGTTACAAAGAGAATCTTTCAAATGTTCTTGAATCCATTTTGGTAACTTAGTTCTTTTATCAGCTCTGGAGAATCTCTTGTCTGCGAAAACCATAATACCGTAATCCGTTTTTCCACGAATTGCTCTACCTACACATTGGGCAGCATGCCTCATAGCATCAAAGGTTAAGAAATCGTTTTCTCTGATCTATAAAACGAGAAACACCTTATAGTAGGGGAGCCCACGATGCTAAATGTGGATTTACTCGAGCGTCGTGGAGTTAGTGGATTGTGAACATTAGATAGAAGGAGGAAAAAAGAATATATCGGTGGAATGAGCGTCTACATGCGGTCAAAAAAAATTTTTTGCTTCAACAAGTAAAAGCGGTTAAAACACCTTCGTTAAACGTAATTATTAAATCTTCAAAATATCAGCTAATTGACTTAATATCCAGGGTGTTCCTAAATTGAACGTACAAACGAAAAGGGGAGATTCCTTAAGTGAGTTTAAGAAAAAAAAGTCCCATAAACATGGGGTCGCAAACGTTTCGTTTTCGAGATACAGAGTGTTGAAGTTTGAATTTTTTTCAAGTTTTTTTCTCATAGTATCTACACTTCACAAGATATTCAACTGAAATTTGGCATATATATTACATTTTAGAGTTCTCACCACGTGACATGGCAATTTTGATAGAAGATCTACAGGGTGATATTTTTTCTGGAACTCTGCCACCTGTTCTTCTGCAGAACTTTTTTTTGGTGAGCAACTGTTAATTTGAAAAAATGTAAAAAGAAGCTTTGTTCTTATACCAAACTTTTCGGTCTCTAGTAGTTTTGCCGTATCTACCAACGTTTCGAGAAAAAAATTTTGAACGATTCTCTCGAAATCCTCGTGAAAATCCAAATTATGATGGGAAGGCCACTTTGTAAGCTGTGGTGAATGAATTCAGTGTCAGTTTTGATGGAAATTTTCCTGATCTGTAGCGATGATTCATAAAGATTCGATAAACTCGTATAATTAACATGAGAAAAAAACTTGAAAAAAATTCAAACTTCAACACTCTGTATCTCGAAAACGAAACGTTTGCGTTTATGGGACTTGTTTTTCTTAAACTCACTTAAGGAATCTCCTCTTTTCGTTTGTAAGTTCAATTTAGGAACACCCTGTATATTGATCAAACACTTTTCAGTATGCTTGGTGATATTTTTGTTTTCTACAATTTTTATTCCTCAGTAAGCGCACAAAAGAAAGAATATTATTCCACTTAAAACCAAACATGGATTTCCTTAAAATAATTATTTTTATTCTGATATTTCTTTTTTCAAGTCCATTTTATTATGACAAAAAATAACTGTTGCACATTTTTATGGTATGTACAACATAAGTGTTGATGCAATTACAATTTACTACCAAGAAACATCAAATCAACGAAGGCAAAATCAACATTTAATAAAGAAATCAAACATTGGATAGACAGAAATTCACAGACATTCTTGTGCGTGTTTATAAATAGACATAATTTCATTTACACCAAGATTGGAGATGGACATGGATGCATTAGAATTTTCTTTCTGTTAAATTCAAGTAAGCACTACCCAGCTTGTGGGAAGCAGATGTTTATTATATTACTGTTGTATATTCATTTTCTTGGAAATAAACATTATTATTATATCAAGATGGGGTGTATCAAAAGCGTGGAATACCCAAGTGACAGATTATAAACCAAGAAAATCATCGAAAATATCTAAAAAAATATTGTTGCCACACTCACCTGAAATTGATCCCTCAAATAGTCTAATCTTGCTTTCAAAATTCTAGACTGGGTGTAGACATATGGAATTCCGAACATAAGTACGCATCGTCCTAAATGGTGATCAAAATCGACACCTTCGGAAACCTTTCCTCTTGCTACTGATAGTAAAACGGCGCCTCTTCCTGATTCACAAGCCTAGAGTACATTATCCACAATAAAATAAATGTCAATTTCGAATAAACATAAATTTCTTTCTTTAAAATGTAAGCTTAAAAATATCCACCCAAATCATGAACTAGAAAACTGATATAATAAAAAAACTATGAAGTTAACAAAACACTCCTTTTACAGAGGAATGAAAATATCATTATGATGTTTGTCAATGCACAGGGTGGGCAAAATTGGGGATACAACTTTTTCAACCCAACGAGATAGAGGAAAATGCATGACACATTACGGTCGTTATTTTTTCGGGAAACTAATAATGCCATCAACTGCATTACTCTATCTTCTTTTGTTTTCGAGTTATAGGTCAAAATTAAAATTTCAACTTTGGTCATTATCTCCGTTTCTGTTAGTGCAAAGATGTTTAAATTAAAACATTATCGAGACACTTTTTTGATAGCAATCCAATGGCATACTATGACTATGTATTTGCTGAGCTATAATATAAAGTTGTGTTTTTTCGTATGAAAACAGTAGTTTAAAATGAAGAATTAGAATCGCCATTTTTTTCCCGTTTTAGAAATATATCATACACCGACCTCAGTCTTTCTGTCATTTCAAACTCCTATTTTCATGAAAAACACATCTTTATGTTATAATATAACTATACCTTTTGGAAAAAATCATAGTACGCCACTGGATTGCTATCAAAAAAGTGTCTGTGTAATGTTTTCATTTCAACATCCTAGCACAAACAGAAACGGACGGAATGACCAAAGTTGAAATTTTAATTTGAACCTGTAACTTGAAAACAAAAGAAGACAGAGGAATGCAGTTGATGGCATTATTAGTTTCACGAAAAAATAACGATCGTAATGTGTCATGCATTTTCCTCTATCTCGTTGGGTTGAAAAAGTTGTATCCCCAATTTTTCCCAGCCTGTATATAAAGAAAATAATTGTGTAGAAAAACAGTGGTTCAAGGTGAGAACCGATGGGCGACTCATTGGTGCAACCTAGAATATAATTGGAGTTTTATGGCTGTTGCAGGTTCGGTTCGTCAGTAACTACGTAGCTTTTGTTTGTAGTTTTTTTTTCATAAACAATAATGAAATAAAGTTTGGGGTTGAAGATTATTGAACTTGATTTTGTTTTCACAGAGAAGACACTAATAAGTAATGTCACGATGACAATATCGAAAAAACAGGCAAAACGAAGAATATCAATTTTTTCAATGTAATACAACATTGTGTACAAAAAAATATTGCCATTTGTAAGAAAACAGAATTCTTGAATTGAGAACATAAAAGAGTGACTGAAAGCGTTAAGGCTAAGATGTCTAAAACTCTGGTGTATTCACTGATTCGATATTGTTTCTAATTTCGTGGGGATATCGGACCAGTTTCGTTTTTCCCACTGTAGGTAGCGCTGTTTAGAATTTGACAGAGCATTGTCAATTGATATTTGAAAATAATTTGAATACTTTCCTACGACTAACGAATATGTTGTATTTATAAGCGATTATTGGTGTGTGAAAATGTATTAGTTTCGAGAAAGGGGTGTAGAACATTCATTTTTTCAACATGTCGTTCAGTAAGTTCAGGTTTCTGTATGGACAATCAAGAACTACAGCTAATAATTCGGTGTTGTTGGAATTTGAGGCAGAAAAAATCAGATGAACGAACATTCGGGAAGGATATAGCTAAGTTTTATGGCAACTTCAGCAATATTTCAAAGAAACTGTTTTGGAAATACGTAATGTGAATTGTGAGCAAGTATTGAGAATCGAGAATCAGAAATTGATAAATCTATTCGAGTTTGTTCTTTAAATATTCTTCCTGAATAGATATAGTGAAATTTACCTTTCTATCAACTGAATATATTGGATATTTGACCAATCAATTGTGTTTTATTAAAATCATATTGAATTACCCCCACCACGAATTCAAGTTGTCAAACGGAAATTATCTTGAAGAAGAACAGTAAATACTCCTTTGAACCCTTATTCGGTAGTGTTGAAATGTTGACAAATTTGTTTTTACAACGAAAATTGAACTGTAAATCACAAATATTCCTTAACAGCTGACAAAATGGGCCAGTTCATATTTTGCACTCGTTGATCGATATTCGATATCAACGCAAAACAAAATAAAACGAGAGAGTATCTTGGACTTCCTTTGATAGAACAAGAATAAAACGAAGCAAATGACATGGTGGCGCCGCCACGAAACTGATCCCATATCCCCGATTTTCTGAAATGTTGATGCTTGCAAAAAGTGACAAGTGCACACACCAGTGTTTTAGACATCTTAGTTAAGGCTAATCTCAGTTGGCGTTTTTCGGAATCATTACTGACAGACATGCTTACGTATTCAATCTAGTTCTGCCTGATATATACGAAGCTCTAGGCCTTAGACGCAATATCGACAAAACCAAAATCCTGGTAAATCCGCCAGAAAACCTTCAAAGAGATATCAGCCTGGAGGATGAAACTCTAGAACAGGTCGAGCAGTTCAAATACTTGGGAAGCTTCATAAATACTAGGGCTAACTTGGACCCGGAAATACACAACCGTATCAAAGCAACACGGGCATTCTTGAAGCTAAAGAACAGAGTGTTTCAAAATCACGACCTCAATCTGAAGACCAAGACCGCTGTTTACAAAGCAGTGGTCCTCCCAACGCTTCTTTACGAAAGCGAGAGCTGGACGCCCTACGGTCGACATATTAACCAGCTTGAACAAATGCAAAGTCATCTAAGACAAATAATGCATATCAGATTGTTCCACAAAGTTTCAAATGCAGAAGTCTTACAGCGCGCGAGTTGTATAACAATTGAGACTCAAGTAACGAGGACCCGACTCAGATGGAGCTGCCACATTCTGAGGATGCAAGACACAAGACTTCCCAAAATGGCTCTGTATGGCGAACTCACAGAGGGAGCTCGGAAACCAGGAGGCCAGTATAAGCGGTTTAAGAATATACTGCATCAATCCCTAAAATCAGTTGATGCCAATCATAACTGGGAACAACTAGCGTTGGACAGATCACAATGGAGATCTTCGGTCCACAGTTATAATGGAGACTCGAGAAGAACAGCGGAGGACAAATCTGGTTGGTGACTATCCATGCCCGGAGTGTGTAAGGATCTGTAGGAGTCTCTTCAGTCACAGGAGGGCACACAGTCGCAATTAGTCCTAAGAAATTATGAGTTTGATCGCACCGATAGTTTTGTTTTTGAGTTTTTTTTGTAGATTTATTCTCGGTAACGGGATACAGCAATGAATGAGTGAAAGTTCCGCCTGCCCGTAGTCTATGAAAATCTTCGCTTCAACAGAAGCGGTGGAAATATCCCTAAAAAAATAGTTGCATATTGTAATTACCTTTATATAATACATAAGCGCAAAACTTGTTTCAGCGGAGTCTTGAGTTTCGATGAAAAGTAACTTATATCTTTGCAGACTGTCAATAACACCCTGGTCATACCAACTAGCTACAACATATTCTAGATACATATACGATGTGAAAAAACAAACAATCCCATCTGGAACATTGGCTGCCATCTAGAAAATAAAAGGAATATTCATAAAGAATTACTGAGTATATCTATAAAGTGTTAGTTACCTCCACTAATAATTGACCATAGTTTCGAATTACTGCATTATCTTCTCTCGACTCAAACTTTGAAGATATAGCTACTTGATCGTTTCCTTTGGATACAATCTACAAGAGAAATGATAAAATTAATTTCACAAAAAAATCACAACAATAAAACAATGTACTAGAAAAGAAGTAAGAAATCAATCTTAATGAATACAAGTTGAAGAAACTTACCATAGGTAACAAACAAGGCCTCGCTAAAGTCATAGTGAAAGATGACATTATAACTGGATGAAAATTCAACACTTTTGGATACATATCCAATGGTGATAGAGTTCCTGAGGTGATAACTACAGTTTGAAATCTATCAAACACAGGTTTGATAGCTATCGATGAATCCAAACAACTGAAAATTCAGAATGTCAATTTTTTGTTTCTGGATACATCTAATGTATGTAAGTGGAAAACAGGTGAAATTCAATAAAAATAAAAGTTTAGGATAATATATAAACCAAAAAAATTATTAACCTACCTAAAATGTAAAACTGGATTTGATACAGTTGGAGTTTTATCATCGAATGGTTCAACAATGATTGTGAATCCTTTTGTGTAAGTCGAAACTAATGTTGCTAAATGTGTTATTAATATTATGGGACTAAAATCTGTTAAATTTGATATTTCGAGTGTTTTCAACAAGGACGACAATCGTTCAGCACAAAACCTTAGCGGTTTCCTTTCAATGCAAACTTTGTTCTGGATATCTCTCAAAAATCCAGCTGGAGATTCTTGTACTACATGCTGAACTCGCAATCTCGTTTTTAGGTATTCTACGAATCGTTTCAAGAAACTCACAAAATGTTCTGCATTTCTAATATTTCCAGGAATTGCCTCTAAAAATAAAAATGGAGTCATTATTTCACATTAGAATTGAGATAAATGAAATAGCATGGTTAATTTCAATAGTGAAAGTTTGTACTGGTTTCGGAGCTACCCAATACCTTGCAATATTTCATCTGGTAGAACCGGATTAGAGAGAAGAACATCAGTCTCTCTCGATACAGCCGCTTCTCTTAATCCTTCTACCATCCTTTGGTATTCTTCCTGTAATTTCTTTTGATCATCTTCTTTTATTCTGAATCACAAACACACAGAAAAGAAATGAATCAAAATTAGGAGCTACAGAGAAAAAATTAAGAACGTTTGAGCCATTAAAATGATTTGGTTAAATTCAATTGAGTACTTACTCTGCTACTGTTTTTTCCAGTATTTGCAAGTTGGCTGTCGACTTTTCTATTACTTTTCTGTTTATTT
Source organism: Coccinella septempunctata (assembly GCF_907165205.1). Classification (NCBI taxonomy): domain Eukaryota; kingdom Metazoa; phylum Arthropoda; class Insecta; order Coleoptera; family Coccinellidae; genus Coccinella; species Coccinella septempunctata. The sequence continues at coordinate 13,311,596 of NC_058189.1, read as the reverse complement.
TGACGCTCATTGAATCAATACACACATTGTCTATATTATGAGCTTCATCGAAAATGACAACAGATTCTTTCGTTAATTCTTTTGATACCACATCTGCTATTTTTGGATCTAGTAGATAATGGTAACTGTATACCACTATTTGAGCATGTACAATCTGAAAGGGATATATCAACTAGAAGAAGTGGAACTTCGGAGGCTGCTGCTGCTTTTTGAGAAAAGTAACTAATTTGACTGGAAATTTGAGGCAAACATTCTTTTTTTCTTACAAAACACACTTGTTATGCTCTCAAAAGCTGAACAGATATTTTCTTCAAACTCAAAATACTCGAAAAGGGTTCATTTTCGGTTTGTATAATAAAGAGTAACCTGTTTCCAAGAAAAAGCTTCAAGGAATATTATTTTGATAATTGTTATATCCGAAAAACAACTGATCACCAAAACATATATTCTGAAAAGTGTAATTCACTCCTGAAAAATGCCCGAAGAATCAGAGAAGCATAAACAAATAACGTGTCTTGTTATCCTAAAATACCTAATACCCTAGTTCATATTCATCACTTTGTGCTTTGGGGGAACCGATATACAGGGTGTATCTAAAGGTGAATCTTTCCTGCATGTGAAGAAATGTAGCCTGCTGGAAGCAATAAGAATATCCTTTAACTGGAATCTCCTAACCGGAAACTGGGTTGGACATTTGAAGATATTGAACCAACTGGACTCTAATCTCTTGGCAAAATCATCGGATGTTTTGCCAATCATCTTGAATTACGAAACACCCTTTGAAACGGTCATAGCTGACCGTCCTAGTGCAATAAGTTTCGTGATTTACTGGTGGATCAAAAACAGGGACACCGGCATTGGCGTATATAGACCTAAACTGAGGATCTCTAAAGCCCTGGGAAGTGAACCCACTATTTTACAGATCGAGACACTAGCAGTTTACATATGCGCTCAGAAGTGTCTTAAAATGAACCTCAAAGCGGCGCATATCTATATCACCACGGACAGCCAGGCCACGCTGAGGTCCCTGAAATCACTCTGCTAACACGGGAGTGCCATAATACCATAAAGCAACTGGCCAGAGGCAATAAAGTGACTCTACTATGGGTACCAGGGCATTGTGGTGTTGAGGGAAATAAAAGAGCCGATGAACTTGCAAAAAGAGCATCAAGGATAACGCCTGATGGACCTGAGCATTTCTGTTGGCTTATATACCAATATAAGGCAGCGGTCCAACAATGGGAGTTGAACAACAAAATAACCCTCTGGAGGAACACTCCTGGACTTACTCAGTAAAAGAAATTCGTGAGTGAATGTCTTACCTACCTCAAGTCCAGGAAGATTTCGGTGGCTGCCTTCCTGGACATTGAGGGAGTCTTTAATGCTGCCCTCACTGAATCTCTGGTGAGGGCTGCCAAGGTTAGAGGTGTCCCTCCTACCATATCGAATTGGATCAGCACAATGCTGAGCTCAAGAAACATTACAACCACGCTTTGCGGCGAAGCACTTAGATTCAAAGCAGGCAGAGGTTGCCCGTAGGGCGGTGTACTATCACCCCTTCCCTGGTCCCTTCTGGTTGACGATCTAATTGCTATCATCAGCTCGCTTGACGTATATGTTCAGGCTTACGCGGATGATATAGTTATTTTACTGACGGGCAATGACGATGTAATCATCTCTGCTGCTCTTCAGGAAACACTAACGGTAATTCAAGGTTGGTGTGAGGGGGAGCAGCTAGATGTGAACTCTTGCAAAACCTTGATTGTCCCCTTTGCCAGGAAAAGAAAGTTCCAAATTTCTCCTCCAATTCTCTACGGTAAGACTATTCCACTCGTAGAGGAAGCCAAATATCTAGGCATTACCCTGGAAGCTTAATTGAAACTCCCATGTGGAAAGAGTCATCCACAAAGCCAGGCACTCCCTATGGGCCTGTCGAAGGATTTGTGGAAAAACTTGGGGGATAGCGCCAAAACAGCTCCGCTGGCTGTACGTCATGGTGTATCGCCTGGTGGCCCTGCACAAAACGCGATCAAACCCAAAACAAACTTTCGAAACTCCAGAGAACAGAATGCCTCATGATATCGGGGGGTACATTCCGCTCTACTCCAACTGCGTCCATGGAGATGCTATTAGACCTACATCCCCTTCACATTTTTGTCCAGGGAGAGGCAAGACTAGCAACCCACAGGCTCCACCACCTTATCGTAAATGAGCCTGACAAACTCATTTTCGTGCCCAATTGTCTTTCAGTCCAATTGAAGGCAGACGGGGTGATGGGCATGAGAACTGATCATATAATCACAAGAACCAGCACGGATGGAACCTTCAGTTCTCTGATTCCAAGCAGAGACGAATGGCTCCGTCACATGGAATTCTATCTACAAGGACCTTGCTGGTTTACTGATGGCTCCAGAATCAGTCAGGGATCTGGAGCCGGAGTCTACAGTCGTAGACCGCTGACTGAACTCAGTGCCAGTCTGGGAAAGTCGGTGACAGCATTTCAGGCAGAAATCTTCGCCATTGATCTATGCGCCAGCCATTTGCTTAACATTGGTTGGGCGGGTAGCCAATAAAAATCCTAACGGATAGTCAAGCTGCGATTAAATCTCTCGCAGACAAATGCAACTCGGCACAGGTATTTGAATGCAGATCTAAACTCTCCAAATTGGGAAGTTTAAACAGACTGCAACTGATTTGGGTACCTGGACACTCTGGCTTCAGAGGCAACGAAGTATCGGATGCTCTAGCCAGAGAAGGCGCAACATCAGAGTTTATTGGCCCGGAACCAAGTATAGGAATTTCCAATTCCTTAATCAAGGAACGGAACAACAGCTGGATAAGGCATAAGGTCCTGGAGTACTGGCGTAACCGTCCTGGACTGCGTCACTCGGACAGGGCTATTTCAGTGCGTCCCAGCCCATACACCAGTCGTTGGCTAGGATTTTCTAGAACAAATCTGAGATCTATCATGGCGGTTTTCATAGGACATTGTAGACTCAGAGCCCATCTTAAAAAGCTCAGCATCGTCAATGACCCGCTCTGCAGACTCTGCTTAGAGGAGGACGAAACTATTGAGTACATCCTCTGTGACTGCCCGGCGGCGTACAGGGTCAGACTTGGAGTATTTGGTTCTCCGAAGATGGTCCTAGAGGAACTCAAGAATCACTCCCCCTCCGACATCATCTCCTTTTTGAGTAGGATGGGACTGGAGGGAGAGATCTAGCTCTACAAGCTTGCCTATGTGCTACAATAGACCGCTTGGTCGCAGTGGCAGGTTTGGTTTATCCGTCCAACACACACAGCAATCAGTAATCAGTAAGGCAGCGGTCCAACAATGGGAGTTGAACAACAAAATAACCCTCTGGAGGAACACTCCTGGACTTACTCAGTGAAATAAATTCGTTATGATTTCACCGACCTAGACCAAAAAACTGCTGGCAGGGTAGGTTACAAATATCATTTGTACCGTACGGGGGTGTCAGCAGATGAGATTGGTAGGCTCTGTGGATCAGAAGCAGAAACAGCTGAACACATGGTAAGCAAGTGTCCAGAGCTGGCTGGCCTAAGAACCATTCATATGGGGAAACCAGCCCCTAAGGATGTTGTCGGTTTTATCAACGACCTCCTTGGGTTCCTATGAATGAGTAGGGTAGAGAACAAAGATCTACATGGTCGCAGTTCCCGAAAGGCTAATAGGGCCACAACGATTCAAGTTCAAATAATAATAAGGTGAGGCTTTTCTTGACGGAACTGCTCAAAATAAAGCGTTTCACCAAAAATCGCCTATACAAACTTTCAAAATGGCAAAGTTGATAAAAAAAATTAAAAATAATTAATGAAATAGATCCTATTACACCCTAGATCATTCGTTATCTGAATTATCGCAAAGCCATGGAAAAAAACTCATTTCGTGATGACTGACTCAACCAATGGTTTCGATTTCGTTCGAATTTTACGTGGGATTGAAAATGCAAACTTAGCATCCCGAATTTCTCTCATTATTTAGTAACTTAAATGAACTATTTTATGAAATGGCTTATTTTGATACCAAATGAACAGAAAAATACTTAGGACCAAGTATAAAAAAATAGAATATTAGTTCAAAATTTTATGAATAAAATTTGTCTAAATTATTCACAAATTTTTTCACAATGGTCCTCACAATATTCTTCTTATTGAAACCCTCCAACAATTGTCGAAAAAATAGATAGATATGGGGTAACAATAATAGAACTTTGTTAACATAAGCTCTTTCAATAAACTGCCTCAATTTTCTTCTATGGTTTCACCCCAAATGGCATGATAAAACAATTTTTTCAAGTGACCTGATGCAACTAATCAGATAGAATCGGATTTACAGGGTGGGCAAATTTGTTGTTTACTATAGTTCTTGAGAACTATAAGAGCTAGAAGAAAGTGAATGACATATTTCAGAACTCTTTTTCAAAGAAACAAAGAATGGTGAAGTTACAGATCTGAAACTTGAACCTTCTTAGGCATTTTTATACGTAGAATCTACTGATTTTTTCAAATTGGAAAGTAACAAATTCAACAAAATTTGGATGGGGTTGAAGAAAAATTTTCAATTTTGTTTTTTTGAGTACAATTGGAACTCAAAACATGTTTCGGTGTTCCCTACGATAACAACAAAATTGAAAATAAAATTATGGTGGGATTCCATTTTCCAAATGCCCACTCATGGCACTGAATTTAAATTGGGAGTTTCAAAAAGTCTTCATACTCTATGAATACTCACTGAAAACCTTGCTAAGAAATATGGACACCAATTTCTATCTCTTCCATATTGTTTCATGTCATCAAGGGTGTACACACCATGTGGTAAGGTACTATCTTTCCCATCTAGAGAAAACCCTTCAAAGTACTGGCATATTGGAATTGTATCGTCAAAATTGTACCTTTCTCGAACATAACTAGCAGTTAGAGCATGACATCTTCCATCGATAATTTTTCCATCTTTTTCTTTGCTAACCTGGAAAATTCAAGAATGCTGAAATTTCAGAATAATCTCCCTTATTTTAAATTAGCTGTGGAATTGGTCTGTGCATATGGATGTATGTTAGCAGCCAACTCCTGCAGCCTTAAATAGGATTTTGCGTAGTAATATGTATTTGGATTTGAATTTGCAGATGATGCAGACCAATCTTGAATATGTACAATGTATATTATATTATGTTTTATTCATATTCACAGTTTATGCATGATTTCAAATGTACACAATAAAAAACCTTTTCAATAAAGGAAAGAATTATGAGATTACAGTAAACCTGTGATAATGGTTTGATTAGACTTGAAATGATTGGGTCATTTCTATGTGTTCTTGGTATCAGAAAACTAGATATTATGTTCCATTTAAATTACCTCTGGATGAATACACATATTTTTTCTGGAAGATAAAACTAATCCTGTGAGTCTAGGATATTCCCCATCCATTTTTTCATAGTAATCCAGAAGCTTTTTCAATTCTTCCATTACTTTTTCTATTTCCGGTACTGTTCTTGAACAGTAAATCAATTTTCTAACATCCATTGGTTTATCCATCATATATGCTACGACAAGAGATAAGAGAGTCGTAGTTTTTCCTGTTCCCGAAGGCATTTCCAATAAGCAATGACCCTAAAATGAGATATATCATTTATAGAGTGACTCGTTCATTATTTTCATTTTATCCTCATTAATTAATTCATCTCGTTCTAAGCAGATTTTTGAAAAATTATAACATACTTTGGCATCAATTGCTTTTTTGAGTTCACACATATAGGCATATTGCTCTGGATATATGTAGTCATAGGGAAAGTAAACAATCAAACCATCTACACTCAACCTATAAAAAAAAAGATTTGAATCATAAGGAATATTTCTTCAATTCATAATATTACTTCATTATTTGTAAATTTTAATTCAATTGCAGAAATCACTTGTTAAGCGGTTAGTTTAGTACAAACCTAACCTAACTTAATTTAAATCAAAATTCTAACCTAACTCACTAACTTGCTGGTTAAAACTGAATTTTCGAGGACCTTACATAAGAGAAGAAAGATTATCAATGATTTTATGATTATCTGTTTTGTTTACAAAACAGAGATTTGAATTGAAAATCAAAACACTTCCCTTTAAACTTCTTCTAAATTCCTAAAAATGATGTGTGAGGGCTGCAAAACATATATGTCCTTAGTAGAAATTGATAAGGATCGATTTTATTGGTAATGATATTCTGTTCAGTCAAATAAATTTCAATGCTTACACCTTTTTTTCAGGACTGAACAATTAAGCCGAACTAATACAGAATTACACAAGAAAATTATATACTTAAGTAGTTACATATCCATTTTGGAAAAAAAAATTGCCAACTTGAATGAAATAATATTATTGAAAGACATATCATTTGCTTCTCGGTGCATTGAACATGAAAAGGAAAATGTAAGAGGAGACTCAAACAAATTCAGAAATCGAAATATTGATGTACTTAATGTTTTTTTAGTTAGAAAACTTGACTTTCAATAAAAGCAAGAAAGATATTGATCTTATCCCTAACCATTGCCTAAGGAAGCTCAAAACCCTATGTATTCAATTGAACAACATCGTTGATGATTTCCAAATGGAGAAAAGTAAATTTTCCAAAATTCTGCAGAACAAAGAGAAGCAATTGATTGAAAATTCAAATTATCTTCAAGAAATGTGAGTAAAAATGTTATTATTGAGGTACAGTGCTTCTATTGAAAAATTACTACGAGTGGCATTAAAGTTTTTTCCAAATGATTTATAAAAGAATGTATTAAATATGACGTACACCCTCTGGAAGCTACTCCTCACTTTTCATATTCAAATGGCAACCCCTGTATATACTGAAAATTGCTTGTTCAATAACACCTACATTCTGGTACTCAAATAAACTAAACTTATGGAAGACAGGATGGTGCCTCCACCTCAAAATGCTAGTATTATTGAGAAGCAAGTCGGTCAACTTTGTCCCAACAGGTGTATTAGTGCTTATAGAAATTGTAACGGCGTTTCCTGGCATGTCTCGAGCGCCAGCTATTCTTTGAAGGGAAAATAGCAAACCTACCCTCCTGGTGGCTTTATGTCGAAGACCAGGTTTCTTGTTATCTAGGGTGATAGCGATAACTATTGAAAGTCAAAATACGAGTTCACAAATATTATTTGTTGTTTTATAATAAGGAACACAATATGCACTGTAACACAACTATAAAATAAGATCAGTCAAGTGAAAATCACCATACAATAGGTGAAATGCAAACAGTGCACTATTTACAACTAAAAGGTTTTTTCTCGGATGATATACAAATAGTAAAGAGTTTCATCTTTTTCTCTTTACTATTTCAAATGCGCCTCGGATATTACGGATTCGTTCGCCAGCCAGAACCAAGACTTACACTTAGCAGACAACGGAATCGGCTGGGATAGTGTTCGACAGCACGGGAAAAGGCACAGGGGTTCACCACTCTATTTTCTGCACCCCCCGGGTTTTCACACCAGCAAAAAATCGTACTTCAGCAGCGGTAGAAAACGGATATGAGTGGTTTTTGCTCCCTCCCCTCCACTTGAATTCTAAAATATCAAATTACCACTCAAAACAGGATCGTTCCTCTATGAAGAATGAATACTAAGTAAAGAATGAATGCACCAGCGGTGGGACATCTCCCTTTGTACCCACCTGCACGGTGTGGAAACGGTATGTCCTTCATGTGCCAAAAATCGGTAAAATTCGTGTTCACTAGATGAACTACATTTTCGCAACTATGATGAAGTTGTTTTAAATTATCTTCTTTATAATATCACCTATTTTACGTCTCTGCAGTGCTAACGGACCGTGTTCTGTCAGTGAGCTTAGCATTGCCACCTTCTACGTCATCACCCTTCCAGTCGACTTTTAACTGAATTGCTGGCATTGCGCCCCTTTTGCTATATCTTTGCTTGGCTTTACCTTGGCACAAAATACCAATTTGCGCAATAGCTTGAGCATGTAAACGGAACTTTATTATGGGTAAGTTCGCTTCCGCTCTAGCTTCATACCCTAACGAAATACACTCACATTTTTCTTTACAAATTCAATTGAGCCAGAGACTCCGAATGAGCTACAGTTCGTAACATAAATATATTAAATAATCATTGTTATTAGATTATTTTAATCGAAATGAATTTATTGAAAAATTAAATAAATGCCAATGAAAGCTATTTTTTAGGGTAGAAACTTATAGGGAACACTTATTCAGAGAGATGACCAAATATAATAATTTGAAAAGATGGATTTATGATGAGCTACATGTTGTAAGAAAAGTCAGTGATGAATATATCAGAACAAATATTGAAGAAATGGAGAAAAAACTCAATGATAAGATTCGAAGCAAATATAAAACGACATTGCAACATGGAAATACGCAAATCAAACAACAAGATGAACTTATAAGGAAAATGCAAATTCATAGAAGAGAGTTATATTCCCTTCTCAAGGAAGAAAAGCTCAAAAGGAATGAATTGAAAGAAAAATATGAGGTAAATATTCAACTATGGATGAATTGATGTGGTTGCTACTTGGTGGAAATCCATAATAGGGGACTTTGATCTAAGTTTCCAACCCAAAAATGTTGAGAATTTTCTATCACAGTGGAAGCAAAATTCCATAACGAATATCTATTAATGCTTGGGTTCGCTTTATTCATATAGACAAAGTACAGATTTTCCTAATTTTATGGAATCTATGAACACAAAGATAATGGATGAAAATAAAGAAACTTCAGCCGACAGCTTTATTTCAAATCTAACAAATGTCCAGAGACACACAACTCAAATTTATGCTAATCAGATATAATCATACCAATCATAATATACAGGGTGTTTCAAAAAAGTGATGACCCACCTGTGACAGGATAGATAGAATACGGAAAAATACATCGGATTCATTTAGTAAAAAATTTCGCAAAAGCATACAGCGTGTTGAAAAAAATGCCATTCAAATTTTTTATGATTTTGTCAAAACTACTGGCAACGTTGTAATGAAATTTTGCCAATATGTTTTGGAAACTAACACATCAGATGAGTTTGTTTTTTATCTCACTAGAGTGCCACCCGTTGAACTATATGGGAACCCAAAGAGTTTCCATAATACACTGCGCAAAAAAATTAACGCACATTATGGAAATCTCAAATTTATTCTACAACTGAAGGTGTTCTCTATGATAATTATTTTTATCAGAATTATGCATGCATATGTTATCCACTTTCAACGGGTTTCTTCAATACAGATGTTTTTTCCCAGCAGGAATAAAAAAAGATGATATTATCAGATTTTGAATGTATTGGCTCCATTCTAAAATCAGTTGTTCTCGATCAATTCCAGTGATCAATAGTTTTTCTTTCGTTTGATTTTCTACACTCGATCGCTATGCAACGCGAAACACGCAATTTGACCCAAGAGGAATGTGCCCAAGCGGTAGTTTTACGAGAAGAAGGGTGGGCATACACAAGAATTGCAGAAAGGTTTGGTGTTTCCCATACAAGTGTGTCCAGAATGTTGCAGCGATTCAGGGAGACAGGTATGAATGTCCGAAGACCAGGACAGGGTAGACCACGGGTAACAACTGCCATTCAAGAACGTTACTTGAGAGTTTCTTCGTTGAGACAACGGTTTGCAACCGCTCGCCTCCTTCAAATTCAGCTTGAGCAAACTCATGAGGTGCAAATTAGCACTCAGACAATAAGAAATCGCCTCAGAGAATGTGATTTAAGGCCTCGTGTCGCGGCAAGAGGCCCAGCTCTTACCCCAGCCTATCGAAGGGCGCGTTTGGATTTTGCGAGAGAGCATATCCATTGGGAAGAGGCCGATTGGGAAAGAGTTCTCTTTACAGATGAGTCTAGATTCTGCCTCTACCATTGTGATCGACGTTCCCTTGTATACAGACGTCCACATGAAATATATGCTCAGTACAATTTCCTGAATACTACTGGTTTCGGGGGAGGATCGATTATGGTATGGGGTGGAATATCTTTGACTGCTCGCACAGACCTAGTGGTCGTTAATAATGGAGCTATGAATGCTGATAAGTATATAAGGAACATTCTTGAAGAGCATGTAGTGCCATTTGCCCCATACATTGGTGAAAATTTCATTTTTATGGACGATAATGCCAGACCCCATCGTGCGCGCATCGTTCAGGAGTACCTTGAAGAGGTTGAAGTCTCTCGAATGGAATGACCAGCAAGAAGTCCAGATCTCAATCCGATTGAGCAGGTTTGGGACAACCTCAATAGAAGGCTGAGAAGTTCAGAAAATCATCCAGCTACTCTTAATGACTTAGGAATCCAACTCGGAGAAATCTGAGAAGGATTAGATCAGAACATTTTAAGATCACTCATTTTGAGTATGAACCGTCGTTGCCGAGGTGTAATTAACGCAAGTGGTGGAAATATCAAGTATTAAATCACTTATCAGCCTTTCAGTATTTTGAAAATTGTTCATTTCTCTTCTATCACATAAGATTCGGTGAAATCCTGAATTTTTTCCTCCATTTAATGTGTCTTGTTTCGTTCAAAACCTTCCCGAGAGAACATAAAAAATAAGTTATAAAGTCAATGTAGAGTTAACTTTTATTAAAATTGAGATTTTCAGAATGTGCGTTAATTTTTTTGCGCATTGTAGTTCAGTGGTTAAGGAATGTGTGGAGCTGGTGGAAACTGAAGTTGTAGTATTGGTTACTCTTGAACTATCATAATTTTCAAAGTCAAAATAACTAATAGGTTTTTTCGTTTCGGTTTTGACGAGAATTGGCTAGGAACTATTATTCTTGACAAATATTCATATCGAAAATAACGCTAGGGATTGATAACAAGTTGAAAACAAATTCTCACTTCTCTAATAATGTGCTTCTTTCAACATTTGAAATGTACGTGTTATCAAAGATTAACCTCTTTGATATTATTCCGTTCATATTATTATAGGCCTATATATGCTACATTGATTAGTGGATATTTTTATGTATGCTCCAAATGCAATATTATTTGATTTCAGCATACTTTGGATGAAGTGAAAATGCAAATAAGAAGGCTTAAGCAGAAGAACCAACATATGGAAACACTTTTACGTCTTAAGTCATAATTGACTGCAAGGTGCTTTGAATGCTACATTTTATGGATATCACAAAAAAGATTTTTTTTATATCTATATATATATATATACATATATTCCTATATATACCTCATTCATAGGTACTTAATTGATTATTTTTGTATGTATATAACCTGCTTTGAATGGAAAATTTTATTTCTTGAATATTTTTTGCATCTTGAATGAAGAATAGACCCAAAAAAAGCAGAAAAATGTATAAGTATCCAGTTTAGGTTTTATACTGTAAATAGAATATCAACGATTCTCATATTGATTCATTTTATTATGTTTCCTCACAATTTATTTTATATTTTTCTTTCCACAGTCATGAATTGCTCTCGTTTTCTGCCAGGCGGCACTGGGAAACCCATACATCTACTACATAGTGAACCCTCTATTTTACAGACCGAGACACTGCCTATTTATGTAGGCGTTCAGGAGTTTAAAATGAACCTCAAAATAGGCCACGCTGAGGTCCCCGGAATCAAACGGCCAGGTGTCTCTGCTGACACGGGAGTGCTGTAATAGCATAAAAAAACTGGCCAGAGGCAATAAAGTGACTCTTCTATAGGTATCAGGGCATTGTGGTGTTGAAGGAAATGAAAAAGCCGATGAACTTGCAAAAAAAGCATCAATGGTAACACCTGCTGGACCTGAGCCTTTCTGTAGGCTTGGTAAAGACCAATTAGAAGGCAGCGGTCCAATAATGGGAGTTGAATAACCCTCTGGAGAAACACTCCTAGACTTACTCAGTCAAAAAACTTCGTGATGATTTCACCGACCTATGCCAGAAAGCTGCTGAAGCTTTCACGAGCTGAGCTTCGGGTGATAGTGGGACTGCTGACGGGATACTGTCAGCAGTCATCCATTACTGTATGGAAAAGTCAGCAGATGAGATTTGTACTGTCTAGGCTCTGTGGATCAGAAGCAGAAACAACTGAACACATGATATACAAGTGTCCAGAGTTGGCTGGCCTAAGAACCATTCATATGTTATTATGGGGAAACCAGTCCTGGATACTCACGAGGTAACTGCCAAGGCCCCTAAGGATGTTATCGGTTTTATCAACACCATTGACCACCTCCTTGGGTTCCTATGAATGAGTAGGGTAGAGGTAGAGAACAAAAGATCTACATGGTCGCAGTTCCCGGAAGGCTAACCGAACCACAGCGACCCCGGTTTCAAATAATAATAATAATAGTGACTACTGCAGTGCACTCTAACTTTATTGAGTTCACTGGACTACTGGCAGAGACTGGTTGTTTCTAACTACTGGTATCGAATGAAGGGGCTATCAGTTCGTTCCATTTTCGTCGAGGTGCAAGTTGTGTGCTCTGACGATGTCAAATCAGATAAATTTGAGTAATAAAAATCAGCGGCGAGCTGACAATTATTGAATTCTACAAAAAGTCCCGCTCGGAGAAGTATTTTTACTATTTTTGGCAGAATGCAATGTCTGCACCACAGAACACTAATATAAGTCTGCAACAGAGAACAGTACTGTCAGTATTTCAGAAACGATGCCTATTGGCCCAGTCGTTCGAGTTCTATTGTTATTCGATTGCGGGCCAGTACTAACAGCAATATCGGAACAGGCCCACTGTCATGAAAAATTCATTGAAGAAGATTCAATATCAATCTGTGTTCTTTGCCATAACCAAGGAGGAACTTGTCAATTTTGCCATAACCAGAGACAGGTTGTCTCTGGCCATAACCTAGAAATTTTCATGTTCTCAGATCAGGATCAGATTAAAATGCATTAATTCTTAATTCTATCAAATCTGAAAACTTCTTGAATATAGACATCATTAATTATTTCTGTTTGTTACCTTATAATAAGTCTTAAAGAAGATGCTGAAGTTACCCAGAAAATTAAGCGGGTGTCTGGGTGCACCCTTGACTAGATATATTTCAGACAGCACTGTTCCTCTAGAAAAGGAAATAGGTATGCAAGCTGATATCGAGAATTTTTGGTTCATAATCTTAATCATTACCTAATATTCTAGATTTTAAACCGCTCAATTTGAGACAAGTTAAGGGAGCAACAGTAACTAAACGTACTCCTAGAAAGACTATAGTGGCGCCTCCAAGGTGAAGAGCTTATTTTAATTCTGTATGAAGAACTTAGCAATTCTAAGATTCTCAATAATTTCTGTCAACGTAATGCATATCAAAAATCCCTTAATTTTGACTACTTAATCGAGAACTGCAGAAGTATTCTTCAGAAAGTAGTTCTTATTTGCTTTTTTTTTTCAATGGTTATAAAGCTTGTTTGTATCAATTTAAGGACTGAGCAAATGGCGACTGATCAAGATTGGGGAAATGTTTGGCCAGGGCCAAAATCATTTCATCCAGCATCTGTACCTCTACCAGTTCGTCAAGGTTATGCTAAAAAAGGAGAAACTATCCCTAGCAAATATGCAAATACTGAACTAATGAAAATTCCCAACTTCCTTCATCTCACACCACCAGTTATCAAAAGACAATGTGAAGCCTTGAAAAAATTTTGTACTCCATGGCCAAAAGCACTTGATACAGATGAAAAATGTGAAAAACATTTTCCCATAGAAGTTGCTACTAGTAATTATTGTCATTCCTCGCCTTCAATTAGAGATCCATTATCAAGAATTGTCACTGTAAAACTGAGACTCTCTTCACTTAAATTAGATGATCATGCAAAAGATAAATTTCTGAGATTGGTTGGTGATCGATATGATGAAAAAACTGATATTGTTACTATTGTCACTGATAGGTGCCCAGTAAAAAAGCAGAATTATGAGTATGCTATGTATTTAATAACAGCTTTATATCACGAGTCTTGGGTAAGCTGTTTAGTAATTCATATTTTTTCACATTTCATACAATGTTGGCCAGAATAAATAATGCTTTATTGAAAATAGAATTTATAAATTACAAAATGCTGAATAATCATAAAAAAAGAAATTTTCCTGTTGCTGAATTTTTTCCAGGATTCTATGATAATTTGATGAATCCTAATCATTTATCCATGAAAACTCATAAATTTGATTTCATAACAGATACTTCTTCTTTATTGGTTTTCAATTTATTTACTTATTAATTTTATTCAAAACAGAATGTGGAAGAATGGGAAAAACTGAAGTCGGAAGCTGACATGGAATTTTATGATTGGAATACTTCTAAATCCAAAAAAAATGTAGAGAAGCTTTTCGGCAAGGAATCCAAATCTATTGAGAATATTGATCCTTATTCTGATGCACTTAACGACCTGATGAATGATGGTAATAATATTCTAGTAATAATTCCGAAATAATCATGATTGTCTTTCAGGTGAAAATCAGTATAATTTGACAAAGTATAGAGAATCTGTGAAGAAACTTTTACAAGTACCTGATACATTATGAAGGAAGAAGAGAAATTACGGCTGGTTTCATAATCAAACCTAAAGTCCCTTTAATTTTAAAGCTTCCCTACCACAAATGACAGTAAAGGAAGCTTTGAGCTTAAAATGACTTTAAATTTGATTATGAAACTGGACGTTAACAACTTAACCCATTGAAGATCAGTTTGAAAATGGAATTCATAGGTCAAAATTATTTATTCAATTTGCATTCCTATTGCTCCATTTTGGTAATTAATGCAATTTGTATTGAAATTCATAAATAAAAATTAAAATTTATATTTCTTGTAATTTTTTCTATCATTCACATAAAATTTTTTTATTTAAATTCTTCAGAAGTTAGTTGTGGGCACGCCGCTATGCCCGCAAGAATCTATTTGTTGAACTTTATCTATAAAAATGAAGCCATGTTTTGCATTGTTATCGCATCATGCGAAAACCGCTGAACCGATTTTATTCTTTTTTTGAACTTTTCATATATTCCGTAAAAAGTTCGGAAGAAAATTCGGAAAGTTTGCTTAGGAGACTGGAAAAATCAAGAAAACAAAGAAATTTTAAATTCGCGCACAAGTGTTGTTAGGGTAATCTGCCCCATAGACACATTGAACTAAAGAAAGTTCTTTAGTTCAATGCATAGACATCTTGTTGACTTTGACGTCTTTGACCCTAAATGGTGGTTGATGGCTGACACATAGACAAATAATGTTAGATTAGTTTAGTTAGTTACTTAGTTTTAGATTAGTTAATACCAGAGATATATCTCTGTTTAATGGTTAGTCTGGTTTATCCACTATCCAGGACGGTCGAGATTAGCTTCGGCGAGCCCTGGTACATACCGAAATTACGAAACAGTTAAAAACATATTCGATGGGAGGGTTAGAGGGTGAATATGTCTCTCGAAAAGTCAGATGGCGGAAAACGAACAAACAGATAATAGGAATGTGGATGGTCAATTATCCTGTGAAAATCCAGAATAAGAACTCAGAATTGAAATAATAGACTGCGAAAACAAAAGTACCCATATTTTCCCCACCATTCAATAATTGGCTTTCTAGAAAGATTTCCTACGAAATAGAAACGATAGTTTCTGATGTTGAAATTCTTTCTAAATTCAATACGGGTATATTTTGTGAAAAAACAATAGTATTTTGTGAAAAGTGATAAATTGCGCCATCAAATAATGAAACTCTATGAACATGAAAATAGCTTAAAACACTTTCAAGCTGACTTTATTAAGAATTTCTTGGCAGAGACATGCCAATACTATAAAGGGCAGAGACAGAGGTTGTCTCTGATAAAGGGTCTCTCTACCCTCCATAGTCATTACTATGGGTGGACATATACGGTTTCCGAAATAGGGCCGGACGGCCGGTCGCCACATTTGATGAATCATCCTGTAGTGTAGTGCAGTCATTATAAAGCTTATCAGCCAAATAGTCCGTTTAGCTAGAGATTAGCAAGATTGGGGACTGCTACTTTTACTTTATTTCTTCAAAACTTGGCTTTTGCATGGTATTTCAATAAAGAAGTCTACTTCCTGGCATCATTCTTGTCACTCTTCTTTTGCTCATTAAATTTCCTTGACAGATTATTAATATTAACAAGATAAAATAAGATAACCACCAACTCTACAGTTTTCCCTCACACTCAAAAATAACATGTTTGTCTCGAGTTTTGTCATCAGGAGTTAAGATTTTTGATTTGCTAATAAAAATGCGTCTAGTCGAGATGCAGTAGAAACAAAAATTTGCTCATTGCCAATTTCTCAACTACTCAACAGGATGGTTTTTTGCAACTAAAAACATGTGAAATTCATAAAAAAAATGTCGGCTAATCTTAAATTTACGTTCACACCTAGCTTTAGCCGTAACATACCTATAATGTCTAGATACAGGATGGGCCATGCATCCATAACTTTCCACCCCGGTGTGAGCTTTGGGATGGAATAACGAAAAAAACGTTCAGACAGGTCAAATTTTGTTGAAAGGGGGACAAATAAGGGTGTTCAAATGAGTTTGATATATCACTTCCCCTCTATAGCCGCAACCCCCAACAGAGCTCTCATTTTTGAATAGGTAAAAGGGGTCGACCAGCATCTTGTTGGAAAGGCAATTCAATTTCCTGCATGAGTGTATTTTTTTTATCTCTTTATTAATTATTATACAGAGTGACTCAGTATTCCATCAATAACTTTCACACGCCGAATTTGGATCTTTGTGATGGAAAAAACGCTCGGACGGATCAAAAAATTAATTCGATATCACTACTGTTTCATCCTGTTTATTAGTTAAGCGATCGAAGAAAAAAAATAATACGCTCATGCAGGTAATTGAATTAGGTACCTTTTCAACAAAGCTATTCGACCTATTATCTCTATTCAAAAATAATTGCTCTAAGTGGTAGCGGCTAGAGGGGAATAGTGATATCAAATTCATTTTTTGGAACGTCCGAGCGTTTTTTCCATCTCAAAGATCCAAATTCAGCGTGTGAAAGTTATTGATGGAATACTGAGTCACTCTGTATAATAATAAAGCGATTAAAAAAACTCATGCAGGAAATTGAATTGCCTTTCCAACAAGGTGCTGCTCGGACGCGGACCCTTTTCCCTATTCAAAAATGATAGCTGTTAAGGGGTTGCGGCTAGAGAGGTATAGTGATATCAAACTCATTTGAACAACCTTATTTGTCCCCCTTTCAACAAAAATTGACCTGTCCGAGTGTTTTTTCGTTATTCCATTCTATAAAGCTCAAAATTCGAGGTGGAAAGTTATGGATGGCCCACCCTGTATATTGATGGTTTTCTTGTGGATGTAGCTAAAAACACATGCAATTACTAAATTGATTAATCGTATATGGAAAAAAGTGCCAAAGATAAAAAATAAGTCGTGTGAACTTTTCGAAATGGTGAAAATCCCAATTTTTGCTAATATCCGAAGCATTGTGAGTAGTAGGTACTCTACGAATTTCACCATTTTTTGTTCCCCTGAAGAAGAGTTCGGAAAGAAAACGTGCCACACCTCCTGATTTACTCTCACCGTGGCATTCAGGGTGAGTCTTTATCAACTTGTACAAATATTTGAACAGGTCAAAAGAAACATTTTTTTCCTTATTTACCATATTTCCGAATTATTGTTAGTTCTATCTCACAAACGGTTTTATCGAATATGAAATGAATTTCGGAATATAGTTTTTTCATTTATTTGATTAATCTTTTTAGAACACCCGATATCATCTGGGAGTCTTCCAGAGTTTTCTCCTTACGACCGTTTTACTTACCATAAAAATACCATAAATT
Organism: Coccinella septempunctata; assembly: GCF_907165205.1. Classification (NCBI taxonomy): domain Eukaryota; kingdom Metazoa; phylum Arthropoda; class Insecta; order Coleoptera; family Coccinellidae; genus Coccinella; species Coccinella septempunctata. The sequence continues at coordinate 13,293,781 of NC_058189.1, read as the reverse complement.
CAAAGAACCCAACTCTTCAAACTAATATTTGAATGTTTTGTAAAATAAAATTATTCTTCATATTCGAAAATGAAAAATATTTGATTGGGTACTTTGACCGAATGCAGCTCTTTTCAAAAAAGCCGCAGTCAGAACTGTAGTGTCACAGATTTATTAGCTGGTTATCTGAAGTAAAAATTTTGTTTCTCTACCTATTTCTATAGGTACCGCTTTTTTCTAAAAGTGTTTCTTTATTTGACCTTGAGAATCTACTATTAAGAGGGGTCTACACCGTTTTAATTGTCAGTCCAAAAAGAAGAAATGAATATCTTACGTCAGAAACCATTAATTTATATGAGGTTTTCATTATAATTCAATTCAATCAGTTCGTCATCTTCTTGAAGAACAAATATGCATGTTATTAACTTTTCGAGGTGAAATTATCTCTTCTATGATTTTCCACATGAAAAAAAGCTTCGCCATTGGCTGCAATTCGTATCCTGGTGAAATTTAAAAAAAGACGTTCGTTGAGTGCTGCCATCTTTTCGGCGAAAATGGAAACTATTGTAATATTCGTAACTTATAACTTCTATTTATCGTTCAAGTGTTCTGGCAACATTTCATATTCTGGTAGGGAAAGTCCCGTGGTATAAACTTGTCTTAAAATATTTGTACGAGCCAAAGACTCACCCTGTATATCTATCCTTGTCCCCGCATTGGACTCCGAATTTGGAAAACTTTCAAATGCTCTAAACTTGTAAATGAAAATTTCCAAAAAGAAGTCATTTCTTTCCGTGATTCTGTTTTTGCTTTGAATAGGAGAATTAATGAAAAGAGTTGAGAAAGAAACCTACGGAAGAAAGAAAAATAGTTCTGTTATCCAAAGATTACATCATCTGGGATTTTAATTATTCAGTAAAAATATTCTATTAGGAAATACACATAATTGAAATGGCAATACTGATAATAAGTGAGAAAATGTAACAACAGGGACAGATTTCTGAGATTGCTCTGTTGGAATAATTAGGCAAGTGTTCATTCGAAGAAAAACATTAATATTCAATTGTTCTAAAAACACTATTGTTATGTGAAACGAGAAACTGTAGCAAATGAAAGTGGTAGATATGGTATACTGATTTGAATATGGGAATTTATGTCTACTGCAGACTTCACCTTTGTGAATGGGAGTTGGAAAAATATAGATATCTATATTTCTCCAACTCCATATATAGTCAATAGTCATATATCATAAATATATCATTCAATAATTGAAATTTTTCAGGTTTATCAAAATCGAACGTTGTGTCTTAAGACACAACGAGTTGATAGCATTATTCAGAGACAGGTTGTCTCTGGCATTATTATATACTTTCTCGAAAAAAGACGACATGATTGGCACATTCATTTTCTTCTATCTCTATCTCTAACTTGCTTTGGTAATTCTTCGCTATTGCTGTCTGGGACGGGGACTCGACTAGGGTGAAGTTTATTTTTGATCGACTGGTATACCAGTCGATCTGCTATATATAACTAAAATATGGCCATATATATACACACCCCTCATGAAAATAAAAAAATTATTTTGAAAGTGCAGAAGAAACCGAATAAGGCGAAAGTTATTTAATAATTGCCCATTCCGTTTTAATATATACTTCATCGTTAGAAACAATGTGGAGTTGTATTGGAAAAAAATCGAACTTAAATTCGAAATTTTGTAAATCTTCGGATTTTCACATCTTTGATAATTTTTTTTTCATTCATGGCACCGTTAATTAACAAATCACTCATAAATGAAACATGCAGGAACGTATTCAGATACATTTTTATTGAATATTCGATTCCAGATATCTATTATGACACGTATTATACGTGTATGACGCGTGGTATTATAACTGCAAACAGAAATAACTCTAATTTTGAATAAAAATATCAAAACGAGTTGTGGTTTACAATGATTTTTGTCATTACAAACTATGCCATAGGAAATAGTCTATTGAGTTGAAATCCGGTGAACGTGCTGGCCATGAATGTGAACTACACTAGCTATCCATCTATTTGGAAAGTTTTCGTCGAGAAAATTTAGAATATTTACACAAAACTGACGTGTCGTTTCATCGTGTTGAAAATACATTTCGCCAGTATTCTCATCTTGTATAAGTAAACGTACTGGCAAAAAATTCCCAGAAAAATTTAAGAAATTTTCACCGGTAAATTTGCTCGGTAAATCATGTGGTCCTATAAAATGGTTATCCAAAACGGTACACTAAAGAAATAAATTCGAGGAACGAAATTATGCAAAGAAATGTTCAATTCTTTGCATTTTTCCACTATTTTTTTACTGAAATATGTACCTCTCATCCCTAATAAGTCGGTTATTAAAAATGAACATATTTTGCGAACATTTTAATAATTTGAACGATCTTTAACAAACACAGTGTGATTGAAAAGTATTAACGCACAAACATATTTTCGGTAACTGTTCAATATTTTGTAGAAAAATGCTCGACGAGGTCAATTTTTATCGAATTGGAAGATGGATCAATATGGATGGTTCATTATGAACGAAGAGAAAAAGTCCTTTTGTACGAAAGCGTAGAAGGGCCACATAATATTTCAAAAATATTTTTCGTTTTCCGGGTTCAAAGCAATTTGACAAAGTTTCGAGTTCAGTCGGAATTTAACAAAATTCCGAGTTCAAAGTAGGAATTTATTAACAAAATTCCGAGTTCAAAGTCGGAATTTATAGTGAAATTCCGACTTTGGTCGGAATTTCATTTACTTCGAAACCGATACAGGCTAGATGCACAGGGTGTTCTATGACGACATAGATTATTTCTCCATATATACAGAGGGATCGATGAGAGGTTTTGCTTTCGTAATACAATGTGTTTCTGTTTTAATGAATACTGAAATTCATTCATATTGTGTGTTCGTACATTTATTATGACGAATGTGGTTGTTATTTATAAGTACAGGATGTTCTTTGACATTATTCAACTATCCTTGCATGATGAAATCATATGTAATGTATGTATATATTATGAAAATCTTATACAGGCTGTTCCATGACAGCTTCGCTCATTTCTCGATATACAGAATGTTTTATAAAAACTAGTTTTCCCATATGTAGGTACATAAGTACCTACAGGTGTAGGTACATAGTGGAAATCGGTAAGGAACATTATGTAGGTACACATGGTTCTTGGATTCTGTTTTCTTCAATGAAGAGGTAATTTCAAACGAGTTTTATATGGTTCTCACTCTGTAGTTTTGACTTCCTCATGAGAAAAACGCAGAAGATATATCCAAGAACCTTCTGTATACATGAAATACTTACATTGGCGTAGCCGTTTATTTTTGGGGGGCGTGGGAGCTCAATGTTATTTTAAGGTTACTATTTCAGTACTGGGGTGGGGGGGAGGTTGTACCCAACCTGTTTACGACCATTAATTCATAATCATTCAAAAACATGTACCTAATGACAATTTTCTTCAATAAAATAAATCAAGTTCAATATTTCTTAAAGAAAAACGTGTTCATTTTGTGAAATCTGTATAATTCTCTATAATTTTTTGTTTTACATGTATTTGAGTATTTGTATTTTTGACTTTATTGTTCACTTGTTTTTTACCCTTTTTTTCTGTTCACTATAAAACTTTTCAAGTTGCTAACGTCACTGCATATTCAGTGGAATAAAGATATTATTATTATTATTATTATCCTCTCATGAATCTCAGTATATATTAGGAAATGAACCAATTCGTCATAGAGCATCCTATTTGAGGTTTTCTCACCGTTGTAATGACCTCTTCATATAAGAAATCTAAAGAAACATCAAAACACTCTGGGTTCACTGATTTCTTGTCCATATCCGGAATATACCTATTATAAAAAAAGATTAATGTCGTTATGGAAAAGCCTGTAAAAGGTTTTCATATCATTGTTATGACCTTTCAAAGAAGAAAATTCAAATAATAATGTACACCCCGTGTACATAATCATCCATTCATAATAAACGTGGGAACACCTGGTATTAGGTATATATGTATTTGAATATTTGTAGAAAAGCAAACTGTAATTCAGGAACTAATCTACCTCGTCGTAGAACACCCTGGAGAAGTTCGGAACTAAATAAAATTCCGACTTTGAAGACGGAATTTAGTTAAATTCCGACTTTGAACTCGGAATTTAACGAAAAATATTTTTAAAATATTATGTGGCCCTTCTACGCCTTCGTACTTTTGTCTCACAACTCACAAAGGTATTTATTTCACAAAAGGACATCTTCTCCTCGTTCATACATTTTTATTTCAAATTACGCAACTTTTCACGTAGGTATAATCAGGAGTTTGTCATGCCCCTCTATGAGAGGCAGAGGGTATAGTTGAGTTTTTTGAATGGCAACACTACCTTTTTCTGATCTCTTATTGCTGAGGATGATTTCGTCATTTATTGGATTTTAGCAACATTTTTTTAATATAAGGATGAAACTGCTTATTTAATTCGAATTTTTACTTTCTTATAAGTATGAATTTTGAGGTCAATGACATACAGTTCATTATCTGGAAGAAAAAGTACAATCCCAAGAATGGACGAACATGTAATTGGAATCCCCTTTATTCTGGTGGGCAACATGAGATTTTTTATTTGAGTTCTCAGAAAAAATTAGTAAGTAGGTACATACACAGAAAATATTTATGATTGATTTCATAGTACGTGAAATAAGGGGAAATTTGAATTCATTGAGTTTTCTACCCAGCTGCATTTCAGAGTGTTATTCAGATGAAATATGATTTTTTCCTGCAGGGTTGACAGCATGATAGATTGAGCCTCCTTATTCAAAACGATCGAGAGTCGCCACTGGTTGCAATATTTGGGAAGCTTGGGGGACCCCTAGACATGCGAAAAATCGAATACTTTTCGCTCCTACTCGATCGTTGGCATCACCAACGAAAATTGATTATAGAGAGATATAGAATGATAGAAACAATATCATCTGGCAACAGTGTTTGTACTTTCACTTGCAATAGGTTCTTAGTTTGAGACGTAAGTAAGAATCCAAAGGTAACGTTATTCTGATTATATTCACGTTCTGTAACAGTCCCACGTAATGAAGTTCAGTAACAGCTCCAAATCAGATGAAGAACAATCTCTGAATTGTTAAATTAATATTGTAACACCAGAATGCAGTGGGTTAGTTGAATAAGGTGATAGCCTTCGACGACGCTTGTTTCATCGTTCAACAAGTTTAGTAGTATGTTCAATGTCATTGGAAATATCTGAGTTTTGAGTAAGCGAACAGCTATTGAATATATGGAATAGACTGAGTGAATCCATTTTTTATGAGGTATGCTTTTTATACTTTGAGTAACGACTATAACTTTTCGATACGCTCTAATTATGATCTACGAAGTTAACACCTCTTTGTATTGAAATAATCCTATAACGCAATTCTATATAACTGAACAAATATTTACTGCAATAAATTATGTCATGGGTTGAGAGCATAGCGAAAAAATGTACACTAATATAAATGGCAACGTTATAGATTCGAAAACTAATATTTCGGAGTAATAGAAGTGGGTATCAAATATGCTGAAATAATCAGGAAAAGTACAGATATTCATTTACTCAAATGAGAAATAATTTCCACATATTGAATATGAATATTCTCATCTATTTCTAAACAAAAAAAGACAAAAATCAATCAAAATGAATGATCACCTATAGGTTTATTGATAGATATTTATGAAGAAACATAATCGATCACGATGGGAATAATTATTTCTAAAAACCTGCAGTTTTTAAGGTCATTTTACTACATATACCAAAATTTCATGTAAGTACCTGCCAACATATGAACATTGTGTGTAATGTGAAAGTTCACAATTTATGACATAAGTATGAAATCATAATGTAAATCATCAATACATACATAGTGACTTCAACAAATATATTTCAACAGTAGATTCTTGAGGTCAAAAGAAACATTTTTTCCTTTACCATGTTTTCCGAATCGGCTAGGTTTAAAAGATATAGGCTTTATACCATAAAAAATGGTATTTTTAGTTCACAAACGAATGAAATTAATTTCAGAATATAGTTTTCCATTTATTTGTTCAATCTTTTTCGAACACAAGGTATCATTACCCACGTCTTCCAGTTTTCTCATTACCATTACGTACCATAAAAATACCAAAAATTCACAGAACCCAACTCTTGAAAATAAGTTGGACGCTATCTAATGAATATTTGAACATTTTGTAAAATAAAAGTATATTCCTTATATTTTCTCGTATAATTCGCCGTAAAATATTCGTGAAATTTGAAAAATTGGGTACTTTGACAGAATGCAACTCTTTTTAAAAGATCCTCAGATGTGTAGTGACACAGATTCATCATAGTTATTCTGAAGGTAATTCTGTTTTTCCAGGGGTGGAACAGCTTATTATGAAAATTCAATATGGCTAGGTATATCTTTTTATCAGGGCTGAATCGAAAAAAATGGTATAGGAAAAAGTGTTTCTTTTGACCTCAAGAATCTACAGTTGAAATATTTGTACGAGTCAAATTCTCACACTATATCTTCTGTAACCTAACTAATCAGAAATATATAAAATTTGGAGGGTACATATAATGAATTGGATGACTACTATGCTTTAGAGTAAATTGTTTTCAAAAATAAATCTTCAGAATCCAAAAGTTGAAAGAATTTGCAAAAGTATAAAAAAGGGAGCTCTGGAGTTTTGATTTTTGAAGGTTAATGTTCTGTGTCTGATAATGGATCATGGGGCTTGGCTTTGCTCAGCTCGAACCCATTGAACTCAATTTTCTTGAGTTCAAAGTTCAATACAACCCCATTCTTGGCAGAGTGAACATAAATAAACATCTCATGAAATTAGCCTCTTGGGTGATTTTGGATATTAATGAAATATTTTCAAGAAAAATTTCTTAGCAGATTCTTGAAGTTCCGAAACTCTAACTTGATAATTTCAACAAATTACCATATATATTATATAGGTATTATAAGTAGAAGCAAATCCTTATTTGAAGACGAGTTTTTTTGAGCGCTCGTTAGGTATATGTATAATGATTTTAATGCAACCAGAAAATGATGAAATTTTAATTTAAAATTATAATTTTCCAGGAAAATAACGAAATATGTCGAGGGTACACAAGAACCATTACATTGCATCACCTAGGGTGGACCATTCTAGGATATCTCCTCATTTGTCAAGAAATTATGAATTTTCGGATGGGGAAGAGAGTCAACGAGCTAATACAGACTATGCATCCATGGTGAGTTTATAGGTTTAATTCCCGTTCGCATTGACTTATTGAAGACAGGCTTAATATACAGTGTGTATATAAAGTATAGAATAAATTCATTTTCTCGCTACTTTTTAAGTTGGGCACATTTGAGGCATATTACCTTGCCTCTAGCTTCTTCTCCTGAGCGGAGGTGAGTGCCACTCCTAGTTTTTGTAATGGAAAGGGGGCCGAGTGAAACCTCATTTCAAAGGTCTCTCGCTCCAGATTATAGCCCTAGAGTTTGAGGTAAAGTAAGTTATTTTTTATTATTTAAGTAGGTTATAACCCTAGAGTTTGAAGTTGCCACTGTAATTTCTGTTAATATGACAAAGACAAATATAACACTAGCAATTTCAAACTCTAGAGCTATAATCTGGAGCGAGAGACCTTTAAATGAGGTATCACTCGAACCCCCTTCTCATTACAAAAACTAGGGGTGGCACTCACCACCGCTCAGGGGGTGAAGCTAGAGGCAAGGTAATATACCTAAAATGTGCCCCTCTTAAAAGTAGATCGACTTGTTCCAGCATTTTTTCTATATCCCAGTGTGAGAAAATGAATTTAATTATTCCATACTTTATGAACAGGGTGGGCAAATTTCGGGGCAATGTTTTAGAACTACAGCTTTTAAACCAGTGGAGATAGACAAAATCTGATACCCCATTCTCGTTCTCTTTTTCTGAGAAAATAATGAGAGTAGTAGTCATTTTTGGCCACCTTCTTTTGTTTTCGAGTTATAAGCGAAAATTGGAAAAATGGCGATTTCGAAATAAATTTATATCTCCGTTAATACTGATGATAGAGATCTGAAATTAAAACATTATACAGGCACTTTTTTAATAGAATCCAGTTGCGTGCTTGCCATTTTAGCAGGATTTTTAATTACGAAGCTATGACCCAAAGTTATGTTTTTTTAAATGGGAGCACTAGATTTCTGTGCAATTTTTTGAAAGCTTAATTTTTACTGATTTCAAAAATATATAACATCATATGGTTTGCATCAATATAAATAATTGAAAATGGTCAAAAAAAATTTTCTCAATATTTCTATGGTTTCAACTTTGGATCATTTAAAAAAACATAACTTTGGCTCATAGCTTCGTAATTAAAAATCCTGCTAAAAAGGCAAGCACGCCACTGGATACTACTTAAAAAAGTGCCTGTATAATATTTCAATTTCAGAGCTCCATCATCAGTATTAGCGGAGGTATAAATTTATTTCGCAATCGCCATTTTTCCAATTTTCGCTTATAACTCGAAAACAAAAGAAGGTGGCCAAAAATGACTACTACTCTTGTTAGTTTCTCAGAAAGAGAGAACGAGAATGGGTATCAGATTTTGTCTATCTCCTCTGGTTCAAAAGCTGTAGTGCTGAAACATCGAAATTTGTCCACCCTGTACACACACATAAATTCATACAAACTTTCATTTCGAGATTGTGAATCTCTAGTACGTATACATAAAAGTACCTATATTTGGATTTGATTTTCAGTTTTCCGAGAAAAAGCTGTTGAAGCAAATTCTCTTTAGGACAGTCATTTTCAATTATAAATAATCACTTTCAATTCGAAGGAATCATAAAGATGGTTTTCATTTTCTATTTTCAGATATGAAATCATTTCATAGGATTGATTTGTTCTGAAAAAAAAATGTCCTACGGAGATTACACTAGTATAACGTTTTTGTGTAGAAATATACTGTAACGTGGTTTACTCGGAGAAACCTAATCTCGAGCGCCAGCTATTCTTTTCAATAGGAAGAATAGCAAACCTACCAGAGTAGCTGCTAGCCGGAGACAGAGCTCGATGTTGTCTAGGGTGGTAGCGACAACGAAGAAGTCAAAATCGAATTATGTAAAAGTTTATTCACACCTTCGGAAACTAATTAGATGTACAAGTGAGATATGTGTAGGTACGAACTATGAGTGATTCTATAAGCGAACATACATTCGGGAAATCCTATCCGGTCACGAGCACTTATGAAATTTATACCGGGTGTAGTGAAAAATTAACGGTTCAATAAAAATGCGCCAACCAGAACTGACGGAACGAATGCTAAGGACTTGCTATACGGTATCGGTATGTAGTTGTATTTCCCCGGAAATGGAACACAATAAGGGCGGATCTGTTCGAGACTTTTATTCGCTGCCCCAAGGGTTAACACGCCATGACTGACAGCGAAGAAAATGTCTATTTTTAGCGCAACTACGGGATTTCACTGACTACGTGCGGTATCTCTTATTCTCTGCCCCAAGGGTTATAACACGCCATGACTGACAGAAAAGAAGAGATTTCGGATTTAACACTTATGACGCGGACAGGGGGGTTGACGGAACTTTCCCTTCAGTACCCCAAGGGTTAACACGCGAAACAGGGTAAAGAACGATAAAATACAACAGAAAACGATACAGTACAGCAGTGTCAAAGTTAAGGTAGTAACGGCGTAGGTCTAACAAAGAAATTGAACGGTACAGACGGGGACCTACCTCCTTTGTTTCAAGCACTCGAAACTCAAAGGATTTAAAAGAAAAACTAAAAAAATTAACTCTAAGCACTGATGCAAACACAAAATGATTATTCTGCAACGGCGAAAGAAATACCGAAAATTAACTGAATCTATAACAGAAGTCACCACGTTAGAAAGCGAAAAATCGAAAATACTGAAGCGAAGTGAAAGAACTGAAGTAAAAGTCAAAAGTCAGCCGAAGAACTGAAGTAACAGTCGAAAAGTGACCGTCGCGGGGGGAAAATTTGCTTTTATAGGCATATCCCCTCTCACGGTAAAAATCTGAAAATTCCAGAATGCGACAAGTATGAAAAACGTCGTCAGCTCCGGTTTATCGCATATCAACAGATGAAAAACGTCGAAATCTTCAGCGGCATGTAAGAAAAACAACGTGAAATACAGATAAGCGGTTTTTTACATTTATTCTGCCCATCGGAACGAACGTACGGAATATTCGAGAATTAAAATATTTTCAAAGACGGAAATTTAAAACGAAAGAAATGCACTAAGATGAACTCCAATTTTCCTCAGAAAACTGGACTTCATGACAATACATTCTTAATGGTTTCGAATCCAAAGTACAGAAAATTACAAGAGCGCTGAGCGCAGAGAAAAATATTATAGATACTTGCCAGTTCGAACTGATAATTACTCGTAGGTTGTATTTCAATTGCCAGTTCAAACTGGCAATTCATACATTTTTTCTGTATGTCCACTCAGCGGTTTTGTAATTTTCTGTATCTTGAATACAGAACCTGGGACTTCTTATCATGTAATTATCAGTTCAATTCAAACTGAATGATTTCATGTCCTAATTGGCAAGTTTAATAAAACTCCAAAATCCAATTTAAAATTATTTATGGTAACCTTTTTCCATTAATTATCCAACACGTAAAAGATTCAAAATTCTGTTATTAAAAAAATAAACCCTTCGAAACTTAGTGAACGACGACATTTTCTGTCATTGTTTGTTTTTCTTGTCAAATGTGATCAACAAATTTGATATTCATTAACATCCAGTTGCAGGAAATTCCGTTTAAATTTGATACTCCATCGAAATATTGATCCTCCATTTTTCCCTTCAAAAATTACAGTTTTAAATTTTGATGGAGCATCAAAAGGAACTTTTCCGCAACTGGACGAAAATCAGTGAAATCGCACGGTGAACCGACACGGAGAAACTTACACGAATACTTTTCACAAAATGAATTATAGTTAATAGCTCCATAACTTTTTTTATGACTATTATTGATTCGATGGGCCTTACCACTTCAGAAATCAGAATTTTTTTTAGTAAAATGCATTATGTTGAACTTGAAAATATTTTTCGATATATTCGAGTTATGAGGATTTTAATGACATATAATATTTTGAAATTCAGGAAAACAGCTATAAGAAAAACTTCGCATTATTTATATTTGCAGCCTTACAGCCTTCAACATGAAATGAGGGATGAGTCCAGATATGAAAAAGATAGCGGATATAACTATATTCCTCCCGCACATTCATACACAAATAGAGATAGAGAAAGTAGTTACGACGCAGGATCTGATATTTATGTAACAAGTGGAGCCTACAAGACAGCCTCTGAAATTAGGTAAGGCAATATATTTTTTCTGGAGCCCTCCCGAAAATCAAACTTTTGGCTTTTGCTATAATGTATTGCTAATCGAAAGTAACACTTCACAAAACCAGTATCGAAAGTAGCATTTTTTGTAATTTTCTGTCGATTTCATAGACTTTTCACTTTAGGGACGATTTTGCGAACCTTTCTATTATATATGAGAACTGATTTGACAATAACAGAACTTCGTATTCCATCCATTATTATTCATAATAGTATGCCGAACCGAATAATCACCTAAGTTTAATCAAAGAAAAGACTCATTTCATACCAAGGATTATAGATCATGTTTTATAATCCTTGATTTCATTATTGATTTTCATACTAACATGACGCTCATATTCCACCTGTTTTTCAAGTTCAGAATGACCGCCCAAAATTGGTGTATCGAGGGATGCATCAGAATGTACTCATAATTTTTTTTTTTTTCATTCTGACAGATCTAAAACCCCACCTTTAACGATCAAAATGAACCGATATTCTGTTTTTCCCATTCAGAATGTTTCAAGGATTCCTTCGGAAGAAGATAACTCATTTCAAAATGATCGGCCGAGGAAATTGGTGGCTAAAGTACATAGAGGGATGACTAAAATATCCTAACATAATTTCTTTGTTCATACTACAGCTCCGAGGATCAAAATGAACTATGTCTATGAACAGTCTACGATGAAGCGCATATTCCTCATTTTTCAAGTTAAGAATGGCGGGCCAAGAAATTTGGTGGATAAAGGAATGTATCAGAATGTACTGAAATTTTTTTTTTTCATTCTGACAGCCCTAGAACGCCATGCACCTCCAAAGATCAAATGAACCAATTTTTTTCTATTCAGAATGTTTTAAGGATTCCTTCTCCAGAAGGATGACTAAAACATCCCTAACATAATTTTTTGTTCATACTACAGCTCCGTGGATAAAAATCTACGATGAAGCGCCTATTCCTCATTTTTCAAGTTCAGAATGGCCGGCCAAGAAAATTGGTGTATGAAGGAATGTATCAGAATTTATTCAGAAAAAAATTGTTTGTTTGTTTCATTCTGACAGCCCTAGAACGGCCACCTAGAACAATCAAATGAACCGATTATTTTTTCTATTCAGAATGTTTTAAGGATTCCTTCTCCAGAAGATAAATCAGTTTGAACATCCGGCCAAGAAAATTGGTGGATAGAGGAATGTATCAGAATGTACTCAGAAAAAAATTTTGTTTCATTCTGACAGCCCTAGAACGCCACCTCCAATGATCAAATGGACCTTTTTTTTCTATTCAGAATGTTTTAAGGATTCCTTCTCCAGAAGGATGACTAAAATATCCCTAACATAATTTTTTGTTCATACTACAGCTCCGAGGATCAAAATGAACTATTCAGTCTACGATGAAGTGCATATTCCTCATTTTTCAAGTTCAAAATGGCCGGCCGTGAAAATTGGTGGATACTGGATAAAGGAATATATCACAATATACTCAAAAAAAACACCTCCAACGATGAAAATGAACCGATATTCTCTTTACGATGGAGCGCATGTTCCTCTTTTTTTCCAAAATTTAAAATGGCCATCCAAGAAAATTGATGGAATGGGTGCATGGGGAAATACATTTTCTTGGCCATTTTAAATTTTCAAAAGAAAAAAGAGGAACAGAGGAACATACTCTCGATCGTAGAATGTCAGAAAGAAATATGAATTTTTCTGAGTAATTCTGATACATTTCTCATCAATTTTATTGGCCAGCCGTTTTACACATTTAAAAAATATGGGGAACATGCTCTCCCTCGTCTACAGAAGGTGGTTCATTTTAATCGTTGGGCTGGGACTCTAGGGCTTTCCGTATGAAAAAAAACTTCTGACCGTCTACTTTGAACTGATATTTCTCCCGGAGTAGAAATTCGTAAAATATTGTGAATAAAAAAAAACGTATGAAATTGTAGATTCTAAACCCTAATTTATAATCCTTGGAAAGAAGTCACTCCATCTCTCTTTGCATATAGCTCATTATTCGCCTCGGTATTCTTTTCTAAATAAGGGAAAAAATTAACAGACTGCACGACGGCAGCATTGATATCAAACATATGGTATTGACCGTGGTGGAGTAGTCGTTCTTGAAACTGGCCGGGGGTAAACATGACTACAGTGTATAAATCGGGTTGATTTGATCGATCGATCTTATTTTCGCTTATGACTTTTTTTTTATTGATTTGGTGGTAAAAGATGGATCCACCGAAAAAATAGATCGTTGGGCAGATGATGTATGCGCTTCCATGCAGCGGTGGGGAAAGCGTCTGCAGGTTTTCAAAGATGTAAAAAAAATCGTCAGGTATACATACTTGAGCGTATTAGATTAATATACTGTATATGCCCTACGTGTCTCTGATAATAAATTCATGTCAATCTGACAGTTTGTGTAGTGGGGCTGGCCGTACGGAAGAGTTGAAAATGGTAAAAAAACAGTTTTTTCGAAAATGTCAGATGTTTAGAGGATATATTAATTAGACCCAAAGGAAGCTACTTTTCAAGAGACGGACAATTCGGACATGACGCAAGATCACAGCGGTGAACATGCAAAAAAATCGTTACTTTTGTATATACACGAGTGTGTCGGATTTATATACAGATGGTTTATCTAGGTGTTCCAGACGTGTTGACTCATTAATCTGATACAATCAGGGGTGGATTTCTTAATCTGACAGTTTGAATATGATAACAAGGCATTTTTTTAAATATCTCCCTTCCTGTACTTCTAATCGTTTCTGTATTTATTATGAAAGTCCTAGATAATAAAATTCTTGATAAATTTTGTCTGAAACAGTTTTACTTATTCTCTTACCCGTTTTCGAGTTAGAGGGCGATAAGGGTGAGGAGCTTAGCCACACATGGTAAAGGCCAAGGTCAATATAGAAACCCAGTGTAATGTACATTCATCAACATATATCTCAAAAACTATGTTTTTATTTCTTGACCCCCTTTTATTATCTGGGGTAATTACTATTTGTACTCTTTCAGGCCCTGATGAAGTTTATGCAGAAGAATAAACGAAAAACGAAAATCTTGAAGTCTGTTCTCATCCGACACTTCCTCCATTTGATTTTCTCAAAAACGTTCTATCGTAGAAAAAATTGCTTCTTAGAAAATTTGTAGAGATTATTATTCTCTACAACTTTTACGATAAATGCGAAAACAATTTGAAGCCCAGGGGAGGAGATAATTCAAAAACACTGATTTTTGTGACCTTGATACTGTCAGATTATATTTTTTCCGTTATTCTTGAATCATTAGCCTAAAAATAAAAAGAAACGTTTTTTTTGCAAGTTTGGCGCCCTCCCACACATTTTCGTCACGCTTAAATTGTCAGATGAGAATATATACTTTTCAGCATGTAATCAACCACATATATCTTAATCTGACAATCTCGAGTATTTACAATGATCGTTTTTTTTTACTATTCTGACAGGCTGTCCTAGACAATTTCCCCAATATACAGGTCTTATTTTTGGTAGAGTTACTCTACAAGATTAGATTAATCTGACACGCTCGGGTAAATCCCGGATTTCCCTCTTCGGCTCCCCAACTATATAACCTCGATGTAGAATAGGTATACCATATGAGGAAAGATTCAAACTGAAAATCTACGTCTTGCGAATATTTCGAAATCTTTGAAATGCGTCTTTCTTCAGTTCTAGATATCATCCACCAAGTGAGTATTCACTGCCAAGTATCAGGGCCCCATCTGGAGTGAGCTATGATAGAAGAAGTCATAGATCAGCGGGTGTTAAGCTGGAAGCATACACAGCACCGAATCCACTTTGTCCAAACACGAGGGGACTGTGTTGTCTGATGTTGCTTTTCAATCTTGCCATAATATTGGTTACATTAGGATTTGTTATTGTTATTCAATTCCATGATCCCACCATAGTATGGTAAGAACTTCTTCTGAATTATAACATATGGTTGCGTGCAGTCACACACATATTGAAAAGTTTCATGAGCATACATTCTTCTTTTTCCAGGATTCTGGGCATCATCTTCGTTATATTCGGATGCCTTACTCTCATTGGCAGTCTGATATTTTGTGTGACAATATTCAGAGAAGCGAAGCACCCAAACGAAGTAGACGGTATTTATTGGACTAATCATTGGCAAAAGAAGTTCGGAACAGTTCCTCCTTAGGTGATCTTATGGAATGGATGGGATTGAAAGAAAAGAATAAACGCACTAAACGCAGAATCAACAGCGAACCTTGTATATAAACTAACGGACAAATATATGTTGAGAATGTATAGGAACTAATAACGACATAGAATATTTCTACGGATGCTGAAGTAGCTTACCGAGATTATTTGAAAATGACGAGTTCAATCTTTTGTTCACGAAGATTAATAATGCCATACCTTTTCTTGAACCTACTGATGTGTTGGTATTAACGCGTTCGAATTGTGACAGCGTTTAAGAAGTAGAATGAAGATTAAAACGACGTAAACATAAGAAATGAATACCTACCCATGTTGTAACAAAAATATATTTTTTGATGGAACTCAATGCTTTGTTAATTCAGGCAGCAACGGTATCAAGTAATGAATATATCATTAATGATATCAATATATACCTGATCCTAACCAAATGAATACAATAAAAATTACGGCAGAACTAGCTATCTACTGTTCAGGTAACGTCCAGAAAGTCCTTTTATGACTGGAAGCGTGTTCCACAATTTTTTAATTCCATGTTGGTTCAATTTGGTCCAATTCGTGCCAGCATACATTAATTGTCTCCAGGATGCCAAATCATATCGACCAATCAGAGTGCAGCGCATCTCCCGCCAAAACTTTATCTTCTCTCTGACCAACTTTTCCCGGGACCGCGTTATTCTCGAACGAACTTCTTCATGTAATGTTACCAAAGATCCTCTTGATGATACTGAGTTACCTTCGAATGTATTACAAGAAGGTAATTATTTAATCATTGCTTGTTGACTATAAAAATATTTGAACGAGTTTCTAATGTTTGCCTTTCAGCTTGTGGTAATCTCTATATTAGTTTATCAGTTCTAAAAAGCAATTTTTATTTCTACGTTTTAATGATCAATATGGATCTGCGTAACTGCGTGCAGTTGACTGTTGTTAATTCGTTTCGATTTCAATTTAGCTAAATGGACGTCAAGTCAAGAATGTTTGTTAGGTTGGGGTGATTGAAGGCTGCCATTCCTCCCGATTTCAAAAGCTGTAAACCTCCCTACTTTTCAGAAATCTCCTAATGAATCCCGAATTCCCATATTTGCATTGAAATCAATTTATACTTTCAGGTACGATTTTACCGACACTAATAGATATAACTGGGGCGATGGATTTGTAAACGAATCCAAAATTGGACGAGTTTGAAATTGATGTGGAAATTGACCAACTGTTCAATTTGTCGAGTGATGGTTTGAATTTATCGTTTATCAATGCCTCTGTATATTGAAGGTTGCGTATCAAATTTCAGTTGTATTAACTAAAAGCAAAATGAGTGTCCCCTATATAAATCTATAATGATTCAAGGTAGAGTTCATTTACAGACAAAAATCATAAAATGCTTTATGAGAGTCACCAAGTTATTAGAAAGAAATAGGAGGACAAGCACTCCTATGAATGATTTGAAGAGTAATTGAGAATAATTTTGTGACTTTTGAAAAAAATAAAGACAAGGGTAAAATCAATTCAAGTTTATTTCTGCAAAAAAAGTACAAAGGATGTATTCTCAAAAAATAGACACTTATTAGTATAATTTTAATATAATTGTTAGAAAGTTACGGAGCCTATAGCATTTTTACATAATCAAAACTATCAAAGCATACAGCAACTACTGATAAAGAAATTGTTGAGCTTAAAATTGAAATACTATTGCATCTCCCTCCACACCTAAACAGCATATAAAAAAATACAAGAATAGGATAACAGATATTCTATTCGGACAAAATAAAAAAAAAATATCAATTATCTTTGTTTTTTTCCCAACATATATAGTCATACAAGAGGTAGCAACTTGTCAGTTCGAAAAAAATAAGACTCAACATATTCTAAATGTAACTACTGATAAGACCCTTTGTTAGTGGAAAAATTTAATATTGCTCCATCACCTCCCACCACCGAGAACATATAAAAAAACTACAAGGCTTAAAATATTATACATTACATAAATTCAAAAGAAATAAGCGAAAAGTAATAATAAATTTTCCTAAAGCAAAACAGCACTCCATCACCACTTTCCTGAAAAACTATGCTATGTTAAACATATATTATTCGAAAAATGATCAAACCATATTTACATTTTCAATATGTTCAGATTCTACTTTTTAGTGGGGTAATAAAATTGTTTTTCAATTTTCCTTTTTTTCCCTCTCTGATCTTTATTCTTTTGTAGTGTGTCATATTGCTTGTTGATATTTTCCACCATATTATCAAAATCTTCATCATCTAATGATTCCAATTTCATAAAAATCTCCTTCATTACAATCTACAATTAAAATCCTATGCAAAGCTATTCCCATCACCAAAGATTCCTAGTTTACCTCTCGTTTTTTGCTTGGATCTAGAGTGAGAACAGTATTTTGGTTCTGTATTGTCTCATCTAGGAATTCTTTGATTTCTGTCCTCTTCTGTACTCCACTTGTTGATGGTTCATCAATAGGTGGGTAATTTTCAGCAATACCTGGACCTGGAAAAGAATCGCTTCTCTTTTCGATCAAAGCAACTGCATGTATGTGTTTACATAATGCAGTTTTTACTGTGTATTCTGGACAAGTACATTGGTATTTATGAATGCAGATTCTACATTTATCACAATAAATAGTTCTACAATCGTCATCACACAATTCATTATAATCAACTAAATAAAATTGGTCCCTCACCTTACTTGAGAAAACCTTAAACTCACCAGAATCTAGACAGACAACTTTCTCCAAAACTTCTTTTTCTGCCTTTATATGAGCCTCTCTATTAACTCTTGATTGGTAGGAATTAACATTTGGCCTTTCAGACTCGATGACTCTTTTCCACATTTTTTCATTAACAAGGTCTTCTAATAAGTCTAATAATTTCTCGATTCTGGAATTGATAGGTTGTGAAGTGAAAAGAGTAGTTTATATATATTAAATTGTACCGTAAATTTTGATGTCCCTTCATTTTATTATATTTAATTACTTTATGCAGGCTCTCAATAGCCATATTGGTATTTATTCCTACATTTATTCTGTGGCAGTGGGCCCACATCATAATTCTCTCATTGCACTGGAAATAATGACTGAAAATAAAATAATGAAATGATTTTGACCATACTGACTATATGGTAATTTACTTCTGTAAGTATTTCAAGAAATCCAGTTCATTTTCTTCTTCAAGATATTTAAAATATTCATCTTTCAATTCTAGAAATTTTGAAATACTGGTCTCTTTCAAGATATTTCTCATTCTTAATTTCATTTCTTTCTTATTATCTGGTTTCTTCAATTTATTCCTGCCTTGAATATTCCAGTTTTTGATGACATGCCAAGTGCAGAGTAAGCGTCTTGGCTTTTCAACATCATCCATTGCTTCGCACCAAGCATTAAAATATTTTATGTCATCATCTGTCATAATGTATTTGCATCTTAGGGACTCTTGAAGTCTTGCTTTTAATGACCTGAAAAATATTTTCTGGATCGTTTGATCCATACGATTACTTATTAAAAATGCTACTGGGAATCCCATATTATTTTCATCCTTGACTAAAACTGTGGTGAGTTCCCAATTCCTGATATTTGTTCCATGGGTGCCGTCAATGCAAATGATTTTGCTGTATTTTCTTAGCTTTTTTTCCATAATTTTATTCATAAAGGCTAAAGCAAAATCCTCGTTTCTCAGCTCAGGGTAATTTTCCCCTAAAAAAGTTTAAATATCAGGAAAATACAAATAATCAGTGAAAAAATATTACCTATCTGTTTGAACAAAAAAACAGTATTTTCTTCTTGACTATTCATTTCTCCTACTTTCAGGGCTGTTGCTGTCATGTCATCTGTATCACGCTGTTTGTTTATATTGAATTTACGTATAATGTATGCAAGATCCCCTCTTGTTAATAAATTCATTCTGGTGAGCTTCCCTTCCTCTAATATTCTCGCATCCTCAAGTATTTTCTCTTTTGTAACACCAGCACATAATTTTTCAGCGAGCATTTCCTGTTGATCCTTCGATAAATGTTTGGCTCGGAGTTCATCATCATGGCCAGCATGTGTTTCAATATAGTTCACTGTTACTCCTTAAATAGAATGAATCAACACTAGTACAATAACTATATTATTAAAAGTGTTACCAGAATTAGTTATTTTAGCACAAATTCTAGATGGACATAATCCTGATATTTTAATGCTTCCTCCTGCTTTTGAACATCTTTGGTTACTTTTACTGTCATATCCTGAATAGAAGTAATTGAATAATTGAGTTACTTAGATAGACAGCTTAAATATACTCACCTCTTGTATTACTCCTATTGCAATTATAGTATATGTACTCATCATCTTTGATCTTTTGACCTCTTTGAAAGGCATAATCTATATTTCTATTGTCAACTGCTCTCCAAGCTTCAAATTCCTCTTTGTTTCCAAAATAAAGAGTTGATCGTATAATAGTCAAAAAATGAATTTTTTCTATATGATCCACTAACTGGTCATGGCTTCCAAATGATAACTTAAGTTTATCCTCACAAAGTGGACATTTAATATTCTTCGTGTCCTTGCCTGTAAGTGGCTCTTGCAGGTGCACCTGTTTTATATGGCGGTTGAATGTAGACACACTGGATAACCTTTTGCCACATATGTGACAAAGAAGCTGTTTACTACAAAAATAGCAAGCTGATGACAACAATCAAATCACCCCTATTCTGTAACTCAGATCGGAATGAACCATATGAATAAACTTTACCTTTCTTGATCCATATCGATCGTTCAAACGTAGCAATAAAAACTGCTTTTTAGAGCTGATAAACTGATATAGATATTACCACCGGCTGAAAGGCAAATATCAGAAACTCGTTCAAATATTTTAATATAGTCAAAAAGCAATTATTAATTAATTACCTTCTTTCGCAATCTGTATAAGCGATAATAATCGCTGTTTTCGAAATTTAATGAAAGAACAAACTGAAATGCGAAATTTTGAACTTATTACATTCACAGATAACAGAGTATCATCAAAATTAAGAGGATCTAATGGTACGATTACATGAAGAAGTTCGTTCGAGATCGAGAATAACCCGGTCGGGGGAAAAGTTGGCCAGACCAGAGAAATGTTTTGGCGGGAGATGCGCTGCACTCTGATTGGTCGATATGATTTGGCATCTGGAGACAATTAATGTATGCTATTCGTGCCTCCTACATAATAAACCAGATCACCTTAATACATTTCGGTGGTGATGGTAGTCCAGGACTGTAAAACTGACTGAATTAAATCATCTCTCTCATCTCATTCATTCATTCATTCATTCATTGGTGTCTCCCGTTACCGGGAATAACTCTACAAAAAGTAGAAACAGACTTATAATTTTTAAGGCTAATTGCGACTGTGTGCAATCCTGTGACTGAAGATACAACCGTGACCTACAGATCCTTCCACACTCCGGGCATGGATAGCCACCAATCAGATCTGGCCGCCGCTGTATCCTTCTCGAGTCTCCATTATTACTGTGTACCAAAGACCTCCACTGTGATCTGTCTGACGATAGTTGTTCCAAGTTATGATTGGCATTAACTGATTTTAGGGATTGATGTAGAATATCCTTAAACCGCTTATACTGGCCTCCTGGTTTCCGGGCCACCTCTGTGAATTCGCCATATAGAGCTATTATTTTGGGGAGTCTTGTGTCTTGCATCCTCAGAATGTCGGGCCCTCGTTACTTGAGTTGTAATTGTTGTAGAACTCGCGCGTTGCAAGACTTCTGCATTCGAAACTTTGTGAAACCATCTGATGTGCATTATCTGTCTTAGATGACGTTGTTGCGTTTGTTCAAACTGTTTAATATGTCGCCTTTAGGGCGGCCAGCTTTCGCTTGCGTAAAGAAGCGATGGGAGGACCACTGCTTTGTAAACAGCTGTCTTGGTCTTCAGATTGAGGTCGTGATTTTGAAACACTCTGTCCTTCAGCTTCCAGAATGCCCGTGATGCCGAATTGATACGGTTGTGTATTTCCTTTGTCTAGGTTAGCCCTAGTATTTATGAAGCTTTCCATGTATTTGAAATGCTCGTCCTGCTCTAGAGTTTCATTCTCCTGGCTGATATCTGTTTGAAGGCTTTCTGGCGGACTTACCAGGATTTTGGTTTGGTCGATCTGTATATTTAAGTTCCGTGATAAACTTTGTACATACGGGTTTTTACTCTAAGGCGCTTCAGGTTAAACAGGGCTCCATCAAATCTGAATCTTATTCCAACACCTCTTACAGGCATACTCATGTCAGCAATTATCGAGACAGCTATGGCGAAAATATTGAACAGTAAAGGCGCAAACACGCAGCCTTGTTTTATTCCAGAGTTGGTTAAGAAATGGTCGGTTGTAGAGCCATTATGCTGTAGGTATTTTAGCGGTGTTGTTGGTATGAAGGCTTTTACACACTGCTAGGAATTTTTCGGGTACTCCAAGGCGTCCCATGTATAGATCATTGATTGTTGTTCACGGGCCTTCCCTTGCAACTGTCGCAGTATAAAAATTAGGTCCACCCTACCTGGATTTGGCCGAAAGCCGCACTGGGATTCAGGGAATCGCTTTTCTAAGAGTGGAATCAGACGTTTAGCCATAATCTTCGAGAGAATTTTGCCGGCCACACTAAGCAATGATATGCCCCTGTAATTGTTGCAATACGACGTATCGCCTTCGTTCTTATAGAGATTGATTACTAAAGCGTCTCTGAATTCTTCTAGCACATCTCCCTGTTCGCAGATCTTGCGGAATGGTGTTAGGAGACTATTGACAATGTCTTCATCCAGGGCTTTGAATATCTCCGCTGGAACACCGTCTAGACTAGGTGACTTATAATTTTTTAAATTTTTAATCGCACTTATGATTTCCGACGTCATCAAGCGATGTCATCGGACTATACGCGAGGAGCAGGTCTAAAATGGATAAATCCGAGTCGTTATTTTGATTCAAGACCTGTGAGTAATGCTCCTTCCATCTTTCGAGAATTTTTCTATCAACAGTTAGAATAGCTCCATGAGTATCTCTTATAGGAAAGTTAGCTTTTCTGCTTGGACCATAAACAGTTTTAATAGCTTCGAAAAAACGCCTGTAGTCATGGTTGGCATATAAGCGTAAGCTTGTATTTCTCAAGCTTTTTCTTTCCACGAGCTATCCTTGATTTTTCTTGTTTCTTGACAGGCTCGTTAATTGCCGTTTTCATCGCTTTGTGTTTTTCCTCCAAAAGAGGTGCGATATGAGTGTCGCTGTCGGCGAACCAGTCTGGGGATTTTCGGGAGCGTTCTGTGCCCAGTATTTCTTTCGCTGTATTTGTAAGATATGGTAAGGCTGGTAATCTCGAGAATGAACATCTCAATGCTCCAAATATACCAACGCAAGCCAAAGTTACTAAGAGAGCGGCTCCAAATCTCCAAACTACAAAACGCTTCTACAAAGGAAAGATTCACAGCTGCCGTCAAAGATAGCCTAACACCACCGGATTATAACGACGACATTGAGAGTCATTGGCTCCGCTTCAAATCATCTCTCATCTTATTACGTGGCGCTACACGTTCAATTAGAATCTTCATTAGTCCCCATATGTTTTCAATGGGACTAAGATCTGATGAAGCTGCTGGCCGTGAAATGGTTGTCACTTGTTGGTTTTGTATCCAAGCTTGAGTAAAACGCCACTCCTCTGGCTATAAAGCATGCACCGTTTCATGGAGGAAATCGTTTTTCAGTAAACCAGCATATGCCACTATCATCAGAAAATATTCCTCATCTCCCACTGACGACATTTTCGAACTAACGTATTGTCGAACTACTACTAGTGTACTAGTATAAGTGCACTACTCCGCGTTCTCATTTATCCTATATGTGGGCAATGAGTGCGAAAGCCATCATTCTTTGCATGTTGCATGATGCAGGCCCTCTTTTCTCTGCATGTGTCTGCGTCCAGCAACAAATCAATGAAAGAATTGTAAGAAATTGAATTGAAATATGATCCCAGGTTTCAATATAAAACTACCCACATCTGGAAATCGGGTGAAAAAAGGATATAATGAAACGAGATATATTATGTTCAACATATTTTACTTAAGTCAAATTAACTGTACAACCAGAGAAATTAACAAAATGGAAATAGAAATATAAACAACTGAATTTGTACTCGTATATCTGCAACACGACAATATTTTCTTACACATATAGAAACAAATAATGGATTGGAATTGTGCGATTATCTATTTCTATAAATTCACAGTTTAGCTGATGGTGTTCAATGGTTTTTTTGAGTCGGAATATTTCCATTTGAGTATTTCTTTGTTCAACATGTGCATTCTTCTATGTTTTCCAGACATTCTGGAATGATAAATACCATAAAGCTGTGCTCATTTCTACAGCTTCAACATCTCTATTGCCCATTATTTTTAGCTTTGTATTTTTGTACTAATTGGTTTAGTTTTAAAGAGGACGTCTACTATTCCACTATCAGCCAAAGTACTTATATCACCGATATCACGGTCATCTTGAGCTATTTTCCGTAGAATTCTTCTCATGATCTTGCCAGACCTTGTTTTTGGCAGCCCTGGAGCATTGTGAATCACATCTGGTTGGGCAAATGGACCTATTCTTTCCCTTACCAATTGCTTCAGTTCCGTTTGAAGTTTATCATCGAATACTGCATTTTCTGCGATAGTGATGAAACAATATAAGCATTCTCCCTTGATAGGGTGTGGTTTAGCCACTACTGCAGCTTCAGTCACATATTTGTGTTCGGTAAGTACTGATTCTACCTCCGCTGTCGACATTAAGTGTCCTGAAACGTTCAACATGTCATCTACTCTACCAGTTACCCAAATGTATCCGTCTGAGTCTCTTCGAGCCCCTGTAACATAAATTACCACATTGAAGACTGAAGAAAGTGATGTATTGAAGTAAAAAAATATAAACTGAAATTATATGACTTTCACGAACATCGAACATTTCTTTAACCACGACACGTGTTGGTATCACCGCAGTATATTCAGGTCAAATCAGCAGAATCCCATCGAAAACTTGTGGGATCTTCTAAAGAGTGGTTCATCGTCGTATTAACGCTCCCAGAAATACAGAAATGTTGATTATTGCTGCAGTCCAAAAGAGTGGTATAACATCTCACTTGAAGAGGTCACTAAAAAATTCGTCAAGACCAATCGCTCACACTGAGGTTCATGAAATTTTTAGAGGATATAAATAGTTTATCTAACTAGAAATTATTGTTTCAATGCATCAACGTGACAATCTGTTATTGGAGAGGAGAGGACATAAAGACTATCATCAAGATTAACTTAATTAATCTATGCAGACCATTGCACCGTTCACAGTTATTATATTTGTTGAGGTATTCCAAAAACTCTTTTTTGTACTAATTGATATTTTTTCAACAAATAGATGAATGATGAAACTTTGATGTTTCAAAAAATCTTTTCAGAAAAAAACGGTTTGCAAGACTCTTGATGCGCTGTGTTCAATAAACAGAACTCTTACCATCGCCAGAAAAGTAGTATCCTGGGAATCGTTTAAAATAGGTTTCTTCGTATCTGTCATGGTTGTTGAACAATGTCCTCATGATGCCGGGCCATGGTCTTGAAAACACCAAATATCCTTCCCCTTCTCCTTCGATTTCTTTACCATTATCATCAAGAAGTATGGGTTGAACACCGAAAAATGGCGAGGACTGCAAAAAGTTATTTTTTATTTTACTGGGAGAAGATTTCTTAATCGATTTATATAGGGGTAGGAACAATTGTGTCTCAAGTTATATGATTTTCGAGTTTGATATGAATTCAATTGGTTTCAAAATTGAAGGGTACGATTATCATACATACTAAATTTTATTCATAATAACTTCTGAATTGAAAAAAGCTTTTGAAATGTCAAGATAAAAAATTTACACCTAAAGCTTAAAAAAGTTGCGAATATTATTGAATCCCTTGGAACATATGGAATGGCCATTGCAGTGGTACGAAAGCTTTTGTTGTCGTCCACACATTCGATATTTCTCTATCTAGCGCGACATTAAGGCAGTTTCGTTACATGGATAAATTTATATATTTTTAAATCGGGATTTACTCGAGCGTCGTGGAGACTTAGTGGATTTCGATGATTAGATGGTAGAAAAAAAAAAGGTTCCATGATGTATGCACTCTCAGCGGTGGTAGTGGTAGTGGGGAAGCGTCTGCAGGTTTTCAAAGATGTAAAAAAATCTTCAGCTATTCATACTCGAGCGTGTGTGTCAGATTAAGATACTGTACATGACCTACGTTTCTCTGATAATAAATTCATGTTAATCTGACAGTTTGTGTGATGGGGCTGGTCGTACAAAAACGTTGAAATTGGAAAAAAAAAAATTTCGAGCGTGTCAGATTTTTAGAGTATATTTTGATTGGACCCAAGGGAAGCTACTTTACAAGAGACTGACAATTCCGACGTAACGCAAGGTCACAATGATCCTTTGAAAATGCAAAAAAAAATGGTTGCTTGTACATATTCGAGCGTGTCAGATTTTCATACAGATGGTTAATCTCGGTGTTGCGGACAAGTTAACTCTTTAATCTGACACGAATCAGGGGGGGTTTCTTAATCTGACAGTTTGAAGTTGATAAAAAGGCTTTTTTTTCAGATTATCTCCCTTCTTGTATCATTTCTGTATTCATCATGAAAGTTGTAGATAATAATAAAATTCTATACAACTTTTGTCTGAAGCAATCTATAATACTCTTAACCATTTTCGAGTTAGAGGGCGATAAGGGCGAAGAGTTTAGCCACACATGCGAAAGAGCAAGGTCAATGTAGAAATCCAGTCTAATGTACATTCATCGCTATATATCTCAAAAACGTTTGAACGTAGAAAAAATTGCTTCGATCAAAATTTGTAGAAAATGTTATGCTCTACAACTTTTATGATGAATGCGAAAACAATTCGAAGGACAGGAGGGAAGATAATTAAAAAAAAACTGATTTTTGTGACCTTTATGGCCAATTTCTATTGTTTAGGTTTGCCTTAACTGTCAGATTATATTTTTTCCGTTATTCTTGAACCATTAGCGTCAAAGTACGAACAAAAGCCACCGAATGTACACATGACGTTTTTGTTTTTGTAACTTTGAAGCCTTCTCACACCTTTTCGTCACACTTAAATTGTCATATTAAGAGAATATATACTTTTCAACATGTAAACCACATATATTATCTTAATCTGACTCGCTCGAGTATGTACTATGATGGAATTTTTTACTATTTTGACAGGCTGTCCTAGACAATTCCCCTTATATACTGGTACTCTACAAGGTTCAAGGTATCTCCCCTTATATTAATATATGACACGCTCGAGTAAATCCCGAATTTCCCCCTTGGGCTCCCCAACTATATTGAAAATTGATGTGACATCAATGTCCGAGCCTACAGTCTCAATTGTGACACTAAGGCTCGGTTGCTAATTTAAGGATTAAGCCGAAATTTAAGTTGATCCTAGATGAACCTGACATAATTGAACAAAAATGTCAAAATTAGACTCACCAGCCACCGAATGCGAAGTTGAGCGAAGCTGAGCGTTTTCAATGCTAATTATAAGTGACAAGCTATGAATCGGGTGACGTAGCTTGTTAATTTGAAAACTCTCAGCTTCGCTCAACTTCGCATTCGGTGGCCGGTCAGCCTTAGTTCAGGATTAACGAATTTAAAGAAGATGTTCGAAGTCATTTTGCTGAACACATAATTTACATCGACGTCTAACAGATCCGACAACAGCAGCTAAATTTTAACACCCTGTATCTCGGAGAGGAAGCAATTCTAGACATATGTTTGTATGACACAAACTACTGAGACGTGACACGTGGTTAAAATTTCTTGGTTAGATCTGAACCACCCTGTATAACACATACCTGTTTGTATAAGTAAATAAACAGGGAAATTTTTTTCTTATTAGTAACTTATCGAGAATCGAGACCAACACCTCAACGTATGTATTTTTACATTAAAAACACTTGAAAACACTTGATGAATGGGTTTTTCAATATCGTTTTAAATTTAAATTTCAATATGCTAATATTGAATAGTAATAAAATATTGATATATGTATACTATTCAGAATAGAAAATTGATGAGGCAAGCAACTGCATGACTTTGCTCAAAGCAGGGGCGTATATAGGGGAGGGGCGAAATGAATATTATTAACAGGGAGATTAGGCACAAAATTATCCTTTGAATCTCGATGCTAATTAAAAATTTTTATCTAACCTAACCATTCAACGGGGTAAGCGTCTCGCCCCCCCTCCCCGAAAATATAAGCTATATGCGCCACTGGCTCAAAGGTTTGTGAAATGACAGATCTATCTTCATCTTAAAGCTACTGTATGTAGTGCTCTATTCCGAGTCAATCGCTTGACAGGAGAAGACGTGCTACAGTGCTCCTAGTGTTATAAAAGAGAAAGCGGACGAGAAAGTCACAGTGCCGTAAAAGTGAAAGCGGAGGTGAAAGTGCCCACTAACAAAGCTACGGAATATTTGATTCCGTCTGTGGAGTTTTTGTAGGTTCTATATTTGTTATCGGAATTTTAATTCGTTAAAATTTTCAAAGTTGGTGTTCATCCTAAGTGTCCAGGGATTTTTTTCTCGTTGGTACTGCAGAAAACATCAGGTGAGCTTATTTTTCGTATCTTTCTTTCTGATTTTTCTCATAGCGTAGAGAATTTTTGATGAGCCGTTTTGTTTTTATGCATGAGATACATTTTTCTTTTGTCTTGAAAAATTTTATTTCCAATTTCTTTGAGTAGCGAAGTAATTATTAATTAGATTCTAAAATGCCTGACCATTCGGACTGCGATTCCGTAATGGAAGAAGACGCGCCAGAAATCGCTAATGTCGTGTCCGAACACGATATTTTGAGAGAGGAGAACGCAAGTTTGAAAGCGAGGGTGAATGAGTTAGATAGATGCGTATCTAGCTTAGTTGCTGAGATTAAAAATCTCAGGGAGAGGCTCGAGTTGCAGGAGGGAAATAAGGAAAGTTACTCCAAAGCACTCAAGAAGAACATTATTTTGAAAAATGTCCAAGAAGTGAACTTACCGGTTCAAAAACAGAAGATGGAGGTGGTCAAAACCCCTCAAACCAAAATTTCCCCACCCGCCAAAAGAGTGAGAAAGGATAGCTCCTCGTCAAATGAAGATACAAACAAGAAAAGAGTCTTGGAAACCCCAGACCAAGAGAAAACCACTCCAGTGGAGAGAAAAGAAAAAATCCCCCCTGTCACCCTGAGAGGTACGTCCGAATGGACTTCAATTTCGAACGCGTTAATGCGAAACGGTATTAAATACCAAAGAGCGACGACAGTAAAGGACGGTATAAGAATCGTCCCACAAAGCGCCGATGATCATAGAAGGATGACGGACTTCCTTCATAAAATAAATAGGGAGTTTTACACTCTTCAACGGGAGGAAGAAAAGAAAATATACGCGGTAGTGAGATACCTACCGCTGGATGCAGATATCCCGACGATCCTTGACGACCTCAAGGATCAAGGGATCGTCGATGCTGA
Source organism: Coccinella septempunctata (assembly GCF_907165205.1). Lineage (NCBI taxonomy): Eukaryota > Metazoa > Arthropoda > Insecta > Coleoptera > Coccinellidae > Coccinella > Coccinella septempunctata. The sequence continues at coordinate 13,264,620 of NC_058189.1, read as the reverse complement.
GGTCATAAGGATGACCTCAAATAAAACAAAACAGCCGATGCCCTTATTGCTGGTTAAAACCCAGAATAAGGATATCTTCGAGGTGAAAAGGCTCTACAACATGAACTGTGTTGTTGAACCTAAGAGAAGGACGATTGGGCCTGGACAATGTTACCGCTGTCAGCGATATGGACATGCCCAAAGTAAGTGCACTTTTCCATGGAGGTGCGTGAAATGCTCCGGTAATCACAGCTCCAAGGAGTGTACGCTTACCAGGGAGAACGAGGAGCGAAATGCCTCTTGTGTTCTCTGCGGAGAGCAAGGACATCCAGCCAGCTACAAGGGATGTAGCGAATGGAAATTGGTCACAGGGGCGGATGGGACCACCGGGAAACCGGGAAAATTCCCGGTGGGCCGGTCGATTGTTGGGCCAGAGGGCTGGTCAGTTCGTACCATTTTTTTGTCTTCGGCGGAACATATATTACGTCGATATTTTTATTTTTTACAAATATTGAAAAACAATTCAAAATGAATGTTGGGAAAACTACCAATAAATATATGTTTCAATAAGTTTTGGAAATAATATTGATAAAATTAAATTTTTCCTGAACAACTGTCATAAACAGGGTGGCTTGAAACCTAATGAAATACAGAAGTTGCAAAAAACTCTACAAGTGATTGTTTGATTATTATGCTGAACTTGCCTTATACGAATGTTTTAAGTTGCCAGTCCATGGGACACGGGGTGTGAAAGTAAAGTTTAGTTATGTGATATTAAACCTCTGTTTTTAATATCACACTACCAAACTTTACTTTATTACTTTATTTAATATTATTTGACAGAAGCTTGCTTGCTATAGGAAAAACAAAATTTATGTCGGCCAACTTAGTATTTGCAATTCAATTATGTAAAACAAAAATCTCCTAAAAAGGTTGAGGTTATTGAGAAAATATATATTTTCTGACAGGAAAGGTCTCTTCTTTGAGATCTATAGAGTTATATAAGTATTCTTATTTCTCAACAAAAAACTCCTACAACTCAATTTTCTTGTTTCTACAGTCAAAATTATCATTATTATAATTTTTTGTGTTTTCCACATCACGAAACTAGCAACATAAGGCGTGTTTAGCTTAATCGCCCATTAATTAGTTGCAGTATCAATAGTTTATAGATTTTATTCAAGTTTTGAATAATATGTATGGGTGTTTCTACTGTTTCTTCAAAATTTATGTAGGTACAGTGGGTGTCTTACGTAAATGGGTCACTGGATTGCTCCTTATTCGTTTAGCAAAATCTTGAAGTGAATAATTAATATGATGATATTTCAAGGTATATAAAAATATGATATCGAAAAAACTATCTAACATAATCATGGAATGGTATTATGGTAAAAAACTAAAAAACCATTTCTCAAATTAGTAAAAATTCTTCAGTGTCGACTGGCTTAGAAATTAATGGTACAGGGATACTATTTCTAACCTTTTTTTTTCATTTAAGATTCCACCAATTCCATTCAAAATTACCCTGAGGAAATTTGAAATCGAAATTCGGAAACTATGCATCCATGTTGTGTATGGTTCAAAAAATACTTGATGTCAAATGTGAGAAAATTTGAAAATTTTCATTTTTTCAACCATACCTATAGACAACATGGATAGATTTTGATTCTATTTACTCAGAGTTGTTTTGAAGAAAATGGATTGAAATAAATATAAAACTAACATAATGCAGATTGTAAAGGAGTTGTTAATTTAAGGGTCGATTTATAGTTGAAAAACAGTGGGTCTTTCATATAATTTTTTTTTTTGAGCAGCCCATGTTTATATACAGCTTCCTGAAGAAAGCATATGAAAAAAATGTTTGATTTTTTTCTTAGAAACTGGAAGACGGACAAAAATCAAATTGAGTAGTTGTTCGTTGTTCTATATAGACAATAAAAATTTTTTTGGTGTTTCCTTATAATGCCTGCATGCTATCCGCCAACTAGGTGAGAACTTTCACTTAAAGCAGGAAATCAAAGATTAATTTCTTGAAAGAATTATATGAATAAGGAAAAAAAATTCTCGCGAAACGATTTTGGAGGTGTTTTTTAATATCCCTTGCAATTATATGGGAATAATTTTTTCATCGCCTTTTCGTTCCCACAAAATGTCTGCTCAATTTTTTGACAGTTTTCTGAATTGCAAAAAAAAATTGAAAATTGCTTTTAAGGTTCCATTTTTAGGGGCTGCTCATCAAAATGTCTTTTTCATGGCAACTCATGCTAGCTACTCCCCTGAACCCCCACCTTAAAAGTACCTTTTTCGTTCTTGAAGTAGGCCGGTCTGAAAGAAAATTCCCGGGCCGGTTCGAGGTAGTCCATCCGCCCCTGATTGGTCACTAAAAAGACCAAGAGATCGCCAAGATCGAACCAGACCAGCTCGAGGCCAACACAAAATACACCGAGGCCATCCCAAAACTCTTCGGAAGTGAAGAAACCCCAGGAAACTGCAACCAAAGTGGTCAAAGACACGGAGAATCCAGAGAAAAAGAAGGAAAAGTCAAAAACTGTCAAAAAAGCCAAAACCAGGAAAGGAATTTCTGGAATCACTGAGGAACTAGATAAGTTCACGAAAAACCTCCTCAGCACGATGATGCACAATCTGGAGAAAGAGATTGAGAAGAAGATGCAGCAAATTATTAAGAATATTTAATGGCTGATACGACGATAAAGAACAATCTCATAATTGTCTCTTGGAACGTCGAAGGATTGAGAGCCCGCAGATCAGAATTCGAAGAACTGATTGAAGAGAAGAGACCGGATGTCATAGCTCTCCAAGAAACAAGACTTAACGCCAACGTTCGGATAGCATTTCCCAATTACGATATCTACAGAAATGATAGACCTAACAGCACAGGTGGCGTTGCTATACTGGCTAGAAAGAATATGGATCACCATTTCGACCAAATATTCAATGGACAAGAAGTAGAAGCAATATCGATTATTGTGAATACTAATCGAGGACAAGTGAAGATTATTTCAACTTATAAATCACCGGATAAGGACATGCTGGAAGAGGATCTAAAAATGCTACTAGAAGGAAGACACCCTAAAATCATAATTGGTGATCTTAACTGCAAATCGCAGGAATGGAATAGTAGAGTGGAAAATACCAACGGGAGAAGACTGAAGATTTATGCTGAAAAACTTGATGCAGTTGTAATAGGACCTGATATACCGACCTACATACCAAGAGTAAATGGACTACCTGATGTACTGGACATTGTCGTAATGAAAGACATCACTGAAGAAATCAGCATTGATACAATAGAAGACGGAACTTCAGACCACAATCCCATAGAATTCATAGTGGGACATGGCCCAAGAAACGAAGAAGAGACACAAACCAAGGATCGCACAGACTGGGAGAAATATAAGAATTTACTTCAGGAGAAAATCACGGAAATTCCCCAAATAAACACCCGGGATGAATTAGATGAAGCAGTTGAAAAATTGGAAAATCAAATAAAAGAAGCCTATGAAGAAAGCACCAAGAGAATAAGGAAACCAATTCCGAAACATTCACACGGAGATACGCCAAGGGATATAAAGGAACTTATAAAAAAGAACAGAAGACTCAGAAAAATCTATAGAACAACAAAAAGAGAAGAAGACAAGAAGAAACTGAATAAGCATAGCCAGATATTGAAAAATGCTTTAACAGAACTGCGTAATAGCAGATGGCACCAGAGATTAAGGGAACTGAATACAATAGATCACTCGGCTTGGAAAATGCAAAAACGCTTACGACGAGAACGGACAGTTATACCTCCACTGCATGGAGCAAACGGAATGGTATATACGAGACTTGAGAAAGCCGAAGCACTGGCCGACTCAATTGAGAGAGAAGCCAGAATAAATTACAGAAATGATGATGACAATGAAGATCTAGAAGAAGAAGTGGAGGCAAACGAAGAACTGATGATGGAACCACCGGAAACCGAAACCATTCCAAAACCGGCTTCACCAACAGAAATCAAAGAGATCATAATGAAATTGAAAAACAGGAAAGCGCCGGGAGAAGATAAGATAACGAATTATATGTTGAAGAAATTGCCTAGAAAAGGAATAGCAGCCTTGACGAATATAACAAACGGAGTGATGAGGACCGAATACTACCCAAAGAGATGGAAAACTGCAGAAATGATAGTTTTCAACAAGCCTGGAAAGGAACGGAAATTTCCTCAAAATTATAGACCAATCAGCCTACTATCAGCACTAGGAAAAGTCGTCGAGAGGGTTATCGCCAAAAGGCTGAATGAGGAAACAGAAATGTTGAAGATAATCCCACCCGAACAATTTGGATTTAGACGAGAACACTCGACTGAACTCCAATTACTACGGCTCATAGAATACGTCACCGAAGGAATGCAGACAAAACAGGCCACAGGATTAGTTCTGATGGATATCGAGAGAGCTTTTGATAGAGTATGGCACGAAGGCCTAATCTACAAGATGAAAAAAGCAGGATATTCGACCAAGCTATGCAAGATTATAAGGAACTATCTGAGGAATAGAAACTTTTATGTGAAGATAGATGGAGCAACCTCTCAAACCAGACAATTGGAAGCGGGAGTGCCTCAAGGATCGGTACTTGGACCTCTGCTTTACGTAATATACGTTTATGATATCCCGAAGAATGCTAGGAATATGCTCACCTTGTACGCAGATGACACAGGAATAGCGTTCAGACATCGACGCCCACAGATCATACACCGGAGACTGCAGGAAGCCATAGATGAATTACTCAAATGGTGCATCAAATGGAAAATCCAAATCAATGGAAGAAAGACTCAAGCAATATTACTGCAAAAGAGAAGATTGAGGATGGAAGAAAACCTTGAAGTTGATGGACAAGAGGTTGAATGGAAAAATGAAGCAACATACCTAGGAGTGACGCTTGACAGAGGACTTACATGGAAAAACCACATCAAATGTGCTGTTGATAAAACAAAAGCCGCAATGAGTAAACTTTATCCACTCATAGGCAGAAGAAGTCATATGAATAAGAACATCAAGTTGACGATGATTAAAACTATTGCGCGACCACAACTCACATATGGATCGGCGGCATGGGGCTTCGCAGCCAAGACCCACATCAAGAGAATACAAGCCACTGAGAATAAACTCCTTAGAATGGCGATGGACGTACCCTGGTTTGTTAGGAACAAACAAATCTACAAGGACTTGGAATGGGAACCAGTTACAGAATTTATGAAGAGAAAGGCGGAAAGGATATTCGACAAAGCCAAACAACATCCAAATGAGGAACTACGAAGATTAGTCGACTACGATCCAACAGAAGAAGCTAGAAGGTCAAGAACCTACCACCGAAGACCGAGAGATCAGTTAAGGATTTAAATGTAACCAAAGAAGAGCTTAACCTATAAAAGCTATAGGCAGCATACAACTATCAACACGACTATGATCGTGTGAGAGTCCAGAAACCATAAGAGTCAACTGGTTAATAGGCAAAATGCCCGGAACCTATGAAGAAGCAGTTAAGGGTTTTTAGTGGGTCTCGAGCTCAGAGAGTGAGAATCCCCACACTGTTCCCCCTCAGCAGAGGGTGTGTTCGTCTGTTTGCAGATTTTCCCCCTGCTACACCAAAAAAAAAAAAAAAAAATGTAGTGCTCGACTAATTTTCATGGTGCATGGGGATATCTCCTTTTATATGTAAATTTCACACTCACGGTGATGGCATGATAGTCGAAAAAAATGTCCCTACAACCTGAACATCCCTAATACATATTTCGTCAGCATTGAAATAATAAAACTTACGGCAGCTCCCGGTTTCATGGCGGTAACACCAGGAAGGGGTGTTATAATATGACCTCCTGTTTCAGTTTGCCAATAGGTGTCCACAATGGAACATTTTTCCCTTCCAATATTTTTATAGTACCATAACCATGCTTCTGGATTGATAGGTTCACCAACCGAACCAAGAATTCTCAGGGATGATAAATTATGCCTAGTAAAATAGTACATATTTCAGGTGGGCAGCATGCTAAATGTAATAAACTAAGAAAAAAAGAAGTAAAATGAAAAACTACGGCAACGTCAACTAGTCCTTCCTTACACAGAACATTTGATGAATTTTAAACATAGAGTTATCCGGTTTATCCCAAATGAATTCTGCGAAGGCCTCTATCTTTGGAGTATTTTTAGCATCTATTGATATTAGGTATCGAAAGAAAATAAAAATATCCACGTTTACTATTTAAAGTTATGATTATGTTAGAAAACTTACTTTTTTATAATATCTTCCCCAAATTTCATCAGAGTTCTTATTGCAGTTGGTGCAGTATAAAATTGATTAACTTTATATTTTTCAACTATTTCCCAGTACCTGCTGTTGGTTGGATAGAACGGCGTTCCTTCGTACTGAAATAAATGCCAAAATTTATAGCAAAACAATCTGGAAATCGTGAACTTAAAACTAATGAAAACTGAATTTCATGCCTACATTATGAGATGAATTTTCTGACTGAAAATGTTGAAAATGGTATCTCCAAATTTTTTTTTTTAAGTAGGTCATGATTACTTTTCAACTTTCCTAAATAAATGATATCGACAACTTTATTCTTTCCGAACTAGAAAAAACCTTGCATAACATACACACTGATATAAAAATCAACGAATGTTAATATCTAAATCGAATTTTCCAACCAACATCATTCAAAGCACTACAAGGAGTATTCTGTCGGGGTCTTATTTGTCATTTCCCGAGCAGAAAAACTCCTACCTACCTACCTCCACGAAAATGGAACGAATATCTATCTACTCTGTAATCTGTGCATATGTCCCCTTTATTCGATTACAATAGTCGCTACGATGTAGGTAGTAGGAATATATCCTAACGCCATCGGAGATGGCAGCATATATCCATTTACTTCAGTTTGTAGGAACAGGAACCGCAAATGGCGCTCATCAAGCAGACAAGAAGTAGTTGGCTAGTTTGTAACATTTGCTGATTTTCATATCAATGGATATTATGCTAGTTTCGTTTATTATTTTATCTATTTAAATTCATTTATTTATTTTCATTTACTATGGCGAACCTTCGAGATTGGCTGAAAAAATTATGATCCTTCTTAAACCCGAAAAATGTAAAACATGTGAATGAATTTGTCCGTACCATCTGGGGATAAATTGATTGAAATTTCCATATCGTTATAAATTTGCTGATTCACCAGAATTGCCATTAATTTTTTCACATTTATATATTCTAACTTAATGGAAAAATTATTTCAGCATTGCGGAACTTACAATCACAGATGTTGCTGCATTCGCTAAAGGTCCATATACGACATAGGTATGGCCTGTAATCCATCCTATATCAGCAGTGCACCAATAAATATCCCCTGGTTTATAGTCGAACACGAATTTAAAGGTGGTCGCTGCATAAAGTAAATATCCTCCAGTTGTATGAAGAACTCCTTTAGGTTTGCCTGTGGAACCACTAGTATACAGTATAAACAATGGATCCTCTGCTTCCATCCATTCTGGAGGACAGTTTGCGGAAGCACCAGGTACAACTTCATGCCACCAGAAATCTCTCGAGTTCAACATGGGAGCCTGAAAATATAAGAAGAGAAAAAGTTCAAAATTAGAAATTTTCATAAAGATTTCATATGATCTCAGGTTTCTCCGTTTCTCAGTTATATCTTCCAGGAAATACGAATATTCTACCGTGAAAAATTCTACAATAACGCTGAAAATTTGACAAACTCTGAGGTGAGTGAGAATAAACGTAAGTGTTCCAATTTTTTTATGACCATATTCTTAAAGGGTATATCACGTTACACATGCGTACCAAATGTCAAATTCTCATCCCTTTTCATTGAAAAGATATTCAACGAAAATTCGAAAAATTATTAGGATTTCAGCTTTGTGGCTTGCATACTCCTCTCCAGAGGAACATTCACTTATCCCAGATATCTCAGATATCAAAGGGATTAAGCTCTGTTGGAGCCCTTTCCATGTTTTCGGGCTCAAGGTGGTGGTCGGGTCCGGGGTGCTCCTCGGCTCCCTGCTGTCTATCCTGTTGTCGGTTGGATTCCTGATCTACCCGTACCTACTTCTTGTAGGAGTAGATGGTGTTCTTCTGCATTTCGCATGTACTTGCGTACTCTGTTCTCGTCGTCCAAAGTAGTACAGCTTTCTCCATGACTTTGTACATATTCTCGTCCAACTACAGTTTGCTCATATTATCTGTTAGTTTCTTCGGCATCAAGCTTGTTGCTGAAATGCCAATAGGGATGGTCTTGGTATGTAGCAATTTTCATTTTCTTTTGATTTGTTCTTCCAGATCTCTGTATTTCGAAATCTTCTCGATGATCTATAGTAGGTTATTATTATTTGGAATCGCTACGTCGATGAATAGTGCTCTATTCTCATCTTTCTTTAGTAATATGAGGTCAGGTCTATTGTGTGTTATTTTCCGGTTTGTGAGAACCGAGAGATTCCAGTAGAGCTTGTGATCATCATTTTTCAAGACAGAATCTGGATGGTAATTGTAATAAGGAACCTTAGGTGGTATTTTATTGTCAATTGTTGATGTAAAATCTTGGCAACAGCATCATGTCTATCCTTATACTTCGTGCCTGCGAACTTCTGGCTTCCCCCGGTAAAGTGCTGGATGGTTTCATGTGTCGCACAGTCGTAACGACATCTATCGTTTGTCACTGAGGTATCCTTGGCGATATATTTCATATATTTCTTTGTTGGAATCACTTGTTCTTGGATGGCGATGATGAAGCCCTCTGTCTCTGGAAACAACTTGCAGGAAGTCAACCAGTAGTTCGAAGCTTATATGCAGACGTAATCATGGTTGACCTCGTTCTGGTATCTTCCATGTGAATGTTTGTCAATCATTATCTACATTTTGCTTTCTGCAGAGTGTTTCTATGTGATCCTGTTGCAGCTTTAACGGAGTTAAAACTAATCGATGTTCTGATGAAGCAGAAACTATTCTCGCCCTTCAATTTCCTGAGACATACGGTTTGACAAATCCACAATTCCTCGACCCCCAAGATGTCGTGGCAGCTCTGTTCGTTCTATTGAGTTCGTAAAGTGATGTTTATGATGTTTTGTCAGCATTGTTCTAATTTTTACCTGTGAGGCTGCTATAAATCAGCGGTGGTCCAAGAGATGATACCGAACTAGCTCAGTGCTGAGCAAGCGTATGTATTAATTGCTTTGGTCATGTTCTTGCTGTTTAGAGCAGTTTTCATTATCCTTCTTGATTCTTCTGGATTCGATTGATGCGTGTAGACTGTTGGATTCCTAGATACTTGTATGTATCTCCTTCCTTCAATGCTGTGATTTTCACACTAAGCCCTTAAATTTTTCTGAGACAAGGGATTTAGGCCATGCAGAACCACAGAGGGCTGAGCCAGTGTGTAACATTACCCTTATGTCCTATCGGTGGGAAAAGACGTACGTGACTTGATGAAAGCCTCGTGCGCATCACTAAGAGTAAGACAAAGCAATGCGTGTTCTAATATTTCAATTACGAGTTCGTGAGAAAACTTACCTTGCTTAAAATATTCAATTTTTATCAATTTCTCCCAAATAATTTTCCACATGTCGGACCACATCCACTGAAGGTCGAAAATTAAATTATCCAAATGATTTAAGGCAATTGTTCAGCCGTTATCTAACAGAGATAATGATAATATTGTGGGCTGTATGAAGAAAATATTGGTAAACAATACATACGGAAAACAGGGGGCATATTTTTCATTAATGGATTACTTTTGTTGTGGCATTATGACACGAGCCATTCGATAGTGAAATATGGTGCGATAAATATGAAAATATCTATGATACACAAATAGGAGCCCCATTGGGGAAGCACATGTTATTCAAAATGTATCACAGAAGATGAAGATGTATCTAAAGGAGATTTCATTCAGAAAATTTTAACAAATGGCATCCGATCATAAATTCATAAAACATGTATTTTATATGAATAAACATCTTACAGTAATTCAAATATAAAATTATCTCATTAATGGTGGTATTCTGCTTTCATCTGTAAGCCAATCTGTAACTTTTCATAAGCTTACAGGAAAATTGCAATTCCGGACGGTTTTTAGTGGTCTGTAGCTTACAGGAATCCGTAATTATTTACGATAAGTAGTTCAAAAGTGACACTGTTAATGAGATAGTGACTGAGGCCCCTTTGCACCAATCCCCCTTAAAATGAGTACTTAACTAAGCGTAGTTTAAAGTTAATGGTCCCTCAATTTTATTATCAGTTGCACGACTGCGGCTTAACGGAATCTTAAGTAAGGGGTCCTTAAGTTTTGATATCTAGTGATATTTCAGTTTTTTATTTTGGTGCAACTTCATCCCAAAAAAGCCTTTTCATTGGTTGGCCGGTTGCCGATGATCGTTGTCATTTCATTAACCTAACTTTATTGTCCTTTCAGTCAGTGTCAAGTAAACTATTATATTGTTATCAAAGAGTGACAACTTTTTTTGCTGAATTAGCATTATATTGATAATGAAATGTATTGTCAAATGAAAGGTACTTGACGTTATTAGAAAACCTACAGCAGTTCTGCAGCCAGTTTATGAGTTCAACAAATTATTTTGGGTTAGAATCCGGCCCTTAAATACCTAAGTGGTCATTACAGGAGCGCTTAAATTTAAGGCTAGCTTTAGCCATTTAAATGTCACTTTACAGTTGGTGCAACGTTAAGGGTTCATTTTAAGGGACACTTAACACTAAGTGCGTTTGGTGCAAACGGGTCTGAAACATTTCCAGAATTGCATTATTTACGAATCTGCCAATCTGAAACTTAAGATCGATCGTACTCTACAGAATCGTACTTACGAATGAAAAGCAGAATACAACCATTAACTCTACGATTATTTATTGTTCTGGGAGATACACGACATGTCGTAAGTTGAAAAATCTTCAAGACCGAACGGTTGCATCGAGCTCGATGAAATTTCAAGATTTATTTCTAGAAGAGTTGCTCTTTGAGAACCTAGAAAGAGATATTTTTCGGATATGGAAAACTGTTTTTATTTCCATCTTCAAATAAAAATAAGTTTCAGAGTAGTTCCCTTTAAACATATAGCTTATATTACAATTATAAAGATGTGGCCCTTTTCCAAATCACTCCTGAAACCGCCACTGATTGGCATCACATCATTTCAATAATTCTTACTATCGCACTTTGTATTTTGAAACAATCCTGATGAACACAAGTCACTCTGAGAAAGAGCTGGAAATTTGTGTTTGATAGAACTAAAAAACGCATCGTTCATTCATTCAGATGAAATTAACTGTTTCCTGATTATTTCAAATGTGATGCAATGAACTGAATACCTACATATTCAGAAGGAAATTCTGCAAAAATAATGCATTTCAGTTTGCAACTAATATGCAACAATTTCGTATGAATCTATTTCCCCATGTCGGAATGTTCTGAATAGGTATTCTGTTACAATTGCAGATTGCAGCCTTCATAAGGGTACTGCTTTATGCAATGATAAAAAGAGCTTCAATTTTAGCACCCATTACGAAAATTTAAATTTGATTCTTTTTCACGCTGTTTTCAATCAACTTTTATCTGAAATGTAATTACCTGCTTGCTCAATGACACGAATTGGGTGTGTAGTACCTACTAATGAAAATAGAAAAAAAATTGAATTCTTTTTCAATAATACAGCCTATTATAACACTGAGTTGATGTTATTGTCAACATGAAACCTAATAACATATTGAACTTACCTCATAATTTAACTTTGCTACACCATTAGGAAGTTCGCTCCTTTGAAAATGAGCCACAACTATGCAGGTTTCTACCACGTGACCTTTTTTCTTGCATATTTCCATAGATTCATCACAAATAGTCTTGAGTTTGATTAATTTCTGCCCCCTCCATGTAGCATCAGCTGTAACTAGAAGTCGTGCTTGGCAGTCTGTTATCCTTTCGGCAAACGAATCGGCAGAGAATCCTGCAAACTGAACAAAAATATTGAGTAGGTATAACATTTTTCGATTGACAGGATTATCTTTAACATAAAGTCAATTTTATGGCGATTAACACAATTTACCTTTGTTTAATTTTAGTTTATAGAATTGAACATCTGGAGAAACAACCTTTATCTGCAGAGTTTGAATTTAGTTGGATCGATAACTTTTTTTTAATTGAGAAAAAATTTCGGAACAAACGGCCGGACTCTGCCCACTGCCCATTGGAATTCTTTTAATTCGGACTTTGAACCTGCCCTAAATCTTGTGTTTACGGTCGACTGGACAGAATAGACTTTATTCAATGTTTCATATGAAAATGCACCTATAAGAAAAGGTCTTCGAAAGGAAGTGACCGAAAAAAAACTTTGGTGGAAACTTCAAGGGCTAGATCAATCCAAAAAGTTTCTCTGGTACTTCGATACAGCAATATATAAAAACTACTTGGACATTCATAACAAACTGCTTGACCCCTTAACCGGCTTCCTTTCTGGGCATTGCTCTCTCAGGAAAAATTTGATTAGAATAGGTTAAGTAGATACTGACGAGTGCAGATTCTGTGAGCAGTAAATTCCGGATCATTCAGTTATACTCCATTCAAATTTATTTTAGCAGTCGGTAGGACATGAAATAATTTTCTCAAGTTTTTGTAACTAGAACGAAGTAAGGTTGGCACTGATGAAATGTCGTTAATGTCATAACGTCGTTGCCACAATTAATATCAATTTTTATTACGAAAATGCCTAAAGTGATTGAAAAAAGAGCCAGGTTTTCAGGAAGTGCTATTTAGAATTCAGGTTCGCTCATTCAAATAGTTATACCCAGTTGTTCTAAAATCCACAATACGTCAGACGGTAGCGAACATATTCAAAGTAAGAGAATTTATATCATGTTTCATCTGAATCTAAGGCCCGTTTGCACTAATACTCCTTAAAACGAGCACTTAACTGAGTGTCCTTTAAAGTTAATGGACGCTTAATTTTATTGCCAGTTGCACGACTGTGGCTTAACAGAATCTTAAGTGAGGGGCCCTTAAGTTTTTTTAGCTAGTGATATTTCTGTTTTTTATTTTGGTGCAACTTCATCCTAATCCAATAAAGCCATTTCATTGGTTGAACGGCTGTCGATGATCATTGTCATTTCATTAACCTAACTTTATTGTCCTCTCAGTCAGTTTCAAGTAAATTATTATATTATTATCAAAGAGTAACAACTTTTTGTTGTTGAATTAGCATTAATATTGATAATGATAATGATTTTTAAATAAATGGTACCTAAATTCATTTAAGTACAACACTTTCTTTGTAAGTTCTTGTGTGAATTTGTTTTACTAATGTTGAAGAGGAACGTGAAGAAAATGTCCTTATTGCCCTTGTTAGTACGAATACGGTGAATGATTGCCAAGCAGGTGGTGGTAATCTACAAAGGGCACTCGACTTCTCAACAGAAGAAGAAAGTTTGTTGCTATCTACAGTATGATTTGTGACACAAAATTGAAAATAAAATGACTGATGGCAATACAATGAAGGCAAAAGAAGAGACTTGGTATTCAGTAATGAATTCATTCAATTTTTAAAATCCATTAAAAATGGGAAGTTCAAAGTTCTGCTGACAATTCAACAAATTATTTTAGGTTAGAGTCCCGCCCTCAAATATTTAAGCGGTCATTACAGGAGGACTTAAATTTAAGGTTAGCTTTAGCCATTTAATTGTCAGTTAACAGTTGATGCAACGTAATTTAAGTTAATAAGGGTTCATTTTAAGGGACACTCAACACTAAGTATGTTTGGTGCAAACTGGTCTAAACGACTTATAATTCAGCTGAATATTTCCACAGTCAGAAAGATTGTGAATGAAGAGGATGACAAAGAATTTCCTTCTATTGGGAGACCCAAAAAAGTGGTGGCATTTGAGAATTTTATGTTTGAGTGAATTAATGCGAAAAGTTTACTACAGGATTTTCGATGAATGTCATCGTAGAATAAATTCCCGAAAATTGATTTTTTTATTTTTCATTTGACTTGTCCTATACATTGTAAATGTCTTAAGGTACCAATAAATTCCTAATTATTATTATTATTATTATATCAATGTATTAAGATGAACAGCCACTAATAATACGCGCCAGTTGCCCTGTTAATTGTTTATTCATGTGAAATTTTTGTTCAAAGGTGAAGTTCATATTGACATGAAACTTCCTTTAATTCCTTTTACTTATATTGATGCAAGATGATTTTTGTTGAAGAATTTAACATTCTTGTAATTATCTGTTAATTCCATCATATGCATTTCATCTTCGGGTTAATATTTTTGAAATCTACAACTGATGTAACGTATTCAAACTTTAGCCAACGAAGATAACGAACATTAACTCTCCTCAAGTTTGTGCATAATATGATATTATACTGATCTCTTGTATTTTCCATACAAATAACTGGATTTGGTATGCCTTCAATCAATTTGTATAAACTTCAATTATGTGTACGTCACATATTTTTCGAAGCGATTCGACATCGTGATAAAATACGTAATTACGTAATAACAGAAACTTTTACGTAGAACGGCAACATAGCGTTGATTTAAAACCCAAAAATGTTTTGACAAGCTTCATAACCCATATACATATCATAACATTATCGTAATATACAGAATGAAATGTGTCAAATTTCTATGGCCAACCGGGTGCTAAAATAAAAGTGAATGAAGTATATGTTACAGATTGTTCGGCGTGTTGGTCGGACACACCAAACCAAAGCCAACAAAAGCGATCGAAGCGCTTTATTGTGGCACACAAATAAGCTCAGGGAGTGAAATTTCCCCCTCCAGTCCCATCAGGAAGGAGATGACGTCAGATTGAAAGTGGTTCTTGAATTCCTCTAGATTCAGCTTGGGGAACCAAAGACTCCAAGTCTGACCCTGTCTGCTAAATTGTTCCGTCCTCCTCTAGGGAGAGCCTGCAGAGTAATGCATTGACGATCCTGAATTTGTGTAAGTGAGCTCTGAGCCTGCAATGTTCTATGAAGACCGCCATTATAGATCTCAGATTGGGTCTAGAAAATGCTAGCCATTGGTTGCTTTATATATAGACTGGGAGGCACTGAGGTGGCCCTGTGCAAGTGACGCAATCCAGAACGGTTACGCCAATATTTCCGTTTCCTGATTAATGAATTAGAAATTCCTACTATAGTTGGTGTCGGGCCAATAAAAGCTGAGGTTGAGACTTCTCTCGCTAGAGCATCCGATAACTCATCGCCTCTGAAGCCTGAGTGTCCAGTAGTTGCAGTTTGTTGTGACTTCCCAATTTGAAAGGGTTAGATCTGCATTCGAGTACCTGTGCTGAATTGCATTTGTCAGCTGTCAGCTGCGAAAGATTTAATGGCAGCATGACTATCCGTGTCGAGCAGATGGTTGGTTAAGGGCGGAAATTTCCGCCTGAAATGCTGTCGCCAATCTGCCCAGACTAACACTGAGTTCGGTCTACGACTGTACACTCCGGATCCAGAGCCCTGTGTGATTCTGGAGCCATCAGTAAAATAGTAATAAAATAACAATAATAACATCCTTGTTATTAATGATGAGAAATACTAGGGCTGACCTGGACACGGAAATACACAACCGTATCAATTCGGCATCACGGGCATTCTGGAAGCTAAAGGACAGAGTGTTTCAAAATCACGACCTCAATTTGAAGACCAAGATAGCTGTTTACAAAGCAGAGTGGTCCTCCCAACGCTTCTTTATGAAAGCGAAAGCTGGACTCCTACCTACAGGCGACAAATTAAAGAGCTTGAACAAACGCAACAACGTCATCTAAGACAAATAATGCACATAAGATGGTTCCACAAAGTTTCAAATGCAGAAGTCTTGTAGCGCGCGAGTTGTATAACAATTGAGACTCAAGTAACGAGGGCCCGACTCAGATGGAGCGGCCACATTCTGAGGAGGCAAGACACAAGACTACCCAAAATAGCTCTATACGGCGAATTCACAGAGGGAGCTCGGAAACCAGGAGGCCAGTATAAGCGGTTCAAGGATATACTACATCAATCCCTAAAATCAGTTAATGCCATTCATAACTTGGGAACAACTAGCATTAGACAGATCACAGTGGAGGTCTCTGGTCCACAGCTATAATGGAGACTCGAGAAGAATACAGCGGTGGCCAGATCTGGTTGGTGACTATCCATGGCCAGAGTGTGGAAGGAACTGTGAGTCACGGTTGGGTCTCTTCATTCACAGAAGGCCACACAGTCGCAAGTAGCCCTAAGAAATTATAGGTTTGATCTCACTGATAGTCTGGTTTTTGAGTCTTTTTATAGATTTATTCTCGGTAACGAGATTCAGCAATGAATGAATGAACATCCTTGTAAATAGAGTTCCTTAGGACAGAGCCATTCGTCTGTGCTTGGAATCTAGTTATGTTACAGAATTCTTCTCGATTAAAAGCAAAATTTCCAGATACTGGAGTTCATCAGAAGTCTAGACCTGAAAGACGGGATGTCTTGTAGAGCAGCGTACAGCTCTGATAAGGTTGACAAAATAGACCTTGATCGAAGTAGTCAAATCTACAAAACCTATCCCCCGGTTTCATAAAGCTCGATCGGGGAATCAACGCTTGATTGACAGATAAACGTCAATTTGTTTTCAATCAATAATTCAGCCATAAGAATTCGGAATTCAATTCTCGAATCAAATTATGATCTATATACATCTATTCAATGATTCTAAATTGCTTCATGTTCAATATATGTAGGTGTACAAATTCAAGTAATAAAGACTATTTCTTTTATAAGCAGAACGTTTATTCTTCGAAGCTCTACAATTTTACTGCTCTAGACAAAATCTTGTGAACTCTCCTCTTTTTTTTATTGTATCTATAGCAACTGAACCCTTGATACTACGATCTTGCATTAGAAAACGGAACATTCTCCCACCTTGCTATTTTATAAACTTTCATGAAATAGCAACATTCGTTTGAACAATTAAAAACTACGAATGACAAAGTTAACCCGAACATTTTTTGACTGTTTGACAACCTTTTCGAGTTCTGAATATTCGACTCAAAATGTTATCTGCTCTTTCTGATACCTGAGTTTCATGCTCTTTATCTTTGATATTGGATATTTCTGTTTCTTCCTCATACGAGTCTAATTCTAATGGAAAAATTCTTTGAACTGACCGAAGAATTTCTCCTGCACTTGTACGTAAACGTACCAATCTTACCGAACCATCCTTACCAGGAAATAATTCCGTAACACAAGCTAATGGCCAATCTCCTCTTTTGGAATTATCATTTCCAACCAATACAACCTCCCCAACTTTCAACTGTCTCACGGATTGTGTTTTGAAACGATGTTTCAATTGACCAAGATACTCAATTCGAAACCTTTTCCTCAGTTGTTCACCTAACTTTTGCCTGTATTTTGCACGTCTGGTCAATTTACTACACTCGACAACATCGCAATCGTTAACACCAATTTCCTTTATATCTTGAATGAACATAGCTGGAGTCAAAGGACATAAATCGTCAACAGAATCAGACAAAAAAGTTATAGGTCTACTATTAATTACTGCTTCACAATCACACAATACTGTAAACATTTCTTCGAAGTTCAAAGAAGCCTTTCCTAGAGTTCTACGTAATAAATTTTTCAATATACGAATCAACCTTTCCCAAAATCCACCCCACCAAGGAGCAGCTGGAGGATTAAACTTCCATATGATCCTCTCCAAAGAACAAAATTTTGTCACAATGGACCAATCCAAACTCTTGAACATATTATAAGCTCCTACAAAATTAGTCCCATTGTCAGAATAAATAATTTTTGGACGACCCCTTCTAGCAATAAAACGACGAAGAGATTGTATGAATATTTCGGTCGAAAGAGATGTTAACAATTCCAGGTGAATTGCTCGATATACGGCACAGGTGAAAACAGCAATCCAAGCTTTCCGGCCGTCTCTCAAATGGACAGGTCCAGTTAGATCAATTCCGATCACCTCAAAAACCGAAACATCCCTAACACGATCTTCAGGTAGTGCACTAGGTAGTGTTTCCAATCTTTTACTCATAAACCTTTTACATATCACACATTTGGAAATAACCGATCTCACCGTTTTACGTCCACCAATAATCCAATATTTTTCTCTCAGCCGACACAACAATCCTTGAACACCTACGTGGCAAGCTCTTTCATGTTCTTCGCGTATCAATCTCACTACTAAGGGATGCTTGGGAAGAACAATTGGATACCGAAAGTCAAAACTATCTTCAAGATTTACCAACTTAGTTCTTATTCTCAAAACACCCGATTCATCCTTAAAAGGAAACAAACTCTTTATAGCATCATTCAAAGTACTAAATGAATCATGCTGAATCAATCTAAAAATAACCAATTCTGCATCATTTATCTCTTCAACTGATAAAAATCCACAATGTTTATCGTTAGGGTACCTACAATTATGAAGGAATCTTCTAATCCACCCCAACATGTAGACTGTTTTGTGGAATACTGAAAAATATTTATAATACCAGTCATCAGTATTGCTATTAACAACGCAAGAAATGGTAAACTTTTTCTTCTCTCGTGCTACTAACTCCTCGTCATAGCAGAAACTATCTGTTGGCCAATAACTTGCTGAATACCTCAACCATTCAGGTCCCTCCCACCATGCAGAATCTAACAATTTTTTAGCTGTGCATCCTCTGGAAGGTAAGTCAGCAGGATTCATAGACCCTGGAACAAATCTCCATTGTTCCTTTGAAGAAACTTTCAAAATTTCATCGACTCTGTTTCGAACGAATATAGCCCACTGTTGGTCTTGTCTAATCCAACCCAATACTGTAGAAGAATCTGTCCAAAAATAATATTCAGCATCATGGAAAACATTCGATTCACATAAATTTCTAACTAGACGCGATCCAATCGTAGCCGCAATGAGTTCTAAACGCGGTATAGACATCTTTTTCAAAGGAGCAACTTTGGACTTAGCTTGAAGCAACTGAACAACAACGCCCGATTCCGTCTGAATTCGCAAGAAGGAAACAGCAGCATAAGAAGATTGAGATGCATCACAAAATGTATGAATTTCTAGTTTCAACCATCTGCTATTCTTGTAAGCTGAAAAATATCGAGGGATTCTTATTGAAGACAAATATGATATTCCTTCGAACCACTTCAGAAATTCACTCTTGATAGATCCATTCAACTCATCATCCCAACCAATTTTCTCTTTCCATGTGAGCTGTAACAACAATTTGGGGTAAACAGTTACGGGACAAGTAAAACCAATAGGGTCAAATACTCTATGTGCTATCGATAAAATAGTTCTTTTAGTTATTTTCTCAAACTTCAGATTGCCCCAGTTACTGGAATTTATGGCTAATGTATCTTCCTCTCTATCCCATAGTAAACCAAGTACATTAGTAGTACTGTCGATTCTATCAGATGGGTAAAAAGAACTATTATGCTCCCACCCTCGCAAATCAAATTTAGCTTTACTCATTATATCCTTAGCTTTCGTAATGAAATTCAAAAGTTCCTCCTCACTATCTACACTGGTTACACAGTTATCAACGTAGAAACTATTCATGAGCTTTTCTATAACATAACATGAAAAGGAACACTTGTCTCTCAAAGAAATCTCCAATTCTTTCTGTAAATGGTATTGAATTACAGCACCTAAAAGAAATGGGCTACTTATTACTCCAAACACTACTCGACGATGCCTGAACACACATAAGTTACCATCAGGTTCCTTCCACAAAAATCTTAAATAATCCCGTTCAGACTCACTCAAACCTATCTGAAGGAATGCCTTTTTAATATCAGCAACAACACCGTATTTTCTAAATCTGAATCGGAATAAAATTGAAGGAATCTGCTCAATTAAATTCATGCCCTTTTCCAAACAACTATTCAAAGAAGGACTGTGTTTCTCATGCGCAGATGCATCAAAAACTGGTCGAACTGGAGTAGTACTATTCATCTTCAATACTGGCCTGTGAGGTAAATAATGACCACTAATACCAGTCTCCCCGTGGAAAACTTTTTCAATGATACCTTCAGACAACCAATCTTTGAACACATCTTCATACTTTGAGTAATACCCATCTTTCATCAGCTTACTAATTGTAAAATTGAGTCTACGAACAGCCAATTTGTAATTTGATGGAAGCGGTGGATGTCCTTCGATCCAAGGAAGATGAACAACATATCTACCATCAGATTCAACTGCTACAGTTTCTTTAAAATGCCTCAATGCTGCTTGCTCCATCTCTTCTCTAGATTTTGATTCAACTGGATCCCTAATACCTAAAATATCCAAATCCCATAAATCCTTGATTTTCAAATCATCTACAAGCATTGAAGTACTATACATAACATTACCAGTTGAAGTTTGATCGAAATTTGAAACATTATTTTTTCCCATCAGAGTCCAACCCAAAAACGTTTCAATTGCTGTAATTCCTGAAGGTAACTGAATAATTTTACCTGTCAATAATTTACCAGCAACATCTGCCCCTATTAAAATTTCTACTTCGAGTGCCTCATCGTCCCTTATGATCACATCATTATTCAATAAATTTTCTACTAGAGAACTTTGACACACGGAACCGATTCTACCACAAATTCTCTCCTGGTCTAAAGTAAGGAAATTGCAAAAATATTTTCTATCCAAATCGCACAAAAATATTCGATATGAATTGTGACTGCTTTCACCTGTATTCAAACCCCCAAATAAACAGTGAATAATTGTTTCCTCACACTGAACTGGTAATCCTAATTCTTTCGCTGTACGTTTCAAGACATAAGATCTTTGAGAACCTGTATCAATTAAAACTCTGCCTCGGCGTTCAAAGCCATTACTTCCTCTGAGAATAACTACGAGTGTTTGTAAAAAAACTCTCGTTGTTCGAGTGAGACTAGTCAATGAATTTTCCTTACAAGCACTAGACTCGTTCGTTGGAAGTTTTGAATTAACGTCTGTCATTGGACACATCACCAAGTAATGCCTTTTTCGACATTTTTCACATCTCATGTGAACTTTACATTTCTTGGCAGTATGACCACGTCTGAGACATATGAAACAGTATCCCTTTTTTAAAATGAGCTGTTTTTTATCAGAAAGAGAAATACCTTGTGAATTCGAACATTCAAAACTCTTATGCTCTGAACGTCCGCAAAAAATACAAGAAACAACTTCGTTATTTGTGGTCACGAGTTCAGAAGCTGTATATGGAGTTGCTTTGTTGTTTTCTGTCGTCATCATCTTCTTCTGTTCCTTCGCCCTGGCAGATCCTACTCCTGACTTCGCCATTGAAACTTTCTCTTCATTCTCAACTTCATTCCTTATAAAATCCATAAGTTTCTTCACTTTGTCTTGAGATTTCGCTGCCGCTGTATCTGCCGAATACGAACGCTGCCATATCCGCAAGAGCTCCTCAGGAAGACAGGATTCTACCAATGGAAATAACATGGCTGAACATTTATCTGATGTGATTCCCAGTGATTCAAGAGCTCTCAACTGACATTCCAACTTGTCATATAACATTGACAGGGACTTTGTGTTTGATGTTAGTAATCCTATCAAATCTCTTATATATAATTCAATAAGGAGTTCTTCTCTTCCGAACCGGGACTTCAGAGCCTCAATTGCCTTAGGATAATTCTCGAAGGTGGGTGGAAAACTCTCCACGACAGTTCTTGCTCTTGACTTAGGTATTGTCGATAGAATTAGGTACTGAAATTTCTCCTCATTGTCCATGGTGGGATCTTCATCTAGTTTCTTAAATAATCCCCAAAAATGCAGCCAATCTCGAATATCACCACCAAACTTTTTCAACTCTATCTGTGGAAGCTTAAATTTTCTTTGGAGCGTACCAACTTCGCCTTCTGAGGAAGATATTTCGCGAACCTTTTCTGTGGAAGATGAAAATCTTTCTTTTATAACATTGAATTTCAATGAATATTCTTCCACACTATCACAGTCTGTTTCAATATCGGTGTCACTCATATTTTCTTCTATCATGAAGTTAAACACCTCCTTGTCTAAGGTCCTGATCTCTTCATATTTACTCTCCAGAACTTGAAAAGCCGCTTTAACTTCATCACTATTAAAATTCCCATTGGAAATCCGGCTTTCAATATTATTGTAGATTTTTGTGAAAATTCTTCGGTGTACTGTTCTTGCTTTCTTTGCCTTATCCATAATTCTTACTTGAATGTGTGTCTTGAATGTGTCCTGTCACGGTCGCCAAAAATGTACAAATTCAAGTAATAAAGACTATTTCTTTTATAAGCAGAACGTTTATTCTTCGAAGCTCTACAATTTTACTGCTCTAGACAAAATCTTGTGAACTCTCCTCTTTTTTTTATTGTATCTATAGCAACTGAACCCTTGATACTACGATCTTGCATTAGAAAACGGAACAGTAGGAATGAAAAAGTTTTAGTGATTTCGTTTTTGAAATCCAGTGACTGTCAAATCGTTGATCAGGAAGTGAGAGTTTTATGAAACCCGCTGTATGTGTGTCAACAAAACCTTTTCTCACCCTGAGCGCAAGTCGAAAAAAGAATTACGGGCTATATTTCTATCAAAATAATTTTCTGTAAATTTTTGTTTCGAATTACAAGGATCACTCTTACCGGAAATCTGTCAATTTTTTATTTCCATTGAAATATATTCATCATTTCTAATGCTGAATAGTGGAAAAAAACAACAATATCTAACAAACTTAAAATATTCGAGCATCCAGATTGAAACTTTTTTAAATTGCAAATTTCAATGCGTCATTGATCTCGATTCAGCATTCAATTATTATGAAATTCACTCTGATGGAACTGATGTGGGTATGCATAATAATTTCAAACTGAAGGTATTGAACGTTAAATGCAGAAACAATAAGATTAGTTGTGAACATATATAGGAACTGAAAACTTCATAGGTACCTATACAGGGTGGATCGATATAATATTATAAATTATATCCATGCATATAATTCATACAATTACCATAATAAAGATATGGCCTTATGAGCAGAGAGTTCATTTTAATAGTTTAACCTTGTGATCCGTATTTTTCCGGTTTTATTATAAAAATAATCACGCTTCAAAAAGCGTGAACCTTTGAAGTAAAGCTAGATAAAATTTTATAATACCCTTGATGTTTGAGCTCTTCGCGTTTTGAGGAAGGTATATATCAAAAACGATGAAAATACTTTTGTACAGGTTCATTATTTCCCAGTATTCAAAATTATTCAAACAATTGAAGTATATTTTTATGTGATACCCCCAAAAAATATATAATTCTATAAATTTTAAGAAGCCTACAGGTAAACTAAAATATTTAGGTGATAATTTAAATATTTCTGAATATATCGAAATAGAAGGCGTGATTTGGTTACCACATTTCAAGGCATGTAGATTTTTCAATAAATTTCACCTTTGGACGTTATTCCTCTTGCCTTCCAGTTTGTAAACCAGATCTGCTTTCAAGATACTCAATAGAATATAATTAGCATATAATGTTATTCGAAAGATAATCGAGAAAAATTTCAATAAACTTTCAACATATTTTTAGTCGATTATGTAGTCTCATTCGCAATAATTCAAAATTGATGGAGGGAATTACATAACTTTCATGATTTATAATGATTTCCAAATATTCGGAGGAGATTTGGTCTTCCTATGGAAACAAAGTTGTTTCAATATTCACCATGAATCAGATTATTGATGATTTTCAAATTATGTACGTTTATTCGAAGATCATTTAATTCAATTCTGTAATTTTTCATCGCGATTCTTCTATTCCTCATAAATGAATATTGTTATTCGACGTTTTGATCACAATATCCGCTAACTTATTGAGATTGGTGAATTTATATTATTTCTGTTAATAATTCTAAATGAGGTGACTGAAATTTTATTTCAAGAGAGTAGGTGCTACCTAATTCAAAAGGAACCAGATCAGTGGATTTGCGTTGACTTTCTTTACAGGAAATGAAAGAATGGAAATAATGTGAAAAAAATTAAAAATCCGTATTGAGGACTGAAATGAAAGAATCATATTCACGAAACTCTAGGGGTTAGTTTAGTGAAATTGTATGTACCTATTATTTTGCAATATTAGGAACATAAAAAAAAAGAAGTTTTTCAAATTCAATTCAACTGTTTCCCGAGGAATGAGAATGGTAACCTTGTACCACAAATATACAGAGTGTTTCATAAGGATTGGCTAATCCTGAAACATCTCATAGAAGAGCTGATGGGTACTGTGAAAAAAAAACCGATTGCCGAAACAGAAATTAAACACTCAAACATGTTTCATGAATCATTCTGTCTGTTGATGGAAACCGCCTGAAAATCCGAGTATTTCTTTAGTTTTTATCGCGAATAGACAGACATAAGCATCGGGGGACTTTTCTATATACAAGGTGATTCATTGGTAAATCGGCGAAAGCTAAGTGTACAGTCCCTGGCCATATTATTAGACGCATTGATTCGATGCAAAATCTCAATATTGAATTATCAAATTGAATGTATATGTTACATATACTTGATCTGTAAATGGTTTTTACATATAATATATCATATTCAATAAAAAATATTGATTCATTGATGATTAAACATGAAATTCTAATATTTTGCTGAGCCACCCTGTGTAGCTATGAGAGTTTCATACTATCAATGCAGAATTGTTCGGTTTGCTGCATTCGAGGATAATGATTTCATATGTGGATAATCGAAATAACGTCGGAACCTGCAGAATACAAGACGTCCACTGGAAGACATAGTACTGATTCATACTTGAGTACTAATACTACAACATCAAAAATAAATGCCAAATAGAACAATTTAATGAGAGTCGTAGATAAAACTGACATTCTGTGGAAATGAAATTCAAATATTCTGCTTTTTCCTTGGGCAATACCAGTAAATATAAAAAAAATCCTCAGTGCGTCTAATAAACTGGCCAGGGACTGTAGATATAGGGGACATTGGGGTGAGTCAGAAAAAGCCATATTAAAAGGGTCTATCCCTCTTTGTTATTAAGATACAGAGTGTTTTATTGATTTTGTCTATTTTTTTGATTACCCATAACTTTCGAACCACCCTATATATTTTGCAACAACTAGTTTATAATCACAAAGGAACTGAATTTTTTTTCAGGTCCGGTCTAGAAAAAATTGAGAAATAATGTTCAACCCAAAATAAACACCCTGTACACAAAAATTCCTTAAATTTGATAGGATATCCGAAAAAATGAGAAAAAATAAGGGGAACAAGGTATTTCTTGTACTTCCGCATGCGATTTTAATACTCAATTGATATAAGTGGTCATATCTGAATATTTATTTATTTATTTATTTATTTATTTAATCACACGGCTATGCCATTTTACATAAAGATAATACCATACATATACATATATACATACAGGTACACATGCACCCATATATACAACAAACACCATAATATAAAAAAAAACACAAACTGAAGCAATATTCATGTTATAAGGATGAACTAAACATGTAATATGAGAAAAGTGAAAAGGTTTATAACATAAATGAGCTTATATTCAAACGAGCTTGTTCCTAATAATTTAAAACTTGCGACTCAAAGTGTCTTTTCAGAGCAAATATTGTAGTTGAGAAGATGTCGACCTGGCAATTATTCGCTAGCCGTTGTGATCTGGTTAAAGGGCTGTTAAGACTATAGTTAGTTGGTGTGAAGCTTATGTGAAACACTTCTCTAGATCTCAAATGGGCAGGCCTGCAATTAAGACCTATTCTGCTTAAGAGATACTTACAATCGGTGAAGTTATTAATCAGTTTGAAAATAAGCATAATGTCGAAGTTTTTTCTTCTCAATTCTAATGCCTTAAGACCGATCTGTTCCTGATTATAATTTTCAGATGTCAACGGTAGTCTCAACTTGAAAGTAAGTTGTACTCGTTCAATACTTTGTTTATGGCAGTTATATGATGGGGACCATACTATACGGATGCATACTCATATGCATATTCAGACAACACAATAAAAATTTCAAAAAAGTTAAATTTAATTCCTTATTTATTGATTTAACCGATTTAATTGAATTTTTTGGGTCACAAACTTGAAACACTACGAAAGCAGAGGTTTTTATTCGCAGAAATATGTAATAAATTCTATTTATTTATATCGCAACTGAAACCGAGAACACCGTGAATAACATTCATTTATTAGATATCTAAATTGAAAATACACAATAAAATGAGTTTTTCTATATAAAAACCTCAATTCTATAAGAAAGCGTTTGAAACAAAGAAAAACAAGTTTGAATTGATGTAGTCGATACTTGATGAAAATCCATAATTGAACTTGAAAAAGATTACACGATTTTCACAAAATGAGTTTTTTAAACCACGACACGTGTTTCGCTATCAGAATAGAATCAATAAATAAGGTCTTGAAAAGAGACTAAAGATTCAATTGAATCGGGAAAATTAATAAATACCGAATAAATTGTGATTTTTAAAATTTTTGTACTATGTTGTCTGACTAACTATTTGACTAGATTTATTGAGTATTATAAAATCGCAGTACGAATAACTTGTTTCCTTCAGTTTTTTCTCCACTTTTAGAATATCACATCAAATGCAAGGAATTTTGATATACAGGCTGTTTATTTTCAGTTGAATATTATTCGTCGCCGCACCTGGAAAGAATTCAGTTACTATGTCAGTAAGAAACTAGTAAGCCCAACGATCTATTTTTTCGGTGGATCCATCTTTTACCACCAAATCAATAAAAAAAACCGTAATAAGCGAAAATAAGATCAATCAATCACATCAACCCGATTTATTCACTGTAGTGAAGTTTATTCCCGGCCGTCCACTTTCAAGAACGACTAGGTATTCCACCACGGTCAATACCGTATGTCTGATATCAATGCTGCAGTCTGTTAATTTTTTCCCTTATTTAGAATAGAATGCCAATGCGAATAATAAGCTATATGGAGTGACTTCTTACCAAGGATCTATTCAGAATATTTTACGGATATCTACTCCGAGAGAAATATCAGTTTAAAAAAGACGGCCAGAAAAAAAGATGGATAGAATAAATAGTGGAAAAATCATCATCAAAATTTATAGGATGCTTCGAAAGTTATGGGTAATTGAAGAAATTGACAAATCTTGATTGTATGATAGATAGACCCTTCAAATATAGGTTATTCGGACTCATTTACCAATGAATCACCTTGTAGATAGATAGATAAGTATACTCCGTTCACTTTTATTTTAGCAGTCGGTTGGCCATGGAAATTTGACACATTTCACTCTGTATAGTACGAAAATGTGGGGTTATGACGCTTGTCAAAACATTTTTGGGTTTTAAATCAACGCGATGTTGATTGACAAGGGCGGATTTAGGGGGGGGGCACGGGGGCACGTGCCCCCCCCAGACGGACGGATCTTTCTATGCATACTTGAACTCTTAAAAATAAACTTGAAGTTCATTTCTCACATTACTGTTGATTTTTTTGCTCGTCTGCCCGTTGTGCCCCCCCCAGAAAAAAATCCTGGATCCGCCCTTGTTGATTGATACGTAAAAGTTTCTGTTTTTACGTATTTTATCACAATGTCGAATCTCTTCGGAAAATATGTGACGAACATAATTGAAGTTTATACAAACTGATTGAAGGCATACCAAATCCAGTTATTTGCATGGAAAATACAAGAGATCAGTATAATATCATAATATGCACTAGCATGAGGAGAGTTAATATTCGTTATGTTCTTTGGCTAAAGTATGAATACGTTACATCAGTTGTAGATTTCCAAAATATTAACCCGAAGATGAAATGCATTTGATGCAGTGGTTGGGAATGGGTATTTCCCGAAGGAATTAACAGATAATTAAACAATTAAAAGGACAACTGGCGCGTACTTGTGGATGTTCATCTCAATACATTGATATAATAATAATAATTAGGTATTTATTGATACCTTAAGACATTTACAATGTATAGGACAAGTCAAATGAAAAATAGAAACATCAATTTTCGGAAACTTATTCTACGATGACCTTCATCGAAAATCCTATAGTAAACTTTTCGCATTAATTCACTCAAACATAAAATTCTCAAATGCCACCACTTTTTTGGGTCTCCCAATAGAAGGAAATTCCTTGTCATCCTCTTCATTCAAAAACTTGGGAAAATTATTTCATGGCCAACCGACTGCTGAAATAAATGTGAATGGAGTATAGATAGATGTCCACTTTATGTGTTTCCTTTTCAATTTTGAACCTTTTTTCATTCGTTTCCCGAAATCAAAAAGTCAAAAAGTAAAACGCGAATTTTTGAGAATTTCTGGGGAAGTTGAATGCATTAATATGCTATTTATTGTGAAAAATCTATTTTATAACTAAGCATCGTAAATTGCTCCTTTGCTTGGAATGTTTTCAGTTGAAACAGTCAGGGGAGGAAATTTCTTGATGTCCTTACCACCAAAGAATGAACAGCTCCTATTCTTGTACAGGCTAACATGGTGATTACAGCTTCTAATATCATTGGCATATATATGGCTACTCTGTCTCCTTTCTGTACATTTCGGCTTTTGAGGACATTGGCGAAACGACATACTTCAGAGAGAAGTTCCGAATACGTGATGTATTTTGAGTTCTTGGGATCATTTCCTTCCCTGAAAATAAAGTGATCAAATTATTTGATGATTAATGCACTACGGGGATTTTTTTATGAGATTAAAATGTGATTTTTCGAGTATGCGACTTATGGTGGGTTTACGCAAAGTTTCTTAGAAATAAGATCTAAGAAGTAGGCTCATTGGCCCTTTTTTAGCGAGGCATCAACCACAGACTCTATAAGTAACTTCGGTCCAAGTTACTAACCAAAGAATTTGTTAAATTTCGAACAACCTTGGAAGGGAAATTTCATAATGTTGTAATTTTCGCAAGTGGTTTGAATAATTCAAAGATAATCTAAATGCATTTCTCTTTAACAACATATTGCTTTTATCCTTCCCACATATAGTAATCTAAGTGCGTTATATCAGGTGATAGTGGTGGCCAGAGATAAGGATAAGGACCATTGTTTTGTCATCCACCGGTCCTCAAAAAGTCTATACGAAATATTACATACAATGTTTTGAACATCGCTCTACACTAGCGGCTCAATTCTTCAAGTCAATATCTCTATCTCGTAAAAGTAAGTAGGTATTCGAATTAAAAACACACAACCTTCCACTTAACTGTTACCAGTCAATATTCCATCGTAAATATGAACATTAAAAATTGTGTTTTGTGTTATTTTTTTAGCGCAAAAAGCACTAAAACTCCCATACTCCTGTGTCTGAAATGGTAGTGGTGATACTGTTCTTCATACCAATAATGTCTTTTATGTCTAATCAATGAACCATTCTTGGTGAATTACGATTCATCAATCCAAATGACGCAGTACTAAAAGTTTTCATCTTCTTGAACTCAATTGTGCATTGCTTCACAAAACATTGAATTCACGACAAAACAGTAATTCCATTATATTCGTCCTACACGGCGTTTCTCTGTTTCCTATCCGATTTGTTATCAAAAGAACCAAAATTCCCTCATGAAATTCATTGATGATATTGATGGAGTCTTTTCTGTCTTTTGATGGTGTAGGTAGGCCATTGAATCTATAAATTAAGAGTTTAACGGTTATATCAACAACTCGATTTTACTTGCCATGAGTAAGAATCATATGTAATCTTCATTCTTGAAATCAGGGATCTCATCCGAATCTCTTAGATGGGAATTCCTGATGTTTACCACTTCCAATAATTAATAAGATAATCATTAATCTTAGAAACGTGTTATTTGTTTAATAATTCGAAAATGACCAACTTCAAGCACTTGGTTGTGGGTCATTTTTATTGGATTTTTGGATTACAATCATAAGTCGTTAAATAACAAGTCATATTCCTAACTATCAGAGTGAAGATGTATCCCCTAGACCGGCGGCTGAGATCGATTGAAGGGGCTATCAATTCATTCCATTTTCCTTTGGGTTTGAGTTGTGTTGCTCTGAAGAAACAATGGACTCTTTCTCGACGAGATGGTATTTCTGTTATTTTTTTGAGTGATGGTGGTTTGCTAGTTCAATTAGGCCCAGTTTCATAATCAAATTTAGAGTCACTTTAAGCTTAAACCTTCCTTTACTGTCATTTTTAGTACCTAGGGTTAAAGGAAGCTTTAAAATTAAAGGGACTTTAGGTTTGATTATGAAACTGGCCGTTAAGTTCATAACTGTGTAGATTTCATTCAGCGGGTGACATGTGTTTGAGTTAATTTCGTTTAGCACTATTCTTGTACTTTATTTTTCTTACAGGTTCCAGTGATGTTATCAAATACAAAAATTTTTCCAACATCCGGAACATTATGGGTACAATAATAAGAATTAATTCAGTTGCATACTTGAATTAAACTAGTCATCGTCGATCGTCGGGACAACGAAAGGGAGAACGTTCCACCCAAGAAGAGTAGATGCTGACTATTGTTTCGATATCATTTGACCTCGTCCAGCAACACAATTCCTTCTCCGACGGAAAATGCTTGAAATTGACGTAGCCTAATTAAATACTAGTAGTAGCTTCTGAACTCGCTTCTGAATATTCTCAAATACTCGAGCGCCATCTATGCAACGAGATCTGATTCAATTCTCCCAGATCGGAACCCATACAGAAAAAATGGATGTCCCATATTTCATCTAATGCAGTACCATTGAACTCTAAAGGAAGAAGTTCTTTGAGAGTTGAATGTTCAGTACGCGGGTTTGCTTATTGCAGACAACATGCGTGTAAGAAAAGACGAGGTGGGAATACGTTCGACTTCACGGCAAATTTGATGCCAGCGGTAAAACAATGAAAGACTGATAACGCGTTAACAGGGGGCCAATGAATACAATAATAAGAAAATTATTTCAGATGCATTCAATCCGCCGATATGAATATCAACAGTTTTACGATCTGAATGGAACTAGCCAATTTGGCAACGTCAGGACAACGAAAGGGGGAACGTTCCACCGAAAAAGAGTAGATGCTGACTATGGTTTCGGTCTCATCTGACTTCGTCAGAGCAACAAAACTCTTTCTCCGATTGAAAGCGCTTACTAGCTACGTTCTCCTTTCTCCCTTTCGTTGTCCTGACGACAAATTGGCTAGTTCGATTCAGATCGTAACACTTGTTGACATTCATATCGGCGGGTGGTATGCCCGGCTGTTGAGGCTTTATCGTCTTTCATTATTATGAGTACATTTACTATCAATTGTAGATTGGCAAGAAGAAGAAGTGTCACTTGAATTAATTGCCAAGTTCCTTGTCACATCTCTAACGGTAGCCCAGATAGTTCTACTTTTGTTGCCAGATAGCCAAATCTGATCGTAGTATACTATTTGCTCCATACTCTTTCTTTGTTTATTTAGATGAAAATTTGATGCCTCAGTTGACAGGTGTAAATAATTATCCATCCTCAATTCTCAATCCTTGAATGCATCATCAGGAAAAGAAGACAGGTAAATGGAAATATTCTCTTGAACTCAGAGGTAAATAATTCCATAATGAATCGAGCAGCTCGCATTTCATATGAGAAAAAACGGGAGTCGTCATTACTTGTATATTTAGTTATGCTTTTTATAAATTTTGTCAAACGAGGCCATTTTTTCTGAAGAATATCGTGATCTGAGAAAATTGAATAACAGGAAATATCATCAAACAAATCTGAGAATTTTTCTCACGGTAGGAGCGAAGAATATGTGAATATAGGAACACATTCAAATGGATGATGATTTCCACTGAAATCTCCCAAACTCATGCAATTGACGACCATTTAAATCTCTCCTGATACCGGTAGATTCGGTTGATTTGGAACAGACTGCAACTTGGAACAATTACACTATTACACATTTCTTTGTTTCTTATCATTTATGTGTGAAGGAACAAACTTATAAGATTGTGTAACGCCTCTTCGGTTAGTTCAACAATTAATTCCTGTTGAGTTTGTCGTCACTAGTGCGTTTGAGTAAAAGCGCGTTTTTTGTGGCCCTTATACTTTCTAGTGCCCAGTACATGCGTTTCACTATTTGCATACGTAATTTTTTTTCTGGATACGTGGGATATTGGGACAGTCATGTCATGAAACAAGGTTTACAAATCAAACGGCAACAAATCAAACGGCAACACGGATCTCATTCATTTATTTTGTTGTTCCATAGGGTGACTTGGGACAATGCCGAATAGATACAAGCGGCGTATTGGCAGCAGGAAATATGCCGATTTTTCGCAGGATATTATTATTTACGTTACTTCCACAAAGAAATCACCAAAGAATGAAAGAAGTCAAGGTTCCCTTGTTTTGTTTAGTTTTTTACATTTGAGTTTCAATATATTAACTTTCGCTGAAATAGGGGTTTATCATTTGATTTCCTCACCGAATTTCAACTATATAATCACGATTTATAATTTTTTTAAACTATACACCGTCCCAAGTCATACCTATTTAATTTGGGAGTTGAGAAATCAATGGATTTTAAGTTATTGTGTCCCAAGCCTCCCAAATCGGTATGTGACTTGGTTTATGTGACAAGTATATTTTATTTTTTTTTAAATTTATATCCGAATTCTGAAGCATTGTATAGATCCTAATCAATAGTCTGATTCATTGAGCATATTTAAACATCTTTTTCAGATAAAAATAGGTCACCGTTTTTAAAATATGACTAGTTGAATTTAACAATCGTCACAAGTCGCCCAAATCTACGGTATCGTCGAACAAAATCATAAGTTTCCTAGTTTAGCCAAAAGATAAATGAATAAGTAGGTATTTGTGTGATTAAATACTTATGCGGTTTTTGAAGAATAAAATATCCAACCACCTCGATAGATGAAATTTTCTAGGACCGAATATGATAAACGATTTCCTTGTTTCTAATTATTATTTTTACGATGATGATATTCTGGGTAATTCCTGAAATACCCTTGATATTTTCACATTTCAATTTTCATTCATTCGAAACAGGTAGTAGGTAGTGAAATAGATTTCAAGGGACGTTTCTGTTTAAATCCTAATTTCAATTCATACAACGCACCGGTAATCCAAGAAGTTCCAATATGAAATCAAGTTATTTATAATGACAATCAATATCAGACCTGTGAAGTCACCTTCCTACTAACGTTCGAGACTTTGACCTAATAGCGTGTTCATGTTCAACAAATTTTATCAAACGAGGATTCGTTTTCACAGTAGTACTTCCAGGAGATCAGGAATCACGCAACACTGTAATTCTTCAGTAATTCACGGATATTTCGTGAATGGCATGACTAATCTTCGTGTTGTTTAGTTGATAGTGTATGTATATCTTTGGATTCCCATTTAATATATAAGATATAAGATAATAATTGTTGATTCTTTTTAACTTGAAGAATACTGAATTGAATAATTTTTTATGAAGGATAGAATTTGTTTTTGCGCGATTGTTCCTAGGAATGAGAGAGGTATCGATGTTCAGAAATGTCAATTTTCGAGCTTCGAGCCAAAAAAGCCAAACGATTGGGTTACACTGATTGATGAAGAATGACATACGAGGATCTATTGATATCTAGTTAGCCTAGACCAGTTCCATGCATAAAAAAAAATATTTCGTTTCCATAGCAACGACCAATAACCCATTAGAAGTGTCAGTGAGAAGTTTCAGGTCAAAAAAGTAAACCAGAGTTACGCAATGAATTAAAAGAAAGAAGATGTCCACCGAAATTGTGAAAATCGAAAAATTGGAATATCGAGCCATCATAAAGTACCTGTATTTAAAAGGGTTAAGAGGTAAGCAGATTTACGAAGATGCTTGATACCCTTATAACCCTTGGTGATCAATGTCCTTCGTATGCGACCGTGAAAAATTGGACTGCAAGCTTCAAAAGAGGTAAATTTTCCATTGAAGATGTTGACCGATCGGGAATGCCAGTTTCTGTGTCAGTCCCCGAAAATATCGATGCAGTTCATGATATGATTTTATCAGACCGTTAAATTTGAGCATGAGAAAAATTGCTGCAAAATGCATCCCCAATTATTTGAATGTTGACCAAAAGCGTGAAAGGGTAGAAGCGATCTGTGCTAGATTTGAAAACGGTGTAGACTTGAACCGAATTGTTACTGTGGATGAGACTTGGGTACTTTTCTACGATCCAGAAACAAAGCAACAATCGATGGAATGGCGAGACTCTGGTTCTCCAAGACCTAAAAAGTTTCGTGTCCAAAAATTGCTGGAGGAGTTCTTGCTTCAGTTTTTTGGGATTGCCATGGGGTAATCATGATTGATTTTTTGGATAAGGGAATAACATAAACCGAAGATTACTATTCCACATTACTGACCATTCTACGGGAAAAAATTAAAGAGAAAAGACGCGGAAAGCTATCCAAAAGTGTTTTGTTCTTACAGGACAACGCCCCTGTTATATATGATATAACACAAGAATTGGACTAGCAAATATCTAGGAAGAATCGCCTTATCGCTACATGGCAGAAAGCTAGAAACTAGGAAAGTCTTCCGCAAATACTTTTGGCTTATCGAGAAAGGGTGAACAGTGTAGATAGAATGAGAAACGGTATTGAGAGTGCTTGTGAAATTGTTCATGATAGAAGTGATATTGTCGGAAATTTGACACATTTCACTCTGTATAGTACGAAAATGTGGGGTTTTAAATCAACGATATGTTACCCATTTTACGTAAAAGTTTCTGTTATTACTTATTTTATCACAATGTCAAATCTCTTCGGAAAATATGTGACGAACATAATTGAAGTTTATACAAACTGATTGAAGGCATACAAAATCCAGTTATTTGCATGGAAATTACAAGAGATCAGTATAATATCATAATATGCACTAGCTTGAAGAGAGTTAATATTCGTTATCTTCTTTGGCTGACGTTTGACTACGTTATATCAGTTGTAGATTTCAAAAATATTAACCCGAAGATGAAATGCATATGATGCAGTGGTTGGGAATGGGTATCTCCCGAAGGAATTAATAGATAATTACAAGAATGTTAAATTCTTCAACAAAAATCACCTTGCATCAATATAAGTAAAAGGAATTGAAGGGAGTTTCAAGTTAAGATGAACTTCACCTTTGAACAAAAATTTCACATGAATAAACAATTATCAGGACAACTGGCGTGTGTTTGTGACTATTCATCTTAATACATTGATGTAATAATAATAAAAGACATTTACATTGTATAGGACAAGTGAAATGAAAAATAGAAAAATCCATTTTAGGGATCTTATTCTCCGATGACATTCATCGAAAATCCTGTAGTAAACTATTCGCATTAATTCACTCAAACATAAAATTCTCAAATACCACTTTTTTGGGTCTCCCAATAGAAGGAAATTCTTTGTCATCCTCTTCATTCACATTCTTTCTGATTGTGGAAATATTCAGCTGAAATTTAAGTCGTTTAGATTCAGATGGAACATTAGATATATAAATTCTCTTACATTGAATATGTTCGCTACCGTCTGACGTATTGTGGATTTTAGAATATCATAGGGTATAACTATTTGAAGGAGCGGACCTGAATTCTAAATAGCATTTCCTGAAACCCTGTCTCTTTTTTCAATCACTTTCGGCATTTTCGTAATAAAAATTGATATTAGTTGTGGCAACGGCGTTATGACATTAACGACATTTCATGAGTGCCAACCTAACTTCTTTCTAGTTACAAAAAGTTGAGAAAATTATTTCATGGCCAACCGACTGCTAAAATAAATTTGAATGAATTATAGTTATACAAACTTGAGAAAATTATTTCATGGCCAACCGAGTGCTAAAATAAAAGTGAATGGAGGAACACATAACATTCAATCCAAAAATCGAAATTTAATTTGATCAACAATTATGTCAGATGTATCGAAGTTCGCCATCAGTTCAAGCTTCGTCAGACCTGCCTTTGCATTTGAGGCCTCTTTCGATTTGCCGAATGTTAAAGGTCTCAAGGCAACAAAACAATTATTTTCTGCATCTTTTTCGGCTTCCTCCTATTAGTCATGAATTTTGCTTCTCTTATTAGTTTTCTTTATCTTTTTAGTCTACGTGTTTCTGATAATAAATTCATGTTAATCTGATAGTTTGCGTGGTGGGGCTGGCCGTAGGGAAGAGTTGAAAATGGTGGAAAAAATTTTCGAGCGTGTCAGATTTTGAGAGGATATGTTTAAACTCGGTGTTGCAGACGATTTGATGCATTAATCTGACACTTTTTTCTTAACCTGGCTGTTTGAAGATGATAACAATGCATTTGTTGAAATATCTATATTATTATTTATTTTAATTATAGATGATAAAAATCTATTCAACTTTTGTCTGAAACAATTTTACATACTCTTAAACGTTTTCGAGTTAGAGGGCGATAGGGGCTAGGAGCTTAGCCACACTTGCGAAAGGCGAAGGTCAAGGTAGAATCCCAGTCTAATGTACATTCATAGCCATATACCTCAAAACGTTCAAACGTAGAAAAAATTGCTTCTTTCAAAATTTGAGCAAATGTTATGCTCTACAACTTTTATGATGAATGCGAAAACAATTTGAAGCCCAGTAGAGGAGATAATTCGAAAAAATTGATTATTGTGACCTTTTATGGCCAATATATATTGTTTCGGCTTGCTGAAACTGTCAGATTATATTTTTTCGTTATTCTTGATGATCATTAGTTTCAAATTAAGAAAAAAAGCCACCGTGCTCAAGAATGTACACGTGACTATTTTTTTGCAAGTTTGGCGCCCTCCCACACATTTTCTTCACGCTTAAATTGTCAGATTAAGACAATGTATACTATTCAACATTGTTATTACCCACATATTATATCTTAATCTGATATGCTTGAGTATATACAATGATCGTTTTTTTACTTTTCTGGCTGGCTGTCCTAGACAATTCACCCTATATACAGGTCTTTTTTTTTGGTAGAGTTACTCTATAGGGTCTAAGGTATCTCCCCTTATATTAATCTGACACGCTCGAGTAAATCCTGAATTTGCCTCTTGGGCTCTCCAACTATAAGTCTACTGGGCCATACAACTTTCCCAGTACCTATAGTGAACAATGAAAGTAAAATTTAGAGAACAGATTTTGGAAGTATGCAGAATTGGCCGTTTTATTTTTCTGTGGATAATAGAAGATAGAAGAGCCGACTAGTAGATAAATCCATTGAAAAGTGTTCGTCCACCAAAGGAATTGCACTTTGAGTAACTACGCATCTATTTTTCAAGTCCATTGATTCAATTGACATTAATCGATTTCCTACAATAGCATTTGAATAAATGACTGAGACATTCCGATCTCCCAAGTTCATTCGACTATTATTCTCCATTTCAAAACAAAACCCAACACCATTACTATTTTACTACGAAATAGACCTTATCAATTTCATCGCACTAATTTTGGAGCGTATAAAGTGTTTCATATTCGTGTTTTTGCCATAAATTCATTTCAATGGTATACTCGTATCAATTATACAATTTCATAATCCACGCCCATTGTTTCAGTTATATTCGTATAATTCCAAATGGCATGAATTAACAATAGACTGACCCATTGTTGATATCGTTCTATAATTCGTTTGGTACAAGTGTTCCTTTAAGAGTTGTAGATTAAAATGGGGAAATCTTAATACTCGAACATTTCGTCGATTAAGGTGAAGTTATAGCACAAACGATTCAGGATCAAGACCATCGACATTGGTTGGTTTACGGATGCTACCCCAAATACGTAATTGTGCCACATCTTTGAGCAATAGCCTGAATAACGAACTGATACAGTTACAGATGACGATAATGACGATCTGGAAGAACTAGTAGAGAACAACGAAGAAGAAATGGACGAACCACCAGTAGACGACAAAATAGAAAAACCAACTTCTCCATTTGAAATAAAAGAGATAATCAGAAGCTTGAAAAATAGAAAAGCTCCCGGAAGTGATAAAATAACGAATGCTATGTTGAAGAAATTACCTAGAAAAGGTATAGCTGCTCTCACAAATATTGCAAACGGTATAATGAGGACTGAACACTATCCGGAAAAGTGGAAAACTGCAGAAGTCATAGTGTTCAACAAACCAGGCAAAGATAAAAAATTCCCCCAAAACTACAGGCCGATAAGTTTATTGTCCGCCCTAGGAAAAGTAGTAGAAAGGGTAATCGCTAGGAGGCTTACAGAAGAAACTGAAAATCTGAATCTCATTCCAGCAGAGCAATTCGGATTCAGAAGAGACCACTCAACTGAACAGCAATTACTGAGACTCACAGAATACATAACAGAAGGATTCCAAAATAAACAAGCAACCGGTCTTGTACTACTAGATGTCGCCAGAGCATTCGACAGAGTATGGCATGAAGGATTGATTTACAAAATGAGATATGCTGGATATTCAATGAAACTGTGCAAGTTGATTAGGAATTATTTGAGGAACAGAAGATTCTACGTGAAAGTGGAAGGAGAAAACTCCACAACCAGATATATGGAAGCAGGGGTGCCTCAAGGGTCAGTACTTGGGCCGTTACTGTATAACATATATATTCACGATATACCAAAATCTCCAAGGACTATGCTGACACTATATGCCGACGACACAGGAATCGCAATGCGACATCGCAAGCCAGAAATCATAGAAGGAATATTACAAGAAGCTATAGATGAAATAAATGACTGGTGTATTAAATGGAAAATAAAGCTCAACGGACAAAAGAGCCAAGCGATATTACTGCAGAAGAGGAGACTAAGAACTACAACAAATCTAGAGGTAGATGGAGAAGAAATCGAATGGAAAAACGAAGCGAAATATTTAGGTATCACCCTAGACAAAGGCCTAACATGGAGAAGCCATATCAAACAAGCCGTTGACAAAACCAAGGCAGCGATGAATATGCTCTACCCGCTGATAGGTAGAAAGAGCCACATGGCAAATGAGACAAAATTGAAAATAATCAAAGCCGTTGCTAGACCGCAACTGACTTATGGATCAGGTGCTTGGGGATTCGCGGCAAAGAGCCATATACAAAGAATTCAGGCAACAGAAAACAAGCTACTACGATGTGCCATAGATGCGCCTTGGTTTGTCAGGAACAAACAGATATATCGAGATTTGAAGTGGGAAACCATCACCGAATTTATGGAGAGGAAAGCTGAAAAGTTATTCGAAACAGCGAAGGAACATCCAAACGAAGAACTCAGGAGACTAGTGGACTACGATCCGGAGGAAGACAGAAGAAGAATGAGAATTTACAAAAGGAGACCGCGAGATCAATTGAGGAGAGATTAAAATGAGTTCGAAAACTTATTAAAACTATACTAAGAAGAGATATCCGAAATGGACGAACATGAAAACCCTAGCACGACAATGTGCAAGAAGAAATTAACCGATTAAGGGATAAATGGTTTATAGGCAAATGCCCGGAACCAATAAAAAAAGCAGGTTAGGTTTAGTGGGTCGCGAACTCAGGAGAGTGAGTAACCCCACAGTGTTCCCTAGAAATGGGTTCCTCTGGGCGAGAGATAGAGCCCCGTGTTTTCACGGTCGCAGATTCCCCCTGCTATAAAAAAAAAAGAGAGAGGTAATATAAGGAATATTGAACATATTGTAACATATTCATATTTTATCGTATAATGTGCCGTTTTCGAGTAGGCTGACATTGAAAAATTGAAAAATATCTGCGATATTCGGAAAATAGGCTACTTTGGCTGAATGCAACTCTGTTTGAAAAATCCACAGATGTGTAGTGTCATACATTATTCTGAAGGGAATTTCGTTTATCCAGGGGTGGCATAGCCCATTATGAAAACTTAAAATAGCTATCTATCTATTATCTATTAATTCTCGATAAAAAGATCATATACCCAACTTCTCAACTCATTATAATTATTTGTTTAGGCCGCATCTATTTCATATTCACGTTTGTTGCTGTCCAGTTTGTTCAGAGTGCGAATGCATAAAGGAATGGATCATTTGAGAAATACATATTACATCAAAGACTCGCTGCTCGCGATTTACTTACGTAAACATGCCTCAAAAAAATTTCGTTCATGTTGAAGAGTTTAGAACACACTTTCTTAATTTTGTTAGCAATTGTTGTAATTAGTACAAAAACGAATTCTACACCCTAGAACAGAAGGGATTATTTTATAGCCTCCCCAGAAAATTGCGGATGAAATAACGTAAACTCATAAAAATTTCAGGATAAATTCCAACTCCAAGTGCAGAGAATGTTGACGAATATCTATCATTCATATAAATACATGTTCTCATTTCTCATCATTTAAAATTTAAATATATTCATGAAGTCAAATGTGAAATGTTTCAATAGATGCCATAACAGTCAACTGAGTGAAAATAATCGTTTTGCATTTATTTTCACGTAAGCAATCTCGTTAACCTTCTTGATAAAGGAATGATTCTCAATTTTTGGCGAAGATATTCGCCAATGGGAAAAACGGTAGGTACTCTCCCTGAATACCGCCTTGTGATTTTCGTTTTTTATAACTAATTTTTTGAGCCTCTAAGGGAGGGGGCAGCTGCCCCTCACTGCCTCTCCCATGTCAAGGCTCAAAGACGCATAATTTGTGGATGGGGGCTACTTTTCTGAATTAATGAACATGTTTCATATTTTTTCGTGGTTCTTTTCTCTGGGTGTCGAAGGATTCATAATACCAAGGATTCATTAACGAAAGACATCCTGGAAAAAATGAATTCGCTGTTGTGCAGCTGGTTGCCAAATTTGATACTCATTCATTCATTGCTGTATGCCGTTCTTCTTCTTCTTCTTTATCAGCCACATCTTGTCCACTCATGAACGTAGGCCTCCTTCAAATTTCTCCATGCTGTCCTATCTTGTGCTGTTTGAAACCACCCTATACCTGCTTGCTTTTTGATGTCATCGAGCCATCTTTTCTGTGGTCTTCCTGCGCTTCGCCTCGATCTTCTTGGTCGCCAGTGCACCAGTCTATAAGTCCAATGTGTTCCATCTTTCCGCGCCACATGTCCTACCCACTGCCATTTCAGCTCCGCGATCCGCTCTATCACATCCATCACCCTAGTTTTCTGTCGGATATCCTCATTCCTCTTCCTGTCTCTGAGACTAATCCCGAGCATAACTCGTTCCATTGCTCTTTGCATCACTCTCATTTGATTCGCTGTCTTTTTGGTCATTGCCATCGTCTCCAAACCGTAGGTTGCTACTGGGAGTATACAGGTGTCAAAAGCTCTTCGTTTGAGGTTAATGGGGATGCTTTTATTTTTGAATATATAATTCATTTTCCCAAACCCTGCCCAGGCTAATCTGATTCTCCTTTTCATTTCCGCCGTCTGGTTTTCTTTACCTATTTTAATCGCATGCCCCAAGTATACATATTCCTTCACGTTTTCCAGTTTCGTGCCATCTACATGTATCGTTTCGTCGGTGTTACTTATTATTTTAGTTTTGGCGATGTTCATCTTCAAACCGATCGTCTTCGAAGCTTCGTTTAGTTGTTTTATCATTTCGCTCAGTTCTTGCATACTACTGCTTATAATGACGATATCGTCGGCAAATCGGAGATGACTCAAATATAATCCGTCGATATTTACTCCTTTTGTTTCCCACTGTAAGGTTTTAAAAACGTTCTCTAGTGCTAGAGTAAAAAGCTTGGGGGAGATTATATCGCCCTGACGTACACCCCGTTTTACTTCGATCCTATCGGTTTTCAGATCTTCGTTAATTTTGACGTGAAAAGTTGCGTTCTTATATATGGCCTTTATGAGATTTGTGTACCTTGAATCTATTCTAGCATCATCCATAGCTTGTAAGAAGGCCCAGGGTTCAACAGAATCGAACGCTTTGTGAAAATCTACAAATGCCAAATGAAGGGGTATGTTATATTCCTTTGTCTTTTCTATTAATATTCTTATGGCTTGTAGGTGGTCAGTAGTGCTGAAACCTTTGCGGAAGCCCGCTTGTTCTGCTGGCTGTTATGCATCCATTTTATTGGTTAGTCTATTGGTTATTATTCTGGTGAGGAGTTTGTACATGTGGGATAATAGGCTTATTGGCCGATAGTTTTCTATATTCCCATTATCCCCTTTTTTGAAAAGCAGGACCATTTCTGCATTTTTCCATGTATCTGGGATGTTGCCTTCAAGTAGACATTTATTCAACAAAATTTGTAAGGATCTCTCAATAACCACCGTTACCGATAATAAATCTACAAAGAGACTCGAAAACAAAACTATCGGTGCGATCAAACATATAATTTCTTAGGACCACTTGCGAATGTGTGCCCTCCTGTGACTGAAGGGACCCAACATTGAACTTTAGTTCAATGGGACCCAACCGTGACCAACATATCCTTCCACACATGGCATGGATATTCACCAACCAGATCTGACCGCCGCTGTATTCTTCTCGAGTTTGCATTATAACTGTGGACCAAATACCTCCACTGTGATCTGTCTAACGCTAGTTGTTCCCAATTATGAATGGCATAAAATGATTTAAGGGATTGCTGCAGTATATCCCTAAGTTAATCATCAGCTGTTGGCTGCGATACTGAGGCACATAGGATTATCCGATACGGCTGTGGAACTTATAAGGAGTTATCTGCAAAATAGGTATCAGTATGTGGAGACACTGAAGGGTAGATCAGCGTTGGGATCGGTCGGGGTTGGAGTTCCGCAGGGCTCAGTTCTTGCTCCAATTTTGTTCTGCGTTTATACATTTTTCATCACAAATGGACTGCAGTACTGTGTGGACTTTGAGTACGCCGATGACACGCAGCTACTATTCACTTTTGAATCATCATCGTTGCACCGGGCAACCAGTGAGAT
The DNA here is from genome assembly GCF_907165205.1 of Coccinella septempunctata. Classification (NCBI taxonomy): domain Eukaryota; kingdom Metazoa; phylum Arthropoda; class Insecta; order Coleoptera; family Coccinellidae; genus Coccinella; species Coccinella septempunctata. The sequence continues at coordinate 13,221,719 of NC_058189.1, read as the reverse complement.
CAATGCGGATGTTGGTCGGTTGGTGAAGAATTCGAATGATCATCAGCTTTCCTTGAATCCGATCAAAACAAAGATTCTCGTATTTGGAAAAGACAGCAAACATTTAGAAACTCTATTAGATGTCAGAGTTGATGGTGTCAGGATTCCTGTGGTGAGATCTTCACGAAATCTGGGGGTTATTCTGGACACGGAGCTCCGATTTACCGAACATGTAACATCTTGTGTTCAGCGAGCGTATTCAGGTTTGAAAAAGTTGTATGGTAGTAGACGTCAACTTCCTCAAAAAACTAAAATTTTATTGACTGACTCATTGGTTCTGAGTCATTTCAATTATTGTGACGCTGTTTACGGTCCATGCTTGCGGGTTGTTGATAAGATGAGGATACAGAGAGTGCAACGTTCTTGCCTAAGGTTCATTTATGGCATAAGAAAATTTGAACCAGTTATCCATAAGTTGAAGTGCTGTCAATGGTTGAGCATGGATTAGCGAAGGGAGCTGCATTCCATGGTTTTATTCCATGCCATCATCTGTTTTCGAACGCCCCCATATCTGTACAATAAAATAAGGTTTAGGTCGGACGTTCACAATGTGAATGTTAGATTTAGGGGATTACTTTCACCGCCTGCTCATAGAACATCTTTATTCCTCAGATCTTTTTCGTATTCGATCTATTTTCTGTATAACCGCATTTCTACCTCTCTGAGGTTGAGTAGTCCATCGCGGTTCAAGAGTGAGTATCGAAGGATGTTGCTGAACACAACGAACTGAGACATTTGTACAATTTCTTTTTTTTATTTATTCCTCTGTGTGTGCGCATCCTTGAGAAGCTTATAATGTGAGGTGTGGGAATGATTAACTAGTTTTTTGTTTGGTATCTTTGGACTTACAATAATAACAGTTACACTGACGTAAGTCCTTTTGCAGTATTATTTTTTCTCTTTAATGTATTTTGAAAAATTGTATGATCACTCTGCAATAAATGTATTATTATTATTAATATTATTATTATTAAACCGCTTATACTGGCCTCCTGGTTTCCGGGCTCCCTCTGTGAATTCGCCATACAGAGCTATTTTGGGGAGGCTTGTGTCTTGCATCCCTCGTAACTTGAGTCTCATTTGTTATACAACTCGCGCGCTGCAAACTTTGTGGAACCATCTGATGTGCATCTGATGTGTTGTCTTAGATGACGTTGTTGCGTTTTGATGCTAATGGTTTAGTAGAAAACAAAAAGAGGGTGCATGGAAGAGACGAAGCGAAGGACGTGACTGTCTTAGGTCATGTAGCAAGGGATCCGACTTTTAACACTAGGAAATTGTCCGATGTATTTGGTGTCACTCGCTAAATTTCAAAGCCCATTTGGAAAATTTGCATCTAAAGTTAAAAACTAGGAATAATATCCTTCATAAACTAGCTGGTACTTCATGGTGGTTTTTTCGGCTGCTGAATATTGTTGCCCCGTTTGAGTTAATAGTGCTCATGTGCAAAAAATTGATGCACTGCTGAATCATTCTATGAGAACTATACCTGGAACTATTAGATCTTCACCTATTTTCAATGGTTACCAGTTATTTCAAACATTTTACCGCCTCATATTCGTAAACAGACTTCGGTTATGAACTCCTGGAATAAATTCCAATCCTATCCCGACTCGTTCCCAACCCAATTCTATCCTACATTCCAGAAAATACGATTCCAAGACTGAAGTCGCGTAAACCTTTATGGTCCAACTCTTTCCTTAATTCGAATATAAGGGACAAAGACCTTCGGCAGTCTGAATGGAATAGGTGCACTATTTTCAACAAAGAATTAGTTACTGATCCCTCGAATAGAGTTCCTGGTTTTGATCTTCCCAGATCAGGTCACGCACATTGCAATAGTATGCCTTTCAGGTGGAATTCAGTTGAAAGCCCTAGTTGTGAATACGGGGAACCACAAGAAACCATAAATCATCTGGTTAATCATTGTCCGATTTATAAATTTCTGGATGGTTTTAGAGCTATACATGCAGTTAAAAATGATTAGCGGTGATCAAAACTTCATGTTCGATATCTGTTTTTCGGACGTGTGTTCATTAGTTCATTTTACCTTAACGGCATTGTAAACCGAAAAAACTGTCGGTATTGGTAAGATGAAAATCCAAGATTATTTCGTCAGGTGCGTACTCAGCTTCACCGAAAATCAAATTTTTGGTCGGATATTTATGGAAATCACATAATCGGCCCTCTTTTCATACTCGGTAATCTCACCGGTCAAATTTTTTTAGATCTATTGGGGAACGCTATTTATCCAGCCCTCGTGCAAGTATGGAAGAATGCAGAAGACCTCCTTATTACTTAGCCTTACTATTTCTAGGGTGCACTTGTTCTATGGAAATTTGAGAATGCACTTATATACTAACATTTGTTGTCTCCTAAAAAGAAAATCGATTTTCCAGATATTATTGAGCTACATAAACCTCTCTTGGTTTACCAGCAAACATTTTGTCTGAATCGAGAGAGACACATCTCTATTCAAGCGGAAAGAACTCTTATAAAATAAATATCCACTCACCACAGTAAAAGAAACGGAATGAAGGTGGAATGTTGTAGGTACTGTATAATTGAATGATGAATGATATTCAACCTTCAAGGCAAAAATTATGTAGAACTGAATCTTTTATTCTTTCGGGTATTGAATAATGTCCCCAGAACATTCATTCAACCGTTTCAATCACTGCGACTAGATGATGAGTGGACAATAATTCAAACCACATGAATTTGTAGGTATAATATTAAAGTTAAGTTCACAAACTTTTTTTCGACGTCTAAAGTATTCTATGTATTTATTATCAATTCCAAGAACAAGCGATAACAAATATTAAATAAATTCGATCTTTCTTCTACGGAATACACCATTTCAATTATACTACAAATTTACAATTGCTTTGATACACTTGTAACGTTCTTAAAAATAATCGATAAGCTAAGGTAAATTAAAAACATGGTCCGTCTACTTTTTGGACAAAAAATGAACAACATAAGTACTAAATACCTTTGAAATGTATCGGATACGAATACTCGAGATAAATTCCACTATGCCTCTTTCACTATTTTCGCTGTTTTTTCCTTCGATGGATATTTTGGATCGAACTTTTAGCGTCAAATAGTACTCGATACGATCTTCAATATAAGTCCTCGCAGCATCCCTATTCGAAATCAAGGAGTTGTGCTCAACGAACGATTTTCCACATTTTCATTTTAAAGTCCGAAAATGGAGCTATTAAGTTTTCGGTGGAAAACCCTGAATGTGTAGTAGGACCCTTCATTTATTCTTATACTCACTATACAAATTATACGCAGAACTACAAAAGATATTGTCATGGAATTCATTTTCACTGTAAGTAGCAATCAAGTTCGATTTCTCAAATGGCATGACAATGAATTATCACATTTTTGGATTTTCCATCAAACATTGATGTGATTTCGATCTTTTATATGAATTGGAATATCATCATTTATACATCTAAGTTCATCACACTTTCGTAAAACAGTCAAACAAGCCTAGGATTGGATTAAATGAGATCCGAACATACAATATTTATTTAGAATCTCCATAGTGTATTGTTTTAAAATATGAGATCATGCATGTTCATGTAATATAGAAGTTGTTACCGGTTGAAGTTAACAGCCATTGTCTAGCAGCTATTTGAAACTTAGAAACCTTTGACTATTTTAGTCGGACAGTTTTTACCTTAGACTATACTTAAGATTCGTTCTAAATTCTGAAGTATGTGCCGGAAATACAATTCTTTATACATAAAGGATTTTCAATTTGCTCAAATTTTAGGACCAATTTCAGTTTTCCTTTTAATTTCTGCAAATTAATAATACCTCGGTATTTCATCTTCTAGTCCTTTATAAATATGTACCTCAAATTTGGAACCCTTTATTATTCTTTTTGGAGTCTTCATTTCGAACACCAAGATTGCCCCACCCCCCATTGAAAAGCGATGACCATGAGCAATTTTCCTCATTTTCCTTGATGTAAAATCGTGCTGCGAAGTTCTTGTTGGGCAAACTTTTCTCTATAAATATTCAAAACGATATGATAAAGCAAGTGGAGGTTTATGTTCAACGATGAATTGTTTAATGGCTCTGAGGCACTTAATTATCTTTTATGTTTTATGTAGTTTGTACTTCAACCAGTTAAACAAAAATATTGTCATTAAATTGATGTGGTCAATACTTTGAGAATCCGTAATAAAACTAAAAATTAAATTATATGATTTTCACTAACATAAGTAGTTCAACCACAGCACATGTTTCTTTATTACAGTAGCATCATCAGGTGATAGTGAAACACGTGTCATGGTTAAACTACTCATGTTAGTGAAAATCATATAAGTAATGTTGACTTGGAAATTTGAAAAAGGGAAGGAAGAGAAAGCATGGGAATATGATGAAAAAAATGCATGGTTCAAATATCGAAGCATCGACTATTCTAGTTACTGATATACTTCTAGGAACACTATAAAAAAATTTCTTAGAACACATGAGATCCTAACCCAACAATTCTTGTGATGAATGACTAGATCATTCGTCTGAATGGCCTAAGCAGCCGTGGACATAGAAGAAGAAGAAGAAGAAGAATGACTTGGTCACGACGGTGATTGCGCGGCTACATTTTGTTGTCCCTTTTGTCAAGTTTCATGTGGATGATTCCATCATGGCTTTACCAGAGGATAGAACTGATTAAACTGTCATGTTTTTCAATCACTACCATCAGAGGACAGTTGAGGTTGGGAATGAGAGTTTATTGCCCTTCTTGGACGTCTACGTACACCGTACAAAAGAACAGAAAATCACTACTAATTGGTTTGCTAAAGAAATCAGCTTAGGTATTGTACTGAATTATTTCTCTTACCATGCTACTAGCATGCTAGCTGCAAGATTGTTACCATTGGTAATTTGCTTTATAGAACAATCAACTTGAGTAGCCCCATATATCATGAGCAAAACAAAAATGAAGTAAAACTCATATTATGAGAACATAGGTCCTACCCTAAATCTTTCATTAATAATATCATTCCAAAACTTCTACAAAAAAATGAAAAACAGGAAAGAAAACACAGGCAAACCAACTAAATCATAGTTTGAAGTTTCATATTTCCAAGAACATTCACAAAAGATTAAAAGATCACTTGAAGTGGAGAATAATGAATTAGTATTTTATAACATGAAAACTGTTGGCTCTTTATAAAGGGTGAATCTTTGACTGGTACGAATATTTTAACATTAGATTCTTGAGGTCAGAGAGAAACAGTTTTTTCCTATACCATTTTTTCCGATTCGGCCTTGCTAAAAAGATATAGCCATTTTAAGTTTCATGATAGGCTGTGCCACCCCTGGAAAGCAAATTTCGGTCAAATTACCCAATTTTTAAAATTTCACAGATATTTTTATTTTTGAATATCGAAATTCTTGAAAACGGCACATTATACGAGAAAATATGAAGAATAGGTACTTTTACTTTACAAAACGTTCAAATAGTCATTGAAAAGCGGCCAACTTAGTTTCAAGAGTTGGTTTCTTTGAACTCTTGGTATCTTTATGGTAGGTAATGGTAGGCTCTACAACCGACCATTTCTCAACCAACTCCGGAATAAAACAAGGCTGCGTATTAGCGCCTTTACTGTTCAATATTTTCGCCATAGCTGTATCGATAATTGCTGACATGAGTATGCCCGTAAGAGGTGATGGGATAAGATTCAGATTTGATGGAGGCCTGTTTGACCTGAAGTGCCTCAGAGCAAAAACCCGTACCAAGTTTATCACGGAACAATATGCAGACGACTGTTCACTCATCGCTAGCAGCTCAGAGGATCTACAGATAATGATGGACACCTATAAACATATATACGAAGCTTTAGGCCTTAGACTCAATATCGACAAGACCAAAATCCTGGTAAGTCCACCAGAAAGCCTTCAAACAGATATCAGCCTGGAGAATGAAACTCTAGAACAGGTCGAGCAGTTCAAATACTTGGGAAGCTTCATAAATAATAGGGCTAATCTAGACACGGAAATACAAAACCGTATCAATTCGGCATCACGGTCATTCTGGAAGGTAAAGGACAGAGTGTTTCAAAATCACGACCTCAATCTGAAGACCAAGACAGCTGTTTACAAAGCAGTGGTCCTCCCAACGCTTCTTTACGGAAGCGAAAGCTGGACGCCCTACAGGCGACATATTAAAGAGCTTGAACAAACGCAACAACGTCATCTAAGACAGATAATGCACATCAGATGGTTCCACAAAGTTTCGAATGCAGAAGTCTTGCAACGGACGAGTTGTACAACAATTGAGACTCAAGTAACGAGGGCCCGACTCAGATGGAGCGGCCACATTCTGAGGATGCAAGACACAAGACTCTATATGGCGAATTCACTGAGGGAGCCCGGAAACCAGGAGGCCAGTATAAGCGGTTTAAGGATACACTGCTTCAATCCCTAAAATTAGTTAATGCCAATCATAACTGGGAACAACTAGCGTTAGCGCTAGCGTTTTTATTGTTTTTTCAACAGCCTGTATCTTTTAAACCGAGTTGATTCGGAAACAATGGTACAGGAAAAAAGTGTTTCTTTTGACATCAAGCTATTGTTGAAATATTTGTACGAGTCCAAAACTAATCCTGTATAGTATATTTTTTAATACCTGTGGAATATAATTTAGATCAGGTGTGATATATGGATATATAGATTGTAGTAAAATAAATATGTAATTCTGACTAGACAATATTTATATATTATGTTTTGTCATAGGTGATGTCATTTTGTAACATTTTCAGGCCTGATGAATGAAGCGGATGGAAGTCTGCGAAACGTAAAAAAAAATTTAAGAGTTAAGTTAAAGGTATTTTTCTGTCCTTATCCCGCAATAGCAATTCTTTGATTGTAAACTTGGAGGACACAAATACCATTGTAGAATAGTACTATTTAATAATGCATTTGGATCGTTTCGGAACAACAGACAATCGCTTTAATTTTCAATTCTTGCAAATATTTTGAAGTTCTTAGACTTGTTAGACAGAGTAGAGTTTACAGATGGAAAATGAACATTTCGTGCGAAAACGCTGATTTTTCTAGAACAATATAAGGTGAAAAGAATGAATTGATGATCTGTCTTAATTTAGCGTAGTTCTATTTGTAGAATTTTATCTCACGATCACGATGAACAATACTTTAATGACTTCATTACCATAATCGATACGCTAATGAAATCGGAAAGATAAACTACTGTTCATTATTGTCGAATGAGAAACCTTTGAACAGGAAAAATTTTTTGTTATAAATGAGGAACATATTTTTGACAACGTCCAGCTCAAAAATCACACTTGGGTTGATTGGATATCAATCAAATTTTTCTACAGCTATAATAGAAAACTGGGCCCGTTTTAACGAGAAGTTTCGAAAATACAGATTCGATCAGATTGAAAAGTAGTAAGTATTTGGCTCTACAGGGTGAGTCAAAAATGAGTATCAAGCTTTCTGGGGGTGATAGTGATAGTTCATTGAAAAATAAGTATAGTTTGATAAAAAAAAAAGTTATGGCCCAAAATGCATGTTAAGGGAGATATATCCTTGATATATCTCCCTTAACTATCCTTGATAGTTGATAAACTTTCTCCGACTAACTTCTCAACAGATTGAAGTTTCGTGCATAAATGTATACACGGTGATTCATAACTATTGGGACATAGGCTAAGAGCAGATTGTTTGGACCAGAATATGGCGATAGGACCAAATATATCTCAATAAAATATTGCTAGGAAAAAGATAGAGGGCGTTAAAGTTGAATTTTTTATAAGGGGACAGAATAATATTTTCTTCGAAGTTCGAAAGTCCTTTATTAAAAATTAAAAGAATTAGAAAAGGCATAGAAGTCGGAGGAGGCCACGTAGAACATTTAATTTAAGTTTATTATTTTTAAATTACATTGTTTTTAATTATGCTTTATCGTCGAAATAAATAAATAAAACAAATAGATCGTTACTTCAAATCCCCTTCCGATACTCTGAAGTGTTCAATTGTGTTTTTCTTAACACGTTGACGGACAGTTGCGTCTATAGCCGTCAAGTTCAAGTTCACTATGTGACATGACGGCTTCTAATATTCTAAAAATTACAAAAACATATATTGTCAATTTTCGAATTTCACTTGTTTCTACTGTCCGTCAACGTGTTAAAAGAGGAAGAAAAATATAGATTGAAATTATTAGCAAAAAACGAAAAAAAAAAATTCAACTTTAACGCCCTCTCTCTTTTTTCACAGCAATATTTTATTGAGGTATATTTGGTCCTATCGCCATATTTTCGTCCAAACAATCTGCCCTTAGCCTATGTACCGATAGTTATGAATCACCCTGTATAGTTCAAATACATTTTTTTATTATACTTCAACATTTCTGATGTTATAAAGGACTGTTTTTAGAGGGTGAGTCGTGATTTTTTTGAGACCACTTCTTTCGTTGTATTCGTTTTGGTGAAAAAATAGAAGCATTTGTTGGAACGAAGAAAATTACATGAAAAAGGTACTCTTATTAAAATTTTTTTTGTATTTGAATGAGAGAGTAAGAGAGGCAGAGAAATTTTTTTAATTTTATCAACTTTGGAAGGATGTATCTCCCTTGATATGCCTTTTGAGCCATAAGTTTATTTATCAAACTGTTCTATCACCCCCAGAAAGCTCGGTACACATTTTTTTATGCGCTTTTCATCAGAAGTAGTATTTTCAAAATAATGTTGACTATAATATACTTAGGAATTAATGTAACATCTATATTATCAGTGAACAGCATGATCATTTTTAGTTTTGTTTATTTCCTTTCCATACAGGTACATATATGTTTTGTAGAGATGGATGCCTAATTATTGATCCTTGCGTTATTTCTTTACTCTTCTTAATACCTTAAAAAAATTAACCTTTGAAAAAGAAGTGAAAATTTCCCTTTATTTTAGAACGCCGGTTTAGTTTGCAGTTTGGCAATAAATAAGTGCAGGTACCTATGATTGAAGCGTATTTATTCCACTAACAAATACTAAATATATATCAAGTCTTAGGAAGAATACAAGCACCTCCCAAAACTTTCGATCAAAATTCTCTAATCGTGATTTCTCTAGATGTTTCAACCTTCACCTCGTAGGCGTAGACAAATAAGTACCAGGGTGGACATGGCCACCCCAGAATTCTTTGTGGCAGTACACTCTAGATACTGAAATCGACATCATTTTCAAGTTCGAAAGCATAAAACTACGCAGAGCTTCTCAGGTCCCATCAAAAAGACAAAAATCCTGACTACGCCAATGTTCACCTCATTCAAATCCACGAACTTAGAGAAATTCTTTCTATTGTTAACGAACTGCCTTGAACTATTACATCCTAGCTAGCCTGTGTAGAAATTTACTTAATGCTATTTTTCTTCCATACCGATGATACTAGATAACAAAAACAAAGAATTCAGAAAAAAAGACCTAAAATATTAAGTGTCAGGGAGTCGCCCATTTTCCTGATTTGTTCTAGGTTAGGTCTAAAATCACATCAAGAAACGGGAAAAAAGCCACCCTCTTTTGCTTACCTACCTTGAATCTAAAATATTATGCAAGGTGTATATGGATAGTTGCGAAAAATTTAGGGGGTGAATCTTTGTCAAAATATAGGGTGGGTCTTTCATAGAGACTTTTCTTTTTGAGCTCCCCTGCTTAGTTACAGCCCTCGACACATGGCGGTCAAAAAGCAGTTTCTAATTTTTTTCTCAAAAATGAAAAAAAGGGGTAGAAAGCCACCCCCAAACATTGTTTCGCAAGAAAAATTTTTCCATATTCATATTTTACAATAAAAAAATTCATTTTGGATAACTTGGATCCATTTTTAACGAAAAATGTCTCTCGTTTTCTCTTGCAAAAATTCTAGGTTTTTGAGAGAAATAAATTATTATCGTCATGATAGGAGTTGAAGAGGCTAGACTTATTTCCAAACTAGAATTTATTCAGTAAGCAGGTGTTATTTTGTTATGATAACTAATGAACTAATTCATTTAATTATGCTTTTTTGAAGGTAAATTGTCCCGAAGGGTGAATGCTTTTGGTTGTCCTTAAACTAAAGATCATGTAAAGACAACCTATTTTATTCTGCTTATTTTTCCTATCTTGTCTATGATTTATTGAAAAAAATCAAGTTTTAATTTCCGAGAAAAATATCGAATGTATCGAAATTTTGCAGGATACCTTTTTTTCCAGAATTGAATGGGAAACCATAAGAGAATGTAATTTTTCGAAAACCTATCTCACGAAAAAAATTTTTGAAGGAAAATCATAAGGGGTTGTTATTTTCAACCACTAATAATAAAATTATGAAATCTAAAAAAATTGTGTGAGTAACATATACTTAGTGCTTCATAATATGTATAGTATTGTGACTCAGTGTTTTTTATAACCCGTAAAAAAAATTAAAATCTGTCAACTCATCATCGTCTTTCAAAGGCTGTATCTTGGAAGGGAGGTAGATTTCGAAAAAAATTTATAGGAACTACCCCTGCTTATTTTCATCGCGCAATCATTTCCCTAAGTCCTTCGTATTTGTTTGCAGACACCCTGTATAGCACTCTGTACATCTTTTTGTGTGTAGTTGCCTCGTAATTTGAGTTTTCCTTACAATGAAAATCGAACTCAAACATGAAAAATCCATCTCCAAAACAGATACTATTATCTGATTCGTCCACCTTAGAATACTCACCAATAGAAAGCGATTTTTTTCCCATTTCCGTTCCGAATATTCCTGTCAAGCAGATTATAGGAGATGTTCGTGGTTGCGCCGTCCAACCACTTGGTGAAGACGGGACCTTTCCTAACGTCGAAATTGAATCGGTTGAAGTTGTCGAAATCGATCGGCTTTTTCCAATAGAAATTGTCCGCAATCTCTCCCCAAAACTCGGACGGATTCTCGATCGACTTCTGGTACATCTGCTTGTACTGAGCCGGGCTGCTGACATAGCAGCTCTTCGCGATGTCCGGATCCGGAAGGAAAACCAACTTTTGCGACGGCATCATTCGAAACTCAAACGGAGGCAATATTATTGCGAAGACATGAACGAACCGACTGGCTGTCTGATAACTCTGATATGGGAACGTTCGCCTGACTTTTCTTTACGTCGGCGCAAATTTCTAATCATTATCCGTCGATGGTGGAATACGAGCTTAAGATTTGATAGCTGAAATGCCCTTCATTATCATGGACACCTAATAACAATTTACTTTTCACATTGTAATGACGAAGGCAATAGGCAAGAGCGTGTATTGGTTTCGACCTAGTGATTAAGAATCATTTTTCAAGGTCGGAAATGTGTTGCAGTTCCTTGTACAATCGATATCAACGCACAACAACCGGAATTCGACAGAAATTGTAGGAATGTGGGTCAAGGAACTATCAGCTCTTTTTGAAAGGATGACTAGTGGTTTTCCAAACATTTTTTCGATTCCAGGTAAAGAATGGGAGGGAATTTTGGGAAGAGTTGTGGTTGAAAACTATTACGATTAATTAATAAAATAGAATTTCCGATCAACTCTCACTTGATGAGGAAATCCAGAATGAAAAGATGACTCGAGACCACAACCGATATTCATCTACGAAAATTAAAGTAACACAGGAAAACAGGCCCACAAGTGTTATCGAGTTAACCTCAAAGCCTCACTGAAATTATCGCAATTACAGCAAAATTTTCGAATTTCTTTACGCTTTGTCATTTTCTTTAATGGATAACGATCGCAATAACTGAACATTTAAAACCAGATCTGGCCGAAAGATATGTCGGTTTGTGAGCAATTCAAATTTCAATATTGGAGGGATTTCCATATAATTTTATTCACGAAAATATGCAGAAAACTATGATGCTGAAAGTGTAAGAACTAGCAACATTTACGAGCAAGAATTTGAGGAAGGCTGATTCTTCAATATATGATTCCTTGGAGTCTGAAACGACACCACTGCCAGCTGATGGTGCGCAGCGCTCCTTTATAGGTAAAAAGATGAAAAAGAACTAATTTTAGGAAGATTTATTTTTGTTACATCTATACTTTGGAACACAATTGAGAATAATTTTTTGGCAGATTTTTTGGCCGTTGCTAAATGCCTGGCATCATTTTTGATGAAGCAAATAGTGAAATTTCAAACCATTTCAGGAAGGCTGCACGTTCGATATTATTAATATATTCAAAAGTAAAACCTAAAATTGGCATATAACGTGCCTTCAAAAAAATTCGTCGTCAAGTAGGCTATGAAATTTTTAACGTTGATATTTTGTGCCTGAACGTAGGTCTTTTCTTGAATTACTTACTTACATTACTTCAATGTAAACAATGATGACTTTAACCTACACATCGTAATTTTGCATGAGAAGTGGAAAGGCACTTTTAAGGAAAAGTTCATTTCGCCTAAAGTGCGACAAGCATTTCATCCATTGCGTCAGATCAAAAGAATCCAAAAAATCTGAGGCGGTTAGAAAAATTCTGATGTCCACTATTTTCATACGACATGAATTTTGAACGGATCGTGGTATTATGTTTTTTTTTATAAAAAGGTTCTACCTATTTCAGTAATATGAATAAAGCACAGTAAGAATCTCAATATGTTTATTAATTCTCTATAAATATTGAATTGATTCGGTCATTACTGGAAATCCAAGACTAAACTAAAGAACTGAATCACATGAAAGTAAATATAGGACAATTTATCAAAACTCAATTCAGCTATAAAAAGGCATGATGCTTTTATTCATAAAGTTCTACTGTTAAAGCTCCATAAAAAAAGGTCCCACATTTTTGCCATTAACTTATGCATATCGAACTCCAATTTTTTCTGGATGCTGCAAGGATAAGTAATCAATCTTTTCAAGTTTTTGATAACATGTAATATTCATGAAAACAAACTGATGTCTTTCATTCAAAATTGTGTGGCATAAAATATGACCACAGATACTCCCGCAACTTGAGATAAAACCCGAACAGAGGTTCGTGGAGTTTCTGTCTTCTGTCATCATCGTTCATTATTGCTGAATAACCATGAGGTTTTCTTCTTTGGTCGAGCAATACTTTTTTTTTGCTTGAACATACCTGTTCCGTCAATGCATCGCAAAACAGTACTTTCGAAAGATCGTTTTTTTCAGCAACATTAGGATATACATTGGGAATCTCGCCAATTTTGAAGTACGATTCAATAATAAATGCTTTTTACACGTCCGTAAAAACCATATTTATAATTTCCTGATTATTTTAATTTTTCTAACTTGACAGTTAACCTGAAAAATAGTACAGCAAAAGCTAAGAATTATGTTTAGACACAAAATACCGACGTTCAAAATTCCATAGCCTACTTGACGACGAATTTTTTTGAACGCACGTAATAAATTCGGTTTTTAATAGAAGGCAGACTCAAATTTTCAAAATACTACGTTATCGGACAGGGAATATGCGAAGTGAAAGATCGCAAAAGAGTCAAGAAATCATTTCAGGAAGGCTGAATGTTTTAGTCTTGAATATCTGAATGATATAATATCGATATTTCAGCCTTCAAAAAATGGTTTAAAGTTGCACTTTTAACTATTTCTATTAAAAATAATTACTGAAATAGATCCTAATACGACCCTAGACCGTTTGTAAGCTGAATTATCGCAAAGCAATGGGAAAAACCTTATCTCCTGATTCGACCATGTGGTTTCGTATAGGATATTGGCTCGTTCGATATTTTTATATACGTGAAAATGGAAACTTAGGATTGCCGAATTGTTGTCATTAACTTACACGATTTTATGAAATGGCTCATTTCGATACACCAACTGACAGAAGAGACTCAGGACACAAGTGCAAAAAATAGAATAATACTGTACATTCGTGACATCATTGTGACACGATTTCTTTCTTTTAAAAATTGTAGTTCATTATTGTTGAAAACTATACCATTCAGAGAGTTACGAGTTCATTTTAAGCATCACTAGAGTATGTTCTAACAGTTAGAGAAGTCAAAGTTGCCAGTGCGTACTGGAAATTCTATGAAATTTTGTCGAACTTCTAGGGTCATCTTGGATATTTTATATAGACAATTTTTGGTTGAACGACTTATTTTGAGTTCTACCTTCTGTCAAGAAAAATCCTCACCCTTGAAAACACACCCTGTATTGAAAAATCAGCCTTCCTAAAATTCTTGTTCTTTCGACGTTGCTAGCTCCCATACTATAAGGAATTGAATGATTCGTTCTTGTATCACATCTTCGTCAATTTTGCTAAAAACGGTATGCCATATATATGCCATTAAAGCTAAAACAGAGGCTCAGATGCTTTGAAAAAATGTTGTGAAATAGTAATTTCATTACCTTTTACCAAGGATAGCCATCTAGTCAAAAACTACGAACTTATATTGCCAGTCATGCACTTGCAGTAATATTATATAATTACAGGGTGTCCCAGAATTAGTGGTTAGTAATTTACCACCGTATTCTACGATCACAAGTATTGGAGAAGGTTCAAATAATTTTGTTGGTTTGTTTTCCGACGAGCTTCATCCGAGGCTTTATCCCTTCGAAAGTATGACCTTTAAGAAGGTATTAATTTATTTTCTCTGGAACGTGTGCAGCTAAAATCATGAAATTTTTGGTATTATTCTTTTTGGTCAGGATCTTAACCTAGGAAAATTGCCAACAAGTGTTTCAAGGGTAAGTTCACAACTGATTTTGCGTACCTCAATATTTTTCAATTTTACAGGCGAGACAAAATATAAGTAGACAGTTTTTTGCCGAGGTGCATATTACATTTTTTCGTCGACCTGACATACCTTTATGAAAGTAAAAAGTTACCTGTTTTATGGCCTTGTGTAGGTGTCGGTAATTGCCCATTCCCTGAGCTCTGAAGAACTGTTACTGATATCCATATGGCTATCACTATACCCATTCTTGATTAAACTGAACACTAACATTCGGACCACGTACCTACTCAATTCACTGGTAAAATCTAGCATTTTTCGTAAAGAATTAATTTGACAACATCAAATGAGAGTTATTGTCACAGGCACTTACGTTTCATCAAATTCTGTATTCACGAAATTGATTCAATCGCCCCAGGACCTAATATATTGCTTAGTGATGAACAGCCGGATGAAAAGTACTCGCCTTCAAAAATAGTCTACTTTTTGTTCGGAAATTAGTGCGTAAAATGTTATTTTTTGTTCAGGTCGACGAAAAAGTTCATTAATGCCCGGTTTCTAAGCTCCATTCATCGGAAGTTAATCTGTTCGATAAATTTAATGGACCACTAACTGGTAATATCAGTTGCTCGTGAAAAGAAACTCCCAATAACCTTGGATTAAGTTAACCCATCGACGATGGGAATTTGACGTTATTGTTTACAAGTATTTAACCTTACCCTGGTAAACGCCTTTCTAGTGTTAGAGATTTTTAGTACTTACCTAGTGATGGAAGGATTAGTGAAAGGATACCGGATGGATTAATCTCTAGAAAACTACCAGTTATCTGATTGACAGTTGTTAAAACATTGAAAGTGACCTCAGAAACACACCCAATATTATCGACAGTTTATCTATTCGTGAAAGTTATCGAACTAATAACTAAATAATGGTTTTTGAACAAGATCAGTAGAAACCGGGCATGAATGAATGAATCGCAAACGTTTCCTGTCTTGAGTTAAATTGAACTAGGTATATTTGCATTATCAGCTGAACTCCATCATCCTAGATACAGGAACAATGGAGGAAAAAATAATAACCACACTCATTTTCTTAATATTTTATTATCGATAGACATAGATGACGCTCTGAGATCCACCCCTACGGCAGCTATGGAGTGTCTGCTGGGCTTACCTCCTTTACACCTCGTAGTTACGAAGACAGCTCTTAGAGTTTGGGAACAGGGACGATGGCGCGATGGAGGACTATTCAGGGGGCACGCTAAGGCTCTTAAGATGGTGAAGGATGCCAAGGCATTCCTTCTCCATAGAGGGTATCGCGCGGGCACCAGCTTCTACTTTGCCGAACCCTACAGAGTAATTGTCCCTTACAGGGACTTATGGTCTACACCAAACAGGCTTCTTGAGCCTGAAGGTCCCACCGATGGCTCTGTGATGCCCACAGGGACTGGAGTGGGAATTGTGGGACCTCGTTTCAGTCTGTCCATCCCCCTGGCGAACGATTGTACCATAATGCAGGCTGAACTGTATGCTGTTTTAGCCTGCACACTGGAGAATATTTGCAGAGGATACTAATATTATAACTTATTGTAGCAAGGACCGGACGGTCCAATGGCTACTGCATTTTCGACTTACCTTAAAACAAAAACACCTCTTTGTGGAAAATTGATTTTCGTTCTGCGCATTCAAATTTTTTGAAACTTTTTCTGAAAGCATTAGCATTCATTAGCCAGATTATTGTGGGTTATCCTGGAGAACTAGATATATGGATCGTCGACTTTTTCATGGAACTTTTCCAGCTTTACAAAATTGTTATTGATAATTTTTCTCCATCTTTTATAGCTTTCTCAGCGTTAGGCTCAAGAGAAATGGACTCATCCCGACATTTTCAATAATTATCGTCATATTCCAAAGGAAAACCCTTACAAATTTTACACCCAAACCTTTCTCTTGATCATTCGATCTATCTATTGGTGAAAATCGCATGGAAAATCGTTCAGTAGTTTTTGAGCTTAGGTATAATTACGAAAAGACAGACAAATGCAGAATACAAATGTAGTGACTAAGATATATATTAGTTTTATTGTAAGTTAAAGCTTTTCATGGCACTCTTTCGGTTAGTCTGCATATTTCACTCAGTGATGTAGTTCTCAAAGTATGTTCAGCCTTGGAAGAGACCAGTAATAAAGGTCGAAACGTTGACATTTCATACCGGAGTTTCATTTCCCCAGTCCTAGCCTCTACATGTACCTACACAATATACATATACCTTTATGCTTTTTGAACTGACCACTGGAATAAACAGTGTAGACGCTCGATAAAAAAGAACAATTCATAAAATACAAAGAAACAATTATTTTGATAATGGCTTCAATATCATTTGGCATTTTATGAACTCCAAACGCCATACTTTTTTATTATACTACATTCTTTGTTAACAAGCTCACATCTTGAAAAAGGTTATTCTGTTTTGCTTCGCCATTCAATTTTAGTGGGACCGAACACTAAAAACTTTATGAGATTAGTTTTATTGTCATAATGCATATGTAGTTGTATTCCTAGACATTTTTATGCACACATACAGGGTGCCCGAATGAAAAAGAGCCCAGATATTTCTCATATTAAAATGATTAGCATTCAATGAAATATGTTCGATTATGTTCATATTGGAAAGACAAATCCTAAAACCTGCTACTATCTGAATGGTGTTCCGGTGACATCTGCATCTGAGATTTGCGACATTGGAGTGATCGTTGCGGATGACCTCTCTTGGACTTCTCACATCAGGAGTATATTGCCAAAAAGGCGAACCAGGTCTACTATATGATTCGCGAAAAGCCTTATTTTCTGGTTGCTCTATCAGTGTTTGTAAAGTGCTCTATACCACGCATATCCGCCCAATTCTTGAAAATGTTGGCCCGGTGTGGTGTCCACAGTTGATTAGAGACCAAAACCTCTTGGAGTCGGTTCAGCATCGTGTGACAAGGCTACCCTACCTGGCAGCGTCCCTCTTACGAGGAGAGGCTCAAACTGTTCGATCTGGAGAGTTTTTTGTCGCGACGTACTCGAGGTGACTTAATAGTCACATATCGTGCACTGCACAACTTGTTCAGCTGTGACTTATCGAACCTATTTCGATTAAACATTAACAACTTGCGAGGACACCAATAAAAACTTTATCGCGAGAACTTCAAGTTTTCTGCTAAGGAATTCCTCCTCAGCAATCGCTGAGTTTTACTTTGTGGAACTCTCTGCCGGAAAGTGTTGTTTGTGCTCCGTGGGTTAACTCGTTCAAGAACAGTTATGATCAATTCATTGCGCGACGTTGATATGTGTTATGGTATTATTGGCTTTTTTTCAGGAGAATATTTTTTGTTTGTTTTTTTTGTGACACCTTAATTGTAAAGCATTTTTGTTGCAGTCACACATTACTTTATATTGTTTTCTGAGATTTATAGGCTACGGCCTCTTCTCTTTTTGTATTCATAATAATAATAATAATAAATGTTAGTAGCAGAGGAGTGCATTATACTAAAGAAGGCTAAGAAGAGACATTAGAAGACTGACGGAGTACTTGAACGGGAATCGAGGAAGAAAGGTTGTGACAGCTGCCAAAGAGAACATGGATAAAAACAGGGCACACACAGAATGAGAGACGGAGAATTCTACAGCTCACCATTGCCTCGACACTCTGAAGCAAAAATTAAGTATGTATGCAGAACGCCTGAGGAGATATAAAAGCAATTATAGCCGGAAAAGAGACAATAATTCATTCGAAAAGTCGGAAGAAACTTTCTACCGGTCACTCACATCGTCGGATGGAGAAAATGGAAGGTTACCACAAAGGGAAGCCATTGAACAATTCTGGACCGAACAGACAGACCATGCATAATAGGCTGCATGGTCTGTGGTGCGAAAATTGTCCATAATTGTTATTATTATTATTATTATTATAATGGAGATACCGGATGGATTGAAGAGGAAAAATCTGAAGCTATAAAATATGAGCCGATGCAGCATGACATGATCACAATTGAAGAAGTCGACTGCTTGCTAAGCTTTCACATCTTGGAATCAGGGGAAGTATACTTGCTTGGATTAAGGCTTATCTATCCAAATTAATCCAAACTTTTCGAGTTAGGGTTAATCGCTCTCTCTCCGTACAAGATGTGCCTTTGACATCTGGTGTCCCCCAGGGTTTCGTTCTTGGCCCTATCTTATTTTTATTATTCACTTCCGATCTCCCCAGATTGCTCCACTCTGCTTGTTCTATGTTTGCAGATGATACTAAAATTTACAACTTTCCTCTTTCTAACTACGATACACTGCAACGTGACCTGCATGCAATTAGTGTTTGGTGTGACAACTGGTTACTGCCCTTGAATGTGGATAAGTGCTGCGTGCTCCATATCGGTAGGAACAACCCGAGAAGAGGGTATAGCATCAGTGGTGTAAAGCTAGGCAGTGTATCAAGTCATTGTGACCTTGGTGTGACCATTACCGAAGATCTACGTTGGTCAAATCATATTTCCACTATCACTGCCTGAGCCAGACAGATGACTTATGCCATCCAGAAGTCATTTTGTGGATGTGACGTTGACACCCTGAAACTTCTTTACACCAGCTACATTAGACCAACTTTAGAGTATGCTGGCCCAGTTTGGTGGCCTTCCACACGTGCCGATGAATACCGTCTTGAGTCAGTGCAGCGTTGGATTACTCGAATACCATTCGGAATAATTCGTCCTTCCTACGAGGACAGGCTCAATATTTTCCGATTGACATCCTTCCTCTTTCGACGTGAGAGGGGCGATCTAATATTTTCGTTCCGAGCGCTCCATGGTGACTTCGGAGATCGTATTCGTGGCCTATATACACTTAATTCCAACAATTTGAGAGGACACCAGTTCAAATTGCTTAAGGACAAGTTCGTTACCCCATAACGCGACAGTTTTCTAACAAACAGAATATTCGAGAGATGGAACCGTTTGCCGAGTAACGTGATTGATGCTAGGACTGTCAACGGATTTAAGAATGGACTGGATCTTTTTGGAGCAAGTTCTACTTTTACTTTTGTGTGAACTTCGTTTTGTAAATTTCTGTCTGATTTTATAGGAAATTTCCTCTACTCTTATACTTATGTGATAATAATAATAATAATAATAATGTCTGGCCTGCCTGGCAGCTATCTGGTAGATGGCCTGCCGGGTAGCCATCGTAACGACGTAGACGGTGCAGCCAGCCACGCCTGCTGTCCGCATTCCCATTCCTTTTTCCTCTCTCTTTCACATCCTTTATAGGGGTGCTCTTTCTGCTCTCATTTCTCTACCCCTCACCCAAACCGAGAAAGGGGAGCACAAACCCATGAAAATGGTGATAACGAGAAGCCTCGGAAACAAGTCGCTGCCTGGGGATCGTCAGGGCATGTCTGGAGCCGGCGCTGGACATGACAGCATGCGGGACGTCGGTGGCAGGATGTTGAGGAAGCGGGCTCCTGCTGCAAAAGAAGCTACAGCTCCAAAGCAACAACAGCAACCAACGAGTCCAATTCAATTGCCGACTCGAACCGCTGAAGGTGCTGCGCAGGATATTCAGCCAGTGCTCACCCAAGCGGGGTTAGTTAGAAAGCGCATGAAGTGGACAACGTCCATGAATGAAACTATTGTGCGCATATATAACTCCATCACGGGACTAGGGCAGAACACGAACAACTATAGGAAAATGCTCCATGAGGAATTCTGCAACGCCTACCCAAATCTCAATGTCACTGAACAACGAGTGGCAGACCAGTACCGCGTAATTCTGAGAAATGAACTCATACCAACGGCCCGAATCGACGCAATTAAACAAGAACTTCAGCGTCCGCCTGCAATAGAGAATAATACCAAC
Organism: Coccinella septempunctata; assembly: GCF_907165205.1. Lineage (NCBI taxonomy): Eukaryota > Metazoa > Arthropoda > Insecta > Coleoptera > Coccinellidae > Coccinella > Coccinella septempunctata. Next base: position 13,201,104 of record NC_058189.1, on the reverse strand, counting down.
ACTTCTGATGAAATTCACATGCCTGGGCAACAACAGGCAGAAGAAACTGATACTGAAAGTCCATCTTGCAACGCAAGTGAGCCTGAACACCAGGACGATAGGGAAGAGCTCCACCGACAAGTTGACTCTGACATGAGGAGATACTTTGCCGAACTGGAAGGAACAGATCCTCTTCATCGAGTAGCACCTCCACGACTCAATACATCCAAGAAACTGTCACTTATAATTGACATCTTGAATAAGGACTTTTTACCTGAATACCTACAGAACGGAAGTTCATTGGAATATCTGCATCTAGTTTTTCACTGTGCAGCGCTAACGACAGCGAAAACCATAGGGGCAAAAATTCGCCGAACGAACAACGATGGTCGAAAATTGCACAAATTACACGCGCCAGCATGGCAGAAACGTCTTCAACACAAAACAGAAAGACTAAGAAGAGACATTGGACGACTGACGGAGTACTTGAACGGGAATCGTGGAAGAAAGGTTGTGAAAGCTGCCAAAGAGATCATAGATAGAAACAGGACACACACAGAACGAGAGACGGAGAATGCTACAGCTCACCATTGCCTCGACACTCTGAAGCAAAAATTAAGTCTGTATGCAGAACGCCTGAGGAGATATAAAAGCAATTATGGCCGGAAAAGAGACAATAATTCATTCAAAAAGTCGGAAGAATCTTTCTACCTGTCACTCACATCGTCGGATGGAGAAAATGGAAAGTTACCACCAAAGGAAGCCATTGAAAAATTCTGGACCGAACAATTATCAACGAAACCTCAGTTCAATGGAGATACCGGATGGATTGAAGATGAAAAATCTGAAGCTATAAAATATGAGCCGATGCAGCATGACAAGATCACAATTGAAGAAGTAAAATCAGCTATCAGAAGACTGCACAACTGGAAAGCACCTAGGCCTGATGGATTACAGAACTTCTGGATCAAGAAACTTTGGATCATGCATGACAAATTGACCTCCGCAATAAACGATGTCATTGAAAATCCTGAAAGAATGCCAGTATTCCTTACACATGGCACAACATACCTGTTACCTAAAGACCAAAGGAATACAGAAGACCCATCCAAGTACCGACCAATCACATGTCTTCCAACGATGTACAAATTAATCACATCGTGCATTTCAAACCGAATTCACAACCATTGCGAAAGGAATAACATCATCGCCATGCAACAGAAAGGATGCACCAAAGACAGCCGAGGGTGCAAAGAACAACTAATAATAGATTCAGTTATCTGCAATCAAGCGTTCTCCAAGCGAAGGAATCTTTACGCTGCGTACATAGACTACAAAAAAGCATTCGATTCTATACCTCACGAATGGCTCTTGACGATCTTGAAGATTTACAAGGTGGATCCCAATATTGTTAAGTTCCTGAAAAACGCCATGTCAACCTGGCGTACTACGTACTAGTCTTCAAATGAAAGCAGCAGATTGCTCCATTACAACAGGACCTATTCCAATAAGACGCGGAATTTTCCAAGGAGACTCGCTGAGCCCTCTGTGGTTCTGCATGGTCCTGAATCCCTTGTCTCATAGATTGAATTCTAAGGACTACGGATTTTCCATCAAGAGCGGCAGTAGAACTATGATGAAACTGAATCATCTTCTTTACATGGACGATTTGAAACTCTTCTCATCTACCAAAAACCAAATGCAACAGATGCTGAAAATGGTGGAAGGATTTTCGGAAGACATCAAAATGAAGTTCGGACTAGAAAAATGTCGGCTGCTAAACATAACGAGAGGGAAAATAGAAGATGGTACGTTCAAACTCAAAGAAGGTGCAGAAATTGAAGCATTAAAGGAAGGAGACACATACAAGTATCTAGGCATAAAACAGGCTAGAAAAATCAATCAGACTCAGATGAAGAAAGAATTAACGGAGGAGTTCACCCGAAGATTGAGGAGGATAATGAGAACTGGTCTTAACAGTAAAAACCTGATAAAAGCGATTAACACCTACGCTTGCTCGGCGCTGAGCTATTCATTTGATATTATCTCTTGGACGACCACCGATTTAGCAGCTTTACAGAGAAAAATAAGGACGATGCTGACTAAACACAATAAACATCACCCCAAAAGCTCAATAGAAAGGACAGAGCTGCCACGACATCTTGGGGGTAGAGGAATTGTTGATTTGTCCAACCGTCTGTCCCAGGAAATTGAAGGACTTCGAAAATATTTCTAGAGCAAGGCAGCTTCGTCAGAACTCCATCGAGTAGTTTGTGTTGCTGATAGTTCTACACCATTAAAGCTACAACAGGATCACTTGGAAACCGTCGAACACTCTGCAGCAAGTAAAATGCAGAAACTGATTGGCAAACCTTTGCATGGGAGGCACCAGAACGAGGTCAACCATGATTACGTCGACATATCTGCGTCGAACTACTGGTTGACTTCCGGAAAGTTGTTTCCTGAGACAGAGGGCTTCATGCTCGCCATCCAGGATCAGGTGATTCCAACAAGAAATTACATGAAATACATCGCCAAAGATGCCTCAGTGGCGGACGATAGCTGTCGGTATGGCTGTGCGACACATGAAACTATCCAGCACATCACCGGGGGATGTCAGAAGTTCGCTGGCACGGAGTACAAGAATAGACATGATGTTGTTGCCAAGATTCTTCACCAAGAATTGGCACTAAAACACCAACTTCTAACTTCGAAAAAGGTTCCTTATTACAATTACCATCCGGATGCTGTGCTGGAAAACGAACATCACAAGCTCTACTGGGATCGCACGGTTCTCACAGACCGGAAAATAACTCACAATAGACCAGACCTCATATTGCTCAACAAGGATGAGGACAGAGCACTATTCATCGATGTGGCGATTCCAAATAATAACAATCTTTTAGATAGGCACACTGAAAAAATTTCAAAGTACAGAGATCTCGAGGAGCAAACCAGGAAACAGTGGAAGCTGAAAGATGTCAAGACCATCCCTATTGTCATATCATCTACAGGCCTGATACCGAAGAAACTACTAGAGAACTTGAGGAAACTTCAGTTGGACGAAAATATCTATAGAGTCATGCAGAAGGCGGTACTGCTCGGAACGGCGAGAACTGTACGCAAGTACATGGGGAATGCAGAGGAACACCGTCTGCTTCGACAGGAAGTGCGGGTGGAGCAGGAATCCAACCTACAGCAGGGAGGCGAGAAGCGACCCGGACCCGACCACCACCACGAGCCCGAAAACCTGGAAAGGGCTCCAACAGAGCTTAATCCTTTTGATATCTGAGATATCTGGGATAAGTGAATTTTCCTCTGGAGAGGAGTGTGAAAGCCGCAAGGCTAAAGTCATAATAAAAATAAAAAATCAGCTATCAGAGGACTACACAACTGGAAAACACCTGGGCCTGATGGATTACAGAACTTCTGGATCAAGAAACTTTGGATCATGCATGACAAATTGACCTCCGCAATAAATGATGTCATTGAAAATCCTGAAAGAATGCCAGTATTTCTTACACATGGCACAACATACCTGTTACCTAAAGATCAAAGGAATACAGAAGACCCATCCAAGTATCGACCAATCACATGTCTTCCAACGATGTACAAACTAATCACATCGTGCATTTCAAACCGAATTCACAACCATTGCGAAAGGAATAATATCATCGCCATACAACAGAAAGGATGCACCAAAGACAGCCGAGGGTGCAAAGAACAACTAATAATTGATTCAGTTATCTGTAATCAAGCGTTCTCAAAGCGAAAGAATCTTTAAGCTGCGTACATATGCGATCTTGAAGATTTACAAGGTGGATCCCAATATTGTTGAGTTCCTGAAAAACGCCATGTCAACCTGGTGTACTAGTCTTCAAATGAAAGCAGCAGATTGCTCCATTACAACAGGACCTATTCCAATAAGACGCGGAATTTTCCAAGGAGACTCGCTGAGCCCTCTGTGGTTCTGCATGGCCCTGAATCCCTTGTCTCATAGATTGAATTCTACGGACTACGGATTCTCCATCAAGAGCGGCAGTAGAACAATGATGAAACTGAATCATCTCCTTTACATGGACGATTTGAAACTCTTCGCATCTACCAAAAAACAAATGCAACAGATGCTGAAAATGGTGGAAGGATTCTCGGAAGACATCAAAATGAAAAATGTCGACTGCTGAACATAACGACAGGAAAAATAGAAGATGGTACGTTCAAACTCAAGGAAGGTGCAGAAATTGAAGCATTAAAGGAAGGAGACACATACAAGTATCTAGGCATAAAACAGGCAAGAAAAATCAATCAGACCCAGATGAAGAAAGAATTAACGGAGGAGTTCACCCGAATATTGGGAAGGATAATGAAATCTGGTCTTAACAGCAAGAATCTGATAAAAGCGATTAACACCTACGCTTGCTAGGCGCTGAGCTATTCATTTGGTATTATCTCTTGGACGACCACCGATTTAGCAGCTTCACAGAGAAAAATAAGGACGATGCTGACTAAACACAATAAACATCACCCCAAAAGCTCAATAGAACGGACAGAGCTGCCACGACATCTTGGGGGTAGAGGAATTGTTGATTTGTCCAACCGTATGTCGCAGGAAATTGAAGGACTTCGAAAATATTTCCTGAGCAAGGCTGCTTCGTCAGAACTCCATCGAGTAGTTTGTGTTGCTGATAGTTCAACGCCGTTAAAGCTACAACAGGATCACTTGGAAACCATCGAACACTCTGCAGAAAGTAAAATGCAGAAACTGATTGGCAAACCTTTGCATGGGAGGCACCAGAATGAGGTCAACCATGATTACGTCGACTACTCGTCGAATTCCGGAAGGTTGTTTCCTGAGACAGAGGGCTTCATGCTCGCCATCCAGGATCAGGTGATTCCAACAAGAAATTACATGAAATATATTGCCAAGGATGCCTCAGTTGCGGACGATAGCTGTCGTTATGGCTGTGCGACACATGAAACTATCCAGCACATCATCGGGGGATGTCAGAAGTTCGCGGGCACAGAGTACAAAAATAGACATGATGCTGTTGCCAAGATTCTTCACCAAGAATTGGCACTAAAACACCAACTTCTAAGTTCGAAAAAGGTTCCTTATTACAATTACCATCCGGATGCTGTGTTGGAAAATGAACATCACAAGCTCTACTGGGATCGCACCGTTCTCACAGACCGGAAAATAACCCACAATAGACCAGACCTCATATTGCTCAATAAGGATGAGGACAGAGCACTATTCATCGTGGCAATTCCAAATAATAACAATCTTCTAGATAGACACACTGAAAAAATTTCAAAATACAGAGATCTCGAGGAACAAACCAGAAGACAGTGGAAGCTGAAATATATCAAGACCATCCCTATTGTCATTTCATCTTCAGGCCTGATACCGAAGAAACTACTAGAGAACTTGAGGAAACTTCAGTTGGACGAAAATATCTATAGAGTCATGCAGAAGGCGGTACTGCTCGGAACGGCGAGAACTGTACGCAAGTACATGGGGAATGCAGAGGAACACCGTCTGCGCCGACAGGAAGTACGGGTGGAGCAGGAATCCAACCGGCGGCAGGGAGGCGAGGAGCGACCCGGACCCGACCACCACCACGAGCCCGAAAACCTGGAAAGGGCTCCAACAGAGCTTAATCCTTTTTATATTTGAGATCTCTGTATTTTGAAATTTTTTTCAGTGTGCCTATCTAGAAGATTGTTATTATTTGGAATCGCCACGTCAATGAATAGTGCTCTGTCCTCATCCTTATTATTATTTTAGTTATTCTGAAATGAATTAGGTGAAAAAATTTTCTGTCGTTTCTGTTCGTTGAAAAAGCAACTTGGATTTCAGGAAATGATTTGTGTCGTCATAGAACACTGTAAAAAAGTTCGGAACTAGAATTTATATTTCCATTCCTTCTGAAACAATTATTTTCCAATATTTTTATGAAATCTTGAAATTGTTTGTAGAGTAAAACGGAAAACATATCGTTTCGAAGATATAGACTCGGTAATTTTTCGAATCTTATTATATTTTCACCAGTTTTCGGGAAAAGTGCTTAGTGCTCGCTAAATGAATTACTTTCATTGTTCAAGTGCTTATATAGTAATCGCGAGCCTTTTGTGAATAATCGGTGCTTGGTGCACGAGACACGGGAGCACTTTTTGTCAGTGCTTAGTGCTCGAAGCATTTTTTTCCAGTGCTCGGTTCAGCTCTGGTTCGTAGGGGGACATATTTTCCGTAAGGTTCTCAGAAATATTTGAAACGCGATAACCATCTACGTGAATATGAATTGTGAATTGAAAACAGGGAACTTCTGGAAAGAAGCTCGAAAATATTTTGCACCCTTCAACTTGGGAAGACTTTACAAAACCAAATACGACTTAAATCATAATAAAAAAGATTTATATAGTCCAAAATCCACTATTATCTGAAAACAATTTATTTTCCGGCTGACATATTTCGACTATAATACAGTCATCTTCAAAGCCATACTGAAAGGTGGAAATAGTGTAAGTACTTAAGCTACATTCACAATCAATTCACGGGCCGAAGTGCACTTCGGCACGGAAGCTTAGCAGATGGCGTTCTCCGTTACCATTCACAATGAAATTCAAGACAAAATTTCTTGCAAGTTGCAAACTATCACTTCGGCAAGGAATTTCGTGCCGGCTATAGATGATGCTGATGTTTATGTTTTGATCAGTTACATTTTTGATTCATTTGAGTATTTGGTTCCAAGATTATTGCGAATGGTGAATTTCGTGCCGAAGTGCACTTCGGCCCGCGAATTGATTGTGAATGCAGCTTTAATATAAAAATGCTCGAATTTTGAACTCACATATAAAAAATAAATAAAGTTTCAGTCAAATAAGTTCTAGTCTAAAAGTCATACTCTAATTCAGAAGGTTCAAACCCTCACAAAACAAAAACGAAAACAATTATGTCATTATACATGAAATGGGTATACTCCATTCATATTTATTTGAGCATTCGGTTGGCCATGAAATAATTTTCTCAAGTTTTTGTAACTAGAACGGAGTAAGGTTGGAACTCATGAAATGTCGTTAATGTCATGACGCCGTTGCCAAAACTAATATCAATTTTTATTAAGAAAATGCCGAAAGTGATTGAAAAAAGAGACAGGGTTTCAGGAAGTGCTATTTAGAATTCAGGTCCGCTCATTCAAATAATTATACCCTGATATTCTAAAATCCACAATACGTCAGACGGTAGCGAACATATTCAATACCTATATGTGAATTTATATAATGTTTCATCTGAATCTTAACGACTTATATTTCAGCTGAATATTTCGGCAATCAGAAAGATTGTGAATGAAGAGGATGACAAAGAATTTCCTTCTATTGGGAGACCCAAAAAAGTGGTGGCATTTGAGAATTTTATGTATGAGTGAATTAATGCGAAAAGTTTACTACAGGATTTTCGATGAATGTCATCGTAGAATAAGTTCCCGAAAATTGATTTTTCTATTTTTCATTTGACTTGTCCTATACATTGTAAATGTCTCTAGGTACCAATAAATTCCTAATTATTATGTCAATGTATTAAAATGAACAGCCACAAATACGCGCCAGTTGTCCTTTTAATTGTTTATTCATGTGAAATTTTTGTTCAAAGTCATCTTGACTTGAAACTTCCATTAATTCCTTTTACTTATATTGACGCAAGGTGATTTTTTTTTGAAGAATTTAACATTCTTGTAATTATCTGTTAATTCCTTCAAGAGATGCCCATTCCCAACCACTGCATCATATGCATTTCATCTTCGGGTTAATACTTTTGAAATCTACAACTCATGTAACGCATTCAAACTTTAGCCAAACAATATAACGAACATTAACTCTCCTCAAGCTAGTGCAAATTATGATATTATACTGATCTCTTGTATTTTCCATGCAAATAACTGGATTTGGTATTCCTTTCAATCAGTTTGTATAAACTTCAATTATGATCGTTACATATTTTCCGAAGAGATTCGACATTGTGATAAAATACGTAATAACAGAAACTTTTACGTAGAACGAGCAACAAAGCGTTGATTTAAAACCCAAAAATGTTTTGACAAGCTTCATAACCCCACATTGTCGTACTATACAGCGTGAAATGTGTCAAATTTCCATGGCCAACTGAGTGCTAAAATAAAAGTGAATGGAGTATACTCCCTGGCATGAAATGAAACAAAACGGGTCTGACAGGTGGTGTCATTATTCTCATCTTGCGTGTATGTATGTGGCCTCAGTAATTATTCAATTTTCAACATCATATTTCATATACTTTCCTTCTCTTTATGAGTGGCGTTTTTTCAATAGCTTGAAAGTGTCTTGAAAGGTGTTGACCATTTTGGCATTGAGAGCATCGAAAAGAGGAATGTTAATGTGTTTGTATATTTCAGCTTCTTCAAGAATCTCCAATTTCTTTCCGAAGTCACATTGATGCAATAATGTAGCATTCTCCTCTTTATCGAATTTGTGATTATTCTCTCTTAAATGTACACCAAAAATTGATTTGTCATTGCTATCTTTTCTGGAGCTCATAAGATGTTCATTCACTCTAGTTTTGATGTTTCTGCCACTTCTACCGACATAAATGGTATTGCAGCTCCCACATTTCAACGTGTATACTCCCAATCTTTCCAATTTGTTGATTGAGTCCATAGTCCTGATAAGTTGTTCTCCCAGTGTATTCAAAGATCTGAATGAAACCTAATACCTACTGCTACCATGTTTGCGGTAACGTCACCAACGCTGGGTACAAAAAGATTTCCTCCGCGTACTTACGTAGATAGGGCTCGTAGCCGGGTTTTAATTCTTTTTCTCATTTTTTCTTGTTCTTAACGTTTAAGTTAAGATTCGCCATCGTGAGATTAGCCTCTCAACAAGTATCTATAGTCCCAGATCAAACGCTGGAGAACTTCTGTAGACCGAGCCCAGAGGTAAGACAGCACTTCGTACATTACTCGGGAATCTCAGTTTCAACCCCTTATACTACCTAGTTCTACCACTTCTGGGAGTACGATTTCTGGCCGGAGTGCAAACCTGTTGGAAGCAGAAACTATAGTGGTGAACAAGTGTGCCTTCACACCTATCCTAATCGCTTGGGGAGTACGATTTCTGGCAGGAGTGCAAACCCGTTGGAAGCAGAAACCAAAATTATGAACAATTGTGCACCCTTTTCCCTTATCCTTTTGGGTTTCTCTTCACTGGAAATACAATTTCTGGCCGGCGTGAAAACCCGTTGGACGCAGAAAACAAAGTAGAGAACCGTTTCCCACTCACATCTATGTTATAAATAGTCAATTGTAATTCGTATCAGTCATTTGATTTCAGAAATCGTCAACTGTACCCATTTAACAAAATATCAATTGCAATTCAGAAAATATTAATTATAATAAAATGCCCGAAAACCACACTCGTCAACACGCTCGTTAAGCGAGACGTTTTATATACCAAAAGTCCTTCCTACAATTTCTATGCTGAAATGTCGAATTTAAGGAAAATATCCTTGAATTGGTGAGTAGTATTGACCGCACGAAATCTCACACTCACATAACAAATCAGTCATAGAGCTATAATTTTTTCGATTTCCTGATATATTTTTGATGTTGTGTGATCTATGTAGTGCATAGTGCAGCACGATTTCAACCAATGAAATTCTCTACTAGAAACCAGTCAACTGACATAATTGAAATTGAGCAGATATTCTAGGGGGAGCGAGAAGGCAATCAGAAAGAATTTTGATGGTGTTCTGCTATAAAAGGGAAACGCCATTAAAATTTACCCACACTATTGACAAGGAATAACCCCTTAAATTTTAAACTATTCATTTACACCCTGTATATTTTAGAACTGCGATATTAAGATTATTCACAGAGATCCTGTTTATGCAGTGTATCTGTGTTTATAAGAAAAAATGTGGGACACCTAAAAAAAGTGCCTACTTTGGTTATGTTGAACTTTCACCCAGAGATGCGAAGCATTATTCTTGATCTGTATGTCACAGGCGCAGGGTGTTTTTCCTCCTTTCTCAGTATACAGGATGTGAATGTATTTTCGTTTTTTGGCGAAGAATTTAGGAAAGGTAAGGGGCCTTACGAAGTTTTTTTTAAGTTGGTCGAATTGATAGTTTAATACCGGGGGACGTTTCGTAGTTCATTAAATATGAAAACTTCCTTTTCATTCGGCAATAATTTACTTCAGTAGGTAATACATGAAATAGATAAATAGATGTCATTAACAATATTATCCACAACTGCACAAGAACTGGGAAGATCGAAAGGCTCGAATGTATGTAAGTACACTCGTGAAAATATGTATATAATAGTGATAAAATATGATAGTCGAAATGTTTAAAATAAGGGAAGCTATATGAATTCGTAGGCTACAAAATATAATAAATTAACATTCCAAAATCAAGAAACAACTGAGAATAATGGATCCTTCGTAGTGAAAGTTTCAACAATCAATGATAGTGGCCAAATGAATTGATGAAATTTGTTGAATACCTGGATAAAGAATTCGTTCACCTTATTTTCAATACAAATTGGTTGAAAAAATTTGGTACTAGATACATTCCAAACAAAGTCCCACTGAATATTTGTCAGGAGTTTTCTCCTTTGCGATATTACGTTTGATAGTAGGTTCTGTTTGACCTAACTTTTACTTAGGCAATTATTCTGAGAATGTTCAAAATATTCAATGGAACACTTACTCCATTTACTCAGGTGTATGAAACTGAAGTTGAGCAATAAGTGTGTTATTTTAAAAAACTCAGTGTTCAAGATCTGCAATAATCTGAAACATTCAGGTTTTTCAGGTATCAAACAAGTCCAAGTAAGTAGTTAATAAAATATAAGTAGTTTTACTGAAATTTTTTTTCTTGGCGTCATAAAAAAATCGGTGAGTATTTTTGATGCGGCCAGATTTTTATAGAAAATTTTCAACACCAATAATCACAACACAGTAACAATATTCATTTAAACTACATTGCTTCATATTCCTGAGTTAGGCTTCGATCAAAAATGTGCTTAAGCTTAGTGAAAACTGTGAAAAGTTGAATCAAATTTGAAAGTTTGAATAGACTTAATCTATAGATCGATATTTCGAAACATATATTCAGATTTTGAACACTAACACTTATTTCATATATTAAAATTCGTCAGCTCAAAGGAGTATTCGTGATAAGAACTAGAATAGGTAAGTACATTTTCATCCATAAAACTCCACTAAGATACGTTAGGTAAGTACTTAAACTTTAGATTGAAAATTTGTTGGAACTTCTTTCTTAATATTACGATTACAATTCATAGTGATATTTTCTTATTAATAGGTACACAATTTTTTTTCAAATAAGTCAGATGAGTTCACAGTATTTTTGGTATTCACATGGATGCCCGAATAATTCCATTCGAAAAGTTCGGGGAACCAATATTCCTATTTCAATAATTATTGTGACTCATTCTTGTGGTGTATATCAATCAATTATGTGCAAAATTCAATGCAGTTTGAATAGGTTACCACTTTGAAAATCGTTCATACCATAAAAAACGCGGTATTCAATTGACAAAATATATTATTTCTACAGGTAATCCTGACTAGTACAGAATGGATATAAAATTGTTTCGATGGATGGATTCATGAAATCTACGACTGATTTGAAAAAAAAATGACAATTTCTCAATTTCATCATAAAACACTGGAACATTCTCATTCGAATGTGTTATAATTTAGAATAATTTGATTATTTTTTGTATCTTTTATCATTGATATAATGAAAAATAACATCCGAATCGATTTTGAACAACATTTTTCAAGGTAAAGGTTGGTTTCTGCAAAATTGTTTCATGTATCTAATGAGATCCTCATATATAGAATTTCTGAATATTTGGCATTCAATTAAGATCCTCATCATCTCGAATATATCAAATAATAAAAAACCAAATGCATAATTAGAGCATTAATCATTTTGAGAATTATTATCACTCAGCTCGAAGTTTCTTCAAATATTCCAGATTTTTTTATTCTATTAGTCGATTCTCTAATTTTGTCGAAGATAGCTCCAGTTAAAAGCCACATAAAATATTCATAACAACAAAAATATCATAAAATAATATTAACAAACCTTACCTTGCGGCTAATAGGTATTCGATCCAGATACCATTACATCAACTCAATTCTGATATAAAATTTACACAACTGTGGGAAGCCAAAATTATACAATGAACTTTTGTAGATATAATTACTATTTACACATGCATGAGAGCAACAACTTTTATATTAGGATGAAAATTGTGACATACTAGTGATATTTTCAATTAAGATTTTCTCCATTTGGCCGTCATGGTTTTCTAAGTCGTAGATATTCGAAAACTATGTTTTTATCTTTAGAAGTTATCTTGGCCAGTTTACGATTAAGTTGACTGGGATTAATAGTGCTTGCTTCCCTCATTGTTTCTTTGAGATACTCGACATTGCACTTCAAATATCCATAATTCATAATGAGAATAATTATCGGTAAAATTGATATGAGTCTGAACTCAGTGACAAGTCTGTGATCCGAACCCAGTTCATGGGGATAAACCATTCTTATACTGTATCCCACGACTAGGTACTCAGTCAAAAAAATTCAGCTTTTGGAGATAACGGCAAACTGGAAACTGGTATGAAACAAGACAAAATATTTTCACTTATCGTATAACAGTAACAAAGTTCAACGTTGAATATGACGAATACGAAAAAACTCCCGATGAGAGTCAGATATATCACCAAATTTGTTCCAAGTAGTTTTTTTCTAAATATCAACATTATTCTCAACCAGTTCATCACAAGAAGAAATCAATATCGACGAATAAATAATTCTCAATTCCTTTATGTTCAAACATTTTTCAGGAAGTGTTGAGTTGGAGTTCATTAAAATTAACCGATTAACCAATAAGTGGGAAATCTCTAAACCGTTAAATACTTAGAACAAATCGAATAAACTAATTGATAAATATACAATTTTGTCCATCTGATATCAAGGCTCGGCCTCGATATAGGTTGTTTTTCACAACTATAGGCAGTCTCGTAAGTAAGAACTTGGTTTGGGTTGCTACTACTGAGCTTGAGGATCACACTGTAGTAATCTCACAATCGATGGATCACTTTTTGCTCCTTCGATAAACTCTTCAAGGCTCAATTTACCATCTTTGTTTTTATCCATCTGGCGAAATATTTTATCTGTGCGTTTTTCAGGAGTGCTTTCATCTTCTGGCATCTTCATCACTGAACCAACCATTTTGTAAATAGCCTGAAGTCAGAAATTACTCTACTATAAATTTAATCATTCGTCTAAATATAACATCATGGATCGAAAACAGATGAAGAAATCGAGTTGATATCAATAAATTGCAGGATTCCTGATTAGTATTAACACACTAATAATAATTTTTTGAACAAATATATTTCGAAATGAACAAACTCTAAAATGATTCGATTCAATGGTCTCACTTTCTTCCTATATGTAATTCTCATATTTCCAGTCTCTTCTCAAAAAATTAGTGGAACATGAATCACAGTCCTCACATATTAAATTGTTGACGAATCTGCATGTATTAGTAACCGTGGCAAAAAAATAATTCGAGATGTTTCAGGTGATTAAATGTTACCTTTTCCCATGATACCTGAATGCATTTACAAGATTGCCATGTTAAAATTCAAGACAAAAATGCCCTACGAACATAGATCGTTTTTGTATTGAATTTTAACATGGCAATCTTGTAAATGCATTCAGGTATCATGTGGAAAGGTAACATTTAATCACCTGAAACATCTCGAATGCTCCGTAATATAGAGTTACATAATATGAGCGGTTCTAAGTTTCCAGTTTTTTTTTTCAAGAACATTTTCAGTTTCCGATATAATCAGATGAAATTTCCGAGGATAACACTTTTTGGGGTTGTCAAGGAATCAAAAGAAAAATTATCTATAATCTATAGGTTGACACATTTTTCAAACAATCTCCCCTTATCAATCTCAATCTTTTTCGTTCAACCAGTTAACATTGTGACATTGTGTTTTCATTTAAAAAACTTTATTTTCCGTTTCTTTTCAAACTCCAACTTCTCACACAAAAATTGAAAAATTCTGCAGTAAGTTTGAATTCCAATGGGAGATCAATTATTTTCCAAATATTTCAGATCATAATATAAACAGGTCGTCAAAGATTTAGGATTTTTGAAGAATTATTGTTTTCTCTTCAGAAACGCCAATTTCTTACGAAATATGTATGTTAAGGTTTTCATCTAAGAATCATAAAATATCAAAGAAATTATATGTATTGACAGTAACAAAATACGACATTTGAGAAAATATGAAATTTTACGAAAAATCATACCCTTAATAATAAAGTTATGAGATCTAAAAAAATTGTGTGAGTAACATCTACTTAGAGCATCATATTATGTATAGTCAGTGTTTTTTAGAACCCGTAAAAAAAATTAAAAACTGTCAATTCGCCATCGCCTTCCAAAGGCTGTATCTCGAAAGGGAAGCAGATATAAAAAAAAGAACTACCCCTGCTTATTTTCATCGGCGGATCATCTCCCTAAGTTTTTCACATTTGCTTACAGACAACTGTATATAGTTCTATTCATCCTCGTGTACTGCTCACTGTCCGGTCATTTCTTTCAATCTATCTGTGGGTCTTTTTCCTTTGATCAAGAGGTTTTTCATATTCCTCCGACTTCTTGGTAGATGGCCAAAGTAACGGAGGTATGTTTTATTAGTTTAATGTAAGCTGCTTTCCTATTCTTGAGTGTGCTTATGGCCTTTTCTACTTATGATTTTATAATTTCAAGTTTCTTGTGCATTGCTTGTCCTTCAGATGTTTTCAACTTATATGTATCTTGTACAAATCTTTACATAATGTTGTCTCCATACCTCAACTGGATAACGTTTCTATTTTTGTGCTTCATAATTTGCGTGTATAGTTTAAATTCCCTAGCTAGATATCGTACTTATCGTGAGACTCTCTGTGCTGGGCGTTGTGTTGAAGTTCCGTGCATATATTCTTCAATTGGTAGTTTTAATCCCTTCTTCATCCTAGTAATCATTGTCCATGAAAAAGGCCATATTTGTAGTCGCCTGTAAGGAGTACCTATCACCATTCATCTCGACAGTATAGGTACCCGGTTTATTGCCGACTATGATTTTTGACGAATGTGTTCGCGAGTGAGTTGCACTCTTCTCAACAAGCATCACGATGTTACATTCAATTTATGGAGACTATGCTTAGGGAAACTAAAGAACATGTGGCACTCCAAGACGACAAGATTCTGCAAGTGCTGAGAGGATGTCTACCCACTGAGATAGTTGAAAAACGTGCGTTATAGCTCTTCTGGGTCTGGGTCTTTGATGAACATTTCCATTGTCTGTACATTGAGAGTAAACGTGAAATCACAGTTTCTCTAACGTTGAATAAATTGGCCACTTGCACTTGTCTTCGACCAACTTGGTGCATCCTTAGTTCTCTATTGGCATCGTCATCGGATAAAACTTGGCATAATGAAAATGCGATTTAGAGTTGCGTAAAACCGTTTGATCTATTTACAAATAAAATACAGAGAAAATTATTTAGATGAGCATTTCTGATACACATGAACAAATAATAAGTGAACTAGATAAAAACGTTATAAATTCATGTAATTGAAAAAAAAAGCATATACATAATAACGAAAAACATAAATAGGTATCCTAAGCTTTTGACGAGAAGTTTATTACTAGTGAAACAAATACTATAGAAGTTTCTTATTATCGTTGCGTACATTGATTTTGCCTGAATATTGCATCAACAATCATATTTTCCGCATTTCTATGTGGAGTTGCATGTCGATGGCTTCAAATTCCATCAGGAGCTAGGAGAAATAAAGGGAACTTACAATGGAAACTAGTTACCATTATTGCTGTGGCACAAAAATAAATCAAAATAGAAAAACAAAAATTGTCTACTTTCTGATATTTTAAAATATAAACAAGAATCGTTTATGACCTAGAACCTTTCAATAGAAGGAATTATATTCAAACTCGAATTTTTCTGATATCAATATTTTCACATTATAAAACCTTGAGCCCGAAGAAAGTGAAAAAGTATTTTTATAGGAATAACTCTAAACCCAAGAAATGATATAACTCACCGTCACTATCTCCAACATTTCTTGTCTCGAAATATACCCATTTCCATCGAGATCATACATAGAAAATGCCCACTTGAGTTTTTGCTCCAGTTTGCCTCGTGACGTAACTGAGAGGGCACACAAAAACTCCCGAAAATCTATGGTACCATCCCCATTGGCATCGAATGTGCGAAACACATGCTCAGCAAATTTGCTCGCATCTCCATAAGGAAAGAAATTTCCATAAATTTTCTTGAATTCGTCGACAGACAAATGACCACTAGGACAATCCTTCAGGAACCCTTTATACCATTCCTGAATTTCTGCATCTGTAAAGAAAAATTCACAAAATTGATCCTCAGTGGCGGGTTGGGAGCCTGCGCCCGAGATTTTTATACATGCAAACAAAATTTTAAATCATTCGTTTATTCATTAGTATGATGGAGCATATATAACATTACTCAAAAAAAGGGATCACAGAATAACAAAAATTCCAACAGATTCGTAAATAAAAGTTGGTTTCTTATCTATAATAACAGCGCTTGAAAGTTCAACATATTATCCATAAACATTATAAAACATGTATATAATATAGGAATACATAAATAATACTCTAGTGGAGAAAATTGAAGAAGAATAAATATCCGAATTATCAGACGATTTTCAGCCGGCTGTAACACAACAGGTTGGAAAAAACTGTAAATTGTTTTTGTTTATTTGTTATATGGACTTTGGTCTTTTGTGGCGCCTTTATATGGACCAGATATCTTATTCAATCAGCTTAAATTTCTAGTTTCAAAGAACTTGATGCACTGCTAGCTGAGCTTCTGCAAATTACAGCCAGTTGAAAATCACTTGAAAATTTCGAATTTTTTGATCCTAAATTTTTTCCACTAGTCCATTAGTGATTTTTTTATTACAATTTTTTTCATTTCATTTTTTTTCAAAAATATTTTCATTTACTGACTAGCAGTTAATTTTTCGAAAACATTTCCAAAATTGATGAAAATTAGAAGAATTTCACCCACCTGAAAATTCTGTATTTTGTTTGAGATCCTCCAGTACTTCTGGTTTAAGTTTGCTATTTTGTTTACCCATGACTAGACCGTTCACTCTCTTTGTCTTCTCAATACCAATGTTCAGGTTTAAAAATATTCACCTGCCTTAATAAAAATAATCTGATTGATGAATAAAAAATTCATTTAGGTCAAATGTGTATATTATTCTATAATAATTGTCATAAAAAGTGAAAACTCATAATAATCACTTTAATTTAATACTTAAAGTCTTGGTAATTCTGGTCGTTCCAAAGTAACACTTTAGTTCTAACAAGAACACAGATTTCTCAACAAGTAATGCCATACTTAGTTGGACAGAAATAACATAAAATTACCCGTAACATCGAAGTTAGCTGTACTTGTGTAAAAAATTAATAAAACGCATCTCTTGTTGTTTCTTATCATAATTACTTAAATTCGAGCTTATTACATGACATTAGGTACTAGGAATCAGATAACTTTCATCGGAATAGACATAAATGAATGCTAAGCGAGAATAAACCAACGAAACACATTGTATAATATATATAGGTTACGAGTATATCAATATAGTTTCTGAGACCACACATTTGAACACTTTTTAGGGTTATTGAACTTTTTACTTTTCATCGAATTCTGCATGCTATCGAATTACCGTCTATTAACCAGAACCACCTGAAGCAACTACAATATATTTTCTTCTATACATAAAAATATCTTTTGTCTAGCAAGTTTTACTCCTAGATAAAAATTGACAGTAGTTTTGTAAAACTTTCAATTCCATAAATAAATATTAGAAGATTCCACATTTCCTGAATTTTGCCTGCTTTTATGCATATTATGTTTCAATGAGATATTCTCATAGTACATACTTTTGATTTTTATTACCGATTTTTTTATCTATATGAACAAGGTCTATTAACCATTAATGGGATAGATCTGAAAATTTGATAACTGATATTGTTAAGTCATCAGTAGAAATTCGACCAACAAAAGATCTCCCTTATCCAGGAGCTTTCAAATAAAGTTGATCGGAAACTAATTCTAGATTAATTAATTATTTTTTATGAAATTATCTTCTAGTACCTTTCGATAATGGCCACAGGGATTATCGGAACTAAAAAAACTTAATTAATATTCAATGAATATACTTTTCTCATACATAAATAATCAATAAATTAATGATAAATTTAAATAGTTTTAATGTCATCCGAATTTCACTGAAGCATACATTGATCTACAGGTGTAATGGCAGTCTACTTGCACTACGAAACCAAAAATCTGGGACAATATCCAATAAATACCGCAGAGTTCTATTAAATCATTGTGCACTGAAATGTTCACTATTATATGGCCAGAAACAATTTTATCCCGTTTATATTTAGCTGAGCAATACAACAATTCTTAATTTAAAGATGGTTTTAAAAATATGTCAAAAATGTTTATCTTGTTTTGCATATATAAAAGCAGGTTCTAGGAGAATATTGAAAAATGAAGGATGCTCTACTTCTCATCAACGGCCTCACGAGTCTGATAAATCTATGAAAGTTTCTCTATAAATAAAGAACAATGTTTTATTTGCAAAAAACTTATTGACATAATCAACTTCTCCTATTTGTTCGCGTATTATTTTGTGAATTATATAATCATATAATAATAGATTCAATTTTTAAATGAATTAAAACAGTATTGTAAAAAATAAAATAGTTGAAAAAAATTCATGTGCGGAAAAAATAATACAGTAGAGTGCCGTTTATTTTCAATAAATTGACAACATGATAAAATAAACATCGGAAGTTCATGCGATAGACACATTTGATCATTTTTGCATTCTAATCAATACGTTATTTCCTGTGGAAGATTCAAAAGTCGATAATTGTGCTTATAAGATATATATCATGATTTCACCATTTTTTCCATTCTAGTCGTATACAACCCAACTTATTCACTCTCGGATTAGCCATCCAGTGTCAAATAATCCAATAAAGAAATATCAGTCCGCCCCATATCACCAGGGCACAATTTGATCATATATGAATAGTTCTCATTTCCAAACTTTTTGATTCCGGCAGTCTGAATCAAGATTCGGTATAATGGGTCAGTTTTATTGTCTCTGTTGTTGGTATGATGATCGACATTAATAACAACCAACAAATGTAAGATTTGCAAAATTTAAATTAAAGATTTAAAACAAACAAAAATTCTTGTACTTCAAAGCATTCAGCAATTTTGAAAGATTAAAGTTCTCACATATAAAAGTATTTTTGCAAATGGGACAGTTCATCGAGTAACGATTTTTTATGATATTATTTCTTGAGCTTATTGGTAAACCGTAATATCCACTGTCCTGTCATCTCTATTGCCCGGTGCAAGTAATAAATATATTATCATACGATCACATGAATATTTTTTTGAAACATTCGCGTTAGGTTCGTACGTAAAATAATTTAAAATTGCATTTTTCATGAACGATGCTTCAAATAGTTTTTTTTTATCAGTCAGTTTCGATCTTTCTTCTAGTATCTCCTTACTCAGATTTCACTTCAAATGAATCAGTCAAATCATGTTTATCTTATTTATTGGAGCATAAAAATGCGGACCATTTCCAGAAAAAGAAATACGCTTTTGAACGACTGAATGTAGTTCCAGGAATATTGATCACTGGATATAATAGATTATTGTCTGGAAACATACCTTCACTTCTAACTACAACTGGATATTTACTGAGTAGAACCGGGTAAAATTTCATCAGGAAAAATATTATAAATATTTATTTTCCTTAGAGGCTAAGTATATCCTGAATTATCATCATCCTATAGTGATTGTTATTTAGAAACGCCTGCCTTAAAATGATAATTTTTTCTCAAGAGAAATCGCATCCTATAAAATTCCTACCTTGTACTGTTTGAAAGATACATACATACATATTTCCATAATACAAGGGAAGACACAAAACTCACCAAATCAAAATCTCTATCATATTATTCTGAAAACAGATAACATGTCAACAACTGGAAAAAATTTATAACATGATAACAGATACCTTCTGTTTGGATTTTTAAGCGAGATATTTTCCGACTGCAATAAACGTGCATCATACGTTCATTTTCCACATCCACAAAATGTTTGTAGTTAGGTGGTTAATGGAAGGAAATAGCCTTATCGAAAATTTGTTTCATACAGAATTTTCTACCTGTTTGATAGTTCTTTAATTGGATTAACCGAATATTTGAAAATTCCAGAAAACTATTTTAAGTCCGAGCGCATAGAATGTTTTTCTCAAGCAGCTGGAACAATTTTAATGAAATTTTGTGGGTGGGTTTGCAGTGCCCAGAATTTAGATTCACAGCCTATCAATGTTGATAGCGTTGCAATCGAGTCATAGGAATATTTCTCGAACGGCCGTAATGGATTTGAATTCAAATTTGGGTGTGGGTTCGGGTAGGTGAATACGAAGGGGAGTTTTAGTTTCAACCTGTGAGACAACCTTGATTGAGGGTAAGGCCTACGTGAGATGACCTATATGCATAGAAGGACCCCGTAGGACGCATTGCAGTCAAGTAAATAGTTTTTTTTTCCCGAGGGATGAAATACTTTTGATGGAATTTTATGTGCGCATTTCGCTTGGAACAAATATATCTATCTATGTTCCAAGGTTTTTGGCATATGTAAACGTCAAACATAAAAGTTCCATTGGCGTAGAATTTTGTGTTATGTGACAATACAATACAGCATCTGTGTTCTGTGTGAATTTATGCGACAATAGTCTGAGCGGTAACTAAAAATATGTGTGTTACTTAACTTATTTTCACATGGCTGATTTTTATATATGGTATAAAGAATATTATTCTGAAGTTATATTATAAGTGACAGACACATTCCATGGGCCAAAACTCTTGCCAGACGCATTGAAGCTGCAAGAAAAATAAACATTACTCATTTTCACATGTCTGATATTGAAATATGTATGTCATTGAAGTAACTATAAAAAAGTTATATTTCATCATTCAGAAGGAAAGTAGTGACCAAACATCCCCTAAACATGAAAATTATTTAGCCGACAGTGTGAGCGGGAGAGCACTATGGATGCCATTCAGAGTGAGTAAGGCTGGAAACGCACCGGATGCAACATTTTGTTGCGAGACGTTGCGCATCATTTTGTCTCGCAACAAAATGTTGCAAGCTAAAATCTAACTATCTTTCGCTTGCAACATTTCGGTTGCAACAAATTTTTCCTATTGTATTTCTGAAGTTTGACAGGATCACACGTATTTCGACTTTCGTGTTTTCGAAACGCGCGCAGCTGCATCGGCGGTGTCTTTGAAGATTTGCGGAGAAGTGCCATGGGTTTGAATGTAGTTGGATGAATTTCATCTATGAATTGCCCTCATTTACTAACTGAATTTCGCTTGAAGATTCATTCAACTCTCATTTGAAAATACATAAGTTGTATTTATGTATGAATGGTACTGAAGGAGTCAATCATCACAAAAAGCTGTAGTTTCAAAATAAAAGATTACACATTGTCCAAATTATATTTTTTCCAAAGTGTAAAAAAAAATTTTCAATTGATGGTTGAATTTGACTGGGTTATATTTTCATGTTGTTGATTTATTTTCTCTACGATTCATTTTATTCCAGATTTCTTACAACTGGAGATTGCTTCAAACTTGAAAGGGGAACTCTGTCAAAAATATCGAGTGTCGTCTGACTATGTTTCGGGTGAAAAATTGGAAATGAATTTAAAAATAGAATATTTGTCTCCAAATATGTAATGGCACTAGAGTTTGATGATTGCTGTGGATATAATCATTTCCACTGCATGAGTTTACTCAATTATGGTTGTTTTCTGCATTTCATCTGTAAGATACGAATATGTAGCCTACGATGAAGAAAACAGTCAAATTTTAATTACAGAATAGTACAGGTATAAATTTTCTTGCATTGGTGACGCAATGAGATACAGTATGCCTCATAATGTAAAAGCAAAAAGTGACCTAAATCAACTATTGACTAAAGTATAGTTTGTATTATTTCTACTCATCATCTGGACAACAGAACTTCGATCAATAGATCAGTCCTCTAGTATGTTGCAAGGTGAATGTTGCAACCTCTTCGGCAGGGCTGCTTCGCCTTTTTGTTGCGAAACGTCTCGCAACAACTTTCTTCCCATTTCATTCTGAAGGGAACGAGAAGCTTGCAACATCTCGAAACAAAATGTTGCATTCGATCAGTTCGAACCTTCGGTAGAGCACCTACTAAATTTGATGCGAAACACATCGCAACATCTCGCAACGTCTCGCAACGTCTCGCAACGTTTCGAACCCGTGTTGCAAGTGGTGCGTGCCGTCCCATTTGATTCTGAAGAAAATGCGGAGCTTGCAACATCTCGCAACATCCCGCAACGTCTCGCAACAAAATGTTGCATCCGGTGCGTTTCCAGCCTAAGACTGTGGTAACTCGGTTCCCTTTCACAATCTGTTTGGAGTCCCTTTACTGTATACTATACATTGCTCGCACATGGCACATACACATACCTAAGAGTATCAAATCGTGCACATACACAGCACATACTTATACCCAATAAACTAACTGACTGCATTCATAGTCCCTTGTTAATTCAGATACAATGGGGTAGTACTTTCTTTCGAATTCTTAAATAGTTAATGGACAGGCATCTCTTATGAAAAGAATAATTCTTTTATATTTTCGTAGATGATGCCAGGTTTTGCAGCAATCGATTGTAGTACAGTACAGTCTCGATTATCCGAAATAATGTGGACCAAAGTGATTTCGGATAATCGAAATTTTGGTTAATCCAATTTTTTTTTAAATAGGAGTTTAGGATGCCTGTATCATAAGATCGAGAAGAAAATAAGTAAAGTTCATTTATTCTTTGTGCAGCTTCAAAGCGTCTGGCAATAGTTTTGGCCCATGGAAAGTGTCTGTCACTTAATATAACTTCAGAATAATATTCTTTAAAACATATATAAAAATCAGCCATGTGAAAATAAAATAAATAACACTTATTTTTAGTCACCTTTGCCACCTGGTATCTGCTCAGGTGTCACTAGGCAAGCTCCACAAGTTGGCAGGTGTTCAAAGTACATAAAACTCTACTGAGATACTAAAGTTTCATCTGCCTGAAAATAAGTTATGTCTGGTCGCTCTGGGATCTTGGACTATTTTATTTGAAAAATGTTGAAGCATCAAAATTTTTGTTCGAAATGACATAACATATTGGAATAACAAAAAATGTCATTTGATTAGCGTAGGCTATCAAATTTCGTTCTGAATTGTTCCATTAACGAGATACTCATTGAAAACATTATTTTCTCCAAATAAGATGGAAATTTGAAGGAGAAGCAGCATTGAATATACAATTATATAAAGGGGACCTTCTAAATTTTTATTAAAGAACCTCTTAAAAATTTTCACTTCATGAATAATCATGAACCTAAATCTTATTGTGATATTCCACATATATTAAGTTCGAAAAATACATTCCGTTGCCTCTGTCTGCTACTATTGTTCTTTTTTTCGAGTTTAGTGGGAAAGATTCGATTAAAAGAACGATAGGAGTAGAGAGAGGCGATGGAGTGTATTTTTCGAACTTTGCCATAAACGAATCGAGCTGATTATAAGTGGAAAATACTATGAATTGATGACAGATTCAGTTTGCTGGTGCAAGTTTTTCCGATGTTCGCAACTGGATTCAAGGAAATGATATTTGACCGAAGATTCAATCAAAAATGAACGCATTTATTTCCTGTTCAGTTGCGAGCGGTTAGTCCTGATGAAAATTCCATTCAATGAAAGAATGTTCTGAATGACTAGAAGGACGGACGAAAATGGAATCAAAGGTGAAATCGAATGATCGGATTTCAGTGCGCTTGAATCGAAATCGAAAAATAAATACATTTCTTTTCCACAGATTCGACAAGAGGTGGACACGAACAATATGTTAGTGGCATAATTCTATATAATTTTAAATATTAACATTTCATAATGGGAATGATACAGACGAATAAGCTTTTGTAAATTTGATTGTGCTTCACGATCCTTTGGAGCCATAATCCAAATCACAAGTTATAAGGTGTTCAATGCGGGAAAGGACGGCATTGTCGTGTGAATAGTCGCATCTATTGGCACGTCACTGCCGCTTTTATGAACTGGTTTGTCGTGCGACACTGTTTCGAATTTACAGTTCTCACGAATCAACAAGGAATAAACAGGAGACGCATCGCGTAGCTCCGCGTTATTCATTTTTCGATTAAACTTATTAAGGCGCTAACATTTTCGACAATTCTTCGTCCTGTAAACAGCCTTTTAAGAATTCATCTTGCGTCAATTGACCGTCGTTGTTCTCGTCCATTTTGGCGAAGATATTTTTCGCCCTTTCCTCGGCTGAATCGGCAGGTCGATTTGAGGAACAGGCGCCCAGCATGTCGTAAATTGCCTGGAAAATTGAGAGCATTATTAATGAGCAACCAAACGCGGAAATATTCTAATTGAACTGATTGCGGGGGGCTGCGAAGATCAAGAAGCTCGAGAGGTAATCGATATTGCCAACCTAATTGCAGGGGATAGGGAAATTAGCTAAAGTTGAACAAAGCATCCCAAATACATATTCAGCAGAAATTCACGACTCGGTTCATTCGTTGCCTTGAATTTTGAAGGGATCTGAAAGGTAAACGTGAGAGCGTTATTCGTAAGTAATTGCACAAGTGCATCAATTTTGCATGACAGCGTGTTGTCAAAAAACTGCATGAAAATGACCGAATGCAGTTTTTCAAAGATAACACGCTGAAATTGTCCGGTCATTTTGATGCACGAGTGTAATTCGGGGTAATATTTTCCGAACAAACTGTTAACTCGTCAATCTGACGTTATTAATTTATTGATTCTTACGGCCAACTTCATAATCAAACTTACGTCCAGTTTCATAATCAAATTTAAAGTCACTTTAAGCTTAAAGCTTCCTTTACAGTCGGTTTCATAATCGAACCTAAAGTCCCTTTAATTTTAAAGCTTCCTTTATCTACTAAAAATGAGAGTAAAGGAAGCTTCAAGCTTAAAGTGACTTTAAATTTGCTTATGAAACTGGACGTTACTGTCATTATTAGTAGGGTTGAAGGTAGCTTTAAAATTAGAGGGACTTTAGGCTTGATTCTGAAACCGGCTGTTAATGTCCCTTTAATTTTAAAATATTCCCACAACCCTACTAAAAATAACACTAAAGGAATTTTTAAGCTTAAACGGCTTTCAAATTTCATTAGGAAATTGGACGTTAACTTGTTATCAAAAACTATCCCGTTACTGACAAAAAAAGAGACACAGAGATTTTTTTTTAATATTTTTCATATATATACAGGGTGATTCATAACTATTGGGACATAGGCTAAGGGCAGACTGTTTGGACCAAAATATGGCGATAGGACCAAATATACCTCAATAAAATATTGCTGTGGAAAAAGATAGAGGGCGTTAAAGTTGAATTTTTTTTTCGTTTTTTGCTAATAATTTCACTGTATATTTTTTCATCCGTTTTTAAGAAAAACACAATTGAACAGAGCATCGGAAGGGGATTTATTTATTTTATTTATTTATTTCGACGATAAAGCATAATTAACAACAATGTAACATAAAAAGAATAAACTTAAATTAAATGTTCTACGTGGCCTCCCCGACTTCTATGCCTTTTCTAATTCTTTTAATAAAGGACTTTCGAACTTCGAAGAAAATATTATTCTGTCCCCTTATTAAAAATTCAACTTTAACGCCTTCTATCTTTTTCCACAGCAATAATATTTCATGGAGGTATATTTGGTCCTATCGCCATATTTTGGTCCAAACAATCTGCCCTTAGCCTATGTCCCAATAATGATGAATCACCCTGTATATTATGAATGTAGTATACTTAAAAATACAGGGTGTATTCCAAGGAGGGGCTTTTTTTCAACAGAAGGTGTAACTGGTCAAAATGAAGCGTATCACCAAAAATCGCCTATACAAAACTTTCAAAATGACAAAGTGGATAAAAAAATTGAAAATGATTACTGAAATAAATCCTAATATGACCCTAAACCGTTTGTTAGCTGAATTATCCCAAAGAATTGGGAAAAAACTTTTCATTTAGGATATTGGCTCGTTCGATTTATGTGGTAATGAAAATGGAAACTTAGGATTGCCGAATTATTCTCATTATTTTTTAGTAACTTAAACGATTTTATGAAATGGCTCATTTCGATACCAACTGACAGAAGAGACTCAGGAAACAAGTGTAAAAACTAGAATAATACTTCTAAATCTCACCAATAAAATTTGTCTAAATTATTCACAAATTTTTCACAATGGGCATCAGAATCTTTTTGTTCGAACATTACAACAATAGTCGTAAAAAAGGGATGAAATGGGGAAATATCATAGCACTTTTTCAACATAACTAACATAAGCTTCGATTTTCTACATTTTCTTCTGTCTAAATTGCACGATACAACAATTATGATTCTCTTAGAAGTGACCTGATGTATCTACTCCGATGAACTTGGTACTGAACCATTCATTGTCCATCCATATGTTAATGTTTTGTTTCGTTTTCGTGATTTCGGAGTCCCGTACTTGAAATTCAATGAAATTTTGTAGGGGGTTGTATCTCAGCCATCTTGGATATTTTATATAGACAATTTTTGATTAAACGACTTATTTGGATGAGTTCTACCTTCTGTCGAAAAGCGTCACCTTTGAAAACACCCTGTATAATGAAACTATTTATTTAAGGCTAAACTGAATCAAAAGTTGCAGGCAATGCAGTAAAATACACGTATTCCGGTTAGACAACGCAGCTATCGGTGTGTTAACGGCAGAAGAGAATGCAGTGCCTGTAGTACATGATTCCCACGCATTTTTTAACTATTTCTTCATGGTGATCTTCATCAATTTGAAGATATGACGTTATCGATTTTGAATTTGAATGACTCGTGATTTTTATTAGTTGCTGCTCACCCACCCCCTTTTTTGCGAGGTTGGAGACGGCCGTAGCTCGCAACGAATGTTTTGTAAGCTTAATATTCTCTATAGATATTCAAACCAGAAGCTTTGGCTTGTAGTACAGTCCATTTGCTTATTGTATTTCTTCCAGCAGGAATATCTTTATACCATTATCTTCCAAGAGGGATTTACAATAAGCCGTTTTGTTTTTATTCCAATTTTTGTACACTAGAATTGGACACAAATCAGGATTGATCTAATTGTTTATTAGCCATTTTTCCCCTCCTTGCGTCGTCTTAGTAAACACAGGATCGTGAATAGTTATTTTCTTCTTCTTTGAAGTACGAAATTAAGCACTTGTGACCTCCTCCACGCCAAGCTAACTGCCAATTCACAATGATGTTAATGGTTATGGTAATGTTAACGGTGAGCTACAATGTAAACGCTTAAATAATAATAAATAATAGAGCTACTACGATACTGTTCACATCAATGTTAATGTCAAGCGTATTGTTAATGATAATGATAAATATTTCTTAAATTTATTATTATTTAAGCGTTAACATCGTAGCTCACTTTTAACATTACCATTACCATTAACATCATTGTGAATTGGCAGTAATTCAGAAGCAAAAACAAGAAATAACTTCTTCTGCAAAACCATCAGGGGTGTTTTCGTCACAACCACGAACCATATTTTGAAATTAATAGTACTTCAGAAAAACTGCATTTTCTCTTCTGTGGATCTGCTTCTAGTTGTTTTTTCTTGGCATTTTTCGCATCCCTTGTTACTTTGAACTCAATATTAGTAAAAGGGTTGAAATTGATGTTGTATTCAGTGAAATATTTTTCCATCAGTAATTTAGCGGTTGAGTTGAAAATCGTTTCAACAGTATATTATTTGCACTCATCACCATTCTGCATATTTGCATATTGAATGCCCAGTCCGTTAATACTGTTGCCACAGCATTAATTTGTGTTTTGTCTTCCCAAATATAATTTTTGTCATCACAGAAGCTAAAAACTGACGCCAAACGTATTTTCTGTAGTTTCTGTTTTGTGTTATTTGGTTCGTTTTCCAACACATTTTCTTCGATAACTAGAAATAAAACGACCAAAACGAGACATTCTCAATAGATAATGATTTTGACATTACTTGAAAAAGTGACGTAAAATGAAATTGCCATGGATATGATCTGTGCAGTTATCGCTGTCATTTTGCGATAATTGCACACCATTTACATGGGATTTTTGACAGGAGGGAAATATTCATTTTAATCGCTCAAATTATTAATTTTAGAATCTCGAGCAGAAATAAATATTAGGAAAGAAATTTTCATGGTGGGTTCAGAGTCAAATCAGTCACTAACACTTAGGGGTATGCGCCGTGGGTGGTTGCCTAGGGCGCCGAGAGTTCTGGGCGGCATTTCGAGCTTCGTAAAAAAAACAATTCACAATTGAGCTGCAATTCAAAGTAACGAATAATAATATAAAAATACAATTCGGTCAGGAACAAGAGAAATACCGGAAAATCAAAGAACATCAAAGGTGTATTTTTACAATTCAGGTAATACAGTTGCAAGTTAAAGTAAGTGAAATAGAAAAAATGAATCAATTCGAATCTCAATCAAAAATTATCTCAATTCAAATTCTTTTCAGTTTTTTTTCTTAATCATTTGCTCATCATTGAAAAATATCTAAAGAAATTGAAAAATTTATAGCATTTTTTATTATCAGTAATTTTTGTTGTTGTATCAATTGTATATTCGATGGTGTCAGTATCAGCAGCTTTGTCACCGATAGCGGCAAAAAGAGCGTTAGTCTAATTTAATTTGGCTGGTATCTGCAAGTCCTGGGAATATGAATAGTTCTACTACAGACGACTGGCGATGAAGCAATAGATCATCGTGAAACAGGCAAAGATAATATGGAAAACATAATCGAAAATAAATTAAAATTGTCTAGTAATTTATTCATTTATTTAATTACTAATTGATTCATTTATTCAATTACTATTTATTTATTTATTTGATTACTTAATTGTTCATTTATTTAAGTACTAATTTAATAATTCAATGGGTGAAAAGTTTTAGGTTTAAGTTGACTATTTGCTCGTGAAAATGATGGACAACCTCAACTTCATCAGCATAAACTAAATTCCTTTTATGAATAAATCATGAATAGACTTCGAGAAAGCTCCTCTGAATTATATATTAGAAAGAAAACTTTTTTGAATTTAGATGATATTTCGAATTCTAATGTTCCAAATATTAGACTTTCAGTGCGGATATAGAATCAATAATTCATATATTTCCTTAAGAAACAATAATTCAGGGTTAGTTTATTTCTCCCATAAAAACGTGATAAAATTTATGAGTTCGGAATTCTGAGCCTAATACCGAAAAAGGGATGATCTCATATCCTTGGGCCAATACTCTATTTTGACACTAATTGGCGCTTCAGGGTATAAATTTTTTTATGATTCAGTTAACGACTTTTTCCACATGAACACCCATTTCCTATTGATTGCCAATCTTCTTTAAAGGGTGTTCAACGTGGAATTCAATGGTTACTATTTTCAACAGTAATTGTTTCAATGTTACATTGGAAAGGTATATTGAAATTGTAAGGATAATGAAGTTGATGGAACTGGAATTGAATTCCAAAAATATCAGTTCTTATCTATATTAGTTACCAGGAACGGTTAGGGATGAATTATATATATATACTTCATTCAAATTTATTTTAGCAGTCGGTTGGCCATGAAATAATTTTCTCAAGTTTTTGTAACTAGAACGAAGTTAGGTTGGCACTCATGAAATGTCGTTAATGTCATAACGCCGTTGCCACAACTAATATCAATTTTTATTACGAAAATTCGAAAATGCCGAAAGTGATTGAAAAAAGAGACAGGGTTTCAGGAAGTGCTATTTAGAATTCAGGTCCGCTCATTCAAATAGTTATACCCTGATATTCTAAAATCCACAATACGTCAGACGATAGCGAACATATTCAATGTAAGAGAATTTATATAATGTTTCATCTGAATCTAAACGACTTATATTTCAGCTGAAAATTTCCACAATCAGAAAGATTGTGAATGAAGAGTATGACAAAGAATTTCCTTCTATTGGGAGACCCAAAAAAGTGGTGGCATTTGGGAATTTTATGTTTGAGTGAATTAATGCGAAAAGTTTACTACAGGATTTTCGATAAATGTCATCGGAGAATAAGTTCCCTAAAATGGATTTTTTTGTTTTTCATTTGACTTGTCCTATACAATGTAAATGTCTTAAGGTACTAATAAATACCTAATTATTATAATTACATCAATGTATTAAGATGCATCACAAATACGCGCAAGCGGCGCAAGTTGCCCTGTTACTTGTTTATTCATGTGAAATTTTTGTTCAACAGTGAAGTTGCATCTTAACTTGAAACTTCCTTCAGCTCCTTTTTTGATGCAAGATGTTTTTTGTTGAAAAATTTAACATTCTTGTAATTATCTGTAAATTCCTTCGGGAGATACCCATTGCCAACCACTGCAACATATGCATTTCATCTTCGGGTTAATATTTTTGAAATCTACAAATGATGTAAGCCAAAGAAGATAACGAACATCAACTCTCCTCAAGCTAGTGCATATTATGATATTATACTGATCTCTTGTATTTTCCATGCAAATAACTGGATTTGGTATGCCTTCAATCAGTTTGTATAAACTTCAATTATGTTCGTCACATATTTTCCGAAGAGATTCGACATTGTGATAAAATACGTAATAACTTTTACGTAGTACGGGCAACATAGCGTTGATTTAAAACCCAAAAATGTTTTGACAAGCTTCATAACCCCACATTTTCGTACTATACAGAGTGAAATGTGTCAAATTTTCATGGCCAACCGACTGCTAAAATAAAGTTGAATGAAGTATAGTATGTCTGGTAACAGTAGGAGATATAAATTACGGCGATTGACCAATTTTCAAGATATCAATTAATCGGAAATAAATTCCCTATAAAAGTTTCATTCGTACAGTTCTGGCACATGAGAGGTTCAAGTTGGCAATCTAATTCAAAGTATTCTTTGATGGGTAAGGGTGTAAGGGAATATTTTTTTTTCTTTTCCTATCAAGTGCGGGAAACACACTCTCCGTAAGAATTAGGAACAATATTTAGTTCTTGAATGGAGTATAGGTTAAAAAGCATCAGATAAATTTTCTGAATTGCAGGTAAGATAAGTCCGCCATATGCAACGATCATTCCGGTCACGTTAATAATTGAATATAAATTGAATTGAACATAAGATCGTTTGATCTTATAAACCTTTACTTACTAAGGACCAGAACAGAATAATTCAAGCCAACTGCGATATAACTATCATTTATCTCTGTAGTTCATCTGCATATGCTCCATTCACTTTTATTTTAGCACTCGGTTGGCCATGAAATGCCGAAAGTGAATGGAATAAAGAGAAGACGGGGTTTCAGGAAGTGTTATTTAGAATTCAGGCCCGCTCATTCAAATAGTAGGTAATCCTGATATTCTAATATCTACAATATATCAGACGGTAGCGAACATATTCAATGTAAGTGAATTTATATAATGTTTCATCCGAATCTAAACGACTTATATTTTAGCTTTTAGCTGAATGTTTCCACAATCAGAAAGATTGTTAATGGAGAGGATAACGAAGAATTTCCCTCTATTGGAAGACCCAAAAAATTGTTGGCATTTGAAAATTTTATTTTAGGGTAAATGAATGCGAAAAATTGCTACAGGATTTTTGATGAAGGTCATCGTAAAATAAGTTCCGGAAAATTAATTTTTCAATTCTTTATTTGACTTGTCCTATACATTGTAAATGTCTTAAGAGATCAATAAATGTATAATTAGTATTATATATAAAAAATAAACTGCCATTAATAGATGAATACGAGCCAGTTGTCCTGTTAATTGTTAATTCCTGTGAAATTTTTGTTTAAAAGTGAAGTTTCTCTTGCCTTGAAACTTGCTTTAAGTATTTCGATTTCCATTGATGCAAGATGATTTTTTGTTGAAAAATTTTACATTATCCGTTAATTCCATCGGGAGATACTTATTCCCTACCACAGCATCAGATGCATTTCATCTTCGGGTTGAATTTTTTTGAAATCTAATACTAATGTAACGTCTTCAACCTTTAGCCAAAGAAGATATCAAAGCATTAACTACCCTCAACCTACTGCATATTATGTGTCAATAATTCAATTTTCTCCCATAGCAAAAATAAATATATTCAAAGACTGGTCTCTTGTAAATAACTAGATATGGTATTCCTTCAATCAGTTTGTATAAACGTCAATGATGTTCGTCACATATTTTCGAATTAATATTTTCCGAAGTGATTCGACATTGTGATAAAATACTTGATAATTTACTGAGACTTTGGCGAAGAACGGACAACATTGCGCTGATTTAAAACCCAAAAATGTTTCAACGAGCGTGATAACCCCACATTTTCGTATTATAAAGAGTGGAATGTGTTAAATTTTCATGGCCAACCGAATGCTAAAATAAAAGTGAATAGAGTATACGTCTGTGTGTATGAAACTAGTTCCAAGCAGTGGTAATTAATCAGCTATTTCTCAATAAGATCGCCAGAATTTACGAGACTTTCAACAAAGAAAACAACTCCACACCAGAATTTAGGGGTCGTTTTTCACTTACATAATGGAATTTATTCACCGGAATTTAAATTCTTTCGTATTCAACCTTCACAGGTTATTTTCGAGTAGTTGCACTTAGTAACGAAATGGTCGAAATGCCGTATATGTACAGCATATATTTCTTTCAGTCATAAACATGTTATTGGCTTTGCATTTCGTGCAACTTATCATGGAATATGGTCAGCCTAGGTCATTATTTCCCGTTCAGATTTGGCTTTGAAGTTGATCGTTGAATTGGTCGTTTCAGTTATTTCCGTTGACAGTAATTCCTGGTAAATAGAGGGTTTCAGTTTTTGAAGCAGAATACTATGATAGTCGAAATAATTGTTCCATGGTTATGCAGGAACATAGGGTACCCCCCTCAAGATCTACTACGTACTGAGCTGACGAAACCATCCAAGATCTATCAGTTATAAAATTGTCAAAATTTTAAATGAAAAAGTACATGTTGGGACGGCAATAGAAGCATCAGTCTATTCCTCGTATCACTCTGCCGCTATCGGATTTATAGCCACGATCGACCGGTCGGGCACCCCTGCTCTAAAGAGTGTTCTAGTAGTAACTGTACAGGGTGGGCAAAATTCGTTATCTACCTACTGAGGGAATCTCGGGAACTATAAGAGCTAGATGAAAACGGATGACAAATTTCCCGGCTCTTTTTTAGAGTAACAAAAAATGGTGAAAACCGTAGTCTCCCACAATGGGCAAGTTTCCTAAAACTCCAAAATCGAATTTAAGATTATTTATGCGGAAACCCTTCTCCATTAGTTATCCAACACCTGAAAGATTCGCTTCAAAATTCAGAAATTTCAGAAATACACCCTTCGAAACTTAGTAAACATTCGAATATGTGAAAGCTTGTGACGTAGAATGCCTTTACTAATGTCTAGTAATTTTTGTTAATTCGACAACAGCGGAACCGATCAAGAAGATATCCACAGATTGCATAAAATTGTGTCTGTAATCCGTGTCTATACTTTCTTAAAACCGATGACATTTTGTGTCATTGTTTGTTTTTCTTGTCAAATTTGATCACAAAACTTGATATTTATTACGTCTATGTTGATCAGAAAACTTTCATGACCATTATTGACTCAAAGGGCGTTGCCGGATTGTGAAAATGACGTAGAATGTTCATAAGAGAGCACTTCTAAAATCAGAATTTTCGAAAGTGAATAAAGACAAAATGCAATATGATAAAATTCGAAAAAAATATATTTCGATATATTTGAGGTATAAAGATTTTAATAACATATATTTTGAAATTCAGGAAAAGACCCCATTCTTCGTTTCTGAGTTATTAGTTGAAAATGAGATTTTGACGATTTCGAAAACTTCTCATAACTTTTTTGTCTTTATAAGTTATAGATCTGAAACTTGAACCTTCTTTACGTAGAATCCATTGACGAGCTCGAAATATTTTTTTATTTCGAATCATTAGGCGAACTTTCGTCCTTTTGAAGGCAAACTTTTATTGAATTATTTGTTAGTATAAAAGTGTCTAAGAAGGTTCAAGTTTCAGATCTGTAACTTCAAAGACAAGAGAAGCTTTCGAAATCGTCTAAATCTCATTACTTGCTAATAACTCAAAAACTAATGGTGGTATTCTGCTTTCATCTGTAAGCCAATCTGTAACTTTTCACAAGCTTACAGGAAAATTGCAATTCTTGACGTTTTTAGTGATCTGCAGCTTACAGGAATCCGTAACTATTTGCGGTAAGTAGTTCAAAAGTAACACTGTATCTTTACAGTGTTACTTTTGACACTGTAACTATCTTCTTAGATAGTTTCAGGAACATTTCCAGGGGTACATTCGGTATTCGCATCTGAGATCTGAGCGATTTTCTGCCACATGACTCTAGAGCAGACGGATTGAAGGGGAATTAAAAAACGTTCTAGATCTAACAGATTTTACAAACCTAACCTCGAATAATTAGAGATTTATTTTCTTTTTTTTTTCTCCGGTTATTCGTTAGTTTTCTGTATTTTTATCAATATTTAGGATTTAGCGGATTAACTGATCAGCAAGGAATGGAGACCGCTCTGAAGGCCATTGTGGCAATAATTCATGGCCCCCAAATAATGTTGTTTGATAGTGAGAACTAGGAGGAAAATCAAATAAACAAAACTGAAAATTTTTCTGAAGTTTGTTCCGAATTTTCCTGATAGGCAGTTTTAATAACACTTCAGAATGTATTCGTCAACTTTTGATACCTACTTTTTTTAAAATTTCTTATGGGGACGGAAGCTAATAATGTAGGATGTGATCACCCAGAGATCTCGCTTGAGAAACAGCTCCTCATTACCCTTTGGTATCTAGCCAATAATGAATGTTTTCGGTGAATAACATCTATTTTTTTAACCATGATGTGTTCATTAATGGGGTATTTTCCTAAATTTCAAAATATATGTCATTGAAATCCTTATAACTCAAATATATCGAAATATATTTTTTTAGAATTTTAACATATTGCGTTTTGTCTGTATTCACTTACGAAAATTCTGATTTCAGAAGTTCTACGTCATTTTCACAATCCGGCAACGCCCGTCGAATCAATAAAGGTCATGAAAGTTTTATGATCATCATAGACCTAATAAATATCAAGTTTGGTGATCACATTTGACAAGGAACACAAACAGTGCATAGAAATATCAAACACTGACACAAAATTTTATCGTTTAAGAATATATAGACACAGATTACAGAAACAATTTTTTGAAATGTGTGGATATAGAATTCTATATCTTCTTGATCAGTTCCACTGTTGTCTAATCAACAAAAATTACTTGACTTTAGTGAAGGCATTCTACGTCACAAGCCTTTACACACTCGAAGTTTGGAAGGGTATATTTCTGAAAAATCTTAATTTTGAAGCGAATCTTTTACGTGTTTGATAACTAATGGAAAAGGGTTTCCATAAATAATTTTAAATTCGATTTTGGAGTTTTAGGAAACTTGCCCATTATTATTAAAGAACTTATCATTACAAACTGACCAATGTCTGTCAATTTTCCTTAATTATTATTTCGCAGACATTAAACCAACTTCTTAATGAGAAACAATTCTGAAATTTTCAAACATTTTCCCTAAACAAACAAATGACCTAACCTCAAACGAACAGATTAATCGCTTTGATCCACTCAAATACTCAGAGCCAACAGATTTGCATCAGACTAGTCCGATTCGAATAAAAGAACGCATTTGATTTAATTCCCCTGCATCTAGATGGAATAACAGAACGATCCAGAGCAGTCAGATTGATCAGATGTAAATAACGAATGCGGCCCAGAATTGCATTATTTACGAATCTGTCAATCGGGCACTGACAGATCGATCGTTCGCTACAGATTTGTAACCAGAGACAAGAGAAAAGAGAGACTGCCGAATAGATAGGCAACACGGGGGACACGTTTTTAGAATTAGGTTAAGAATTTTTGGAATCCCGTCGGAAATGGCGCTAGTGTTTGGTGGCCAGTTCAAGAACTAGTGGATGTGGATGAAAGAAATCTGTAATCTATGACAGAACTCAAGTCAGCTGATTTCCGTCATTCCGTCTGAGTTTGTTTTGTTTAATGCAAAAAGTTAGAGTATTTCGAGATTTTTGTTTATTCCCCGAAAAAGAAATTGTTTGCTTTCGAACACATGGTGAGTTTTTGTATATATTTCTATTTCTATAATCAATTAAAATTATGTATTGCTTGATTTTACAAAATTGCGAAATGTTATTCATTTTTTGGATACCAAAATATAGAATATTTTTTCAGATCCCATGCCCAGAAGAAACAAGAAAGACTCAAATGGCTTTCAAGTCTGGATGGCTATAAACAATAAATGCCACACAAAAGTTGTAGGGACCAGGGATTCAAGTTTTTGAGAACTAGAAGTCTCAATCTAGGGGATCCTCCAGGAAATATGTTTGCTGCTTTTCGAACTGTTATTATTACATCATATAAAACTGCAATAATTTGATATTTGACCATTTCTAAATCTAACAAGAGTTATGAAAATGATGAAAATGGCATATTGTACCGCCATTTGGACATATTGCATCGATAACCCCTAAGTTGAAATTATTTTTAAAGTCGCATGTAACATTTTTCTGGTTTACATATGAAGAACATGTGGACTCGGTTGTTCATGATTAATTGGATTATGGTATGTATTTCTCTAATAATTGTAAAAAAGTATTACGATAATATACAATATGATATGACCACATAGAAATAAAGCCTGAATCCATCAAATTCAGTTATTCATGTATATCAAAGTTCAGTTTTTGTGTTTAGTTTGGCCCATATTATTTATCCATTCAACCCTTTAAAAGATCAGTTCCTTTATATAATGTATCCTGTACAATATTGTAATTAGAGTTGTTATTGTCAAATATTTCTATTATATATTCATTTCGGTTAAATTTCTGTATATTCTTTCTATACAAATGTAATTTTCTAATATTTTCCTGAATATATATTTATTTCAGTTGATTTTCTATTTTATTACACTATTTCATGATTCGTCTAAAAATCTATAATTACCAAGTTCGAAAAATACACTCCATCGACTCTCTCTACTCCTATCGTTCTTTTAATCGAATCTTTCCCACTAAACTCGATAAAAAGAACAATAGGAGTAGAGAGAGGCGACGGAGTGTATTTTTCGAACTTGGTAAATATTATTTCAAAAACGAGGCCGTTATTTGAATTTCCCGCGCAAATTTTTTCGGATTAGTTTCTCCAGTAGCCAAGGGGGGCGCAACAAAACGTGTCGCCCATGAATAACACTGAATTGACTACTCTCCTCTTTCCCTTTCTCTATGTTTGTAACTAAAAGCGGCTACACACTGCCCAACTCGGTCGGGCCAACTGTCGGGTCGGGACGACCAGATTGGGCGTCCCAGTAGAAATAGATTTTTTTAGTCAATACATACTCAGCTAGTCCTACTCTATCTCTGATAATAGTATATCTACATTTGCTCCGGGGACACCCTGTATAGTTGTATACGTTATCCCTTTACGGAGAAATATTCATTTCTCCGTCAAATACATTTTTTTCATTCTGGAAAAGGCATACATCAAAACGTTACGATAAAACTGATTGGTTGTTTGTTTTGTAGCATGATTTTCAATAGAGTAGACTTCGTTTTGTGCATCGGTCGTTTACGTGAATAAACCCTAGTATAGTGCAATTTGAATTTATTATATGGTGAATGTTTGTGTGAGCAGTTATAAAACAACGGGCAAATTATCATGTTTCCAACCGAATGTGTGTATCATTCTCTATATTGTAATCAGTTCAAATTCATTACTACTTGTAATGTTTTTTTAATATTTTTTCGTCTTTCTCCCGAAAGACTACCATGTTGGTAAAAACCTTCGGATATTCTATTGAAATCTGAAAAAGTTCAACAAAATCCAGAAATTATGCTAGGGGAAATGAAAAATGTGCTGCAGCACCCAGAATAATATGTAATTAGAAATAGTCGGCACAAAATTATGCGAACAATAATTCAGTGTCAATCCCAATGAGGGAAGGCAATACATATAGATGACCAGATAGATGATAGCATTGCATGAGAATGTTTATTGGCACTTAAATTCAAAAACAAAGGTAATAATTGATTGAAAGCTCTCAATAACATAATTTTTACATTACAACATTTTCAGTTTGTCCATTGAATGTAAATGAGTTACTGTTGGAGCTGATATGTACAACAGAAGCCAACCAAATTATCGATGTTGATCATGTCGAATCAAAATAAACTTCAAAGTACCGAAAACAAAGTTACTGAACTGATATTGAATGTTTTGTTTATTATTATTATTATTATTTAACAAAAAATTGGAGCTGAGGCAAGGCCTTTAGGTAGCTCTAAATGACATTCTATAAAAAAATAAAGTTGACAGCACACTTCCAACTGAACATCACAAAAACAATCGATTGACAGAAATCATATTTCACACCACACATCTCAAGTCCTCCGGACCTCCACGAAATAGTCATAAGAGTTCTTGAAAACGTTCACTGAGGAAGCACCAACGATCTCCGAAGGCAAACGGTTCCAGGCATCGAACACTCGATTAGACAAGAAAGACTGACGAGGGGTTGTCCTAAAATTTTCCTTCTGCAACTTGAAGCTATGGCCTCTCAGGTTGCCAGTATTGAGAGGGAACAGAGAGGACATATCGGTTCCAAACTTGCCATGCAGAGATCTGTAGGTCACAATCAGGTCTCCCCTCTCTCTTCGATCCTTAAAAGTAGTCAAGCCAAATATCTTGAGACGTTCGTCATAACTGGGGCGATTAAGGCTATATGGAAGACGAGTAAAAGATCTTTGAAGCCTCTCCAGCTTGTCCATATCACCCTTGAGGTTTGGAAACCATACTGGACCCGCAAATTCCAAAATAGGCCTTACATAGGATTTATAGATTCTGCAGCAAACGTCGGGGCTACAACCATGGAAGGCCTTTGAAATCATGTAAGCCACCCTCCTCGTCCTGTGTGCTATCTTCTGGACGTGCATCGACCAAGAGAGATCGTCCGAGACCGTTAGACCCAAGTCATCGTGGTGTTTAGTTGCAGACAGGACTCCTCCGCTCAACATGTAAGGTTTTCTGGGGTTCTTTTTTCCAATATGTAGCACAGTACACTTATCTAAGTTGAGCGGAAGCAGCCAATCCTCACACCATTTGGAGACAACATCCAGATCGCTCTGTAAAGTTGAAGAATTTTCTGTTTTATTATAAAGCTTGGTATCATCGGCGAACTGGGAACAGGAAGACTGCAAAAGAAGTGGCAAATCGACCGTGTATAACAGAAACAGAATCGGACCAAGGACCGACCCCTGAGGAACACCACTGATGACTGGTCGTGGACACGAAATATCCCCGGAAACGCGCACCGAAAATTCTCTGCCACTCAAAAATGCTTTAATCCACATCAGTAGCCCACCTCTAATACCAAGATGCTCAAGTTTCATTAGGAGTCTTTTTATAGGTACTCGGTCAAAGGCCCTAGAGAAGTCCAAGTAGACCACATCGACAGAGGTACCGGCGTCGAGAGCTCTCGTCCAATCATCCACACATCGCAGTAGATTTGTGATCACTGATCTACCTGGCAGGAAGCCATGCTGCTCCGGTGGAATGATGTTGTTAGCCAGAAGAAAGTCTAACATCTGGCCAAGTATCACCCTCTCACAGATCTTTGAAGCCACAGCAGTCAGACTAATTGGGCGATAATTAGTTGGAGAAAGTTTGTCGCCTTTCTTGAAAATTGGTGTCACTGTCGCCTTCAGCCAAGACGAGGGTAGAGCATTAGTCTCGAAGGACTTCTCGAAAATAAGTGCTAGAGGTTCAGAGAGGGAGCCAGAGCAAGTCTTGAAAATAAAAGGTGCAAAACCATCAGGTCCGGGTGAAGAATCCGCCTTCAACGCCATCAGCTCTTTCTCAACAATCTCCTTACGGAATAAAATATTGCATAGGTCAAAACTGCAGCGTGCACATCTAACAGCTGGTAATGGCCCATCAGGCTCGAGTGTGAACGATGAGGAAAACGTGTCAGCCAACACCTCAGCCGACTCCTGGTAATCAGTACAGACGGTTCCGGAGGAATTTCTGACCAAGGGGGCAGATACTTTAGTGTTCAGAAATGACCGAACGTATTTATGAAACTTCTTGGCATTCCCCGAAGAAGCAAGCCCAGACTCGTAGTTCCTTTTTGCCTGGCTGATGGCTTTGGATAAAGTGTTCGAATACGATCGATGAGCTGCATAGTCCTCTGGTCTTCCACGCCTGGTAAACCTCTGCCAAAGCCTCCTTGTTGTTGAAAATAAAATATTCGTTGTATAAATTCAGTTTTACACTCATTCCCCAATGAATCGAACCCTTTTCATTACGAATGCGCAAGCTTCACTGATTATATTGATGAAAAACAATTACTCCATAATTAACAGAGATTTTCGAAACAATTTTTCATCCTTCAAATTTGAATTACAATGCATGTTCGAGAAATATTTTCGGAAAACGTACATTGCATATGTTTTTTCTCCCCATACTTTATTGGGAACTGAGTTGAGATCACAAACACAACACTACAACAGTTTTGTAGTTTTATAGTTTGCGCTTTTTGATTTCTATCACGTCAAAACTTATTTGGTTATAACTTACACCGACTTGTTAATTATAGATTGAGCGATTATTTGAGAGGAACATGTACTCATCTTGAAATTGGGATTTGTATAACAAAAAAATGTGAATATTTCTTGAAATTACTCCTGTATTAAACACACTATTTGTATTTACGAATCAAGAGAAGATTTTCACGTCTTTGTCTGATTTAAGGAGTCTGATCGAGGCTCTGAAACGTTATACAAAATTATTAAATTATTATATATCATTCGATATCATTTGTTTGTTTAAAAAAAATTGTTTTTGATAAATGATTTATAACTTCGACGGTGGGAGAGCAGCATTTTCATCAAACAACAATTTTGTATTCCTTTTGTTTCAGATGTTGGGGAAGAAAATCCATTAGAACTTGTAGATATTCGTTTTTGATGAAGTAAGTGTTTTTATAAGACTGATCCCCCAAATATTCAAATTTATCTTTGCTGGGAATGGGCTACTTTCCTAAATTTCAGAATACATTAAAATCCTTATAACTCAAATATATCGAAATATATTTCTTTTGAATTTCAACATTCCTATTGAATTTTGTCTATATTCACTTACGAAAATACTGATTTATAGACACAGATTACAGAAACAATTTTTTCTAATCTGTGGATATAGAATTCTATATCTTCTTAATCGGTTAATTACTAGACTTTATACAGGGTGTTTATTTGTTTAATTGAATGTCAATATTTATGGGGGTGATTTTTGGGCCCATTTTTAGAAGAAAACTTTATATAAACATATATGTCCTAAACGTCTTACCTTTTGAGATACAGGGTGGTATTATTTAGACAGGCAATGGCACGCCACTGACTGTCAACATGTGTCAACTGTTCAACATGAGCAAATTTGATCTCTTGAAGTTTTTTAGTCCGACTCACGGGTTTCATAAAAAAAAATAAAATCCACGTATGTCTCTGCATGGTGATATTGTCATATGTATGTATTAATGATATTGTTATGATCATGCAAAGAAACAGTTTTTATTTTTTTAAGCGGAAACCGTGAATCGGATTGAAATAGGTCAGGTGATCAACTTTGATAAGAAATGATTGGGAATTTCAAAAATAGTTTTTATTTCAGGAAAAATCTGTGGCGTACCCTTAATGTCTACCAAAATTGGTAGATCAAATTACGTACAAACGCCACAGGTGGAAATTAAAAAAAAAGTGATACATTAAAAAAAGCCTCTTGATTCATAGTACATGAATGACAAATTTCATTAAAATATCTGAAGTGGTATTGTTGATATTGATAATAAATGATTTATTTTTGAAAACTTTACCACCCTGTATCTCAAAAGGTGAGACGTTTAGGACAAATGTTCATATAAAGTTTTTTCTTAAAACGGGCCCAAAAATCACCCCCATAAATATTGACATTCAATTAGGAAACACTCTGTACAGTAAGGGCATTCTAAGTCATAAGCTTTTACATATTCGAATGTTTACTAAATTTCGAAGGGTGTATTTCTGGAATTTCTGAACGTCGAAGCGAATCTTTTACGTGTAGGATAACTAATGGAAAAGGGTTTCCATAAATGATCTTAATTTGGATTTTGGAGTTTTAGGAAACTTGCCATTAATGGTTGAATCAATTCATTGACCATGAATCAATCGATGAAATATGAATAATATTTATAAAGATCCATGTATCTTCTATTCAAAAAAGGCGCCAACACAATTCTTCTTCGCCATTACCTTCTCTTCTATCCTAATATTTTTTATTGCTTCAAAGCGCCACCTGGCCTATTTCAAGTTTTTCACGCAAACTTTTTGTTAAACTAGTTTGTTCTCCTTCTTTCTACCCTCCATAGTCTCTTTATTGCGACGTTGTTAAAAGGACCCCAACCAACATCGATGTTTCTTTCTTCTCTTTCTGTAGCGGAGATATAAATTTATTTCGATATCGCCATTTTTTAAATTTTTGCTTATAACTCGAAAACAAAAGAAAGTGTCAAAAAATGACTACTACTATTCTAAGTTTCTCAGAGAAAGAGAACGAGAATGGGGTAACAGATTTTGTCTATCTCCTCTGGTTTAAAAGCTGTAGTGCTAAAGCATCGAAATTTGCCCACCCTGTACACTTAACGATTTTTTTTCACATCTTTGAAAACCTTTCTGCACTTTCCCCACCACTGAAAGTGCATCATAGAAGCTTTTTTTCTTCCTACCATCTAATCTTCAAAATTCACTAGGTCTCCACGACGCCCGAGTAAATTCCAATCGACGCTACCCAACTACAAGAAGAGCTTCGAAGCTTCGAATAGAGAATAGAACTGTGCATTGCTAATCATGAAAAAACTTTTGAACATTTAGTAAGGTGAATGTCCCATCGATTTCTGGTAGCATCTTTTAATTAAAAAAATTATTTTCGATTCGTTATTCGTCTCTCCATGAATACTCACTTTTCAAATATACTCAACAGATTTTTATCATAACCATTATAACCATAAAACACTTCATATGTCCACAACGATTGATTTCATGGCAAAAACGAAAGAGACAAAATGTTCCTACGTTTTCACGAAGATGATTATTCTGCAAAGAAAAATTTATATTCCCTATTCAAAAAATCTACTGGACCTTGTAATGGCCTTAAAATCCAACTGGAAGGTCTGCATTCGATGTCCCCCTGGAGACTAAGCAACTTTAATTTGAAACAATTTCTGATCCAGGCACCCCCCAAGAAGTTATTTCAGTGGATATTTTGAAATGGGTCACCCTGTATATGCACAAGGATTCCCTCCTCTCGTGGCGGTGTTGCGGATCAAACATTTTTCAGAAACATAAGCGAGTACATACAATTCTTCACCACCTGAAAGCTTGAAAACCTCACCTGTACAATTTTCGTCATCTCCTGAATATCGATTACTCCATTTCCATCAACATCATACATTCGAAAAGCCCATTTTAGCTTTTCTTCC
The DNA here is from genome assembly GCF_907165205.1 of Coccinella septempunctata. NCBI lineage: Eukaryota > Metazoa > Arthropoda > Insecta > Coleoptera > Coccinellidae > Coccinella > Coccinella septempunctata. The sequence goes on along the minus strand of NC_058189.1, from coordinate 13,157,112 downwards.
GGTGTACCGCTCGACGTCACATCGATCGCTAGCAAAAATTCCTGTTAACAAAGGGATTCATTAATTATTCTAATTTCTCAGTTTTTTCTACGGTGGAAAGCGAATAGGATAAAAATCGAACTAAATATTCAGTAGGATGAGCTTTCCCGGAACAAAGAAATGTATTATGTATGTTCCATCATTATGAGAGAGAATAATAAAAATTGAGCACGGACATTGAAATACAGAATTCATCACGTTGGCCTTGTTATCCAGATATAACAGTTCGATAGAAATGTTATAGATATTCAAATTCCGATGAGGCAATATTTCTTCGGGGAACTACGCACAAGAAATGATTCCAATAAATTGGTAAGCATCGCATTCTAGACATTATAGCAGTCGTTTAATATAACAATAGGGTGCACAGAAGGAGCCACTCTGATAACTATGACTAGATGATGTTCTGAGAACGATCTTGAGGTTGTCAAATTAGTGGTTCTTGAGGAGTTTTATATCTCCCATAACAATTAATTAGTCGATAGATGAACATATATCGATATCGTATATTTATCATCTAATAAAAACAAACAACTGTACAACTAGTTCTATGTCTTTACATACATTTTATTTCTATCCTGTTATTGATGTTGAAGTTTTTGATGCAATAAGAAGCTTAAAAAATAAAAAAAGTGCTGGAACTGACTATATATCCAGTCGACTGGAGAAGGCATCAGGAGAGTTTATATCCGGTCACCTGGCATATCTCATAAATTTATCTGTCACTAGTGGTGTATTTCCGAATCTTCTTAAGACTGCAATAGTTATTCCGGTTCCAAAAAATAAGAATGACATTCAAAACATTTCTAACTACCGTCCTGTCTCTGTGCTGAGTGTTATTTCAAAAGTGATTGAAAGTATTGTTCTGAAGAGAATCACACAGTTTCTGGATAAATACAGTATAATTTCTGACTCTCAGCATGGGTTTAGGTCTGGTCGTTCTACTGAGACAGCAGCATTTTAAGTTCATTGAATGTGTTCATAAGTGTCTGGATGAGGGCCGATTTGTAGCAGGGTTATTTTTCGACTTGTCCTGTGCATTTGATGTTATATCATTCGAGTTCATAAAGGAGAAATTGTACAGTTTGGGATTTAGAGGTGTGTTCCTTGACTGGTTGTACAGTTTCATCACTGGTAGAAACATGAAAGTGAAGGTTAACAACGTTTTCAGTAAGAAATACGACACTACGTCTGGAGTGCCCCAAGGTTCTGTCTTGGGTCCACTTTTATTCATAATTTTCATCAATGATTTACCTGATTACCTGAGATCAGTGTTAGTGCTCATTTTTGCAGATGATTTTTCTGTTGCCGTTACAGCCTCGAGTGTTACTGAACTTGTTGATGCTTGTGAAGGTATTATTCAAAGTCTTATGGATTGGTGCCAAAGGAATGCACTACTGTTAAATGTCGAGAAAACTAAATGTATTTACTTTGGTCTGAAAACCATTAACCATGACATTTTGAGTATCAGCTGTTCTAATACTTCAATAAAATCTGAAGAATATATAAAGTTTTTAGGTATATACATTGACCAATATCTTAGGTGGACTAATCACATAGACATTCTGAGTAAAAAGTTGAATTCATCATATTATGCAATTAACCGAGTAAAAGATTATTTTTCACTTGAATGTTTGCTTGATTTATACTATTGTTTGGTTTACAGTCACATTTCATATAATATTTTACTTTGCGGAAATTCCACTGATGTAGATAGAGTTTTTGTTGCTCAGAAGAGGGTCCTGCGCTTGATCTTTGGTATAGACTCGAGGTCCTCCTGCAGGCCACTCTTTGTGGAGAATAAAATTTTGACAGTACCTTGTATATATATTTATAAGTCATTGCTCTTGATCAAGCAAAATTTAAGAACCCTAGAAAGATTGTCCAGTCATCACTCTTATACAACGCAAAATGACAAAATCCTGTCTTTGCCTAAGCACCGAACGACGAAGTTCGAACATTCACCTACTTACCAGGTATTAAAATTTACAATAAATTACCAGAATGTTTTAAAAATATGAATTTGGCTTGTTTCAAGAGGGAGACTAAATCCATGTTACTTAAAAAAGGCTATTATAGTCTAAATGAATATATGAGTGATCATTTGTAATTTGATATCAATTTATTATTTTTTTTTCTTCTCTTCAAGTCGATCTTTCAGGTCAGAATTTGTTAATATATACTTTTTCCTATATTTTTTTGACTTGTCTCATACATTTAATGTCTAAGGGGATGAATAAAGCTTATTATTATTATTATTATTGTTATTAATATGTGAGCCTTTGACTCGTACAAATGTTTTAACAGTAGAAACATTTTTTTTCATACCATTTTTTTCGGCCCTCATAAAAAAATAAAGCCATTTTAAGTTTTCATAACGAAGTATGCCACCCCTGGTGAGTGGCTCTTTCAAACAGAGTTGTATTCAGCCAAAGTACCAAATTTTTCAAATTTTATAGATATTATTTAATTTGAGAAGATCAAATTACTCGAAAACGGCGCATTATACGAGAAATTATGAAGAATACCTTTATTTTACAAAACGTTCAAATATTCATTAGATAGCGTCCAACTTAGTTTCAAGAGTTGGGTTCTTCGAATTTTTGTTGCTTTTATGGTGCGTAATGCTCATAATGAGAAAACTAGAAGAAGTTGATATCGAAAAAGATTCATCAAATAAATGAAGAACTATACAGGGTGATTCGAAACTCGAGGCGAAAAATTAAGGGACATATAGAGACTGATATTCTTGATTAAACGTAAAAAAAAAATTTTGGCTGATGAGGCTTCGTTTCCGAGTTTTTGGACATTAATGTTTCTGTATGCAACCAATTAAATTTTATAAATTACAGTAAGCCTACAAATAAATGAGACGAATGTCACCTGGTGACAGAACACTTATTGTTTGCCAATTCAAAAGTTGATTTGCTGGTTTAGTCCTTCTGATAAACATGCAGTTTTCAAACGAAAAATATGCAGATTTTATTTTTGTGGTAGGTTTTTGTGTTGGCAACGCATTAAAAGCTTGTCGGTACTTGCAGTTTTTGGAAAACAATCTCGATAATTTGCTAGAAGATTTTCCTTTGGATTTGGTATACAATCGTATGGTATCAGCACGATGGAACACCACCGCATGTTGGACGAAATGTTGTCGCCTGGTTAAAACAAAATTTCAATGGTAGATGGATTGGTCGGCGGTCAGTTGCTATGGCCAACGCGATCACCTGATTTGAATTCTTTGGATTATTTTGTATGGGGATATTTGAAACAACAAGTTTACGCAGTGGAAATTAATGATAAAGAACAATTAATGGAACGAATTATTAACACAGTCGAATCCACTCAAAATAGGCAAAACATGCAATTAGTGCACAATCCCTTTATTCTGCGTTGCCAAGCATGCATCGATGCTAATGGTGACATTTTTGAACACTTGATTCAATTTTTTCTGTATTTTTATCAGCTATTAAAGTTTAAAATTGATGACATGCAGAAATTTTGAACACTTATATCTCGGAAACAAGGCAATACCCAAAAATTTTATTTTACTTTTTTTATCAAGAATAGCACCCTGTATACGTTCCTCAATTTTTCGCCTCGAGTTCTGAATCACCCTGTATTTCGAAATTCATTTCCTTCGATAAAACCGTTCGTGAGAACTTAAAAAACATTTTTTATGGTTTTTCGACAGCCTGTATCTTTTAAACAGAGCTGATTCGGAAAAAATGGTATAGGAAAAAAGTATTTCTTCTGACCTTAAGAATCTTCTGTTAAAATATTTGTACGAGTCAAAGACTCACCCTGTATACCTTGTCAAATTTCAAACGATAATTGAAATTTATAAACGATATTATAGGTTCAGTGTAAATGAACAGTTGCGAAAAAATTCAAGGGTTCATTCCTTGTTAAAAATAGTGTGATACTTCTCGGTGGAAAGAGAATGCCTATCAGCCTTTCTTGACACATCTAAGGACGCGTGGAATCAGCAATCAGCCTCAAAGCTAATTTTGTGGATTTGTCGGGTGCAAATATGACCATCAGCAGATGAAGCAGGCAACTGCGGTAATTTACAATTCATGTTGGATTGAAAAAAATATCAGGTAAAAATAATTTTGAAAGAAATATGCTTAAAAATTTGTAGGTGAATATTTTCCTAGGGAAGGGGGGTAATTACCCCCATTCTGCTCCTATCACGTCACGTGATATTATAGGAAGTCCGTCACGTCAGAAAAATGTAGTTCAAAGTTAGTACATGTATTTCAATATCACTCCAAAAGATTCCGCACATGATATCACATGAGCTCACGTGACGTGATAACAGTCTGTTTCCGCCTTGACGCAACCATACGCCTGTCCACATGGGATGTAGAGAAATACTGTACAATAGAAGTTGTACACACACAGAGAGTCAAGATAGATGGTTCAACCAACTAGCTCTATGAGATTGATCATTAATGTTTGAGATGTCATCGTGGATAGGCATATTGCTGTCTTCAGTGTCAATCTAGATATGCATGATGGTCGTGAAAGGGTTAGACCCACCGTGAGAATAGTTATTTTCCTATCAAGTGCGGAAAGTGATACTTGCCCGCACGAAACTGCCGTTGCCCGAACGATGCGAAGCAGAGTTCGGGTAAGCAGTTGAGTGCGGGCAAGACACTTTCCGCAAGAGTTAGGAACAATATTTTTTCTACAAGCGCTTGAAATATATAAATGTATTCATTTCACGAAACAGATCATATCTCATTTGATTAATTCATATATAATGACAGACGTTATTCTGCATGTCGTTACTAAGGGTTTCTCATCGTTGACGTTCTGTCCATAGAAAGATGATAGAATTTAATTTACTCTATAATATTTGCGTGCGGGAAAAACCCCTGCTAATCCATTCCCGCACGCAAATGCGTGCGGGAAAGAAATAGCAGGCGTTTTTCCCGCACTCTTTGGGAAAGTGACTCTTTGCAACTTAGAATGCGTGCGGGAAAAAGGTTGAACGCGCACGCTTGTAGAAAAAAAACTTATCATTGGGCTTACTGCTCAGCATGTATTTGATAGCTGATCGTTCTGAGTAGTGTGGCAGCTTGCGTTGAATTGATGATTCAAATCCTACCGAACATGTGTTCGATATTCATTGCTGTATCCCGTTACCGGGAATAAATCTACAAGATTAAAAAAAAAGAACTTAGACTAGGACTTATAATTCCTTAGGCTAATTGTGACTGTGTATTCTCCTGTGACTGAAGAGATCCAACCGTGACCCACAGATCCTTCCACACTCCGGGCATAGATCGTCACTAACCAGATCTGGCCGCCGGCGCCGCTGTATTCTTCACGAGTCTCCATTATAACAGTGGACTGAAGACTTCCACTGTGACCTGTCTAACGCTAGTTGTTCCCAGTTATGATTGACATTAACTGATTTTAGGGATTGATGTAGTCTATCCTTAAACCGCTCATACTGGCCCCCTGGTTTCCGGGCTCCCTTTGTCATACAGAGCTCATACTGTCTCATACAGAGCTATTTTGGGGAGTCTTGAGTCTTGCATCCTCAGAATGTGGCCGCACCATCTGAGTCGGGCCCTCGTTACTTGAGTCTCAATTGTTGTACAACTCGCGCGTTGCAAGACTTCTGCGCATTCGAAACTTTGTAGAACCATCTGATGTGCATTATTTGTCTTAGATGACGTTGTTGCGTTTGTTCAAGCTGTTTAATATGTCGCCTATAGGGCATCCAGCTTTGGCTTCCGTAAAGAAGCGTTGGGAGGACCACTGCTTTGTAAACAGCTGTCTTGGTTTTCAGATTGAGGTCGTGATTTCGAAACACTCTGACCTTTAGTTTCCAGAATGCCCATGATGTCGAATTGATACGGTGGTGTATTTCCGTGTCTAGGTTAGCCCTAGTATTTATGAAGCTTCCCAAGTATTTGAACTGCTCGGCCTGTTCCAGGGTTTCATTCTCCAGGCTGATATGTGTTTGAAGGCTTTCTGGCGGACTTACTAGGATTTTGGTTTTATCGATATTGAGTCTAAGGCCTAAAGCTTCGTATATATGTTTATAGGTGTCCATCATTATCTGTAGATCCTCTGGGCTGCTAGCGATAAGTGCGCAGTCGTCTGCATATTGAAGTTCCGTGATAAACTTTGAACGGGTTTTTGCTCTGAGGCGCTTCAGGTTAAATAGGCCTCCATCAAATCTTAATCTTATTCCAAGACCTCTTACAGGCATAATCATGTCAGCAATTATCGAGACAGCTATGGCGAAAACATTGAACAGTGGAGGCGCTTACACGCAGCCTTGTTTTATTGCAGAGTTGGTTAAGAAATGATCGGTTGTAGAGCCATTATGCTGTATTCTAGCGGTGTTGTTGGTATGAAGGCTTTTACACACTGCTAAGAATTTTTCGTCCAAGGCGTCCCATAATTTTTCATAGCGCTCTCCGATTCACCGAGTCGAAGGCCTTAGTCAAATCGATGTAGGCTGTATAGATCCTTGATTACTACTCAAGGGCCTTCTCTTGCAGCTGTCACAGTGTGAAAATTAGGTCCACCGTAACTCGATTTGGTCGAAAGCCGCACTGGGATTCGGGTAAAAGCTTTTTCAAAAGTGGAATCAGACGATTAGCCATAATCTTCGAGAGAATTTTGCCGACCACGTTAAGAAACGATATGCCTCTGTAATTGTTGCAATTTGACGTATCGCCTTTGTTCTTATAGAGGTTGATAACTAAAGCGTCTCTGAAGTCTTGTGGCACATCTCCTTGTTTGCAGATCTTGCGGAATAGTGCTAGGAGACTATTGACAATATCTTCCTCCAGGGCTTTGAATATCTCCGCTGGAACGCCGTCTAAACCTGGTGACTTATCGTTTTTCATATTTTTCATCGCACTTATGATTTCCGACATTGAAATTTCGTCATCAAGCGATCGTCATCGGACTATATGCAGGGAGCAGGTCTAAAATGGATAAATCCGAGTCGTTATTTTGATTCAAGACCTGAGAGTATTGCTCCTTTCATCTTTCGAGAATTTTTCTATCATCAGTTAGTATAGCTCCATGAGCATCTCTTAGTTAGCTTTTCTGCTTGGACCATAAACAGTTTCAAGAGCTTCGAAAAAAGGCGTAAGCTAGTATTTCCCTAGCCTTTTCTTTCCACCAGCCATCCTTAATTTTTCTCATTTCTTGACGAACCTCGCGTTTTATGTTTATAAGACTCTTTTGGGCTGCAACATCGCCAGGCTTGTTAATTGCCATTTTCATCGCTTTGTGTTTTGCTTCCAAAAGAGGTGCGATATGAGTTTCGCTGTCGGCGAACCAGTCTGGCGATTTTCGGGAGCGTTCTGTGCCCTTTATTTCTTTCGCTGTATTGTAAGAGATGTCTTGAAGCGGGGCCAATGACTCTCAATGTCGTCGTTATAATCCGGTGGTGTTAGACTATCTTTGACGGCAGCTGTGAATCAGTGAATCTTTCTTTTGTAGAAGGGTTTTGTAGTTTATAGATGTGAAGGCGCTCTCTTAGATACTTTGGCTTGCGTTGGTAATTTGGGAGCATTGAGATTTTCATTCTCGAGATTACCAGCCTATGTTCGATGTTCGATATGATGGACAGAAGATTGCCCACTTCGCACCACCCTCAAAAGAATTGACACGATTATTCTGAAAAGTTCAAGTAGACATCGACCATCTCCTATCGTCCTTAGACCACTTTCTTAGATGTCTATAGGAATATGAGTATACTCAAATACACACTCGTCAACTACCTTGTTATTTTTTGCGAGCTCATTTGGTTCGTGTTGCCCGATTGTCAAGAATTTTGGTATTTCGAGTCGAAAATAGTCTCAAATGATCAGGTTTGACATATTGATTAACGCTCAGTAGATATGTAATACCATACCCAAAGATTATAGAGTAGAAAGATAGAAAACGCCCTCATGTCTCTTTACTAAAAACCGACTACATTTTGGCAAGTGAAAAAACATTTGCCAATGATATGACGCTGAAAACGTACTGTCAATACAGTTTAATAACCGTTTTCTGATTTATAATTGAGGGGCGCGAAATTAGAACGCTATTCCTTGTATTGAATTTCAATATCGACTTTGCTGAGACCAGAAAACAAACATCCTGAGCGACAAAATAAAAGTATAGTTTTGTTTTGTGACACTTTCGATGAAAAGCATACTTTGACCTATAGAAAATTAGGTTTCTATTGAAAATATAATTATTGTTAAGCACCTATAGTCTATCCAAATCCGAGAGGCCAGCGTAAACAAACTGACTAACGCGTGATCTTATTTAAGGTACTCCTCTTATTGGTCAAAGCTTCAGGAACGCCATGTTTGCAGGTGGGAGTAATGCAGTACCGCATTACGTTTGATTCATTGATTGTATGCGAATTGTTGTGCAGAACTGCAGAGATCATTCATTGCTTTTTCTTTCGTAAATTGGTTTATAGTTGTAGCAAGTTATTCAAGTTGCAAGCATTTAAGATAATGTCAAGTACTGATACTGCTGAGGAATCGCTTGTTGACTTATGTCCTCCAAAAAAGAGACGTCTGAAACGACACTTCAGTGCCGAGATAAAAGATATGATTTTGAATACTTATAAAATTGAGATTATTCAAAATGCAGGAATGTGTTTAAAGGACGTAGAACTCCGAGTTGCTGAGAGACTTGGCATTGGAGCTCGAAGTGTTAGGAGAATTATTTCCGAATACATAAATTCCAGTGTTCTATCACAGCCGGCAACAAATCAAAATCGGACCACCAAATGGGAGTCCTCATCAGATTTCGATAAAAATGTAATACGGCGAAAAGTTCACGAGTTTTTCTTCAGAAATGAACACCCGACTATAGAGAAAGTATTAAAAATAGTTAATGAAGACTCGAACTTGCCAAATTTTAAGAAGAGTACCTTCTCTATAATATTGAAAAAACTTAATTTCAAATATGGACATCGCCAACGCAACAGTTTTTTAATGAACCGTGACGACATTAAATGTTGGAGAAGAAACTATCTCACGAAAATTAGGACCTTCCGTGATGAAAACAGGAAGATTTACTGCTTGGATGAAACTTGGGTAAATGCCGGTCATACTAAATCCAAAGTGTGGACCGATGAAACAGTTACATTTTCTCGGCAAGCGTTACTTGCTGGATTATCTACTGGATTAAAAATCCGTCTGGGAAGGTCTTGAATTTTGAGTTTAACCCTCGGTTTCATAAAGCTTGATCAGAGAATCAACGATCGATTGACGGATGAACGTCAATTAGTTTTCAGTCGATAAGTTGGTCATAAGCATTCTGAATATCATTCTTGCACCAAATAATTATCTATACACGCCCATTTGATGATTCTCAACTGCTACTCCTCCAATATATTCGGAAATATGAAAGTTTCAATGATTTCCTTCGGGAAATCGAATGCCAAATCGTTGATCGAGCAATCAAAGTTTTGTGAAACTTGATGTAAGTACCATTTTGGTGGAAAACAATTTCAACATTATTTTTCAAATGAAGTGAATATATTTTTCCAGGCAAAGGGCAAAGAATTATAGTGTGTCATATTGGCAGTGACACTGGTTTTTTAACTGGAGGACTCTGGACTTTCCAATCCAAAAAAACTGGTGACTATCATGAAGAAATGGATGGTCAGTCCTTCGAAAAGTGGTCGAGGGTATACTTCCTAAATTGGAGGAAAATTCTATAGTAGTTTTAGATAATGCTCCTTACCATTCAAGGAAAATGGAAAAAATTCCTAATTCACAATTCAGAAAGAGTGATATCCAACAATGGTTGAGGGAGAAAAATATTGATTTCACCCCTGACCTCATAAAAGCGCAATAGTTGCAGATAGTCAGGCAGAACAAAGAAAACTTGGAAAAATACATCGTGGATGAAACCGCAAAGGCCCAAAATATTACTGTACTTTGATTACCGCCCTACCACTGCGAACTGAACCCTATTGAATTGATTTGGATTGATGTCAAGAATTTTGTGGCAGATAAAAACACCACATTTAAAATGGCTGACGTCCAAAATCTTTTTCAAGAGGCTCTCTCACGGGTTACTTCCGAAAGATGGAGAAAGTGCGTGAAACATGTCAAACAAAAAGTTGAGGTAGACAAGTGGAAACTGGATAATATTATGGATGATATAACAACAGTCATCGTCAACTTAGAGGAAAGTTCTGCATCTTCTGACGACACTACGGGGTAGTCACTTTTACAAAAAAAATATTGTTACACATTTATATTATATACATAGTATTTATTAAAGTGGGAACTTTAGATTAATTGTTCATTACTGAGACTCGTAGATAAGCATACATATTTTTCACCGGAACTGGAACACTCAAAAAGTTTTAAAATATAACGCTCTCGGAATTCAATTTATTAGTACACCTCTGCGTTATCACGTTCTTGACGCGTGATCATTGCATGCTGCAATGTTTACCGCTGGCCTCTTGGATTTGGATATACTATAGGCTTACATCCAAAATCATTAATTGAAATCAAAATGCTCGACTAATGGAATTGCGAGTGTCCAGAAACGTGCGGTCATTACCTCTAAGGCACTCTTTTAGACGTCAAGGTGTAATCATGGGTGACATTAATCAATTGTAATTGATGGTGAAGTCACGAACTAAGCAAACGACTCTGCACAAGCGGATAAGCTCAATGCCACATGCAACGAATGTTTCCCATATAAAATAATTCAATTTCGAAAATGAACGTGTTCAGTTTATATATGAAAAATTAAGAATATAATTGGAGGCTTTATCCAGCGGAACAGTTCAGATACGTTCTGCAAATGATATCATCATTACTTTCGATCATACCTGATAAATAATGTTTCATAGCTTATTTAACGTGCGTTCAAAAAAATTCGTCGTCAAGTAGGCTATGGAATTTTGAACGTCGATATTTCGTGCCTAAACGTAATTCTTAGCTCGTGCTATACTATTTTCCAGGTGAACTGTCATTTAAGCATTTTGGGTTGTTGTTGAATTAAAATTATCAGCAAATTATAAAGATGGTTTTTACGGACGTGTAAAAAGCCTTTATTATTCAATCCTACCACAAAATTGGAAAGAAAATTGAATGAGAATGGAAATATTCTGTTCCGGCGACTTCATAGAAGCCTATGTTGCTGTAGATTATTAAGTATGAATTTTTCCATTGTACTGTTTTGCGATGTGTTGACGAAACAGGTATTTTCAAACACAAAAGGATGTGGTCGACCAAAGAAGAAAACTCCAGAGTTCAGCAATAATGAAAACATGATGACAGAAGCTCGACAAACCTCTGTTCAAGTTTTATCTCAAGTGGCTGGAGTATCCGTTGGCATATGCCAACCGATTTTGAAAAAAAGATATCCATTTGTTTCCATAAAGATTGACATGTTATCAGAAAACTGAAAAGGTTGTGATTACCTAACCTTGTAGCATCCAAGAAAAATTGTTCAGTATGCATCAGTCAAAGGCAAAATGTGGACCTACTTTCTTTTATGGAACTAATAGCAGAACGTTATGAAGGAGAAAACATCATGCCTTTTTATAGCTGAGTTGAATTTTAATAAATTGTCCAATAGCTATTTTCATGTAATTCAGTTCTTTTGGTTTAGTCATGGATTTTCAGTAATGACTGAATCAATTCAATATTTATAGAGAATTAATAAACATATTATTGAGATTCTTACTGTGATTTATTCATATGACTGAAGTAGCATGAACCTTCTTACAAAAAAAAAACATAATACCACGATCAATTCAAGATTCATGTCTCTTACGTATGAAAATAGTGGACGGTTAAAATTTTTACGAAGAATTTTTCTAACCGCCTCAGATTGTTTGGATTCTTGTCATCTTACTCAATGAAAGGAATGCTTTTCGCACGTTGGGTGAAATTTACATGTAACTTTTTCTAAAAAGTGCCTTTCCTTACAAAATTACGATATATAGGTTAATGTCATCATTGTTTACATTTTGGGAAGATGAAGTCATTCAAGGAAAGACATACGTTCAGCCACCGAACACCAACCTTCAAAGTTTCATAGCCTACTTGACGACGAATTTTTTTGAACGCACGTTACAACCTTCGATATCGACTGTCGAGATTATGTTGAAAATGACGAAAAACATGCAAATTTAAAAATAAGGAAATATGTATCTATTCATACTTCTCAAAGAAAAAGTTAGTGGACGATTACACATATCACTAATAAACCGAAAAATATCTGAAAAGAACGTCATGGGATGTTCTTCAAATAAAAGCCATGTCCGAACCAGTCTATGGTCCGAACCTGGTTTCAAAGAACAGTTGATGTATACTTTGCTATCTGGCAACAAAAGTAGAACTATCTGGGCTACCGTTAGATAAAGAAACTTGCCAATGAATTCAAGTGACACTCCACATTCAGTTCTTGCCAATCTACATACTCATAATAATGAAAGACTGATAAAAAGCCTCAACAGCGAGGCAATGACTATAACAATAAGAATTAATTCAAATGCATACCAGCCGCTGATAGTAGTTTCCACTGAACTAGCCCATTTGCCATCGTCAGGTCCCAAAATGGAGTACTAGGAGTACGCTCCATCGAAGAAGAGCAAGGTCAAATGAGACCGGAACCATTGGTCAGCATCTGCTTTTCTTCGATGGAGCGTACTCCATTTAGGGCCCTGACAATGGCAAATTAGCTAGTTCAACACTTGTTGATATTCATATCAGCAGGTGGTATGCGTTTAGGGGAGTTTACACTGTCTGAAAAGTTTTATAGGTGCTTGGTACTATTTAGTTTTACTGCTTCCATTGATTTATTATTGTTTTATAATCGATGAGCCTTTTCAATGATAGTTGTGAAAGTTTCAAGAAAACATCCGCTGACTAGAATAAAAGGGAGTGCGGGAGGCTTGACCCATGTATGGTCGGGAGACATAATCAGTGGTCCAAGATTCCCGCAAAAAAGCTTAGATAATAGTTTGCTTCAATAAAAAAAAAAATAATAGAAATAATTATAAAAAAATATAAAAGGTTCAAAAATTAAAAAACATCTCGGAAATAAGCGAGAGTGACTCTGAAATAGAAAATATTTATTCCATACGCTGATACATCTGACGATGAAAACCTTGACAATTTTCGATTACTAAAAAAAGAATGGCTGTACTCAAAATGTTCATCTCACAGTCACTCTACTATTATCTATCGTTACCTATTTGGGCATATCTTCACGCAAAAAATGAGTTGCTACCATTACAACTTAAATGGCTTCAGAGTGAAAAGGGGTTCAACTCTCCCGGAGTTCCCATATTTCAGTTCCTGTATGCATTGGTATGGTGTTGTATTGTTGATAGTCCGTTCAGATGAATACAACGATGTTTATATTCTCCCAGTGTGAAAGCTCCATGTATTATAAGATTTTATTAAACTTTCATCGTATGAAAGTTTCATTATTCTGACGTTATTTCATTGAGTGTTGTAACATTTTTTCTGGTTATCATACTTACAGCCTCTTTTTTCGTGCTTTCATTTTCAATTTTACTTCTATAATTGCTGTATTTTTACCTTCAGGGAGATGATTTTTCATATATTCTTCTTTTACACATATACTTTTGTTCAAATTTATGTAATTTCTTCTTAGTTCTGTTTGATTATTGCTTTCTGAAGAATGTGTAATTACTCAAGTTGAAGACTGAATTGTTGCTGTAGTTGTGTTTGACCCTTCATTTATGTTAATTTAATTGATTTTTTGTCTTATCCATATTTTTGTTTAATTGTGAACTACATTTTTTAGCCTGAAGGAGGCCCAATAAAGGGCAGAAAAATTGCCGAAAGAATAACTCGTTTTATTCATGTTCCTTGACCGAGACTAGTGATCCTACTGAATATTTTTTCTACAAGGCTCGAAATATGGCTTTGCAGATAATACTTTTTTCATACACAACGCAGAATATGATTCCTTCTTGAAATGAACCAATGTAAATATGTTAATTTCACCCTCAATTCTTAATTTTTTTTCAGTTCCTATCATTAGTAAACCTATGGAGACTCACCTTGAAATCAATGTAGCCATTTTTATCCATATCGAATGTTCTAAAAACGTGATCACAGAATTCTTCGGCATTTCCTGACGGAAAGAACATCTTGTACATATCTACGAATTTTGCTGGTGTCAAGCGGCCGTTAGGGCAGTCTTGCTGAAATATGAGAAAAAACATAAATAAGTATTATTAAAACGTAGCCAGGAAAACGGGATTTCAACATAGATAAAAATAAATTTGACTCATTCGTCCATACTTTTTTGACTCTCAGTAGTAATAAAAAAACTCGACAATGCAGCTGTAGACGTTAGAGCCGCGGTTGCCAACATTCTTGACCCCAAAACTATAGACGCAGGGGTTCCCAAACTTTTTCACTTCACGGAGCCCAAGTTTCTTATTTTGTCTCTTTGCGAACCCCTGACTATAGAGTCAAACGCATTCGCCATTTTGTAACTTATATTACCAATCTTTCATGACAGGCTTTGAAAAACATTTCAAAAATAAAAAACTGAAATTCTCCATGAATAATTTCTCCAAATGCCTTATGTATTGGATTGTATAAAGTCCTTCACATCGAACTGACTCGGCATATATAAGAGTAACTACTAGGTTAGAAATAAACAAGTAAAAATTGGAATATTTTTTTTTATCCAAAGAATATCGGGAAATTTTCATTTTTATTTATTATTATTACATATTTATTAGAACTCTTTATTGCTCTTTACAACCTATTTACTGTTACAACCTCCAACACTTTATACAGAGTGGGAAAAATTCGGTGGGATTGAATGGGAGCTCTGTAACCGTAAGAGCCAGGAAAAATTGATGACACGTTTTCGACCTCGATTTTCAAAGGATGGATAATGTCCCAAAACTTACCTCTATGTTTTTTTGTTTTCAAGTTATGAATGAAAAACTCAACTTTCGGCTCTTAGAATTGGTTCTACTATTTCGTGAAGTTTCCGTGATATCGAAAAACGGATGTTACATTCTACAGACACTTTTTCATGTAGAATGCAGTACGTGGCCTAGTCCAAGAATTTTTTCAGTCCTTCATTTTTTCAGTGATATAGTGATAACTTTTACTGATATTTTTTAGTGTTAACCCTAAGTTATTTTCGAATATTCCAGTTCCATATTTTCTTCTGATTCAAAATATATGATATGAGTATTATCTTTAATTGTTCTTTTATTTAAAAAAACTCAAAAACTAGTTCGGTCAGGTTAGCAGTTCATTTTTATTGATAATATTATAATGAACTTTATATGCTTCCACACTGTGCCAGGTTATTAAATGTTTCCACACACAGGCTTTGCCTACAGTGGATTTCCTTTTTCCTTAGGTTTATTATTCCGATATTAATATTGTAAGAACCTTGTAGATTTCAAATAATTAATCTCATTATTGTTACTAACATTAGAGACTTTGAAGATCACTTTCATTCCGGATATTTAAAAGGATGAAAATTTTCCAATATGGAATGTATCACTTTCAGGAAATTTGGTAAACATGAATTCAAATGAATATGTTCCGAAACCTTTTCAACTAGTTGATAACCTCAATACTCGTACCACAGGCTTCTCAAACCCCTTCACAAATAAAAACGGCTGTGCAGGCTATGCTAGTACTATTCTCGTTATTTCCACATTTTCTGATCCTGCTCTCAAATATCTGGAATGAAAGCGATCTTCAAAGTCATAACCTGGAGTTCATTTTCATATTATCAGTTCGGTCAAGTTGGTAGATCATTTTATGATCTAGTTTCTGAGTTTTTTTATTGGAAGAACAATTAGAGACACCAGGTATATTATATATTCCGAAGCAGAAGAAAATATGGGATGTGAACTAGTAAAAATAACATAGGGTTTTTAATCAAAAAATGAAAGATACCACTGAATTAGTTGCGGACTTAAAACATTTTTGACTACATTCTACATGAGAAAGTGTCTGTAGAATGTAACATTTGTTTTTCGATATCACTGAAACTTAACGGAATAAATACACCAATTCAAAAAGCCGAAAAATGAGTTTTCATTTATAACTTGAAAACAAAAGAAGATAGAGGTCATTATGCATCGTTTGAAAACCGAGGCAGGAAACGTGCCATCAATTTTTCCCTGGCTCTCATGGTTACAGAGCTGCCATTCAATCCCATCGATTTTGCCCGTCCTGTACAGAAAGAAGATATTGGGAAAAAATACTGTATGTCAGTGGCATACAGGAGAAGGATAGTGCTTCGCATGTCGGAATGATAATCCAACATTACCAAATAATGTCGTCGGTGACGTCACTACACCTATGATGTAGGTATTTCATGAAAAATTGGGAAATCAAAATTACAAATTCAACTGTTTGAAGACCAGTAGATTTGAAGAAAGTAAATAAGTCCCAGCCTTAACATACTCACTTGTATAGAAATTGAAAAATTTGAGATGAAAACAGTTTTGGAAATTATCCATGCGCAAATCGATTAAACTCGTCATGAGAGATACTGAAAGTTTTCCAGAGCATCTCAATCAATCACACTCTAAAATCGCATATTTCTAGAGGTAGGCAGGATTCAATTTCATTCCTCTGAGTTCAATATATTCACCAAAAATGATCCTTCCTAATTCTAAGTAAAAATCCAATATTCGAGAAATATAACAGAGATTCATATTTTTCACGAGAACTACGCCATATTTTCAGAGCGTCTTACCTATGCTTTCGACATGATATTAAACTTCAAGTTGGTTTATTTTTGTATACAGCCGAATGAATATTGCAGCACATCCCCTTGGGCTCTTTCAAAAATACAATATTCAGTTAATAGGAATGTCCCACACACCACTAGAGAAATGCGAATGAATGTCTCCAGGATAAAACGGGCATCCTACACCATTTTTCTAAACGCGGAATGAATGACCCCATCAAAACATAAGCTCTGCTTTTTTACTTTTCCCCTCACACACTGGTGACCCTGTTTTCATTCAGACCTTGAAAACCTATAGAAAGTGCCAACGCATCGCGAAATTCTATTTTTTTTTTGTAGAATGTATAGTAGCTGCGCTTTATATTGTGGGAAATTCTACTCACGGTCGAAAAAAATTGTGAACAACGAGATACAAAGTGCAACCATTGCTGGCTGAACAATATTTGAACAAGATAACAAGATGGGCTTGCTAGGCTGGAGTAGAGTTTAATTAAATTATTGTTGAAATGATATGGGAGTGGATTTTTTTCTGACCAGTATGTACTATTTGCTATTTTGTTAAATTTAACAGTTTGAACTTTACACTTTGGGGAAAACACAAAAATCACTAATGCAAAAATAATTATGGGAGAGGTGAAAAAATGCAAACCATATGATGTTATATATTTTTGAAATCAGTAAAAATTAAGCTTTCAAAAAATTGCACAGAAATCTAGTGTTCTCATTTAAAAAAACATAACTTTGGGTCATAGCTTCGTACTTCAAAATCCTGCTAAAAAGACAAACACGCCACTGGATTCTATTTAAAAAAGTGCCCGTATAATGTTTTGATTTCAGTGCTCTATCATCAGTATTAGCGGAGATATAAATTTATTTCTAAATCGCCATTTTTCCAATTTTCGCTTAAAACTCGAAAATAAAAGAAGGTGACCAAAAATGACTACTACACTTGTTAGTTCCTCAGAAAAAGAGAACGAGAATGGGGTATCAGATTCTGTCTATCTCCACTGGTTTAAAAGCTGTAGTGCTAAAACATCGAAATTTGCCCAAACTGTACAGTCAAAAAACTGTGAAACTTTATTAAACTTTTTTGAAATTTGCATCGTTTTTATCGGTTGATCGAAAATTCAATAATTACATATTTATTCTTCTTCATTCCGCCATTAAAACAAAATTATTGCAAGAGTAATTGTAATATGCACCTTAAAAGTACATAGTGAGCCAGATCAACCGCGATAAAGAAAAATGTGATGCGGATACTGAAAAATAACAAGGAAAATTGCATTGACGACAGTACGTGGCATTCGTATTCGCAATAATTCCTGGAAACCATCATTGTGTGTAAATAATTCGAATTCATTTCAGCTATGCATTAACATTCCGGTGATATACGGTGATACTTTCACGACAATACCCGCCAGTATCGGAGGCAACGCTTCTATGTTTGCTTTGAGACATGATATAGATATATTATTTTCCCTTCGTACGTGTTTGTTCTGCCGTGCCGATATCGCAGGAGAATACGGATTTGATGAACTCAACCCCTGGCTTCCATACATCCGAGTACAAAAACTCCGGACCTCTGAAAGGCTGCCATTCTCTCGTTTCTGTTCCGTATATCGTATTCAATGAAACTGGAAGCTCGGTCAGGATTGAATATGAAATCGACGTTCATGCTATGAGAATGAAATACTTCTGGATATGAGAAAATTTCGCACCACTCTTCGATTCAGCAATCAAAATTCTGTAGGTTCTTCAAATTTCAATATTCGACTCGAACATTATACGGAAAGCTACATGATATACAACAGTATATCCGAGAACAATTTCGAGTTTATAGACATGATTGTTCAATTTGTAATGTGCTTCCACAATTCAGTTTCTCCTTGTTCAATTTAACTTTCAACTGAGCCAAAATTGATCAGTGTGTTAAAGTAGGTACCTACTTATGGAACCCACACCATATTATTTGTATCGTTAATTTTCTACCAAAACCTTAAAAATTTTCATTATAAACGGTGCCCTTGACCAACCCACTCTGTTGAAAGCTCACCGATGAATATGTCATTATTTTGGAAAATCAAAGTATTCTCCAAAATTTATCGTATAATGCGCCGTTTTCGAGTAATATGATATTCAAAAATATCTGTTAAATTCGAAAAATAAGGTACTTTGGCTTAAGGCAACTCTGTTCAGACGATCAACATAATTACCTCAAAACATAACACTTTACAGATGTGTAATGTTATAGATTGAGCTTTTTATTCTGAAGGGAATTTTGTTGTCATTATAATGTTCTGCGTTTGTCAACTTGGCTGAGTGTGAACTTTTAGAGAAAATATTTATTTATATGAAAATGATATATGTTAAACGGGTTATGTTTGAATCTGGTAAGTCTTGTACGAAATGAAATAAACAACGATAACAAATGATTATATATTGGGGATGAATATCAGAGCTAATATGGGTGGCTGCAAACTCCATTCGTTATTATTATCGAAAATGAAATAGAAATCAAGAAAAGAATTTAATGCTTATCGCCAAAGAAATTACGGCAACTCATTTAATATATTATCAAGACTACTTCATTCACTAAATGAAATATAAAATGTGAGTTTATGCTTGTCTTTCTGATATAGAGAAGCTTAGGTTGAATAACTTTAGTGTCAAGTCTCTAGGAATGGCTCAGCTGATTATGAGAACTTGAATGAGTGTATCTTTTTACCTAGGTCGAATAGGAAAAAACTCGGGAAAAATGATGAAGGAAAAAATAAGTTTCTTTTGACCTCAAGAATCTACTATTAAAATATATGTACAAGTCGAGTACCTATAGATATTATATTTCGCATCTACACAGGGTGTTTACAAAGGTGAGGCTTTTTTTGACAGAAGGTAGAACTCATCCAAATAAGTCGTTTAATCAAAAATTGTCTATATAAAATATCCAAGATGGCTGAGATACAACCCCTAGAAGTTCGACAAA
Organism: Coccinella septempunctata; assembly: GCF_907165205.1. Lineage (NCBI taxonomy): Eukaryota > Metazoa > Arthropoda > Insecta > Coleoptera > Coccinellidae > Coccinella > Coccinella septempunctata. The sequence continues at coordinate 13,137,356 of NC_058189.1, read as the reverse complement.
ATAACATTCAATTTCAAGTACGGAACTGTGGTTCCACACAGTACTTAGCTCAGTTAGCTTCCGCTTACTCCGGCATCGCAAAAACGAAACAAAACATAAACATATGCCTGGATAATGAACGATTCAGTACCAAGTTCATCGATTTAGATGCATCAGGTCACTTTTGAAAGAATCACAATTGTTGTATTTGCAATTTAGGGTGAAGAAAAATGTAGAAAATCGAGGCAGTTTCTTGAAAGTGCTTATGTTAGTTAGGTTGGAAAATATGCTATGATGTTCCCCATTTCATCCCATTTTTACGACGATTGTTGGAATGTTCGAACTAGAAGATTGTGAAAAAATTGTTGTATAATTTAGACGAATTTTATTGGTAAGATCTTGAAGTATTATTTTATTTGTTACACTTGTGTCCTAAGTCTCTTCTGTCAGTTGGTATCGAAATGAGCCATTTCATAAAATCGTGTAAGTTACTAAAAAATAATGAGAACAATTCGGCAATCCTAAGTTTTCATTTTCATTAATATGTAAATATCGAACGAGCCAGTATAACTGAACGAAACCACTTGGTCGAGTCAGGATATAAGTTTTTGCCCACTGCTTTGCGATAATTCAGCTAACAAACGGTCTAGAGTCGTATTAGGCTCATTTCAGTAATCATTTTCACTCTTTTTTTAACTTTGTCATTTTGAAAGTTTTGTATAGGTGATTTTTGGTGAAACGCATCATTTTGACCAGTTCTACCTTCTGTTGAGAAAAAAGCCTCACCTTCAAATACACCCTGTATATGCTCATCTTTCTGGACGACAAAACTTGTTGTGAAATAAACGCTATCAATCCCATTAATTACTTCAAGTAGTTCGGTAGAAGGAGGTTGATAACACTTTTGTTGCTCAGAAAGTGAAGAGATGATTTTCCACTATATCGAAATATCATGGAATGGGGAGTGAAAGGTACCTATTTACATATACAGAGTGTTTCAAAAGTCAGGCTTTATTTTTAACATGTGGTAGGACTCATCAAAATGAACCATTCCAGCAAAAATTGCCTGAATGAAACTTCTAAAATGACGAAGATAAGGAAAATCATCGCTCAAGTATGTATATCCTAGAACGTCTCTGGATGAATAATCCAAAATCAAAAAAGACCCAACTTCTGCCAGAGAATAAAATGGAGAAAATTGTATTAAAAAATTTCAAAAATTTTACATATGCTCAAAAGAAATTTAACACACCATCTTATAACAAACCCCCACATTTATAAGGCCTACCTAAAAGCTTAAATACATAAATCCCCTTATTCCTTTAAGACCAATAGTAAGTTCGCTGGGATCCCCCCCTGTCAAAATTTAGTTGAATATATATTACAATTTTTGAACCCATTAACAGGAACTAGTTTTTTGAAAAATACCCAACACTAAAACTGAAAAATTAGAAATTCTGATCTAAATGCGACTGAAATCTTAGTATTAGTTGATAAAACTCTTCAAATAGTGAGAACAAAATTGACAGATGATAAAACCATTTATGAAAACTCAAAATTGACTATTGACGATATAATGGAGATATTAGAAGTTTGCTTGAATTCTACATATTTTCAATTAGATGATGTTTTCTAGTTATAATTATATTATGGCATATTTTGAAGAAAACTATATAAGACATATATTTACTGAAACCATAGACTTGGTGGCGATATGTAGATGACATTTTTGTAATTTGGCAACATGGCAGAGATGAACTACAAAATTTGATCATATTAAGAACAAAGAACTTACGATGAAATTCACAATGGCATTGGACATCCAATTTTTCAAGTTATTTCGAACCAAGCGTATTCCTAAAAAACACACACTAATAGATATTTAAATTTCATTCCAATCACCAAGTAAGTGTCAAAAAAGGTATTATTAATACACTTTATGATAGAGCTCATTTGATTTCGTCGATTCCCTAAATTGAAAATACATAATGAAATTGACTAGACTTCATTAAACATTTCTTAGGGATAATCAATATCCTACAGATTTTATAGAGAAAACAATATTAAATTTGGAAAGAAAAATGTCCAACCAAAATTATAATGATGATCAGGAATAACCAAGAAACCGTCAAGAACAACCAAATTCAATGAACGTCATTCCTTATGTTAATGGCATTTCAGAAAAAATAAAAAGAATCGGTTCCAAATTCAATATAAGAACTTTTATCAAAACACAAAATGATTTAATATCTATACTAACAAAAACTTAACCATTGAATGGAAAACAAAATCACAAAATTGTGTTTGCAACATTCCCTGTATTTGTCGTAAAACTCATAAAGGTGAAACGTCTAGATCTCTAGAAATAAGATAGCGCGAACATATAAATAACATTACTAGACAGAAATTGATAGATCACAGATTGCTGATCATGTGTGTTCTAATACTGGAGACCACATGATGGATTAGAATAACACTAAAATTTTAATGACAGAACCGGATAATTATAAACGAAAAATTGAGTCCACGAAACTATGCAATTCATAACGATAACACATTAAGAATATACAGAAAAAATTATGAAAAATAAAGACATTCTTATATTGAGTATTGCCTTTGCGGGCTCATATCACGTGCTTCCATGCGGCGCGGTACAATTGGCAATAGGGAATACTCCTTCTGACGAAAATGATGTATTTTTTATGAAATATCTTTGAAACGTCACATTTTGAAATAACCATTTCAACCGTTTCCCAAAAAAAAATTATTTCAAGCACTTAAAAATGAAAAATGAAAATGGGTATTTAAAGTTTAAAGCGTTTTGTGTGAATTGCACAAGCTGGCAACATCGACTGAAATTTGCCTTGATAATAAAGGACAACAAATGCATTATCTTGATGAAATAGACAAAGATGGCTGTCTATGAAGTCTGCGATGAACGAGGAAGGTCGTAAAATTTTATGGGATTTTTATGGCCGGTTGCAGTTGAAGCTCGCCAGTAAGTACGCGCCTGTAGATCAACAGCTGTTATTTTATAAACAAGCTGGTCGGACATTGTTCTGTTCATTGTCTTGTCTGCGCTGTTGCCAAATCGTAAACTCCGCACAAAGCGATTTAAATTTTAAAACCCCATATTTGAAGGATGATTTTTTAATTAAACTCATAATTATTGAGTTTGAACTTGCATATGCAGTGATAACCCAAATTGAGGAGAATTCCCCATTGTTTGTTGTGGAACATTTTTCCATCCTTCGGGAAGAGCTGTTTTGTTAGCTGTAATGGTTTCCGGTTGACAGTTGAACATGCTCAATTGGGTTTAGATCGGGGCTACCTGGAGGCCAGTCTAATCTATGGATGTTCATCTCATGGAGATAATCTGTTACAATTCTAGCCACATGGGCAATTGCTGGAGCAATTTTTTCTGACCGCATAGTAAAAAAAATCACTTGCTAAATGCAATGCTAAATTACAGTGATCTGTGACTGACAAGATGAATTACAAAAACATTGATCATAACGAAGAATGATCACGCCTAAACGGGGAGGCAATGAATAAAATAATAAGGATAAATTCAGATGCATACCACCCGACGATATTAACATCGACAAGTGTTACGATCTGAAATTAACTAGCCAATTTGCCATCGTCAAGGTCCCAAATGGAGTACGCTCCACCGTAGACTCCATCAATTCCAAACGTTTTCCACCGTGGAAAAATGCTATGTTGCTCTGATGAGGCCAAATGAGGCCGAAACCATGGTCAGCATCTGCTACTCCATTTGGGACCTTGACGATGGCAAATTGGCTAGTTCAATTCAGATCGTAACACTTGTCGATGTTAATATCGTCGGGTGGTATGCATCTGAATTTATCCTTATATCCTTATCATAACGTTGATAGGCAACAGGATAACCGTGATTCTTGATCAAGAAGTAGTTATAGTACTTAATGTTATAAATTGCATAGTTCCCTTTGAAAAGTACCCGTCTGAGAAAGGAGTCTGATAAAGAACACGAAGTTTTACCATTTCCATTTTTCGTTCATTGTCAAGGAAGAATTTTTTCCATCTGATTTGCTCCTGACAAATTAGTGCAAGAATTTACTCAGGATTATTTCAATTTTTTAATTGATTTTGTTTGAGACTGGTATTCAAAAAGATGCAGAGTTTCAATTGATATCTGAAAAAAGTCCCTTGATTTGATTCGAGTATTGTACAGCTTCTCGAGATGGTATTGCCTTTAACAAATTTCATCTTCTTTTTACCTTTCAACCTCGAATTAACATAAATTTTATAATCGCGTCCTAGGACCGAATCTTGTAAGGAAACCAATTGCCAGGCCACATTAGTGGAGATCATGCATTTCAAAGCATCTTTCATTTCATCGCTGGAACCTGGATAAAAGTGGAGGCGTAGATAAAAACTCCTATGAAGTGTAAATGAACCCTGTGAAATAAGCGAGAATTTTCATGCTTTTAAAGAGAATTCTCCCTATAACTGAGTTACGCTCTTTTTATTTGATTCGTCCGTTCGCCGTAAGTTCGCCAGCATTTCCCTTAATCATTCAATTTTGCCTCTCGGCACTCAGAAATAATTCTAGCGAAGATAAGTTCACCCTAATACGATTTTCATTGCGACCAACACCAGATGGAATCATCAAAAGAGCACTTAATTGAAAATCTAATTTCTGTGGGGCAATAGCAACTCACATCGTGAAGATATTGATGATTGAAATTAACCATCTATTCAGGGAGACCATTTTCCATAGGGATATAGAATCAATAATGAAAAGGATAATGCCTTAATAACATGTTTTCCCGATTCCGACCTAGAAAACGAGGGGTTGACGTACCCCTACTTGCGGACCAGGCTGTATGGAACAATAATGTCAATTAGTTTCCATCGAGATTGAGGAAGTTCATCCAGGCTAAATTTAATCTCCAATCCCCATCAGTGAACTCACACTGGTTGTTTTGAAACTAACCCTATTGGATTTTTATTTGTTAGCCCTGTTCGTGAGCACAAAACGAATAGAAATAATGTGATGGATATAAAGTTATCGTGGCATTGCACCATTTTGAAAGCTTGGTATTTGAGAGTTTTAAGATTCTGCGAATTAGCCTCACCTTTCATGATTAACACCCTGTATCGCCAAAACTATAGTTGTGAAGAAAACAATCCCTGATTGTTTAAAGAATTTATTTTATTTCTGAAATATTAGAGAAAAGTGGAATTAAAACAGTATGAAAGAATGGAATTTAAAAAATATGAAACTGAATCAATAAAGCTCACCCTTTATATTTCAAAAAGAATATGTTATCACTAGAATTAGAAGTCCAAAAATAGAAAGATATTGTTCGTTTACATCAACTCTGTTCAGTTTTCTACAATCATATCTTATAAGAAATGCAAATAGAATGTCGAATAAATACTCGATCATCACCATCAACACTATTTGAATCTTTCTTAGGTTTATTGAATGAATATGACCAAAATTTAGAACTGAGAAATGACAAACAAGTGTCTTGCCCTCTGCACCCCTCTCTCGACACAACATTGAGTGTAGCATGTGCCTATATTTCAAAGGTATGCCGAAAACTCAGACTCAGAAAAGCAGAACTTTTTTTAAATAAACATTTAAATATGTATATGTCGGAGGGGATTGAATAAAATTATTATTATTATGATTTTAGCCTTGCGGCTTTCACACTCCTCTCCAGAGGAAAATTCACTTATCCCAGATATCTCAGATATCAAAAGGATTAAGCTCTATTGGAGCCCTTTCCAGGTTTTCGGGCTCGTGGTGGTGGTCGGGTCCGGGTCGCTCCTCGGCTCCCTGCCGCCGGTTGGAGTCCTGCTCCACCCGCACTTACTGTCGGAGCAGACGGTGTTCCTCTGCATTCCCCATGTACTTGCGTATAGTTCTCGCCGTTCCCAGCAGTACCGCCTTCTGCATGACTATAGATATTTTCGTCCAGCTGAAGTTTCCTCAAGCTCTCTAGTAGTTTCTTCGGTATCAGGCCTGTAGATGATATGACAATAGGGATGGTCTTGATATCTTTCAGCTTCCACTGTCTCCTGGTTTGTTCCTCGAGATCTCTGTACTTTGAAATTTTTTCAGTGTGCCTATCTAGAAGATTGTTATTATACAGCATCCGGATGGTAATTGTAATAAGGAACCTTTTTTGAACTTAGAAGTTGGTGTTTTAGTGCCAATTCTTGGTGAAGAATTTTGGCAACAGCATCATGTCTATTTTTGTACTCCGTGCCCGCGAACTTCTGACATCCCCCAGTGATGTGCTGGATAGTTTCATGTGTCGTACAGCCATAACGACAGCTATCATCCGCCACTGAGGCATCCTTGGCGATATATTTCATGTAGTTCCTTGTTGGAATACCTGATCCTGGATGGCGAGCATGAAGCCCTCTGTCTCAGGAAACAACCTTCCGGAAGTCAACCAGTAGTTTGACGCAGATATGTCGACGTAATCATGGTTGACCTCGTTCTGGTGCCTTCTATGCAAAGGTTTGCCAATCATTTTCTGCATTTTACTTTCTGCAGAGTGTTCGATGGTTTCCAAGTGGTCCTGCTGTAGCTTCAACGGTGTAGAACTATCAGCAACACAAACCATGGAGTTCTGATGAAGCAGCCTTGCTCAGAAAATATTTTCTACAATCCTACAATTTCCTGTGACAAACGGTTGCACAAATCAACAATTCCTCTACCCCCAAGATGTCGTGGCAGCTCTGTCCGTTCTTTTGAGCTTTTGGGGTGATGTTTATTGTGTTTAGTCAGCATCGTCCTTATTTTTCCCTGTAAGGCTGCTAAATCGCTGGTGGTCCAAGAGAATAATAATAATGATTATTATTATCTATATTGATAAAAGAGGATCTATGGTTTACTTCAAAATGCTTTATTGTTCAAACGATCGCACCAAATTGGACAATTCTTTTTTTTGTTGTGTTTATTATTGTTAGGGCAAGGCTTATATAACAAAATATTCCCAAAAAAAATTGTACAGAACAGAAAAAAGGCATTCCTTTTTCTTACGACCAATCGAGCAATCACGATGAGTTAGTTATTATTATCTACCCTAGAAATAATTTAAATGGCAAAACTAGGTTTGCCGGGTCAGCTAGTTTTTATTATTATATCTGGTATAGTTTGAAAGATAGTAGTGGAAGGCATCGAATTTGTCACCACCTCGTATACATTTTCCATAAGGATGGAGCGGGGTCCATTCATCAACAATAATTTTTAACAGAAAGACCCTTCAGTCGAGGAAGTGTAGATGCCTCGGTAGATGCTAATCACGGAGATGGGCTACTCTGACGAAGTCAAATGTCAAATGAGACTGAAACCATGGTCAGCATCAACCAACGGAATGGTCTTTCTATAAATACTATGATTGATTGTTGGATAGTTCGATTCAGATTAGACTTTTTGAGCCCTTATTCCTATATAGAAACACGAGCAAAATGTGGGACATCCATAAGAAATTGACACCCAGAACAGTGGCTTCAAATCATGTTATGACTTAGTAAGAGGTATAGGTAGGCAAAAATTTTAATTGTCAAGTATTTAATTAATTGTTGACAAAAGTGATCTCCCAGTTTTCAGGAGGTCTGAAAGACGTTCTCAAAATCGAATTAATTTTTAATAATTGTAACTACCGCGAAGCGATTAAGGGCTAAGTTCACCAATGTCTCCTTAAAAAAAATGCGAAAATGAAACAACAAAACAAAATCCATTCATCAACACTCCTTGGCTGCTCAAAAGAATGAAGACAACGCGGAATTTTCAATTCTAATGACATATCCAAAATACGAGACAATCGATTGCGAATTACTGACCCACAGCCTTCGGGCAGGCTAGATGTCAATCAAGATCCGGTTTGAAAAAATGCACCTTACCTTGAATCCTTTGTACCATTCTTTTATTGTACTTTCGTCATATCTTGTGTGTGATTTCAAGAAATCCATATCTTCTTTCGACAATTTATCTTTGCTCCCAAAACATCCCATCTTGAAGACTTTGGTACTTTCCTGAAAAAAATATTCCTACATTATACGTATGAAAAGTATGGCAAAGCGAACAATTTCCAGCAACAATTTCCCTTTCGTCAATAATCCATAGAGATGGAGATTTTAATGCTATTGATATTTGTATGGAAGTAATGAAGAATAATGTTGTTAGTTTCATATAAACTAATAAACCGAAGAAGAACAGTAACTGTGGTGTGTTCTAATTGAATGTCAATAATCAAGGAAATCAATCCATGTATAACTTTAAGAACTTAATCGTAACCCACGTTTAGTTCATGGGTATTCTATACTTAAACGTAGTTTAAGAATTTAATCACTTTACTGAAACGGTGCAAACGACTATTGAAGTTCATAAGAACAAAAGATCCGTTATTGCCTATTCACGAGTGTCAAAATTTATTCCGAAAGTTTTTATCATTAATAATTAGTATGACCTATTTCTTTTATAGAGAAATGTGCCTTAGGCTTCAAGTTTCCTCCTACTGTGAATGGTTGCTTAAGAAAATAGGTCACAGGAACTTGGTTTTTGAAATCTCAGCCTAAATAAATGAGTTTTTTTCAAGAAACAACGCATAGGTTGAAAAAGGGAGTAATAGAAAAACAAAAGAATAAAGATTCGATCCACGTTGTCTTGCTCTTCGACACAATGGATGGAACACATATAAAGAGAATCCTTAGGGTTGAAATGGAGTGACTATCAGATTTTTTTGGAAAACTTGTTCAGAATTGTAAATGCGATTCGACTTATATTTTTGGAAATTCAGAGATAAAATCCGCCAAGGGTCCTTTTTTGTGATAAAAACGAAAACATCTGGTCAGACCTTAAGGGATGGTTTCTATTAGCGCTCTTGGACACAAAACATATACATATACAATAATATAATACATCTCTGCGGACAAAAAATATTTGCAAAAGGCGAGGCTGAATAAAAAATTATCACTAAGGATATAAAAAAATATCACAAAATATCGTCAAAGGAAGCTAAAATAATGAATGAATTTTTAGACCTTTTCATGTCCCAGAATTAGTCAATCATTCATCACCGTATTCTACGATAAAAAATAACGAGCAAAGTTTAATTACTTTTTTAGAAAAAAGGCAACAACGGCAGTTTCGTGCGGCAATAATCACTTTTCGCATTTATTAGAAAAATAACTATTTTACACGTCAATTCGAAACAATAAAATCAATTGAAGAAATAACTGATATTTACTCGATCTCATTGTCATTTATAGATAATTTTTGACATTATCCAACAAAAAAATGTACAGGGTGGGTAAAATTGGTGATACTTGAACTACAACTTTTAGAACCCCACGAGATAGAGGAAAATGCATGGCACATTACGATCGTCTTTTTTCGTGAAACTACTAATGCCATCAACTGCATTTCTTTATCTTCTTTTTTTTCGAGTTATCTATAAGTTAAAATTCAAATTTCAACTTTGGTCATTATCTCCGTTTCTGTTTAAGCTGGGATGTTGAAATGAAAACATTTTGATAGCAATCCAGTGACGTACTATAATTATTTCCAACAGGTATATTTGCTGAGCTATAACATAAAGATGTGTTTCTTCTTATGAAAACAGTAGTTTAAAATGACTTGGAAAGAGTCATTTTAAACTACTGTTTTCCTAAGAAAAAACAACTTTTTATTTTAGTTCAGCAAATAAACCTGTAGGAAAAAATCATAGTAGGTACTCCACTGGATTGCTATCAAAAAAGTGTCTGCATAATGTTTTCATTTCAACAACCTAGCACAAACAGAATCGGAGATAATGACCAAAGTTTAAATCGCCAAAATTTAAATTTTGGCCTATAACTCAGAAACAAAAGAAGGTGGATGAATATGGTAGATGGCATGATTAGTTTTTCGAAAAAAAAATCTCGTTGGGTTAAAAAGTTGTAGTTCAGGTATCGCCAATTTTGCCCTCCCTGTACAATTGATTGCTCGAGCTGAAGGATTAAACGCTTTGCAATATCCGAATGTTCGATTTTTCAATCATTACAGTTGAGAAATTAAAAACCCTCTCAATTGGATTGTCAATCAAAAACATTTTCAACGGTTCTGAAGTTTGGAAAAACGAAATTCAAACCATATTTGTCGATATCCCAGGTCCCAGGTAGTAGAAGAAGTTTTTTCGACCTTTGGCCCACAAATATTGACACCTCTGTTGAAATAAATGAATTATTCACGAAGCACCCTCAAAACAACCCGAGTCAATGTTTACACATACAGATCGGATTTGTAGACCAGTTTCGTAACTTATTTACATTTCACGTACAAACCCTTTCAGTTGAACAAGGTTGCGGACAGGTAAACATGAATTGAAAGGTAAGTTAAGTGTACGTGCCTTCAGCGTACATATTGTAGTCACATTCTATTTGCATTCAAAGATTTATGAATGAGATATATAATTCTTTGGGAATGAATTATAGTTGTTCAAGTGTTCGCATAGAAATGATTATATCTGATTAATTAAAATCAAAACTTGGTAGGATAATAGTATATGGTTCAACGAGAATATTGTACTCGCAAATGACGTTTATCGGAAGAGAAGAAAAAGTTGAATATGGCCATCCAACTGAGTAAGAGCATTGATCTTGAAGCTCGAATAAGTGTCATAACATGAGGTTAGAAAACTTAAATTTGTCCACGATTGAAAGATTATTTCTAAAATACTAATTTTTTAGTTCAACCGCACAGTCTTTGGCAGCGTAACTTAGGCTGTTCTCAGTTGTCATAAGCAAAGATGAGCGAGTTAGTTAACCTAACTCATTCACTGGAGTCACTGGCACACTGGCAGAGTAACTTACGCTGTTCTCAGTTCTCATAATCAAAGATGAGCGGGTTTGTTAGCCTAACTCACTCATTTTTGTTCCTAAGCTAGCAAGGTAAGAATTAAGCCACCGGAAGACCAGGAAGCAGTTTTGAATCGAGCGCCCAGTATACCGAATTCGGTAACATCGTATCTGCTATTATCATTATACAGGGTATTTTCAGAGGTGAACTTTTGTTTATAGAAGGTAGAAGTCATCAAAATAAGTCATTTCGCCAAAAATTCCTCAATAAATATTCAAGATGGCTGAGCTACAACCCACAGAATTTCGACAAAATTTCATTAAATTCCAAGTACGGGACTGTGGAAGGTGACTCCGGCATCGGAAAAACGAAACAAAACATAAACATATGGCTGACATTGAATGATTCTAAACATCTGAGTCTATCTGATTAGATGCATCAGGTCACTTGAAAAAATTGTTGTATTGTGCGATTTGTGTTGAAAACTGTGTAGAAGGTTGAGACAGTTAATCAAAAGTGCTTATTTTGAGAAATAATATTATTGTTACCCTATTTCACCCCATTTTACATTCTTACGTTACATTTTTGGTGGAGAACAAGAAGATTGTGATGACATCTGTGAATAATTTGGACGAATTTTGCAGGTGAGATTTTGAACCAATATTCTATTTTTTTTTACACTTGGTCCTAGGTATTTTTTTTTGTAAGTTGATATCGAAGTGGGAAGTTCCATAAAATCGTTTAAGTTATTGAAAAGTAATGAGGAAAATTCGGCAATACTAAGTTTCCGCATTCATTTCCATGTAAAAATCAAACGGGCCAATATTCTGAAAGAAACCATATGGTTGAGTCAGTCATCACTAGATAAGTTTTTTTTTAATTGCCCACAAATGATCTAGGGTCGTATTAGGATCTATTTCAGTAAACATTTTCATTTTTTTTTCAACTTCGTCATTTTGAAAGTTTTGTATAGGTGATTTTTTGCGAAACGCTTCATTTGTACCAATTCTACTTCACCTTTAAATACACCTTGTATATAGTTGTGAATATGCATTTTACAATAACGTTTACCTAAGTAAACCCTACACCTAAAAATTTATCAAGTTATCAAACAAAAACTTGAAACAAAGGAAAAGAGCCATTTCGAACTGTGACTTCTGGAAACCACAGAAGAAAACTCAAATTCTAAGTTCCGATAAACAATTTCGACACTTCATGAATGATATCTAATAAACTACCTATTTGTAGGGATTGTGGAGAATTCATCATCAACATGAAATTTTAAATTTTCTCTATACATTCAAAGGGGTGAAATTGATTTTATGGGGGACTTTTGATACTCGATGTTAATTTTGTAAATCCAGATTTTTTTTATGGTTGACATCGGCGCCATGGTTATTCGAAAAGATAACCTTAACCATTTATTTATCAATCGAAGCTTTTCCGCTTTCACAGAGATAGTTCGATGTCCAATAGTTTAATTTTTAATCTAAATCTCAAGGGGTGGCTTTTATAACCCATGTAGAATGTGAGTATTCATCATTCTTGAAAAAATAAATTGGGAAGGAGATAGTATGCCTTAGTGTAATAAAGATGTACTTGTAAATGTCACCCCAATCTGAGTATGACTTTGTGAATGGGGTTATCATTTTTTATGACAAAGTATATAAATAATTAAAATTTTCTGGTAGGCTGACGAGATTATCCCCACTTCGATAACAGACGGACCTGGTGGATGTGTATGTATCTATATATACAGGGAGAGTCTTTGAATCGTAAAAATATTTTAACAGTAGATTCTTTAGGTCAAAAGAAACACTTTTTCCTGTAGGGGAGACTAGGGAGCATTGATACATGGGGAGGCTTGATACAGGCTTATATCCGCGATCTGTAGCCGTTTTCAAAAGTATTATACTAGTGAACACTATTCTTTGGCAGAGGGCATTGCGTGACGTTAATATGTAAGGCTAACAGTAGTTTGTTTGTGAAATATTCAACGAAGAGTGTTTCGAGGTGAGAAATTGTAAGTTTTTACTCAAGTTACCTAAGGGTTTTATGATCATGCATTAATTCTTCGGCATAAACAAACATTTCACTGGGAAATATGCATAAAACTACTCAATTTACAGTTTTATTCGCTTTTCAAAATATATGGGTATAAGATGAAAACATAAATCACTTTAAAAATTGCTTTCAGGGAGGTTTGAGACATTTGTCGTGGGGAGTCCTGATACATGTATAATCTTCAAAAAATATTCCGTAGCTAGTTGGATAGGCCTACATGAAGGCGTCTTCACCATCCAACATATCAAAGGGATTTTTAAAAACCGTACAATCCCCATATATTTAACGAGGCCGACTTTTCTTGTGTGGAAGTGACTAACTGACAATTTCCTGATTTTTCTACACCTATAGGACCAAAGCAAGCCAGTATCATTGCTGACCTACCTACTGAGCTGAATAATCCTCTCGATTACTCTCCCAGTACATCGTATCAATCCTCCCACATGTGGGGAGGCTTGAGACAGTTTGCATGTTTTTGTGTTCAACGTTCTGTACAGAATAAGATGTTTATGTTTTGCGACTTCTATATTTATTTTGTTGAACGATTAATTGAAGAATTATATAATATAAGAAAAGTCCTACTTCTTCATATAATTCAGTTTCCAGAATAAAAATTCCAAAAAACGTATCAACCCTCCCCAGTCTCCCCTACCATTTTTTCCGATTCATCTCTGATAAAAAGATATAGCCATTTTAAGTTTCCATAATGAGCTGTGCCACCCCTGGAAAACAAAATAACCTTCAAAATAACCAACTGATTTTTCGAATTTCAGAGATATTTTTTATTTTTGAACGTCAAATTACTCGAAAACTATATTCCGAAATTCATTTCATTCGATAAAACCGTTTGTGAGAACTAAAAATAACATTTTTTCATGTTTTTCAACAACCTGTATATTTTAATCCGAGCCGATTCGGAAAAAATGGTGAAGGAAAAAAGTGTTTCTTTTGACTTCAAGAATATTTGTACGAGTCAAAGACTCACCCTGTATATGCTCCCATCAGCATCAAATCAGCTATCTAACGGTGCAAAGATATACTGGGTGTGCTATTTGAAATAAGATAGTAGTACGGTGTTTCCGTTATAACCGGAAGTTGCAGAGGTCAGGGGGACAGTTCATTACCGAAAACGCCAACGTCCCTAACATGCATCATCACGGTAAATCACCAGTGGTGACTAAAAAACTATCATTTTTTTGTTTGAATATCTTTAAATTAATCATTACTTATATGCTATGAAATTTCTCGGTCTACTTCATTGGAATCAACAAAAGTTATACATGTTCACTGAATAAATTTTTGTTGGGTAGACCCTATCTCATACTCCCCTTATTTCACATAGCAAAACAGGAATGGAATCACGTAGGATGGGCGTGTTGTGTTAGTTCCTGTCCATGTGATGACAAGCAACTGATTCATTACAGAGGAAATTGGCGTTAGCATATGGGCGTAACTTGACGTGTTTGCAGAGAGTTAGTGAATTCTCTCTGCGAAATATAGGATGCCTGGTAGGATTTCCAGAGACGCAACATTGAAGCTCATATAAACAAGAAATTAAATAACCTGGTTGTGGGTGCAATACTAATCATCATTTTAAAAACTTCATTTCAGTCCGAAATGAATAATTCGTTTCGACATCTGGACAAAGATTACAGAGTTAGGAAGATAGGAAACCAAGCGTCTACACTTGCGTGAGCGTGGTTCAATTGTGTTACTAAAATGCTAAAGAATGGTTAAAATATTTATTCGAGGGCCATTTGTAGAAATGTAATTTGACTTTTGTAAGATTTGAAGAAACATGGCCGTTTGTTTTGATTCTCGTACCAAGTTTTTCGTGTATTTTCCAAAGATATTACATATCTTTGGTATTTTCTTAGTGAAAATTTCAAAATCAAAGAAAAATATCTTTGCTCACAATGTCGTATGGAAACTATTGTATGGTAAGGAATTGTGGAAACTAGTACAAAAAATTCTACGAATATAAGTTTTATCATGAAAATGGAAACGTAAGTATTGAAACTCGTACAATGTAACTCTAATATTGATTGATTTTTATTTTCAATACTCTGAAATGAAGAGGATTTTCAGTATGTCAAGACATTGACTTGATGAACTGCAGTAAAAATTGAAATTTCCTCCTGGAATAAGTACAGCCATTATAGAAACCTTGAGGTTGCATCTCTCAAATACTGAGCAGAAAAAAGGAATTTGTTCTCGGATGTTCGATGAAATTAGTGTAAGTGAAGAGTTGCACTTTGATGATCACCACGTTGTCTATGAGTAAGAGGCGGGACAAGCTGAGTAAGTCCAAAACTTCAAGTAAAAAAGACAAAGTACTCGAGAAACCAACAGGTCGAATTTGGGAATAATTTTAAACTTTAAATCTCATTATCTCGAAACCAAATAAAATGCACTCATACTCCTAGGTTTTTACACACCGTTTTGTGAAAAATGATCCCTCTTCTATATTTTCTATTGGGACTGCTGAAGTTGGGGCAAATGTCTCGCAAACTTTTTGATTCATTAATTTTACATATATGCCTTCCCGCTTCGCACACGTATTTCAATTCATCACTGAATTATCATTTATAGCTGGATATATGTATTATTATGCATGTCTTTACTGAAATACAGGTTACACCTATGTAAAGTTTTTTTAAATTGTGATTCTGAAAATTCTGTAACTAATATGTAAAGGAAATCTTGAAAGATTTCTATAAATTCAACTGATTTTATTAATTGGAAAAAATATATTGTATAGAAATAACACCTTTGATCTATAACATTTCTCCATGTTCTGTGAAGTCCCGTATTCAAAGCTCTATTATTTGTTTACAGGGTGTTTTCAAAGTTGAATTATTTTCACCATTTGAACCTTTTGTTAAAAAAAGCTTGACCTTTGAATACTCCCTGTATAATCTTCAATTCTATCAAATTTTTTATAAATTTCAAATAAAAAGTATACCAAATCTAACACAGTATTTCATTAATTATTGATTCAAAACAATGTTTAGATGAAAAAACAACCTGATCACAACACAAAGCCCTACTCTTGTTTTGTTGCTCAGAATGTTTTCTACGAAGTCTTTATTTGAATTCAATAAAAGGAATAGAATTCGAATTTCGCGCACTTCAATTATGAAATAGAAAACTGTTATTTAACAGTTTGACAGTACGATTCCAGCGCCATCTGATGGTCAATTGTGGGAAACACAGGCCAAAATTAGTCGGTTTTTAGTACTAGCGATATGAGGCCGTTTCCTATCTTCCTAACTCTGTAAACTTTGTATCTGGAGTGTTGTGAATAAAATAATTTTTACACATTTTTCACGATTTTGTCGAAACTACTGGCAACATTGTAATGAAATTTAATACGAATATTTTTCGGGAGCTGATGCATCCCATGAATTTGTTTTTATATCTGACTCTCATAGAGGGCGCTAATTACGCGGTTCGTAAAAAGTAGTATAGCTTTTTCAAGGTTAGATTTATTCATCAAAATTTCAAGTGAAATTAAACATCATTCAATTTTACACCAAAAAGGTACTTTTAGTAAAAATTGATACTGTGTAGCGTTTTCGGAATATTCTGATCTGAAAATTATGAAGTAATAACCGATGCTGGTAAGGAGTAATGATGAAGATATTAATTATTACTATTCATTATTATTAATCAGTATGCATTATGTGAATTAAAATTTTTGGTCGCGTATATGAGACCCCATCGATAAAACGGATTCATTTGAAAAAATTAAGATTGAAGGCTTTCCTTTCTTGTATTATTTTTTTTTTCTTGAAAATTTTTTACTAAGCAAACCCCACTTATTTTTCAGTTTTCTACCTATCTTATAGACGGGTTCATCTTTCTTTGAAACACCCATATACATATATAGGTATATAATATATAATAGATAATAATAGAATAGAATAGAATGCCTGACCTGTTTCCTCATAAAAACTAAACAAAAGTATTGTATTATATAAATATCCTCTTGATATAAGATATTCAGTAAACTCTGCTGAAAGCCAACAATGGCAATAAAAGAAAAATGATGAAAATATATTCATAACCTGTCCACTCTGATCCGAATCTGAATGAATGTCCATAATTACCAACAGAATTCCCAGTTCATTAATTAATCAATTGCATGTCCAATTCACAATAAATGCCAAGTATGCCGCTTATGTCGAATGAATGAAATTATAATGAAATTGATTTATTCCAAAGATAAGTGAATGTACCTATTATACATACATCTCGATATTCATTCTAAAAATTCAGTCGCAAAAGTAAGTTTATAAAAATTTTGGCATTGACCCCAACGAAATATTCTGGACATTTCTTAACAAGAAATATCGTCCGAAATTTAAGCAATTAATCAGGCAATTTAACTGCACATATTAGGTAAATGCTTGTGATGCATTTTATATTGAGAAAAATCGATAAGGAAACTTTGAAACAATAATGTATTATTATGCATTTGAAGCTCTAAAACAATTTTGTGAGAAATTAAGGACACTTCACCCTCAAATGTGAGCCGAATAGGTTAAGATTATACATCATCAAAAAAACTCTGATAGTAATTGAAAATACAAAAATAAAACAAAATCAGAAAGCTCTATATCTGCCGAAGGCGATCAAGGAAGGTGTTTTCACGTGATCGCTATCTGCTCATAGAGCTTTCTTGTCATGTTATATTTTAATTCTTATTTTATTTTATTTACTGTATAAATTTTTCTTTAGTTTTTGTCCTAAGTGAAGTTTTTGAACAATCGAGTAATAAGGGGGTTGACCTGCAAAATGCGCTTATTTAAGGGAAATCCTAGTATTCAAATTCTGTAAACAGCATCGGAAAGTGGAGTCCCATATCTAAATTTTATAATTTGGTTTTTCACCTGTGTGGTCATAAATGTCAATGGATATTGATCCAAAATATTCTACAGCTCACGAGAGAAGCATTTCTGTGATAAAATATTTCTCAACCCTATTGATCTATTCTGATTATATCCATGAATATTGAAAGTATTGAAGTTTAGCTTCTCAATCAAAATCAATTTTTATTACTTTCTTTACAAACCTTGGAAGGTAACGATGAACATTGTATTCGAATTATTATTTTTTCAATGTTAAAACGCTTTCGTCCTGTCGATTATTGAATTATCGAACTGGATATACAGGCACGTATTCGGTCAAATACTTATTTTAAAATACCTTTTCAATTCAACCCAGGCAACTTCTGAGAAATGGTAGTAGAAAAAGTGATTCATTTAATAATAGGAACAAACTGAATTTAAAAACATCATCAAATTTTCTACTCAAATCATTCATATCGTTCGAAAAAATGTATTTTTGAGCATAAACCTCAATCGAAAAACACTTTTTTTTTACTTCTGATTTATCTTCGTTGTCCAGAGGAAATATTTTAGGCATGCAGCCCAAAAGTTGACAGTGATGCATTCCTGAACCTTTCAAAATAAACAATTGATATTTATATTCTCGTAGTTTTCTGAGAGAAACTATTCATGAAACGAACCATATCAAATTTGTAAACATGTCCTCCTCGACGGTCCCGGTCATAAATTTTTTCTTGTCTGAAAATAGATACGCCGCTGCCGCCGGATAGTAATTTTGAAAAATATTTGGTCAATTTCAACGCTTAGCTCTGTTCATATTTCGGAAACTCCCAGAGAACTGATGGTGAATGGATTTCAACATGTTCTTAAAAATAAACAAATAATGTACGTATTAAAATCGTTCCATTGAATCATCGACACTCAAGCTTCCTTGTATTAGATAAATAATCATTTTTCTAATATGCATGTAATGGGTGCAAATAGGAAGATTCTGGTCCCTAATTTTTTTCGGATTGCTGTTTCTTGAAAACTATACTGAAGGTAACTCGATGAAATTCAGATGTAATCTGTAATCTGTGATCTTATATGCGAACTATAGAAACATTAGAACAATTAAAAACTAAGCAGGTGTTCGCAATAAATGCAGTATCAATACAGACAATTAAAGATGGAATATGGCAATTATCCCGTGGATACAAATAAAACTGTTGAAGTGGCAAGAAATACATTAATTAAAAGAAAAATGAGCTACATAAGTTATGCAAGAAAGTATTTTAATCTTTTACCAAACAGTTTAAAGACCTTAAGTGTTAAAAAAGCAGCTGAAAAAGGTGATGAGACAGATTAAAGTTGATTAGTACATTAGTGCAATGCAGAGATGATGCTTTTGTGATGGAAAAACCTAAAAGTCATAATTTAAACAAAAATATGAAAGAAGAATAAAATAAATGCGAATACCGGGATCACATAAATAAGTATAAGAGGAAAATGAGTTGCTTTGTAAGGGCCATCATAGCCCCTTATAGGTCCTATATTATGTATATGGGAAAAGTGGAATCAAATGAAATTAAATTGAATTAATACGACTTATTCATTTCTATACAGAGGGGCCATACACAGGTACCTTTTTTTAAATGGAACGCCCTATATTTTGTTCGACATTTGAATAGAGATTGAGGAGAAGAAATCAAATATACATAGTTTTATGACTCTCGGATTGCCCGTTTCGGATTTATTGATAATTTTCAGCAAAAATGGTCCAATATTTGAAATACTGTAAGTAGGTTATCTCTCTAGCTATGAAATTAGAGTTTTTGCCAAAAAAACTAGGAATATCTAACTTTGAGCCATTTTTATTGACAGATCATTTCTGAAAGGTCAAAAGCAGTGTTGCCTCATTTTGACAATCATTTTCCTTTTTTTCCAAATGAATCATTTAAAAGCTCTTCAATCGTATCTAACTATATACACTGCGCAAAAAAATCAACGCACATTATGGAAATCTCAAATTCATGCTACAACTGAAGGTGTTCTCAATGATAATTATTTTTATCAGAATTATGCGTGCATATGTTATCCATTCAACGGTTTTCTTCAATACAGATATTTTATCCCAGCAGGAACAAAAAAGGTGATATTATCAGATTTTGAATGTATTGGCTCCATTCTAAAATCAGTTGTTCTCGATCAATTCTAGTGATCAATAGTTTTTCTTTCGTTTGATTTTCTACACTCGATCGCTATGCAACGCGAAACACGCAATTTGACCCAAGAGGAATGTGCCCAAGCGGTAGTTTTGCGAGAAGAAGGGTGGACATACACAAGAATTGCAGAAAGGTTTGGAGTTTCCCATACAAGTGTGTCCAGAATGTTGCAGCGATTCAGGGAGACAGGTATGAATGTCCGAAGACCAGGACAGTGTAGACCACGGGTAACAACTGCCAATCAAGAACGTCACTTGAGAGTTTCTTCGTTGAGACAACGGTTTGCAACCGCTCGCCTCCTTCAAATTCAGCTTGAGCAAACTCATGAGGTGCAAATTTGCACTCAGACAATAAGAAATCGCCTCAGAGAATATGATTTAAGGCCTCGTGTCGCGGCAAGAGGCCCAGCTCTTACCCCAGCTCATCGAAGGGCGCGTTTGGATTTTGCGAGAGAGCATATCCATTGGGAAGAGGCCGATTGGGAAAGAGTTCTCTTCACAGATGAGTCTAAATTCTGCCTCTACCATTGTGATCGACGTTCCCTTGTATACAGACGTCCACATGAAAGATATGCTCAGTGCAATTCCCTGAATACTACTGGTTTCGGGGGAGAATCGATTATGGTATGGGGTGGAATATCTTTGACTACTCGCACAGACCTAGTGGTCGTTGATAATGGAGCTATGAATGCTGATAAGTATATAAGGAACATTCTTGAAGAGCATGTAGTGCCATTTGCCCCATACATTGGTGAAAATTTCATTTTTATGGACGATAATGCCAGACCCCATCGTGCGCACATCGTTCAGGAGTACCTTGAAAAGGTTGAAGTCTCTCGAATGGAATGGCCAGCAAGAAGTCCAGATCTCAATCCGATTGAGCAGGTTTGGGACAACCTCAATAGAAGGCTGAGAAGTTCAGAAAATCGTCCAGCTACTCTTAATGACTTAGGAATCCAACTCGGAGAAATCTGGGAAGGATTAGATCAGAACATTTTAAGATCACTCATTTTGAGTATGAACCGTCGTTGCCGAGCTGTAATTAACGCAAGGGGTGGAAATACCAAGTATTGAATCACTTATCAGCATTTCAGTATTTTGAAAATTGTTCATTTCTCTTATTTCACATAAGATTCGGTGAAATCCTGAATTTTTCTTCCATTTAATGTGTCTTGTTTCGTTCAAAACCTTCCCGAGAGAACATAAAAAATAAGTTATAAAGTCAATGTAGAGTTAACTTTCATTAAAATTGAGATTTTCAGAATGTGCGTTAATTTTTTTGCGCAGTGTATATCATCACAGTCATAAAGCCTTATCCATTTTGAATCAATTTTTCGGAGTTTTTGCTGTTTTGTAGCAACAAGAAGCATTATTCATTATTACGATTATGTATTGCCTTTCTCAAAATTGATTGAAATCTCATTCAGAAGGTTTGTTATATGACCTTTATGATAAGGCTGACTTCTGCACATACCTTGAAACAAAAAATTAAAAATGCTGTGAACAAACTAAACAATGCTATACTGCAAATGCTAGCTATATGCTGATCTGATAACTGAAGCTTCTAGTCTATTTCAACAGTTGGAAACATGGTTTTTATATAATGGGTTGATTATGAATACCGACAAAACGCATGTTATGTTGTTTCGAACTAAACACGAACAGATTGAGACTTCTAACAATATTACACTATCACATCAAGACATAAAACCAGAAGATTCCACACAATTCCTAGGGATCACCATACAAGAAAATCTAGTAGGGGCAGAACACATTGAAAAACTGGGGAATAAACTCAGTAGAATATTCCATGAGAGTTATACAAAAGTATGTGAATGAAGAATCAATGAAAATAATGTATTTTGCCAACTTCGAAAGAATCTTGAGATTTGGTATTATTGTATGGGAAAGCCACCATAATATATTGGATCTGTTCAGAATTCAGAAGAGGGTAATGAGAGCGATATTCAGTTTGAAATGTACCCAAAGTTGCCGAGGCATCTGAAAAAAAATGGGATATCAACAATATATGGACTGTACATTTTTGAGACAATAATGTACATTTACAAAAACAAAAACTTGTTCCCAGAAGTGGACTCTTTTCACAATTATGATACAGGAAAAGTTAACATTAGTTATCCCATTATCCCAAGCACAGGCTACACATAACAGACTCATCCAATTTATGCAGGTATAAGATTTTTCGACAAACTTCCAGATAATGTGGAAACATGTTCACCTATGAGCTTATTTATATTACATTTTGATGGATAGTCTGAGTTTAAATCGACGATATTTCATCTTATGCTCATGATTGATCTGTAGACTTTATGAGACATACTTTGAAATAAATTTTATTATTATTATTATTAAAAATCTCGATCTTAAAGTTTAATCGTCTAACGTCCAGTTTCATAATCAAATTTAAAGTCACTTTAAGCTTAAAGTTTCCTTTACTGTCATTTTTACGGCCGGTTTCATAATCAAACCTAAAGTCCCTTTAATTTTAAAGCTTCCTTTAACCCTACTAAAAATGACACTAAAGGAAGCTTTAAGCTTAAAGTGACTTTAACGGCCGGTTTCATAATCAAACCTAAAGTCACTTTAAGCTCAAAGCTTCCTTTACTGTCATTTTTAGTAGGGTTAAAGGAAGCTTTTAGTTAAAGCGGCTTTAGGTTTGATTATGAAACCGGCCGTAAATTTGATTATGAAACTGGACGTTAGTAGGGTTAAAGGAAGCTTTAAAATTAAAGCGACTTTAGGTTTGATTATGAAACCGGCCGTAAGGCTTAAGGCTCTAGAATAATGTATGAAGCAGCCAATACTAATGATGAAATACGAACTCAATATAGTTTTGGAAATGGTAGGTAACGGCCGGTTTCATAATAAAACCTAAAGCCGCTTTAACTTTAAAGCTTCCTTTAACCCTACTAAAAATTACAGTAAAGGAAGCTTTAAGCTTAAAGTGACTTTAAATTTGATTATGAAACCGGACGTAAAGGAAGCTTTAAGCTTAAAGTGACTTTCATATTAGGTGCTTTCATTTCTTGGCAGATTACAACTAAAAACCCTTTCCGTATTAGGGGTGTACCTTCATACGTTCTTTAGAAATTCTTTTCCATCCATCCATTTCTGGTTCACCTTGAATAGTGAGGAATAAAATCGAGCCCATAAAAATCTCTTTTTGAGAACACATCAGAACATGGAAAATCTGTATATCTAAGATTTAAGATTCACACTATTCGTAATCCCGGCAGAATTGTGAAGGCATCTCGCATGAATATTAAGAACGAGTACACTGAATGGCTCCAGAGCTTGGGTGAGTTGACCTAGTTTATTGAACGCCTATTCTTCGAATATATACGAAGTGAATATTTGATTGATTGAATCAACATGCAAATATATTCACACACCTCGAATTCATGTCGAAAACGGAGGTGATATTCTGCAATGTCAATTCATATGCTAGGCATATACAGTGTGGTTCAACGAAACCTTAACACTTCGATATTGAGGGGTGTTGCGTTACATCATGTTGAAGATCTTATCGAAAACTATCTGATCCTCAAATTTCGCTCCAAAATTTCCATCGATAAGGAAATGACAGGTAAAATTGTAGAAGAATACTTATATACTTTTGTGATTAGGTTATTGAATACTGGAAAGGAGCACCATTACTTCCATGGAGTGATATAAGTTTTACTGAAAACGTTCAAGTGCATTACTCAATATTGCTGATGTAACTTGACGGCATTCATTAATGAATCGAGTTCGCAAATCATCCAGTGACTCAGGATGGGTAGCGTAAATCTTAGATTTCATGTGACCTCATAGAAATAAGTCCAGAGGAGCCAGATCAGGTAATCTGGGTGGCCACTCAATATGTCCACTTCTTTCAATCCAGGCTTGAGAAAAATGTTCATCTAAGAACAGACGCACTGGTTGAACGAAATGAGGTGGTGCGCCATATTGTTGGAAAATGATCGTTTGGTGGTCTTCCGCATTCTCCAATACTTCCACGAGGTCTAGATTAATAACGTTCTCCAATAGATCTAAATAAATTTGGCCACTGGGATTGACGGGTATTAAAAATGTCCGATTATGTGATTTCCATAAATATCCGCCTAAATATTTCACTTTTGGGAAAACTGAGTACGCACCCCACGAAATAATCTTGGATTTTCATGTGACCAATACAGACAAAAATTTTCCACATTTTCATTTCAAAGTCAGAAGTCGAGTGTTCAGTTCTCTTTGGACCACCCTGTATGTAAATACGTAATATATACCTACTCATGTTTTTACCAAATGCGCTTTGGAAGACATTGATTGTTCAACGTCTCAAAAATAGTTACAGTCGTGATCTTGATGAAACCTCATATCAAAATGAACAATGATTGCTCGACTCCAACCTACTTTTAAATCGAGTGTTCTTGAAACGTCTGAGAGAAATTTTCTTAATCTCACATAAGCGTTTTCGTGGATGGAGATTGAATTTCAAGTACGGCACTACGGAAGGTGACTCAAAACAAACATATGGCTGGACAATGAATGGTTCAGTACCAAGTTCGTCGGATTAGATGCATCAGGTCACTTTTGAGAGAATCATAATTGATGAATAGTGCAATTTAGGGTGAAAAAAAATGTAGAAAATCGAGGCAGTTTCTTGAAAGTGCTTATGTTAGTTATGTTGAAAAAGTGCTATGATATTTCCCCATTTCATCCCATTTTTACGACGATTGTTGAAATGTTCGAACAAGAAGATTGTGATGCCCATTGTGAAAAAATTTGTGAATAATTTAGACGAATTTTATCGGTGAGATTTTGAAGTATTATTCTATTTCTTACACTTGTGTCCTAAGTCTCTTCTGCCAATTGGTGTCGAAACGAGCTCATAAAATCGTGTAAGTTACTAAAAAATAATGACAATTTGGCAATCCTAAGTTTCCATTTTCATTACCACTTAAATAACGAACGAGCCAATATCCTAAACGAAACCACATGGTCGAATCAAGAGATAAGTTTTTCCCACTGCTTTGCGATAATTCAGCTAATAAACGGTCTAGCGTATTAGGATCTTTTTGTGTAATCATTTTAAATTTTTTTTTCAACTTTATCATTTTGAAAGTTTTGTATAGGTGATTTTTGGTGAAACGCTTCATCTGAACATGTTGAATTTCAGTACGATAGTTCAGATAGGAAATGAGATTTCAGTGGTCGATTCGACAAAGTATGATTTCAATTCCTAAGGAACTATTGGATCAATTCGACCTAAATCTCGAAACTATACACAGTTTTCGAATTGGGATGCACATGTTGAATTTCAGTTCGATAGTTCAGATAGGAATTGAGATTTAAGTAGTCAATTCGGCAAAGTATGATTTCAATTTCTCAGAAACTACCTTCGCTTGAAAAAAGCCTCACCTAAACTGAGAGCGAAATATCTTGTCGCACCGAAAATGCTCGTTTACCAGGTAAATTCATAAACTCAAATTTCTAGGTCAAGTGAATTGACTCTTTTTCTCTAATTCGAAGCCCTATCCACTTAATTTAATCAAGTTCACTCATCCTGAAAGAAGAGGAGTGAAGAGGGCCGTATCCTAGAAATCGATAAGAATATTTTTCTCTCCCTATTCCCCAGTCCTTGTATGTACTTTGGTATAAAACATTCTTTATACAGGATAATCCAGGGATGTGTACATGTCTATAACTTCGTTCCAACTCAAGCCATCGACATGATTTTTTTCAATTCCTGACAATGAGCATATCCTTCGAATATTTTCATCTCTTCTTATTTAGCTAATCGATATCAGGCTGTCTTTCTTAGTGATAGCACTTCATCCTTCTTGAACATATGCAAGGGCATTCCGCAAGGTTCCATTTGGGGACTCATCTTTTTCATAATAAACTGTTCAGAGGATCTACATATAATGTTGGACACCTATAAACATATATACGAAGCTTTAGGCCTTAGACTCAATATTGACAAATCCAAAATCCTGGTAACTACGCCAGAAGGCCTTCAAACAGATATCAGCCTGGAAGATGAAACTCTAGAACAGGTCGAGCAGTTCAAATACTTGGGAAGCTTCATAAATACTAGGGCACCTAGACACGGAAATACACAACAGTATCAATTGTGCATCACGGGCATACTGGAAGTTAAAGGACAGAGTGTTTCAAAATCACGACCTAAATCTGAAGACCAAGACAGCTATTTACTAAGCAGTGGTACTCCCAACGCTTCTTTACGGAAGCGAAAGCTGGACTCCCTACAGGCGATATATTGAACAGCTTAAACAAACGCAACAACGTCATCTAAGACAAATAATGCACATCGGATGTTTCCACAAAGTGGAAACGCAGTCTTGCAATGCGAGAGGTGTATAACAATTGAGACTGAAGTAACGAGGCCCTAACTCAGATGGAGCTGCCTCATTCTGAGGATGCAAGACACAAGACTCCCCAAAATAGCTCTGTATGGCGAATTCACAGAGGGAGCCCGGAAACCAGGAGACAGTGTAAGAGGATTAAGGATATACTACATCAATCCCTAAAATCAGTTAATACCAATCATAACTTGGAACAACTAGCGTTAGACAGATCACAGTGGAGGTCTTTGGTCCAGTTATAATGGAGACTCGAGAAGGATACAGCGGCGGCCAGATCTGGTTGGTGACTATCCATGCCAGGAGTGTGGAAAGATCTTTAGGTCACGGTTGGGTCTCTTCAGTCACAGGAGGGCACACAGTCGCAATTAGCCCTAAGAAATTATAAGTCTGTTCGCAGCGATAGTTTTTTTTTAGTCTTTTCGTTGATTTATTCTCCGTAACGGCATACAGCAATGAATGAATTAACATCTCGCAGTTTTTCAAATTTACCATATCTTGTTCGTTACATTACTACGCGGACGACAGCCAGTTATATTTTTATCCAGATGGAATGGATCAAGCCATTAAAGCTTTGAATTGTTATATTAATATTGTCCACGAGATTACTAAAAAACACTGCAACTCAATGCAAAGAAGACGATCGCTATCTTGTTTGGAAGGAAGAATAACAGGATGAAATTTTTGGAAAGTAGGAACCTTATCACTATTGGTTCGGAGACGGTTGAGCTGCTGGACAAGATTGGACTTGGTTGTTTGGTTGAATAGAAAGTTGCAGTTTACTGATCATGTGTCTATGTCTATGTTGAGGATTGTTTATATAAATTGGGAGTTTTGACCAGACGTGTGGAAGTAAAGCTGTGTGAGTCTTTGACCATTTCGCATATTCTGATATTGTTAATGGTCTTTGCTTGAATTAATCTGATAGAAGGTGAATACAAATACTTCAAAATTAGTGTTTAAGATTAAGTTTTGGCATCAGAAATTATGATAGATTAGGTAAGTCATGCCCTCGAGGTTTTGAATTAATTCAACATGGAAAATAGGAGATTCCTCCATGTAGTTGTCTTGTTTATGAAGATAATTATTACTAAGACTCCACCTTACCTCTATAATAAGATCACCTTCCTTACTGATGTTAACAATTCGAATATTCTCTTCAAGGGAACTCTTACTCCATCTTTATATTCTACTCAGTATTTTCGGAGATCTTATTCTTGTCGCATAAGATCTTGTATCAATAGTTTATCCGTGAAAATCAGAGGTATTTCTAGCTTGAGTTTTGTTGTTCAGAGCACTAGAAAGTGAACAGAGAGGAGCTTTGACTGGGTGATGACCAAATTACTGTTCTAAGATTTTTTTCTAAACCACCAATGCAGAGATAGTGTAGGATGACACAATTTTTTGTTTTTTTGTTTTTTTGTTTTTTTTTTTGTTTTTTTTTGTTAGGGTTTTTTTATTGTCAGTCTGAACTGTAGCTGTTGGGCTGGATAATTGATTGTGTTCGGTGAATCTAGGGTTACATTGAAGATTACACTTCTATACTAGTGTGCTGGATCTCGTCTTTTAACAATTCTAAATTCTAGTGAATTTTTTTTCTTGGCCTATGTGGACAATCATGTGATTAAAGACCTTTATTATTATTATTATATGCACTTATGTATTGAGTTAGGTGTCTACATACACTAAAACTGTCTGAAATGGCAACAGTAAGCAAGACTGCTTCAGAGCGACAACATAGAAGATAAATTAACAAAATAAAGATTCTACCTGGTGGAGTCTGCAGGCTTGAGAAAGGTCTCTTCCGTTACAAACACCTTGAAATCGAGGTTCAATATCGGGTGAGGCCTCTTCTAGCTATTCGTAGTGCTCTTTCTCTATTCGGCATTGTCTCAATGAGATTATCAATGGGTCAGATGAGCGGTGTAATTTTTGTGAAAGTGAACACCAAACATGTTCAATATAATTTTGGTCTGGAGAGGCAGCGGGCCAATCCATTCGGTTAATGTCATGCATTGTCTTCGACAATTTTCATTTGGTGCAGACGAGCAGTATGGTCAATTAACATAAAATTGTCATCGATGATGGCTACTCAAAAGGGAACAAAATAAGTTCCAGAATTAAATCACGATACCTCAACGCTGCCATAGTTGCGTGAGGATAATAAGATCCGCCCATCCAAAACAAATGCCTCCCAAACGCACAATGAGTTGTTGGCATGAATTGTTCATTATACCGTTGGCACGTTCTCTCCACACCAACCTGATACAGACGTAATTCATTCATATTCAAGAGCTTTGATGCTGTGAAGAAGGGATTTCGACGTGTAGTTAACTTCATTAGCCGATCTTGAGCGACGGTTGTAGATCTTCCTCTTCCACCCCAGAAGTATGCAGCACTTCCACTAGTACATTAACGATTCCACGATCTAGTGTGAAACTAACCAAGACGGTTAGCAACTTGTTGAGTTAAACCTTCACTAATTTTTCAAATTGGAAGCCTTCTAAACGCATTTTAAACTGGTGACAATTAATCCACGATTGATAGTGCAGAATACCACATGAGTTGCAATAGCCCATTATCGCACATACGGACCACAAAAAATATTATAAACCTACAAGAAATGATTTTCTAGCAATTGTTTTCAATTGAGTCATTGAGTGTCATGAGGATTATATTTTGTGGGTGCGTAATGCGCAAGCATACGTCTCTCCACATTGTATGTACATGGTGGGCAAAACTGGTGATACTTGAACTACAACTTTTTGGACTCAACGAGATAGAGAAAAATGCATGGCACATTACGGTCGTCTTTTTTCGAGAAACTAATAATGCCATCAACTGTTCCATTTCTTTTGTTTACGAGTTATAGGTCAAAATTTAAATTTCAAATTTGGTCATAATCTCTGTTTCTGTTTAAACTAGGATGTTGAAATGAAAACATTATACAGACACTTTTTTGGTATCAATCCAGAAGCTTACTATGATTTTTCTCAACAGGTAGGTATATTTGCTGAGCTATGACATAAAGATGTTTTTTTGTCTGATGAAAAGAGTCGAGAAAAGAGTAGTTTAAAATGACTGAGGGCGATGTATAATATATTTCTGAAACGGTAAAAAAATGGCCATTCTTTCTAAGTCATTTTAAACTTCTGTTTTCATAAGAAAAAAATACAACTTTATGTAAAAGCTCAGCAAATAAACCTATTGGAAAAAATCATAGTACGCCACTGGATTGCTATAAAAAAGTGTCTCTATAATGTTTTCATTTCAACATCCTAGCACAAACAGAAACGGAGATAATGACCAATTTGAAATCGTCCAAATTTAAATTTTGGCCTTTAACTCAAAAACAAAAGAAGATGGAGGAATGCAGTTGATGGCATTATGAGTTTCTCGAAAAAAGACGACAAGAAAGGCACATTCATTTTCCTCTATCTCATTGGGTTAAAAAGTTTTAGTTCAGGTACCACCAATTTACACCTTCAAAAACCATTTTTGCCCTCAAGATCGAAGAAACAGTGAATGCTTATTGAATGTATTTTCATTAATTCTTCATTGAGTGAATAGCGACGAAAACTTTCCAGTTTCATATCGCATCCAGAAACTACCGTTTAAATTATAAAATGATCATATTTTCCTTCAGATAAATGAGAAACATTTCAACTCGAGAAACTTGAGTTGCTCTTATTCTTGTTCCATTCCAACGCTAATTAGAAAGAAGGAGCGTGCAATTCTAGATTCCTTTACAAGATAGGTTCCAAAGAAATATCCGGAATAGAGAAGGGTTTTTCTTTTTCTGTTCTCTAAGTGAATCAAAACTTTGTTAATGGGGTTTTCTTTTCGACCTTAAACATTTCCAGACTCTACTTTTAATAAGAAAGCAACTTCAGTGGAATGCTGAATGATTCGTAATGAATAAAATTCTTGGTTCAAATGATTAATAATTATGGAATTTTTTTGAAAAGTATCTTCGTGTCGATTCACCGTGTGATTTCACTGGTTTTGTCGTTTGAATTCTAGGAGCCCATCATTACATACAACATGCAAGGTATAGCTTCAAGTGTCATAGCGATAACTTTCGATAAATAAAGGCGGGTTTACACAAAACTTTCGTTGCTCGATCAACGATTCGACAGTCGCTTGAGTTCCAGAATGAAATCAGTGGAACTTTTCAAATCCTGAATGCACATACATATTGAAGGAGTAGCAATCTAGGATAATTAAAGGATCGTTTATACAGGGTGAGTCTTTGACTCGTACAAATATTTCAACAGTAGATTCTTGAGGTCAAAAGAAACACTTTTTTCCTATACCATTTTTTCCAATTTGACCCCGATAAAAAGATAAAGCCATTTTAACTTTTCATAATGAGCTATATCACCCCCGGAGAAACAAAATTACCTCCAGAATAACTAGCTAAATCTGTGGATCTATCAAACAGAGTTGCATTTAGCCAAAGCACCCAATTTTCTCAATATCACAGATACTTTTTATTTTTGAACATGAAATTAAATATGTAAAATATTTTTATTATGCAAAACGTTCAAATATTCATTAGATAGCGTCTTAGTTTTAAGAATTGGGTTCTTTGAATTTTCGGTAATTTTATGGTACGTGATGGTAATATAATGAAAAAACTGAAACGCGTGGGTGATATCTTGTGTTCAAAAAAGATTGATCAAACAAATGAGAAACTATATTTCGGAATTCATTTCATTCGATGAAACCGTCTGTGAGATAAAACTAAAAATAACATTTTTTTATGGCTTTTCAACAGCCTGTATCTTCTAAACCGAACCGATTCTGAAAAATGGTAAAGTTTTTCTTTTGACCTCAAGAATCTACTGTTGAAATATTTGTACGAGTCAAAAACTCACCCTGTTTATCATAGTTTGATATTTGATATTTTGAATGATCAAAAACTGATTATTGCTTGAAAACAAATCAACGTATATCCGTCAATCGAGCGTTGATTCCCCGATCAAACTTTGTAAAACCGGACATAAGTGTGGATATAATGCAGCATCAAGTAACATGTATCAAATTATCAAGAAACAAAGAGCAAAAATATCACCTCATATGTTCATAATGAACAAACTGTTTTTTCTCTAAAAACCTTTTTCATAATGAGCTAAGCCACCACACCTGATACTGAAGTTATTTCTGACAGTCAGGCAATAATGTTTTCAAGCGATTCCTGAAATCATTTTCCTTCTAAAATAAGTAAACGATACTTTGTGAACATCACTAGTGTGAAATGATTTTTTTTTCAATAAATTAACTTAAGAACAATTCATTTTTTGATTATTTTTCGACTTCTCTAATAAAATATCACTTCCGATGAGACTTATACGATGAGAATCAAAAAACCATTTTGTTTGGATCTTAATTTTGTCCTTGCCGTTTCAGGAAATTTTCAAAATCGTACCCATCATCTTGCTTTATTATAAATTTAGCCTTGCGGCTTTCACACTCCTCTCCAGAGGAGATATCTCGTCAGAAGAAATTGTGTTTCTTTTTTATTTTCCCAGTATATTATGCTAAAGACAGGATAATTGTTAAATATCATTTATTTGTCAATGAAATTACACATGTTGAAATGTTTTCAATTCTGAAGTATGCTCAGAAAGGGTTGAAATAGTAAAACTCTAAGATATTATTTCACACAACTTTTTTTGAATGAAAATTGAATGTTTCGAATCGAAGATAGGAATCGACCATCAATTTCTACAAACAGGATGACAATTTAAAAACTTACCAGGCCAATTATGTCGCGACAAGGATGTTTTCAGAGAAAATGCCGGAACATATCAATTTCTATTCGTAAGGGATATTTTGAGCAGAATTGCAAGCCGAAATCTCCTCAACCCTGAGGTGTATGAGCTATCACCCCTAATTTCTCAATAGGGAATAGGTGGTGAGCTATACCTCATTTGAAAGATCACTTCACCCTCTACATGGATACTATGGTTTGCAAATTTTTATTGAGTCCTTGAAGTAGTTACAGGGGCTGGCAATTTGAAAACTTGCCAGTCCAATTATGTCTCGACAAGGATGTCAATTTTTATTCGGAGGGGGACATGTTTCTAGAAGAATTGTAAGCCAGAATCTCCTGAATCTTAGGTGTAGGGGTTGTCAGCCCTAAATTCCTAATAGGGAATAGAGGGTGAGCTATACATCAATTGAAAGAATTATGTAGGGGGACATATTGTCTTCCAATTGAAGTTTAGCTCACACTCTACTTTCTATGAAGAATTGAGGGGTGATAGCCCTTACACCTAGGTTTGAGGAAATTTCGGCTTACAATTTTGATCAAAATATGTCCCCTCCCTTTAAAAATTGACCTGTTTCGGCTTTTTCATTGAGAACATCCTTGTCGAAACATAATTGGCCTGGGAAGTTTTCAAATTGTCACCTCCTGTAACTACTTCAAGGAATCAATGAAAATTTGCAAACCATAGTATTCATGTAGAGGAACAAGTGATTATTCAATTGAGGTAAATCTCACCGCCTATTCCCTATTAGGAATTTAGGGGTGATAGCCCCTACACCTAGGGTTAGAAGATTTCGGATACAATTCTGCTCAAAATATGTCCCCCTACGAATAGAAATTGGCCTGTTCTGTTGTCGTGACATAATTGGACTGACAAGTTTTCAAATTGTCAAATGTCAAATTGTGAGTTCTAATTGAAAAATTTTACTATAGATATATTAATAAATCACCTTTTAGTGCCAGTTTATTCACATATCGTCCTAAAAACTCTTCAGGTTTGCTAGTTTCAGAAAAACGATGAATGCTTATGAATATGTCCAAAATATTCACAGGTGATCATTGAATTTAACAAACGATAGTTAATGAACACTTTATGTAGAAAATGAATATAGTGGCCCTTAGACTACAAGTTCAGTATCATTCATTTGGGTTGAACCAAAATGAGAAAAATGTCTATAAGAATTCGAACATTCTTCAGAAACATACACATAATCCGAACAGAAACTTGAGTGAATATTGCAAATGAATCTATCCTTCCACGAAAAAGCAAAGGCGATCAATCTCATTCATTGCCTGATCTTGATTTCAAGATAAAAGCCGTGTCGTAAAATACCTTGCTCCATCCCGTTTGCGTGTCTAAATAATATTTTTGAATTGTTTGAAAGTCAATACAGGGACGTTAGGCCATTCTGTTGGCTCTTACAGGTCCAAGAATTATGCGGAAAGAAAATTAGTTGATCGTGCGTAATAATGATAATATTTTGTCGCTCAACAATGAAAATTTACCTCATCTGTATACTCTGAATCTGACCATATTTTCCTTTACAAGGATATTGAAATTGGTTCAACTGAATTAAAAGGGGGACACCCAACATTTTTTCTAGTTGTTCAAGAAGACCAAAGATTATACAAGGAAATTTCTCCGGTAGAAGTAGAGAAATCATAATTCCTCCATAAACTCTGAAAACCGATTCCAATAATTCTTTCGCCATCAGAAATCTACATCCATCTGGAGTGACATAGGATATATTTTCTCACAGCATCGATAAGATTTCCGCCTGAAATAAAGACACTTCAATGAACAAGTTTCAGAACTTTCGAATGCCACATTCATTTTAGAATACAACTCTGCCAAAATCTTCGGGATACCATTATTTTAGCTGTAACTCATAAAAAGCATTTTTTGCGTCATGAATTGGTTTCAGAATAATGCTTCAGTATTGATATTATATATCACATAGGTGACACTTATGCTTCGCACACTGATGGCACTTGTGCTTCGTCTCACAGGTGACACTTCTAATTCAACTCGTGTTCGATGGTTTTCCTTCGATGGCAATTGGAAAAAATGAATTCGAGAAATTTCAAAATTCCACTTATTTCTTAGGCATTTTTCCGATATTTGGGGGTCGTTTAAGTGAGCAAGAGTTTACTACAGTTAATTTGGTCCTTCGTGACAAAAAATAGCCGGTCAGGAATTGCCGAAAAGACGTCGTGCGATCTCCTAACGATTTTTACCTTTCGCTGTCATCAGACCCTTATCCGTTTGGTATATAGAAGAATTAATTTGACAGTCTGCGATTTCACTCATTGAAATGTGGTCGCTGTGAGATATAGCCATTATGAAATATTCGGACGAAATACAAATCCAACTAGTCCTCACATAATTTTCACGGCGAGTACTTTTCGTCCTGATTCACTTTTCGTACTGATTTACTTTTCGTCCGGCTTTCGTTACTGAGCAATATATTAGATCCCGGGGCAATTGAATCAATTTTGCGAATGCAGAATTTGATAAAAACATAAGTGCCAGTGACAATAACTATTATTTGATAATGTCAAATTAATTCTTTACGAAATCGGCTAGATTTTAACAGTGAATTAGGTACGTGATCTTAATGTAGTTCAGGATATTGTATAGTGTTCAGTATAATCAAGAATGGATATTGATAGCGATATGGATAAAAGTAACACTTGACCAGAGCTCAGGGAATTGGCAATTACGTACACCTAGATGAGACCATAAAACGGGTAACTTATAACTTTCATGAAAGTATGCGAGGTCGACGAAAAAATGTAAAATGCACCTCAGCGAAAACTGTCTATTTCGAGGTCTATATTGTCTCACATGCTTGCTGTCCTCGGCGGCGCCTCGGCTATCAATTTGCAGGCTCGACTGTAATAGATAGTTTTTCGTACTTGGTACATAAGCAACTATTATTTCAATGGATGACTCTCGAAGCAGAATCAACCTGTCGGAGAAAATTTGAAAAATTATTTTTTCTACACGAAGCAACAATGTTTTTTTAGGATAATCTCCATATGGACTCACTGAAATCCACTTCTTCAGGCAACTTTTTTATATCTACTTTCATCCCATGATCTTCTTCTGTATTGTCTATTTCTGCTCATTTCAAAGATAAAGTACTGCCAAAGTCTGAAGTGTCAGAAAACGTAAAAAGAGATTGAATTTATAATTCCACAGCCGTAAGCGATCCGAATTGATTGTTTGGGATACAAGCCATAACTAATCCTGTGTTAGCAACACTGCTGATCGAATTAAAATCTCATTAAAACTGGAAGTGTATCGACGGCATCTCGAAAATAGTCAATCCCTTGAGATAAACTATGTTAATAATAGACGTGCGTTTCAACCACTTCCAATTTTAGAATCGAGTACCAAGTATAATTCAATTTGGCTGCCTGGCGAAGTTATAAAACATCGAGGTGATCAAAGATATAGTGTTTCAGTTCTCAATAAAGTATTCCTTGAGGTATCCTGTGACACTAAAATGGCATTCGCTAATGATACGATAAGGCAGCCTTCAATGACTTATTAGAAGGAAAATCTTGATGAAACAGCTATGTAGATTCTGTTCTCCTTTGTCATTAGAGAGGAAAGCTGCAAATGCTACTTACACATAGGTTCATTTATTCCAGAGCCTCTTTTTTAATTTCCTCCCTTTCGTGTTTCATCATCTCATTGGCTTCGAATTTCAAAGAACAAAATATTCAAACCGAGCGAGTTGCAGAAATGAGAAACTAATTGGGATGAAGCCTTGCGGTGAAATTTAATTCATTGTAACATAAAGGCAATATACATGCCGAGTTTCATTAGTGCAACTCATTAATAGTTTCAGGAATATGATTTCCTTAGGATATTACATCATATGCAATATACATATTATAATAATAGTCTAGTCAAACTGGGATATAAGGATGAAATACCTGAAAAAGGTTCTATTGTTTCGATGACGTTTATGACAATGTATAAAAAATCACTCGTACAGGATGTTTTCAAAGGTGAGGCTTTTTTTACGGAAGGTAGAACTCATCAAAATAAGTCGTTCAACCAAAAATTGTCTATATAGAATATCCAAGACGGCTGAGATACAACCCCTAAAAGTTCGACAAAATTTCATTGAATTGCAAGTACGGGACTGTAGAAGGTAACTCCGACTTCAGAAAAACGAAACAAAACATAAACTGATGGCTGAACAATGAATAGTTCAGTAGCAAGTTCATCGGATCAAAGGCATCAGGTCACTTGAGAGAATAATACTAAATTGTTGTATCGTGCAATTTAGGGAGAAAAAAAGTTTAGAAAATCGAGGCAGTTTCTTGAAAGTGCTTATGT
Organism: Coccinella septempunctata; assembly: GCF_907165205.1. Classification (NCBI taxonomy): domain Eukaryota; kingdom Metazoa; phylum Arthropoda; class Insecta; order Coleoptera; family Coccinellidae; genus Coccinella; species Coccinella septempunctata. The sequence goes on along the minus strand of NC_058189.1, from coordinate 13,100,889 downwards.
CAGTTTTGTTGAAAAAGTGCTATGATGTTTCCACATTTCATCCCATTTTTACGACGATTGTAGTAATATTCAAACAAGAGCACTGTGATGCCCATTGTGAAAACATTCGTGAATAATTCTATTTTTTGAACTTGTGTACTAAGTCTCTTCTGTCAGTTGGTATCGAAATGAGCCATTTCATAAAATCGTGTAAGTTACTTAAAAATAATGACAACAATTCGGCAATGATAAGTTTCCATTTTCATTACCACGTAAATATCGAACGAGCCAATATCCTAAATGAAACCACATGGTCGAATCAGGAGATAAGTTTTTTCCCACTGCTTTGCAATAATTCAGCTAACAAACGGTCGAGGGTCGAATTAAGATCTATTTCAGTAATCATTTTTAATTTTTTCTTTCAACTTTGTCATTTTAAAAGTATTGTACAGGGCGGGCAAAATTGGTTGTCTACTGAGGGGATCTCGAGAACTATAGCAGCTACAAGAAAACGGATGACACATTCTCGAGCTCTTTTTTCAATACTAATCTGAATCCAAAAACAGAATCGGCCTTTCATTTTTAGATTTCGCGTTATAAACAAAATTGAGATTTTGACGACTCCGGAAAGTTCTCATATCTTTTTTGTCTTCGAAGTTACAGATCTGAAAGTTAAATCTTAGGCTCTTTCATAAGTAGAATCTATCGACAAAAGATTTTTTCCAATTCAAAAATAAAAGATTTAATATAAGTTTGCATTTAAAAAAAATGAAAGTTCACCTGATGAAGGGAAATAAAAAATTATTTTGAGCTCATCAGTGGATTCTACGTAAAAAAGTGCCTGTAGAAGATTCAAGTTTCAGGTTTGTAACTTCAAAGACAAAAAAGTTATGAGCAGTTTACGAAATTGCCAAACTCAAAAACGAAGTATCGTAGAAGGCTGTTGTTACCACCATTCTGTTTCTCCGTTTCTGTGTCATCCGTTTTCTTCTAGCTGCTATAGTTCTCGAGATCCTCTCAGTAGACAACGAATTTTACTCACACTGTATATGAGATTTTTGGTGCAACGCTTCATTTTGACCAGTCATTCCTTGTGTTGGAAAAAAAACCACCTTCAAATACACTCTTTATAAAGATTTCAGGGTACTGAATTCTGCGTAGAGCATTGAATTCTGCGTAGAGCATTGAATTCTGCGTCGAATCAGAGTTCGCCAGTATTATAACACGTTTCTATTCCACAGGACCTCAAAGTTGGACCATTTAATGAGATCAACCAAGGTTTTCGAATTCTTCATTTTCAATAGTACCTACCACTATTTTGCAGTGGTAAATGCTGGTGCTTTTTCCTTTTACTGCCTCTTCAGATTTATCATTTTCACTCCCATAGTCGAAGTCACTTTAGTTTCACTGATAATTTTATATTTTTACAAAAACTCTCTATTGCTTGTTAGTATAATAGTATTCTGAGTCAGAATCAGAGCCAAATGGCTCAGCAGATGTTCTGTTTACTGAAGAGTCAAGGTCACTTATGGTAAAATAAGACCTACTACTTTGTGATAATCAAGAGTAGGTTTAGAAAGAAGTTGCAATTCAACTCAAAGCTTATTGGAAGGGTGATGACGTAGAGTCGTAGAAGGTGGCAAAGTCAAGTTCAATTTCTTGAGTCAAGACAAGATTTAATAGGTCAAAAAATGGTCAAGACAAGTTTATTTCCATACATCTTTCGATTGCTATTATAATATTTCTGACTGAAAGAGGCTTGGTCAGCAACCTAGCGATAGGGAATTCGCCTATGTCAGTCCCTGTCGTGGTTTTCGAACCATCTATAGGTATACCATTTAATAGGTAGTGTTTTTTTTATGGTTCAGAGGGGTGTGGGTTGTGTTACCTGTACCAATCTTCTTTTCTACTTAGCACCGTAGTTAAAGTTTTCTCGATTCATGTTTTCTTCATCGAGCAATCATTCACTATACGATGACCTTGAAGTATGAAGTGAAATTAATATAAAAAACTCCGAAGGACACTGGATGAGTTTTTTTCATAGTTTATAGTAAATTAAGCGGTTGAACTTCGATAAGGAATCGTTAATCTAACGCCATGTCTCCAAAAGATGGCGGATCGTTGATGTAATAATTATAACATCGAAATGCGTCTCAAGCAGAATTTAGAGGAGTTAGATTCAATACTATACTCACAGATTTCACTCGTAAATGCTCCACCAGATTGAAATATAACAGACGCATCATTCAAACACAAATAAATATATAAACCAGACCCGATAATTTATTGATATCCTATACTTCATTCAACTTTATTTTAGCAGTCGGTTGGCCATGGAAATTTGACACATTTCACTCTGTATAGTACGAAAATGTGGGGTTATGAAGCTTGTCAAAACATTTTTGGGTTTTAAATCAACGCTGTTGCCCGTTCTACGTAAAAGTTTCTGTTATTACGTATTTTATCACAACGTCGAATCTCTTCGGAAAATATCTGACGAACATAATTGAAGTTTATACAAACTGATTGAAGGCATACCAAATCCAGTTATTTGCATGGAAAATACAAGAGATCAGTATAATATCATAATATGCACTAGCTTGAGGAGAGTTAATGTTCGCTATCTTCTTTATCTTACATCATTTGTAGATTTCAAAAATATTAACCCAAAGATGAAATCTACTCTGTAATCTGTGGATGAAATGCATATGATGCAGTGGTTGGCAATGGGTATCTCCCGAAGGAATTAACAGATAATTACAAGAATGTTAAATTTTTCAACAAAAATCATCTTGCATCAATATAAGTAAAAGGAATTGAAGGAAGTTTCAAGTTAAGATGCAACTTCACCGTTGAACACAAATTTCACATGAATAAACAGTAACAGGGCAACTTGCGCGTATTTGTGGCTATTCATCTTAATACATTGATGTAATTATAATAATTAGGTATTTATTAGTACCTTAAGACATTTACATTGTATAGGACAAGTCAAATGAAAAACAGAAAAATCCATTTTAGGGAACTCATTCTCCGATGACATTTATCGAAAATCCTGTAGTAAACTTTTCGCATTAATTCACTCAAACATAAAATTCTCAAATGCCACCACTTTTTTGGGTCTCCCAATAAAAGGAAATTCTTTGTTACCCTCTTCATTCACAATCTTTCTTATTGTGGAAATATTCAGCTGAAATATAAGTCTTTTAGATTCAGATGAAACATTATATAAATTCTCTTACCTTGAATATGTTCGCTACCGTCTGACGTATTGTGGATTTTAGAATATCAGGGTATAACTGTTTAGATGAGCGGACCTGAATTCTAAATAGCACTTCCTGAAACCCTGCCTCTTTTTTCAATCACTTTCGGCATTTTCGAATTTTCGTAATAAAAATTGATATTAGTTGTGGCAACGGCGTTATGACATTACATAGACTTATAAATAACATTATAAGTCTATGTGACATTAACGACATTTCATGAGTACCAACCTAACTTCGTTCTAGTTACAAAAACTTGAGAAAATTATTTCATGGCCAACCGACTGCTAAAATAAATTTGAATGAAGTATACACATATAGGAGAATATGTAATTTCTAACTGTCATCAGTAACCTCTTTAGAGTGTAAATTATCAGAAAACTGATGCAAATTATGTATCTACGTGTACAACTCATTCACATACGTAGCTACCAAATATTCAATTTTTATTTATAATCAGAACCTGTTCAATGTGGTCATCAGCTATGCTGAATATGTCATACTATGTAAGGAAATCATGTGTGACATATATCTACGATTTTCAAATTATATTTTCGAATACCTTGCATCCTCGTGGCTGTTTGCATCATTTCAGTGAACAATAAATATAAATTCTCAACCAGTTTAGTTTAGTGCAAACGACGGCCTTCAGGATTATAATCCACGTTCAGAAATAAGCATGGCTGTTCTTCCTGAAAATAGATCTTATATCTCACCGATATACACCATCGATATACAGGGCCATTCTTTAAGTTTGCGTTCAAGCCTGTTTTGAATTATAAATAGCCCTTTTTGTAAATTCATCCATTAATTAAAATTCCTTTACAGATCCCTTCCACCTCTGATCCACTGATGAGATTAGCCTGAGGCATTTCTGTAACGAACAAATGCCTTGATCAAAACTTTGCGCATCAATTTCTGTTTATTCCTTGGATCTCAATCAACGTTAATGAAATGATTTATGTTTTTTACACGAAGGGAGGCAACCATAACTGTGACATTGTTATGTGTTATTTATTGAATATCCCGATCATTGTAAAGTGTAAGCATATGGTTGATAGGTCGTTATTCATTTGTTTTTAAGAATAGAATTATAATTCATTGAAAAAACTATGGGTTTCAATTAGCAGTAAGGTGGATTTTGACAAATATTCAAATCTAAATTCGGCATGATTTTCACCCTTCGGGTGATTTATTATTGAATTAATGTTTCATCACAGAACGCCTCAACACCCCCATTGAGCTAGCAGAACCATTTTGGAATTTTGGATTTTTTTTTGCGGCCATAATTTTAGGCTAATTTATTACCCCAATTAAAAATTTGCTGCCCAATTCCTCCTAGAAGCTAATAAAACATTTAGCAGAAATATGACAATACCATAATTTTAGGCTCATTTTAGGCTCTCATTTGAACCTACTGCGGATTTCCCTGGAATGGGTTTTAAAAAAAAAAACAAGGTTCTGCTAGCTTTACCGTCAAGCTGTCTTTTCTCTTTTTCAATCACTTTCGGCATTTTTGTAATATTAATTGATATATTAGTTGTGGCAACGGCGTTATGACATTAACGACATTTCATGAGTGCCAACCTAACTCCGTTCTAGTTACAAAAGCTTGATAAAATTATTTCATGGTCAACCGAGTGCTAAAATACAAGTGAATGGAGTATACACTTAATTCCTAATTGGAAGGTTTCTTCTTGGTACATGAAAAGGTCCATTTCTTTTCTATTGTTGCACCCACAAAAGACGAATTCAAACGCTGAAATTACTTATCACTGAATATATAGTTGGTTAGCTGCGAATAATAATTCTAAAACCGTGTGTTTGTCGGAGTATACAGAGTATATACTCAAGTAATATCTGAAATTCACAATACACTATACATATATATCGAGCAATATATCTCTGGTTGAAAGAAATACGCGACTCGATAGGTTAATACATTATCTAAGACATCTAACATTGAATCGAAGTAGGATAAATGTTGCAATTCAAAACCCAACTGTATCATTATACCTTATATTCGGATGAGACGAAGGAGACATCATTACCACGAATGGACGGTAGAGTCGATAAACATTAGTCACAAGTCGATACAAGATAGGACTGGTGGTAGATTAAATAGCCATTTTCAGATTATTTTTATGGTTGTAGAGAACTTGCGAGACAGAAAGTGAAATACTATTATTGAATGCCGTAATTACTATTCCATTGAATTTGTACGATATTTTTTCCTGGCAGCCAAGTAGAGTCGGGCTAGTTCATCACCTGGATGGGTGACCGCCCTGATTATGAATTTGAACAAGCGCGCAAAATCTTCACTTCTATACTATCCCCACAATTTTATTGGAAATCATAAGCTTTTGGGATCCATTAAGAAGGAGAAATTATTACATCCTCATATATTTTTACAGATAACGGTTTAGGACACCGTTTTTGATATCAAAAATCTGAGAAAAATGAAGTATCATCTATCTTCCACTGTTCAAGTCAATAAATAAAAGGGCAATATAATTCAGGTGAAAAACTTTTTTACATTTGCTCATCAACTCATTTTTGAGCAATTTTTCATAGAAAAACATTTTGCCCAAATGATCTCAAAAGATTCGTTGTTCGGATGTTAGGTAACGGACTTGTGCCCGTTTTCACCAACAATCCCTTAATTTTAAGGACATCTCAGCGTATTTAAAATACGATACAATTAGCTACAATTTTGTTTTCACCAACTTTTACAGTAATCGGGCTTAAGCCCCAAAGATTATAGAGTTAACTCTATAATATTTGCAACAGCGGAGAATTCTCTAGGGAATTTACTCGTGAATTCATGCGCAGTGAATTCCCTGCAGTTACATAAGTACTTTCGGTAGAATTCACTGTTTCATACAAAATAATCTCTGCCGTGTTCTTGCCAGAATTTTGTAGAGAATTCTCGGCTGTGGAAAGCGGGCTTTAGGGTGAACTTATGGAGAGTAGAGAGAAGGAGAACGATCGCTGCTTTGAGACCACAGATTTTTTGTCCCCTAAAGTATGTACCAATAGGGTAGTTCATGCTTTCGCCAACAGGCGCGCTGGCCATCACGAGAGTGCGGAATTTTGATTTACACAAATTAAATTGTAGTAGGCTCGTTGGCTGAGTGAACTGTTTCCCTGGTGACAGATGATAGGAATATTATTATTTTCGATTTTTGATAAGAGAATAACATATGACTATGGTGAAATGTTGAAGCGTGCGCTATTAGAGTGTTTTGGCATCGGAAAGAAAAGGAGAAGAGATAAAATTTCCGAGAGCATTTTTGAGGGAAAATTGAAAAAAACCTTATCTCAAGAATCGACTCCGAATCAATTTGAGTGTCAAGAGCACTTTTGCGATGAAGATATCAAAAAGATGATGGATTCATTATAAACGAAATCGAAATTGTCATCCCTCGTTAGAAGTTGACTCTTCTGAATAAGAATATCTAACCAATTCTTGAAGAATTTTGTTGGCATAACATAATATATGGTTTATATCGGTTCTCAGCTGAGTATTGGCAACAGAATCTACTCTAATACCTAAGTGATAAATCTGAGACTGCTACTTTTTGTTGTCTTGATGTGTACTACGCCTCACTTCGGATTTATATAATTTTGAAGATTACGGTAAACCAACTAACATAGCTGCTTTCAATAAACAATGATAAACAAAAGTATGTACAATTTTTTTGATCAGTGATTTCTTTTGAATTTCATTGATTTCGTCTTGCATTTTATTGCATATAATTCAGAGAACTCATATTTAATATAGATTTGAAGAAAGGTATTTAAAAAATCATCAGAAAAACCACGATGACACATAACCTAAAATAAAATGAAGGCTGTTCATTTCAAATTGACGCTTGAATCCCCACCCCTTATCGATACCCGCTGCAATCGCAGCGACACCTATCCTACATTTCCCGTTTTCGGGGACACATTTTTAGTACGTCGATCGTTCCAGAAAATTTATTTTTCTATTTTTCATTTGTCCTGTACATTGTAAATGCCTTAAGGGATGAATAAATATATAATTATTATATCAAAGTATCAAAAACAAACAGCCATAAATACGAGCCCGTTTTCCTGTTAATTGTTAATTCATGTGAAATTTTTGTTCAAAAATGAAGTTCCTCTTGCTGAAACTTCCCTTAATTCTTTTGACTTCCATTGATGCAAGATGATTTTTTTGTGGAAGAATTAAACATTCTTGTAATGATCCGTTATTACGGAATTAAATGAAAGAGTACCTAGAGTTGAGTGGACGTATATGGTGAGTTTTTGACTTGTCGAATACTTGATCAAAAGATTCCTGAAGTGAAGAGAATTTTTTTTCTTTTACCATTCGGCTCTATTGAAAAGAAATGGAATTTGAGATGGTAATGGATTGTAAAGCAAAATTTTCAGTTAGGAAATTCAGGTCGGTATTGAAAATAAACACTGAACCAATCACTCATAAGACACTAAACTAAAATATTATGAATTTCATACCGTTCTTTATGTTCTTGATTCAATCAGACATATCTATTGGGAAAATTTTTTTTATCAATTTTCTAAACTGATATTTTCTATCAATTTGAGTTGGTTGAAACTAGAGAAATTGTTGAGGATCTTTTGTGTCCAGATATTAAGCTGCATCTGGACTTTCAAGGCCTGTTCTTGAATGGACTGTAGTCCATAAAATCAACATTCGGAAAATATTCATTACCATCTACGGTTCATTGATACCTACTTGAAATCAAATATTGAAGTTTTATCCATTTTATCACATTGAACATCTAGTACTTATTGAACCATGGACAACATTGATATATTTTCTGAATTTCCATTTCAAATTTCCTAAGGGTAATTTTGAATTATATTGCTCGAAATAAATATAAACTGCCATTATATTCATACATTTGAGTTGACAATGAATAGTTTTCAGAGAATATGAGCAGAAGTTTTCAAAATATATTGCCGTTTTCGGAAATACAGGAATACAGGACCATTTAATTCTGAAAACCATTTTTTTTTATGAACGGTTTTTCCGTTTTAACTTGCGTATTTTCGATTGTTTTTCGGATTAGTGTTTGCAGCATTAATCTCGAAAATCCATTCTTTTCACACGGTCAATTATGTGCAACGTGTTTCTATGTTGACAAACTGTTAATTTTATTTGTTTATATATACAACAGACGAAACAACAAATGAAAACAAAGACGCAATGCCATGAAAAAGTTTATGTTCGCTTTAAATGAAAAATGTACATAATATTATAGGTATAAATATGTACTCAATCGATTATTTCGATAAAGTTTGAAACACATATTTTTCCACTTTTCACAGAGGACCATGTGAAAAAAAAATCTCGTAGCCATAAGCTTCAGCTCAATGAAACCATATAAATATGTCGTCAGGTTTTTATTCAATGTTTGTCAATAATATTGTTTTTACCCCATGGCTTCTTTATTTGCGATATTTCCAGTTTTCATTCCACACGATATATTTATTGAAAAGAATACCTGTCCCACTTTTTATGTTATTTATAATCTGCAGAATCATGTTCGAATTATAAATTGCAAAATGTAACGATTCCAATTTGTAATTTGGTTACATCCGATGCCAAATGCGATATTATACTCAAGTAGGCATCAAATTGAAGACGCATTTATTATAATAATGAACAGTGATTAATATTTCTGCTTTGACTTAGGACAACATAAATTCTAGAAACTTTAAGTGTTCAAAAAAAGATTTTTTCCATAGGGGAGGATTAGTTTATGTTATTCCGTACTACATTTTTTTTAGAGTGCAATATCACAAGTGATATTGGTGGTATGGTGCAGACTGGTGCATCTGTATATTCTTCAATCTACAGTAAATACATACTTATAAAATACACAATCAATTTGGTTGGAATGGCACAGATTGGACAAGCATTTTCTTGAGTGAAGATTTGCTAGACAGGCTTGAGAATACCCAATTAATTAGCTCAGACCTAGTAAAATATTCCGTTCCATATAAGCAGAAATTAATGAATCACTTTTTCACTTTCCTTCAGTTGCTTAATTTGGAGTACCTAATATTCGTAATTAATATGAGAAAAAGTTGAGTCTGCATATAGCAGAGACCAGCAATATTGCGTAAAATGTGTTGTACAAATTGTGTAGGACTCCAAACAGTTTGTACAACTGAATGACTGAATGTTCTTCGTTATACAGAAGTGAGAAAACGATCGAGTCTAACGATTTTCAAACGAATCTCAAACCACTCAAGGTAGAAATTTCAATTGGGGATCTAAAACTAAAGATCACTCAACAAAGCAATCCGCAGAACTTAATCGCCGTGTAAACTGTCTGCGAGTCGAATAAATGAGATCAATCAACAGATGTCAAACTTTGATCGCTGAATCGGGAATTGCGAAATGACAGCGCTAATTGGATAATCCAGCTTATGGTTCATATTAGCGGATTAGAGTTGTAGATGGAGGATGTTTGCATTAACTCTGTTAGTGTCTTGGCAATCCTGCTCATTCTGGAGCCTAGCTTGGAACCTTATTCATTCAGGACTAGGAATGGATATGAGGACGATTGAAATGTTTATGGGTGCTATCTGAAACTAACAGTTTAAGCACTGTTTGTTGAGGCATCAGAAGATACGCAACTCATAACGCCTTATTTAACAACGTACATTATATTATTCCCGTATATTTGCTCCCTCATACATAGTTGAATCATCGAGTTTTGGAAAGTATATACCTGTATCGAACTCAGAATAGAATAGAATAATAAGTAATTATGGGCCATATCCAATTGTTTTGACTCACTCATTTTTTTTATAAGACTTTCACTTTCTATGTCATTTCATAAGTTGCTGAATCTACTTTACAGTATGCGCCATTCAGCGTAACAGTCGTTCATATACAGGGTGTTTCATGAGTCGTTGGCCATAGCCTAATAATATAATAAACTTGCTGTATCATAAGGCTATTACTTCCGGAGATAAGGGGTGATTCATAAATATAAATAAGTAATTATGGCCATATCCAATTGTTTTGACTCACTAATTTTTTTTATAAGACTTTCACTTTCTATGTCATTTCATAAGTTGCTGAATCTACTTTACAGTATGCGCCATTCAGCGTAACAGTTGTTCATATACAGGGTGTTTCATGAGTCGTTGGCCATAGCCTAATAATATAATAAACTTGCTGTATCATAAGGCTATTACTTCCGGAGATAAGGGGTGATTCATAAATATTGGCCTAAATTTGCGATAGCCACAACTCTGGAATTCAAGGTCCGATGTGGATAAAATTTTATGTCTTTGTTCATTTCAGAAAGCTCTTTCAAACGGCTCATGAATTATTATGAATATTTTCAGGGCAGTACTCAGAGTATCATGATTTTTTTTCAAGCCCCAAAATCTATATTTTTTATATACCTTACAGAATTCTTGTTATTGCCATGAAAGGCATAAACTATTCTAAGAAATTCAATTTTCACTTTGCATGGCACACTTGTCACAAGGGAATAGGAACCGGACGAATTAATGTTTTATGTAATTTTTTCGAAATGCGGTGTTGTTTTTATTCCTTTGGTGATAATATTTATTCTCTTCATTCATTCATTCTCTCTTTCATTTTAAACCCTCAGCACACACTAAGCATTCTCAAAAAAGTTATTATAAAAGTAGGCAAATTCGAGCTGTGAATTCTTTTAAAATTACATATTGAATTTAGATACAAATGATGTAAACCCTCTTGGAAAATGTTATCCGTAAATGTATTTGCTTCATAACGCACCTAAGCATTCGAATTTATTCTTCCGAGAAACCTTACCCTTTTTATTTCCTTTCATAAAACAACAATGAAAATGTACTATCATAGGAGATGTTCGAAATGGAGTTCTTCCATTTGGAATTCAAATGTAGATTTTGCAGCGACATGGTGTTGAGAGTTCGAAATAAAAAGTTAATGCAGTAATTGCCATTTTTGAAGGGGATTTTGAGATTTTCGTCCAATAAATCCTTTTTTCTCAGTTGATAGTTGTTTTCTCTCAATTTTGAAGATTGGTTTTCGAAACTGGATTAAAGTTTGTTGATTATTATCAATTTTAGGTCAATAAATGTCATGAAGTATTAGTATTAAAAAAAAAAATTTCGAGTATGTTCTGAATCAATTATTCTTATTCTGAAATAAGAGCAATATTTTTTGAATCCGAACTTCTTGGCTCTTTACACGATCATAAAAAAGGAAATTGATTTATGGTAGCCACAACCATGATATCTTACCTTCTCCATTATATACAATGGCTAAAATTGCAACACTGATGATAAGAAAACTTGTCCAAGTTGAACTGGAAATCAGAAATGATTTTCTGAATGAATTTTGTGTGAATGATATCGAAATTCATATGTATATCCACTCTAGATGAAAAAAGATTTGTTTTTTGTGTAAATCTTTTCATTTTGAGGTTGAAAGTATATCCAGGTTATTTAATTAACCTCCTATTCTTCATAAATGATTTGAAATGAACAAAACCTTCATTTTGCTATAAGGACGAGATACATATGTCCTTAAACATTGACTGAAAGCTCATTTCATCGTGGAAAATAGTAAAAACTGACATCTTCACAAAAAATTCGTAATCGAAGATTTGCTCGAAGGATACAAATCATGAAAACTTCACTAAGCTTTCCCCATTATCACGAGATTGATAAAGATATTTTCAACAGATAAAGATATATTTTTTATGAAAGATCTCATTGAAACCCCAAAATATTCTCCGTTTCTGGATGTAAACAAACAAAAGTGCATTAACTTTTTATTTACAAAAATTGACACCAGGGGGCGTATCGCTTGTTTTGAATTCCCAATCTCGGCACATTTACTAACGCTAAAACTCTTTTTATTTCAATTCGTTTTTGCTAGCCGCCATTTGATTCGGCTGATTGTACTAAGATTGGTCTCTATATGACAAAAATTGTTTGGTTTTAATATTGTAGCTTTTATGTAAGTGTTGGCCATTTATAATCTATGATCCTATGGGACTAATGTATATTCTTTGTAGCTTTGTGACTTGAAAATAAGATTATATTGAAAGTCTCGAAACTACATACAGTAGTCTTTAACATCTAATAAAGATTGTGGGACATAGGTCTTTTTCTCTTCGTTCAATATCACAGTTTACCAGTGCAATTTTTGTTGTTGTTTATTCAGAGCTTAGAGTAGCTCTAGAAAGTATGTTGTTTCAGGATTATTTTGGGAAAACCAGAGTATTGTACAAAAACGAAAATATTGGACTTTTATCCACTAACATAGACATATAGAATATGATAAAAAGGTAATATTAAAATCACAGTATATTTTTCAATTTTATTATCTAGCTATAGATTTCAACCAGGAAATAGCCAGGGAATAAATTTCTGAAACATATAGGGTGTTTTAAATATTTTCATTTATCCAACGAACATACCAATGTAGAACTTTATCAAACTTACAGTATATAATTATTTGGGTTAATTTTTTCAATAATAAATTACTGTCCAGTCTCGAACACTACTTGAGACTCGACTTGAGATAATTCAAGGATATTTCGTAAATAATGAAACTTTTCTTTCTGGCTCCTGCGCTCTCAGTTTCCGAAGATGATTTTATAAAAGCCGCAAAAACTGGCTAACAGGATATCGTTCGGGAATTTTCGATTAACTCTCCATGACGGCGCATCTATAGTTGGCGGTGGCAGTTTCATAATAAACTCCGACAAAGGATTTTTTCACGTCGACAAGGATAAAGGATAACAAGCACGAGTCCGATCGCCGTCTTTCCGTTCGTTCGACATAAATCCCGTTGCCCTCGGCAAAGGCATAGTTGAACGAAATCGTTCATCTCGTTCAGCGAACCGAAATACCCCCCGACAATTCACTCCACCCAATTCTATTCTCCGTAGAAAACTATCTCTATCGCCGGCTTTCATAATACCTCCATTCCACAAATTTGAAATTTTTCTTATAGTTTTGTACCGAAATGTACCTCGAAAAAGAATTTCATACATCAAGTTTAAATGAAGGAAACAGTTTGGGGGCTTTTGGACAACACCCTCACATTTGAAATCGAAAATGTTCTTTGGTACCGAAATATACCAGAAAAAAGATTTGGTACCCATTCATTCAGAGCTTTTATTTATCAACAGGATGTTTCAGGATTGGTTGGCTCTAGACTAGTGGTAAATGCAGCACATCTAGGCCTTTCAGGAAAAAGAGATGATAATGAAATTGAAAAACAGGAAAGCGCCGGGAGGAGATAGGATAACGAATTATATGTTGAAGAAATTGCCTAGAAAAGGAATAGCAGCCTTGACGAATATTACAAACGGAGTGATGAGGACCGAATACTACCCAAAGAGATGGAAAACTGCACAAATGATAGTTTTCAACAAGCCTTTAAAGAAACGGAAATTTCCTCAAAATAATAGACCAATCAGCCTACTATCAGCACTAGGCAAAATCGTCGAGAGGGTTATCGCTAAAAGGCTGAATGAGGAAACAGAAATGTTGAAGATAATTCCACCCGAACAATTTGGATTTCGACGAGAACATTCGACTGAACTCCAATTGCTACGGCTCATAGAATACGTCACCGAAGGAATGCAGACCAAACAGGGCACAGGATTAGTTCTGATGGATATCGAGAGAGCTTTTGATAGAGTATGGCACGAAGGCCTAATCTACAAGATGAAAAAAGCAGGATATTCGACCAAGCTATGCAAGATTATAAGGAACTATCTGAGGAATAGAAACTTTTATGTGAAGAAAGATGGAGCAACCTCTCAAACCAGACAATTGGAAGCGGGAGTGCCTCAAGGATCGGTACTTGGACCTCTGCTTTACGTAATATACGTTTATGGTATCCCGAAGAATGCTAGAAATATGCTCACCTTGTACGCAGATGACACGGGAATAGCGTTCAGACATCGACGCCCAGAGATCATACACCGGAGACTGCAGGAAGCCATAGATGAATTACTCAAATGGTGCATCAAATGGAAAATCCAAATCAATGGAAGAAAGACTCAAGCAATATTACTGCAAAAGAGAAGATTGAGGATGGAAGAAAACCTTGAAGTTGATGGAGAAGAGGTTGAATGAAAAAATGAAGCAACATACCTAGGAGTGAAGCTTGACAGAGGACTTACATGGAAAAACCACATCAAATGTGCAGTTAATAAAACAGAAGCCGCAATGAGTAGACTTTATCCACTCATAGGCAGAATAAGTCATATGAATAAGAACATCAAGTTGACGATGATTAAAACTATCGCGCGACCACAACTCACTTATGGATCGGCGGCATTAGGCTTCGCAGCCAAGACCCACATCAAGAGAATACAGGCCACTGAGAATAAACTCCTTAGAATGGCGATGGATGTACCCTGGTTTATTAGGAACAAACAAATCTACAAGGACTTGGAATGGGAACCAGTTACAGAATTTATGAAGAGAAAGGCGGAAAGGATATTCGACAAAGCCTCGGACAAAGCCAAACAACATCAAAATGAGGAACTACGAAGATTGGTCGACTACGATCCAACGGAAGAAGCTAGAAGGTCAAGAACCTACCACCGAAGACCGAGAGATCAGTTAAGGATTTAAATGTAACCAAAGAAGAACTTAACCTATAAAAGCTATAGGCAGCATACAACTATCAACACGACTATGATCGTGTGAGAGTCCAGAAACCATAAGAGTCAACTGGTTAATAGGCAAAATGCCCGGAACTTATGAAGAAGCAGTTAAGGGTTTTTAGTGGGTCTCGAGCTCAGAGAGTGAGAATCCCCACACTGTTCCCCCTCAGGAGAGGGTGTGTTCGTCTGTCTTGCAGATTTTCCCCCTGCTACACAAAAAAAACTTTCAGGAAAGTTGCTTCTTTTGTACTTTAGGCCATTAGTTTCGGAGATACAGGGTGATATATGAATTTTGGCCTTAATTTTCGATATCTATGAATGAGTGGTCCGATTTTAATGAATTTTGTTGGCTAATTGTATTTCAATAACCCTTCAAGATGGCAAATGCAATTTCAATATGATCAGGACAGTCCTCAGATTATTGAGATTTATCCGAGTCTTTCAAGTAACAAAATCTATATTTTGTAAAACAAATTCAATTTTCACTTCGCATGGCACACTTGTTACAAGAGACCCGAACGAACGAAATCATAATGTTAATTTCTTAGAATACGGACCTGTTTTCAATAATTTAGTTATAGTTTTCATTGCCACCTGGATAGCAAAAGCCCCCCTTCAATTATTTTTCATTCTGAGACATCAACACACCAAGTGTTTAATAACATCGCCTAAAAATATATTATATATAATATGTATTATTGAACTATGAATTCTTTCGAAATAATCAAATATTAGATAGAACGCCGAGTAAGAAGGTACGATCTAGGAAAATGTATTATTTCGTGAATGTGTTTGCTCTGCAATCGGATATACACTAATATAACACCAGAAATAAATTCCACAGAAGAAAAAATTTTTTGAGATTGAAAAAATCTCATAATGGTCCCGAGTATTGCGCAATATCACTTTTCAATAGACTTCCCCTTACACTAAGAAACCAGCCAATAAAAGATTTCAAGAAACAGATGAGAGATATATTAGTCAGTAATGTATTTTATTCGATTGATGAGTTCATTTCATTTTGGAAAACCTGAGTCAGTTGCTGTCCTTGTGTCTTGTGTCTTTCTTTTGTCTCTGCTCTATGTGGATGTGGTAGTTTGTTGGCTTATTTCGGATGGTGTGCATATTGTTTTGTATTGTTCCAACTGTGAACGTTATTTTATTTATACACCATGACTAGGGTGAATATTTTTTATTTATTTTTATTATTTATTCATTTTAACCTGTAAATATTTTTTTATATATACATTTTCTATTTTGACAGAACTTTATTCATGTATTTTTTCGTCTATAAACTATAACTCGCGTACTTAAACTGCTCATTATACAAGCCTCCCTGTCTATTTGTCTATTTGTAGTTGCTTTGTATTTTGTTGAGTGAATTCTTGTATTTATATATGTATTTCATTTATTTACTTTGACCTGTGAAAGCAATTTTCGGTAATTGTAGAAACACCAATAAACTCTCTCTCTCTCTCAATATGGAGAAGTTCGTATTGCCCAGAAAATATGAATTTTTTGTACATTGAATATTCATTATGTGAATTGATTTCCGAAGAAAGATATCATTCTGCGTAAGATTTGATAATTTTGAAAGAATTCATAATTCAATAACACCTACATTTTTCAAGTATGATTTTTAGGAAGGGTACTTGAACACTTGCTGTGTTGATGATTCAGAATAATCAATATTTGAAAACAGGAATTATGCTCAAAAATTAACCTAAAATATTATTTCGTTCGTTCATTTCTCTTTGAGAACAAGTGTGCCATGCGATGTGAAAATTCAGTTTGGCTGAAAAAGATATGGTTATTCAACTCCGAAGAAAAAATTCTTCAAATGATCCAGAAAATACAGGGAGTTATCAAAAGTGAGGCTTTTTTTTGACAGAAGGTAGAACTCAACAAAGTAAGTCGTTTAACCAAAAATTGTCTACATAAAATATCCAAGGTGGCTGAGATACAACCCCTAGAATTTCGACAAAATTTCATTGAATTTTAAGGGGGCTGTGGAAGGTGACTCCGGCATCGCAAAAACGAAACAAAACATAAACATTAATGGTTCAGTACTAAGTTCATTGGATTAGATGCATCATGTCACTTTTGAGAGAATTATAAATAATTGTTGTATCGTGCAATTTAAGGTGAAAAAAAATGTAGAAAATCGAGGCAGTTTCTTGAAAGTGCTTATGTAAGTTATATTGAAAAAGTGTTTTGATTTTTTCCCATTTCATCCCATATTTACGACAATTGTTGGAATATTCAAACAAGAGGATTGTGATGCCAATAGTGAAAACATTCGTGAATAATTCAGGAGATAAGTTTTTCCCACTGCTTTGCGATAATTCAGCTAACAAACGGTCGAGGGTCGTATTAGGATCTGTTTCAGTAATAATTTCAAATTTTTTTTCAACTTTGTCCTTTTTAAAGTTTTATATAGGTGATTTTTGTTGAAACGCTTCATTTTGACCAGTTCTACCTTCTGTTGAAAAAAAGCCTTGCCTTCAAGTACACCATACACCCTATATAGATTTTGATATTTGAGGAATAACTCTCAATATTTTGAGTTCTGCCCTGATAATCTGCTAACTGCCTGAGCTCGAAGGGCTATTGGAAGTAAAGGAGCCTAGAAATTTTCATTTATTTCAAAATTCCAGCAGAAATTTATGAATCACCCCGTACCTCCGAATCTAATGGCTTTTTGGAACAGAAGAAGCAACTTTTCTGAAATACCTAGATGACCCTCATTCACCCTTAGGGTCTGACGCTCGTGAAACACCCTGTATAAGGCTTTAAGAAGATATGGCTTTATCTTTTTCATGTTAAGGAAAAGTGTGATGGATTCAGGCGTTCGTGTTTTTTTTTTACGACACGTTCAATTTCAAGGTTTGTAGAAATAAACCAATGACTTCAAATATCCCTACAAAATGATACCAGTTGTTCTGGCCTGGCGAGAGTCTTTTCCCAGGGAAAGATTCATGGATATATAGTTCAGTTTACTCAATTCATTTCTTAAATATTAAAATATTCATAGGGGCCCAGACCCCTTGGCCTCCCCCTACATAAGCCCATTGAGGGTGACGATTTACTGAATTCCATAAAAAGACTTATGCCCGTTTTCATCAACGTTCCCTTAATTTTAAGTACCACCTTGGCCTACTTCAACAATGATCCCTAAATTTCAAGGGACACCTAAGTCTCGATTGTATACTTATACAATCGAGATTGTATACAATACAATATTTTCACTTGAAAATCATCTTTTTGTGTAGAATTTTGTTTATTTTGTTTTCCTCCTGCATTAGGAGAAGCTAAGATTTTCCTTATCTGCTGAAAGTATTTTGATTTGAAGAAAGTAACCTAATTCAGCTCAGTTAACAGCTGTTAACAGCTTTTAATTTCGCTCTGTTGAAGTTAGATTCTGTTATTTTAGTTGGATACAGTAGAGTTTTTATTTTCCATCTATTATTCAACAGTGTTCTTGTATTCTAGATAAGCTGCTAACATCCTGCTGTCCAGAATACTGCTGTACAATTTCAAACTCGGTCAGTATAGAACATTCGACGCCCAGATTAGCTTCGATAAAATGGATATTTTGAGACTTTTTATGATGACGAACTAATAGAATTGACACGCGCATCGATAAGTAGACTTCGTAAGCTGGGCTAGCTGACCATTGCCCACTTTGTTAAATTAGAAATCTCGAATCTCACCCGATTTGGCGAATTGGTTTTTCTTTGAAGAGCCATCAGATTCGAGAGAAAGGCACACTCTAAGAAATTAGTTTTTAGCATTCATTTCTCTGGGTGCGATCTCTGCGATAAGATATCTCCATTCCCCAACAGAAAGGTGAAAGAGGAATATTTTTAGGGTCTTTCATTGTCATTGAACTGACCTTTAGCATAAAATCTAACTGTAATTTCCCACGTTCACGCTAACGTGTAAATGGGACATAATGCTAGGCAGCAACGTAGACGATCATATTCGATAGTGGTTCCCCTTAAGGAGTCCGAACAAAGAAATGACTATAGCGTGTTCGGCCCAAATTGCCGCTACAAGGGTTATTAATTCGAATTTTATGTACTTTATATGCACCTCATTTCTGTATCGAGTTTGCAAGAGTGGGGTTGGGAATATCGAATATGCGAGAAAATTACAGTTTTTCCCTATGGACTGAGTAAACGAGCTTTTCATTCTCGAGACTAGTAGTTGATGAGCCGATGATGCTGAATCGGAATTTACTCGAGCGTCATGGTGACCTAGCAGATTTTGAAGATTATAGGTAGAAAGTAAAAATGGTTCTATGATGTATGCACTTTCAGCAATGGGGAAAGTGTCTGCAGGTTCTCGAATATGATAATAAATTCATGTTAATCTGACAGATTGCGTGGTGGGGCTGGCCATACGGAAGAGTTAAAAATGGTAAAAAAAATTTTCGACCGTATCAAATATTTAGAGGATATATTGATTGGGCCAAAGGAAGCTACTTTTCAAGAGACTGACAATTCGGAGGTGACGCAATATCACAGCGGTCCTTTGAAAATGTAAAAAAAAAAACGTTACTTGTACATACTCGAGCGTATCAGATTTTCATACAGATGGTTAATCTCGGTGGTGGAGAAGTGTTGACCAATTAATCTGACACTAATCAGAGGGGGGGAGAGTTTCTTAATCTGGCATTTTGAAGATGATAAAAAGGAATTTTTTGAAATATCTTCCTTCCTGTACCTCTAATCGTTTCTGTATTCGTCATGAAAGTTGTAGATAATAATATTCTATACATCTTTTGTCTGAAGCAATTTTACATACTCCTAACCGTTTTCGAGTTAGAGGGCGATAAGGGCGAGGAGCTAAGCCACACATGCAAAAGGCCAAGGTCAATGTAGGAACCCAGTTTAATATACATTCATCGCCATATATCTCAAAAACGTTCAAACGTAGTAAAAATTGCTTCGGACAAAATTTGTAGTAGATGTTATGCTCTACAACTTCAATAATGAATGAGAAAACAATTTGAATCCCAGACCAGGAGCGGAGAAAATTAACAAAAAATTGATTTTTGTTATCTTTATGGTCAATTTTTATTGTTGTTGCTAAAACTTTCAGATCATATTTTCCGTTATTCTTAAACCATTAGCTTAAAAATAAGAAAAAAGTCACTGCGCTCAAGAATGTACACGTGAGGTTTTTATTTGCAAGTTTGGCGCCCTTCCACACATTTTCAGATTAAGAGAATGTATACATTTCGACAGGTAATGAACCCCATATATATTAATCTGACACGCTCGAGTATGTACAATGATCGTTTTTTTTACTATTCTGACAGGCTGCTCTAGACAGTGTGAATTCCGAATTTTCCTCTTGGGCTCCCCAACTATAGAAATCGACATATTAAGGCCTATTTTACCAAGGATATAAAACGAGATTAGCTCAACTGGCGTTAAGGACAGAAACTCGCTGATTTATGTCGATGGCGCATTTTAATTTCAACTGAAATGGAGTGTCTCCTTACTTCACTTCATAGACAAAGCAGATGTCAATGTTGGAAAAAGTTTGTTTGAATTTTAAGAGCATTTCAATTATGTACTAGATTACCTATAATTTATATATTTATGTTCGTACAGGTTGAATGATGTTTCAATATGTAAAGGATTTCAAATTTTGAAAAACTGCTCGCTCATGCTATAACTCATCACAGCTCATTCATCAAAATCCATATATTGGCAATGAATTGCTAACTTTTCTCGGAAATTATTTTTCAAAGTATTTTTTCCGCTTACATCCCGTTAGCAAGCTGAATATTCATAATAATGAATACTCAATTCTAAAAAATACTTTTTCGGTTCAAGCATTCATTTTAAATAAGAAGAAATGAAACTCGACTAATCTAATACATACTTCACCAGTAACATCAGTGCCTTGTTATAACATTTGGGGAAATGCGATGTATTTAGAAAACGAATCAAATTAGATCTAGACGTGAAATCTTTGACAATTTTCATCAAAACCCATATGAGCTAGAACTAAAACTAATCGGCTAACACATTGACTAGGGTTTGAGTCAAGAATTCTACCAAAAAACCTGCAGAGTTAATTATGTAATGAAAAGACGTTTGAGCTTCTTTTAGTTGAAAGATATCTTTCATGATTATATGATTTTATGTTGAAGAAGAAACTCGAATATTTCACTGCCACTCAGTTATTAAGGTTTTTAATTCAGCAAAATACAGGGTGTTCGCAAAGGTGGGGCTTTTTTTTGAGAGGTAATAGAACTCCTCAAAATAAGTCATGGTACCAAAAATCGTTCATATAAAATTATTCACCAGGGCTGAGTATTTCGGAACCAAAGTTACTCGAAAGTCTGAGAAATTCCCGCTCCGAATCTGCACGCCTACTCAAGGTAGGGTGTCGGTAGTGCGTCGGATGCATGCAGTGGCTGCAGAATGTGACTACCCATATGCAATTACCAAGCTGCAGTCACATTCTGTAGCACTGCAGCCATTGCATCCGAAGCACTACCGAAACCATACCTTTATGGGTAGGCTTGTGCCGGCGAAAGGTCAGAGTCAGCGTATGATTTTTGTGAATTATCGCAAAGTAGTTGAAAAATGCCTCACGTCTACTCAAACAATGAACTTGTTGACATGATTTTAATTTATGGTGAATCCAAACAGAGTTCGGCGTGCAGGTTGTACATAAGACGATTTCCGTTAAAAATCACCCAACTCCTCGGATGTGGATGAACTTGAAGAGATGTAGGGATACTGGACGTTTGCACGAATCCCGGGGAGCAAATGTTGACAGGCCTGTTACATCGCAAATGGCAGAAATCGAGGAGCAGATTCTGTACATAGTTGAGGAACAACCGACAACAAGAACTAGATCCATAGCCAGGGTCGTCGGAATGAGCCACTGTAGAGTGTGGAAGACACTAAGACAAGAGTAATTGTACCCCTACCATTTCCAGAATGTCCAAGCACTCCAACCAGAAAACCATCCTCGAAGAAAAAAATTCTGCCTGTGGCTTTTAAATCCCCAATAATATCTAACAACATTCATTCTGTTTACTGACGAAACCACTTTCACAAGAAATAGAGTGAACAATTTCCACAATACCCATGTATGGTCTACAGAAAATCCTTACGCTATCAGAAGAACAGATTTTCAGCAAAGGTTTTCCTTGAATGACTGGATCGGACACCTGTGTGGAATGCTTATTGGGCCATTTTTTCTACCACCACGAATGTCAGGTGAAGACTTCATTTTCTCCAGAACAAATTGCCAGGATTACTATAAGATGTTCCTCTCAATATTCGGCAGAGAATGTGGTTGTTACTGGACTGAGCACCACCCCACTTTCGAAGAAACGTTCGAAATTATTTAAATAATGTGTTCCCGAATACATGGATAGGACGTGGTGGTTCTTAGCCTGTAAGCTCCCCAGATCTCAACCCCTGTGATTTCTTCCTTTGAGGTCATTTAAAAACTTTAGTGTACAGTGACGGTGAGGTGGATAGTGTGGACGAACTAAGAAAACGCATTGAAAATGCTTGTGAAATTATTCGTTGGAAAACTTATGTGATAGTTGCTGCATGTAACCATTCGATATTAAGCCGGGCCTGACTTCGTGCACATCAAACGAATGGTGTTCACTTCGAACAATTTCTGTGAAGAGTTCGGAGCAATTTTATCGGTGAGTTTATGAACTGCCTTTTTTTTGCTTATACGGCCTCTCCATTGAGGTATTTTTCCTATGCTTAATTAAAACTTTCATAATTGTACCTTTCAGAAAAAATTACCTAATAAAGTTTGAATGAGAATATGTACACAAATTTGCTATGAACTCTCATGCCGAGAAGAGATCGCAAAGGAAGCCTAGCACTTCAATTATTTGGTGAAAACGTTCTGACTGAATCCATATGGCATCGTGATTCATCCCAGGTGATATATCCTAACAGACAGATACTACGATCCAGAGTCGTATTGGTCGCATTCAGCGGACGGAGCGCAAAACGCTTCTGCTACCCATCGGTAGCGGTAGCGGTCGGGAACATGTTGAACGTTCGCTGGCAAGCCGAGATAGGATAAGGCAGTCCAACGAGCTGTCACTATCAGCTGATTAGTTGAGAAGTCTGTAGGAAAGACGTAAACAAACGGATTTTTTAAGTTTCGTTAACCTTGTGCTGGTTGTGTCAGTTTTTTTTTGTGAAAAACATAACCTAGAATTCTGACGAATTACTTTGTTGCTCTAGTATATTTCCTATAACTTATTTAACATCCTTCTTTATTACCTTCCATCAATTTTCATTTCATTTTCCTCAACAAACTCAAGCTCGTGCATCTTCCACACTAAATAACAACTACCTACTCAGTTCAAGTCCAACTTTCGCTCCTTTCCGCTACCGCTACCTAGCAC
Organism: Coccinella septempunctata; assembly: GCF_907165205.1. Classification (NCBI taxonomy): domain Eukaryota; kingdom Metazoa; phylum Arthropoda; class Insecta; order Coleoptera; family Coccinellidae; genus Coccinella; species Coccinella septempunctata. The sequence goes on along the minus strand of NC_058189.1, from coordinate 13,077,553 downwards.
AAATCAAATCCGCTCCCAAAAGTGGCGTCCGCTCCAGAACGTGTTGAGAATGTAGCGCATATGTCACCGAACGTTTACGCTAGCGTTTGGTAACAGTTGCGCAACTATTTCGTCCGCTGAATGCGACCATTGATATTGACGCCTTTTGATTGTTTTTCATATTGAATATTTTATATGAGCAACTGCCGGCGAAATGATCTCTTTTAATGAGTTCTACCAGCTGTCAAAGAAAAACCTCACCTTACAAAACCACCTGTATAACACGGGTATTCCAAAAATATATTCCGAAAACTAGAAACCCAGAAATGGGTAAAGTTATAGAAGAAAAAAGGTAGAGGAAATATTTTTATGGCTGAAATGCAAAACAGTTGAATTATAGCCTTTCTTACAAGAACCATAAAACATTCGATTGAAAGCAGTTATTAGGACCCTCCCACGTGAAATCCGACGGAAAGTTGCCAATAAGTTAATCATTTCACGCTGGTTATCCACTTGAAGGAAATTGGAAAAGGTTAAGGAACTCGAACTTGACCTGAGGGTTCACAATGATGAAAGTTCTTCAATTTTTCAAAAGCTAACTCTGATCGATTCACAATTAACAATGTAGTTTCCCTTTATAAAGGATGAGAAAGATAATACCGAAATATTATCATTATACAACCCTTTTACGTGAAAGTAAAGTTTAAAAAAAAATCTTTTATCGGTAGATTCGGCTGACTTGGGACAATTACCCCCTTGCAGATTTCTTTGTTTCTTACCATTAATGAGTGGAGGGACAAACTTATAAGATTGTGTAGCGTCTTTTCGATTAGTTTAATAATTAATTCCTTGTTGAGTTTGCCGTGACCAGAGCCTTCGAATTGACAGGAGAAGTTAACGACTTCAGGAGAGTAAAAGCGCGTTTTTTATGGCCCTTATACTCTCTAGTGTCCTGTACATGTGTTACGCTTTGTGCATGGGTAATTTTTTTCGGATACGTGGATATTGGGATAATAGACATATAAACAAGGTTGTTTACAAATCAAACGGCAACACGGATCTCATTCCTTTATTTTGTTGTTTCATAAGGTGACTTAGGACAATGCCGAATAGATACAAGCGGCGCATTGGCAGCAGGAAATATGCCGATTTTTCGCAGGATATTATTATTTACGTTATTTCCACAAAGAAATCATCAAATAATGAAAGAAATCGAAAGTACCCTTGTTTTGTTTAGTTTTTTCACAGTCGAGTTGCAATATATTTACTTCCGCTGTAATAGGGGTTTATCATTTAATTTCCTTACGGAATTTCAACTATATAATCACAAATTCTAATTTTTCAAAACTACTGACCCAAGTCACCTTTTTCATTTGAGAGTTGAGAAATCAATGAATTTTAACTTGTGTCCCAAACCTCCCAACTCGGTGGGTGACTTGGGACAAGTATTTTTTTTTTTTTAATTTATATCTGAATTCTGAAGCATGGTATATATCCTCATCAATAGTCTGAGTCATTAAGCATATTTGAACCTCTTTCTCATATGAAAATAGGTTACCGTTTTTGAAATATGCCAAGTTTAATTTCAAAATCGGCCCAAGTCACCCAAATCTACGGTACGCAATTTAATTATTGAAATATTTATTTCTGAATATAAATTTTTTGAATTATTTACACAAAATTCATTATGTCTTTAGAAAACGCCCTTGGCTCCGTCGAGAAAGAGTTTCGGTCTCATTTGAACTCGTCAGAGCAAGACAACTTCCACCACAACAAAAAGGCAACGAATTGATGGCACCTTTATTGCGATGTCTTTATCAAGAGTTTGAGCAAATAGATACATGCCATCTCCACTCTGAGATTTGAGGAAGTTAATTGAGTTAGACCTCGCTTTCTGTTAGATGACGCTAGGTTGAATACCGTACTACATTAACTATAGGTATACTCCCCACTGTATAGATACCGTACCGACTACTGACATCGAATAAAAGGGCCATCAAATCGTTCCATTTTCGTCGAGGTGGTAGTTGTGTTGTTGCTCTGAAGAGGTCAAATAAGACCGGAATCATGGTCATCACTTTGAGCGATGGAGTTTCAAAAGAAACAGCATCACAGGATGGGAGCAAGGAACAATCAAGCGAAAAACCTTCGGGATACCCTGAAATAGGCTCAGGATGAATACTTTAAGAAGGAACAACAATAAGAGAATGGATATATTAAAAGATAAATTGCAAGATGAAATAGATTTCCTTCAGCTGAACTCATACAAAAAATTTATGAGTTTATGACCGGAATTTTTTATTCTTTGTAATCTACATGTCTCAAATCGAACATTGTGAAATGGGTTATAATATTTTTTACTGCTAGATTTCTAAGGTTTATTGTTGGTAATAATAGACCAATAAGAATATGTGTTCTAGATCCAGAAGTACATTATTCTTGTGGTGGGTGTTGAAGAATTTGTTGTAATTTCCCGTGAATATCTGCGAAATTATCACAGTGTATAGATTTCTATTTATAACCACTCCTGGAAACAGAATGCTTGAGCACGCGATAGCAATTAATACACAGAGGCGAAACTCAGCTGAAACATGCTTCTCGAAATCATTTTACAAGTGTTCGTTTCTATGCCTGAATCTGCACGACTTCAAAAACAATCAGAATAATTGAGGTAGTTAGTTACAATACCACTTGAATACAATTACGTATTCTAACTTCAATAATTAATAACAGACGTTTAGCACTATGGATACTTGTTCACAAACTTATGGAATACCAATACACTAATAGAAATAATATTGTCGATCTATGTAACGTAAGCAGTATTTTATTATTCATATATTGAAAATGGAGAAAACACTAAAGTCAGTCACGAACTACTGCGCTTATGTTTAAATTCATAACTGGCAATATAAATCCAGTCGAGATGAAAACTAGTACCTACTTGGGTCTAAAATAACATCCTGAAGGGGATGTCACATGCACTTTATAAGGACTAAAGTGTAAAGGACGATATTTGGGTAGATATTTGCACTAAAGATGGAAGACCATATAATGCCAATTTTATTTTCAATTCTTATGAGTATGGCAAAATTTTTCCATCATACAACATGTTCTGATGTCGATTGCACATCAACACCCCCCAAGTTTACGAAGGGAGGATGCTATGAAGTAGGTCTGACACATTATTGCAAAGGTCTTTTCATTTTGAGTAAAATTGTCTTGGAAACACTAAAATCGCAAGCATTATCCCCCAAACAAGCTAATAATAAGAGAAAGATGACGTTTATCCTAGAAGGGACCTCAATTCTAAAAGAAAATTCAGAACAACGGAAAATGAAAACAAAGCAATCATTAATTCGTATCAAAACATATCAATTTCTCTAAAGATCAAAACAATTATTTCTAGTACCAGATAGAACACCTCGAATCAAATTAATATAGAATGAGGGACATGTTCACAAAAGATTCCAATCCATAATTCAGAAATGCAAATTGGTTCTGATCAAAATTTCGTTCACGTCACTGGAAATATCGATTGCTTTCAGAATTCCATGTCCTCTCAGTATCCTTCACGGTTTATTTTGCGGTACACGTACCTATTTTGAAATCGGATGAAAATTTTATTGACTACAATCAACACGAAATGATGTTTCAATATGTTACTCACTGGTTTATACCCAGAGCTCCATTATCATTTATCATTGACCTGAACACATTTAGGTGCCATTATTTTTAATGTTGAAACCGAAGAACAAAAATAATTATCAACATGAAATTTTCATTTTTCATGATATACAGGGCGAGTCTTTGACTCGTACCAATATTTCAACAGTAAATTTTTGAGCTCAAGAGAAACACTTTTTTTCTATACCATTTTTTAGGATTCATCACAACAATCCTAACGAACAATTTCCAATATTTTATTTCAACATGCTTATCAATGGGATGCTTGTTTTAGCATGGGTTAACCAATTTCTGTAGTGAATTTTGAATCATAGGGAAAACAATTGAACTTAAAACATATTATACAATTTTGCCAAAATGTGTTTTCGAACCACGACAAGTATTTCGCTATCACAACAGCATCTTCAGGTGGGTAAAGGACAATAAAGATAAACTCAGGGCACTGAATAAACTCCGTAAACTCACCCACCTGAAAATGCTATTATGATAGCTAAACACCTGTAGTGGTTTGAAAACTCATTTTGCGAAAATCGTTTGATCTGTTTCAAGTTCAATTATGGATTTTCATCAAGTATCGGCCACATCGATTCAATAAGGGAAAACAATTGCCTTATAAAATCAAAAGTTCAAATCTGGCTCAAGGATAAATTAACTCGAGGAAAAATTGTTTTTGAACTCATCGAGCGTTACCTACTCAAAACGCCCATGAGGGCTGTCAAATTCATTTCTTTCCTCGTTCGAGATGTGAGTTTTTCGAATTTCGAACTTTCGATTGGAATATATTGTATAATTCTTCAGGATCTATTCAAAACTCTCATCAGAACTGAAATATCTGTTATCTTAATTTCTGTGAATAACTTCATTATTTTAGCAGAATCATCTTCGAAAACACCAAGAACTCTTGAACCACGTTTATCGAAATATACAGACAGAACTCTTTTTTGCGAAAAAGACGTCACCGCTTGAAGATAACGTCAATAAGTAATCGATTACCACAACTTTCTGAAATTTGTATAAGGAACTCCAGATCTCTATAAAAACTACCCAAACTTGAAAGAAAACCAACTTCAGGGGTACCTACTAAACAATTGCATTAACGTGATTGATTCTAATCAATTCGCCCAAACAATAATTCAAGTCAAGTAACAACAAATCTCAAAAATTTCAATATCTGTGTTTATGTAAGTTATGCAAATTAGTTTTATTGTCGAAATTGCATACAAACTTCTTGTTACACCTGTATATTATGCATCTGTTTAATCAGATGCGCGTATGGACAAATAATCGTCACTCTCGAGACATAGGTTGATAGAAAAGTGCGAGACAAGTTGAAGTGTCTATTTTTTCACTTAGAATTAGAAAATTTGGAGGAGTATTTTTGTATGCTACGAATGTTAATATAAAATTTCGATAAACTCCACATATTCTTCCACTTGCATTAACAATCTCGGATATGATTGCAACCGAAGAATAAGTCTGTATGCATTGCTTCATGTCTGGATACTGTTGTTTTTCGAAAGAAAAGACGTACTAATTTCCGAACTAAAAGTCGACTATTTTTGAAGGCACTTTTCATATACCCGACTATCACTGCTGGAGCCTTGAGTTCGAGTCTTGGTTTGATAAGGGTGTTTGTGTTGTCTAATAAATATGAATGGAAACTATAATAATTGATGTTTGATCTCCATAGATGTCAGAAGCAGGATCAATCAGAATATTGATTAAATTGATAGTCAATAACCTTAAATGGCAAGACTAGAAAACGTTGTAGCGTCTAGAATTCGTATCTCAACAACGAAATTTTGAAACGAATTTTAAGTTAATTTTCTGTAAAATTTTGGTTACAAAGAGGATAGTTGCTATGAGTAACAAACCTAGAATCAACACGAGGTGGTAACGTTGCTATGAAACTAAGATCAAACGTATTTCCTAACTACATTTTGCAGTTTATTCAACGATAAACAAGTATTGTTACTTGAATAATGCAACGTTTTTCCACATATCAGTGTTTATTGGCAAGTGTTTGTTAAATACAAACCATGACAATGACTTAGTGTGTGAAGATGATTTGGTCATTGACAGGTTTTTTATCAACCATTTTTATTGCTTATAGGGATGTAACTATGAACTCATTGAATTCGAATTTTCACATTTTGTATGTATTTTGAAGTCAATAACATACACTCAAAGAGATTGATTGGTGTTTTAGAAGTATTTTCTTAGGGTAGTTACTGGTGAATAACCTGAAATAAAAAACACAATTACAAAGAAAGATGAACATGTTATTGATGCTTTTACAAAAGTTCGAGTTCTTATACCTAAGAAAGGGATCAATCTTCTTAGTTATTAGTTCTTAGTAACTCTGCATAAACCCACCATCATTCTGACTTCTTGCCTTATTGGAACCTTCAATTCTTCCGTAGGGGGTCTTGATGCAGAAACTTTATTTTTTATGTAGAGGGAGTCCGGGAGATTTGCTCAGGTAGGAGACTCGAACCACCTCAAATATTTCAATTCAAATTTCGCGCTACCGGTATCGTGAATAGCTTGCGACATACTCGTAACAAGGCACAACTAGTGGCGGCTCCATTTTGGCCGCCATCAGAACAGTTCGGGAGTGAGAGGGTTGAACGTGATTTTGTTTTTAGGAAGTAAGAAATTGAATAATTTCTGTTTGTTGCACTGTCTGAAAAGTTAAATAGGTGCTTGATGTTATTTAGTTTCATTGCTTTCATTGATTAATATTGTTTCACAAACGATGAGACTTTTTTATAATAGTTGTAAAAGTTTCAAGAAAACATCTTTTGAATGGACTAAAAGGGAGAGCGGGAGACTCTACCCATGGTATGGTTGGAAGACATAATCAGTGGTCCAAGTTTTCCGCACTTGCTTATATAATAGTTCGCAAAAAAGAGAATTGAATAATAGAAATAACTAGAAAAACATATACAAAGCTTCGAAAAAGTAAAAAATATCTCGGAAATAAGTGAGAGTGAAATATGTATTTCATACGCTGATATGCATCTGATGATGAAAACCTTGATATGTCAAGGTTTTCATCGTTGGTGATTGAAAATTGTTTTCTTTCGATGTTTTTCCTGATAAACAAACTCTCAAGTCAAGTCAAGTCTCTCTCGACCCCTGTTCAACTCTCCCATGGGTTACAGATACAACTTAAGTGGCTTCAGAGTGAAAAGGGGTTCAACCCTCCCGGACTCCCCATATCCCCAATAAAAAAATCTAGTGGTCAGGTGGCCGAGCAAGCCAGTCGATAGGTCCTCTTCTACCGATCCATCGGACACTGAAAATGTTTGTGACAATTCGAATTCAATGAGTTTATGGATTTCATCCCTATAATAAAAAAGGTTTGATGGAAAAACCATCAACGGCCAAATTATTCTCAGCGTCAAAAGGTCTATCCATTTTTGGCCCAGTTGGAGTGGCCATTCAAAAAACTCAACAACCTTCCACCCCAGAGTGAACTTCTCAAATAAAGTTGAGAAATTAAAAAAAAATTTCTACGAAAAAGTTTATTCTGAAGATATTAATTATGCACGTTACCTTTTACTCACTCTGTATATTTTTCAGTATTGAATTTTAATGCGGATATGACGTTTCAAAGGAACTATACTTCATTTAAATTCATTTTATCAGTCGGTTGGCCATGAAATAATTTTCTCAAGTTTTTGTAACTAGAACGAAGTTAGGTTGGCACTCATGAAATCCCGTTAATGTCATAACGCCGTTGTCACAACTAATATCAATTTTTATTACAAAAATGTCGAAAGTGATTCAAAAAAGGGACAGGTTTTCAGGAGTGCTATTTAGAATTCAGGTCCGCTCATTCAAATAGTTATACCCTGATATTCTAAAATCCACAATACGTCAGACGGTAGCGAACATATTCAATGTAAGAGAATTTACATAATGTTTCATCTGAATCTAAACGACTTATATTTCAGCTCAATATTTCCACAATCAGAAAGATTGTGAATGAAGAGGATGACAAAGAATTTCCTTCTATTGGGAGACCCAAAAAAGTGGTGTCATTTGAGAATTTTATGTTTGAGTGAATTAATGCGAAAGTTTACTACAGGATTTTCGATAAATGTCATCGGGGAATAATTTTCCTAAAATGGATTTTTCTATTTTTCATTTGACTTGTCCTATACATTGTAAATGTCTTAAGGTACCAATAAATACCTAATTATTATAATTGTATCAATGTATTAAGATGAATAACCACAAATAGGCGCCAGTTGTCCTGTTAATTGCTTATTCATGTGAAATTTTTGTTCAAAGGTGAAGTTCATCTTAACTTGAAACTTCCTTCAATTCCTTTTACTTATATTGATGCAAGATGATTTTTGTTGAAGAATTTAACATTCTTGCAATTATCTGTTAATTCCTTCGGGAGATACCCATTCCCAACCACTGCATCATATGCATTTCATCTTCGGGTTAATATTTTTTGAATCTACTACTGATGTTAGCCAAAGAAGATAACGAACATTAACTCTCCTCAAGCTAGTGCATATTATGATATTATACTGATCTCTTGTATTTTCCATGTAAATAACTGGATTTGGTATGCCTTCAATCAGTTTGTATAAACTTCAATTATGTTCGTCATATATTTTCCGAAGAGATTCGACATTGTGATAAACTACGTAATAACAGAAACTTTTACGTAGAACGGGCAACATAGCGTTTATTTAAAACCCAAAAATGTTTTGACAAGCTTCATAACCCCACATTTTCATACTATACAGAGTGAAATGTGTCAAATTTCCATGGCCAACCAACTGCTAATATAAAAGTGAATGAAGTATAGTTGCTATTCATCAATTGTTACTGAAAGTACTACCACAAATGGCAACAAAACACGAATGGTGTTCAACAAAATGCAGGTTTTATGAATGATCATTATCGTGAATCATCACGGTAGCCATGAATCGATTCTTCACTTGACAGACATTAAAAAAAGAAAATTAAAAAACGTTAAAAAACAGTATCAAAACTGCAGCGCAAAAGTAATAAAGAAATGCCACAGGTACACAGAAAGAAGAATAAAGCAGCCTTCGGCAGACGAAGGCGACATCCATTCAAAGTAAACTCACTAAAACATGAAAAAAAGATAGTGTCACAACAGATAACATAAAATTACCGTAAGAGAGAAGAATCTGAAATTGACTTAGATGTCCTGTGTAGATCTCCAAGAGACAGACGACGGTCGAGATGAATGGCAGCAGAAAGACCAGAGAGAATCAGCTCGTTTAATCCTGTTCAACACATCTGAATGTATCCCGCAAGAATAAAGACCATGATTAGATGGATGAATGATGGCACAGACACATAGTACGGATAGAGAGGCGTGAACGAGAAGAGTATCACTAAATCACTGAAATCCCATCGCAATCAGGCGAACTGGAGGTTGAGGAAAGGAAGCAGTATCGAGTGAACGTATTCGGAGCGGAGCAGCATGCGAACCAGCCGGGCTCAGGTAATCCTGCGACTGGCCTTGCGGATCGGTGGCGGCGCCTCCCGCAAGATCAATATCGTCGGGAGCGGGCTCTCTCTCGTGCGCGCTACCAGACCCTCATAAAGTGGGGGCGCTATACACGGAGAAAGCGATTTGGTGTTTTGCTACTAGCGAGACTCAACAAATTTCCCGTTGGAAAATGGGTACGGGATTCTCAAAACTGACATGGGCGTGTTGTGATGGGGTTAATTATTCTAGCACCGGATGTTCCCCCGTAAGCCAAACCAGCGGGACTTTCACTGTCGCGTTACGAATTGGCGAATGCGCACGGCCTCATCTCGGTCCATTATTCCGGATGATGAATTTTGGGATGATTTCACCCCGTCCGAATTCACCCCATTTCCCGTTGCGAGCTACGTGGGAATTGAAAAGGGGGCGCGAATTACGAAATTAGCAACGATGCAACAACGTTGTTCCGAATTGACAGCGGCGTTTTTTTCCCAGATCAACCGGACCGAAATAATTTAAATTTGCCTTATACCCTTGGTAAGGCGAACGTGCGTCAGACTTCGATTGATCCAGTGATATAATAGCTATGATTACACGACTCTACAAAAAATTTTTCGTTCTTTGTCCTATCGTTTATACTAAGATTTTCCGGTTAATTATTCACAAAAACGAAAAGAAAATACGTTTTTTTTTTGGTATAAAGTTTGCTTTTGTGATAGTTATAGTATGAATACTCATTCTTCATTTTTTTTATAATTTTTAATAATTCAAAAACCGCGCGATGAGAGTGGGGTGTTTACCCTTACGAAGTGTCACTAGTGGACACTCGAATCATAAACAACGATAAGATGTTGTTTACAAGCCCAGACAATCTTTAAATGTCGTCAAGAAAGTGTAAATACGATGCTGATGCATTTTGTTTTATATGTGGTCAATTTATTATAATTCGTGAAGTGAACTACGAATTAAAGACATTTCACGTTCTCTCTGAAGCCTATGAAGCATATTTTGACTTTCCTGTTTGGAATCAAGACAAGCCATGGGCTCTACATGTTGCTTGTAGTTATTGTAAATGATATCGTTGAATCAGTCTCCTAAACACAGAAGCAAACTTCTTCATGCCATATATTTTTTTTTCGTCTAATTAGGATCTAAACTATCGGAATTTTATGCTTTGCAGTCAAAGTCAAATTTGGTGTTGACCCGTGTTATTATTCAAAATAGGAGAGGAATGAACGAAGGAGTAGAAGGGCCAAGGAATTATTTTATTTTCAACCCCGACATACGGGGTGATTCATGAACATTGGCCTAAATTTGCGATAGCCATAACATAACAGGAATGAAAGGTCCGTCTCCGATCAAATTTTAGGGGTTTTTTCACATGATATACTTATCAAAATTTTCAGGACAGTAGTCAGAATATCATGATTTTTCTTTCAAGCTCCAAAATCTCCTTGTTTTACATTCCTCACAGAAATTTCGTTGTTGCCATGAAAAACCGCATAATTCATTCTAAGTTCTAAGGAATTCAATTTTCACTCTGCATGGCACACTTGACACAAGGGAATAGGAACCGGACGAATTCATGTTTCATAATAATTTTTTCGAAATGCGGTCCTGTTTTTATTCCTTTGGTAATATTATTCGTTGTCTTCGGTTGAGATTTTAAATTTCATTCTCAAATTTAATTTTCAAATCTTTTTCAATGTGAACCCTCTGTTTCCACTGAGTGTGCGTGATAAGTGATCACTATCTCATTGACAGTGTCACTTTTGAACTACTTATCGTAAATAGTTACGGATTCCTGTAAGCTACAGACCACTAAAAACCATCTATACTTCATTCAAATTTATTTTAGCAGTCGGTTGGCCATGAAATAATTTTCTCAAGTTTTCGTGACTAGAACGAAGTTAGGTTGGCACAACTTATATCAATTTTTATTACGAAAATGCCGAAAGTGATTGAAAAAAGAGACAGGGTGTCAGAAAGTGCTATTTAGAATTCAGGTCCGCTCATTCAAATACCCATACAGCACATGACGTCCAATGGACGTCCATTTTATATCCAAATGAAGTACAAACGTCCACGGACCTTATATGGAAGTCCAATGGATGTACATTTCTGGACATTTACTGTACGTTCAAAAATGGACGTTTTATGGATGTCCATTGTACTTTAAATAAGGGATGTTGGACCAACATCCATATACGTCCCTTATTGGACATCCTCTGGATATACAAATCTGGATCTTAATTGTACAATCAGAAATTGTACGTTAGTGTACGTCCATTCAACGTACAATTTTGGATCAACGTGAATTATCCATGATTGTACATCTTTTGGATGTTCGGATCTGGATACAAATATGTACATCCAGAAATTGTACTTTTCTGTATGACAACTGGATGTATCATTTTCTAGTATCTATAATTATTCATTTCTCAACATTCGTAGGATGTACATTTCTGGACATTCACTGTACGTTCAAAAATGGACGTTTTATGGATGTCCATTGTACTTTAAATAAGGGATGTTGGACAAACATCCATATACGTCCCTTATTGGACATCCTATGGATATACAAATTTGGATCTTAATTGTACTATCAGAAATTGTACGTTAGTGTACGTCCATTCAACGTACAATTTTGGATCAAGGTGAATTATCCATGAATGTACATCTTTTGGATGTTCGGATCTGGATATAAAAATGTACTTCCAGAAATTGTACTTTTCTGTACGACAACTGGATGTATCATTTTCTAGTATCTATAATTATACATTTCTCAACATTCGTAGGATGTACATTTCTGGACATTTACTGTACGTTCAAAAATGGACGTTTTATGGATGTCCATTGTACTTTAAATAAGGGATGTTGGACAAACATCCATATACGTCCCTTATTGGACATCCTATGGATATACAAATTTGGATCTTAATTGTACTATCAGAAATTGTACGTTAGTGTACGTCCATTCAACGTACAATTTTGGATCAACGTTAATTATCCATGAATGTACATCTTTTGGATGTTCGGATCTGGATATAAATATGTACTTCCAGAAATTGTACTTTTCTGTACAACAACTGGATGTATCATTTTCTAGTATCTAAAATTATTCATTTCACAACATTCGTAGGATGTAGATTTCTGGACATTAACTGTACTTTCAAAAATGAACGTTTTATGGATGTCCATTGTACTTTAAATAAGGGATGTTGGAAATAACAGGAATGTGCATGCAAGGATATACCCTTGTATTGCTGCCATGTCGGTCTCGGCTCTTATTGAGAGTAGGTACATACTGACTGTGTTGAAACCCAGATGTTGCGCCCTCTCATAATTATAATTATTCCTTTTTTTACTCTGGAACTTTGGTCCCAAAGACCGAAACATTTATTTTTTGAGTTTCATTTCAGTAACACACAGCGAAATATTGAATCAGAACAGAATATCTAAGAGAACCTCATTAATCGGTAATCAGTGGATTTTGAAGTGGACTCGACATATTTTGTAAATTTGTGAATATTTTGGCTTTAGCTTGTTGAACTACATTTGAGGTATAGTGTCTAGTTCTAGTTCCAGTGTGTGGTGCATATATTTGATAGAAACGAGGTGAGTCAAAGTTTTTATTCTTGAGGGAAGTGACAAATTTACGTGTAGAAAGAAAAATATAATCTAATGGGTAGAAATGTTGAAGGAATTGAATGTTGAATGCTTATACGAACCACGAATGTTCATCTCTGTTTCATGTTAATTTGATGATTTCATTAGTTATAATTATATTCATACTATCATAAAAAATATATTTTTGTCTTTTCACAACCATGAATATCTATTATTTGGTAGGGGGGCAACAATATAAGAATATGAAACGGAATTACGAGAAAACATCCAGAAATTCAATTTTCAATAGATATTATCACCATTCTATTATAATTATAGTATGGTGATGTACTATATGATATGACAACAGCAAAATTTCAATGAAATAAATTTACAGAAACGGCCATACACTCCAGTAAAGGGGACAGGAAGAAGATAGAAGAGGCTATTTCTAAATGGGTTCGAGGAGCCAACGATAGAAAATATATCATAAGTGTTTCCTGTTCAGTGTATATATACCTATATATCTGCTTCTTTGATATTCAGTTTTTTATAGTTTAGTTTTTTTTTGCTTAGGGACAGTAGTCCAATGTTCAAATTATACTTGTTATTTATTTTATTTCAATTTTTCACATAAAGATGTGGAACATTTCCAGGCATTTCATTTTTCAATAATCCCAATCTCCTTATAATTATCAATAAATATATGTATTGATAGGTGGGATTTTAAAATACCCTTTTCGAATCAAACTTAAAAAATGCTAACCCCAATAAAATGGGCATTTGAGACTCCCAAATAACGTCCACTTATGTACAATGAATGGTCCAGAAAATGTCCGAACCTCACTGGATTCAACATCCTATGGACGTACATACAGGATGTACAATGGACGAACATACAGGTATGTCCATAGGATGTTAAATCCAGTGAAGTTCGGATGTACAATGGACGTACCTGTATGTTCGTCCATTGTACATCCTGTATGTACGTCCAATGTACATCCTATATGTACGTCCACTGGACATCCCGTATGTACGTCCATTGTATATCTTGTATGTACGTCCAATGTATATACTGTATGTACGTCCAATGTACATCCTGTATGTACGTCCAATGTACATCCTGTATGTACGTCCAATGTACATCCTGTCTGTACATCCATTGTACATCCTATATGTACGTCCATAGGATGTTAAATCCAGTGAGGGTCGGACGTTTTCTGGACCAAACATTGTACATAACTGGACGTACAATGGATGTCCGTCATGTCCATTTTGTACGTCCAATGGACATTCAATGGATATACATGTGCTGTATGGGTAGTTATACCCTGATATTCTTAAATCCACAATACGTCAGACAGTAGCGAACATATTCAATGTAAGAGAATTTATATAATGTTTCATCTGAATCTAAACGACTCATTTTTCAGCTGGATATTTCCACCCAATTTCCATTGGGAGACCCAAAAAAGTGGTGGCATTTGAGAAATTTATGTTTGAGTGAATTAATGCGAAAAGTTTATTACAGGATTTTCGACAAATGTCATCGGAGAATAAGTTCCCTAAAATGGATTTTTCTATTTTTCATTTGACTTGTCCTATACAATGTAAATGTCTCAAGGTACTAATAAATACCTAATTATTATTATTGTATCAATGTATTAAGATGAACAGCCACAAATACGCGCCAGTTGTCCTGTTACTTGTTTATTCATGTGAAATTTTTGTTCAAAGCTGAAGTTCATCTTGTCTTGAAACTTAATTCCTTGTACTTATATTGATTCAAGATGATTTTTGTTGAAGAATTTAACATTCTTGTAATTATCTGTTAATTCCTTCGGGAGATACCCATTCCCAACGACTGCATCATATGCATTTCATCTTCGGGTTAATATTTTTGAAATCTACAAATGATGTAAGCCAAAGAAGATAACGAACATTAACCCTCCTCAAGCTAGTGCATATTATGGTATTATACTGATCTCTTGTATTTTCCATGCAAATAACTGGATTTGGTATGCCTTCAATCAGTTTGTATAAACTTCAATTATGTTCGTCACATATTTTCCGAAGAGATTCGACATTGTGATAAAATACGTAATAACAGAAACTTTTACGTAGAACGGGCAACATAGCGTTGATTTAAAGCCCAAAAATGTTTTGACAAGCTTCATAACCCCACATTTTCGTACTATACAGAGTGAAATGTGTCAAATTTCCATGGCCAACCGACTGCTAAAATAAAAGTGAATGAAGTATAGAATTGCAATTTTCCTGTAAGCTTATGAAAAATTACAGATTGGCTTATAGATGAAAGCAGAATACCACCATAAAATGAAGTAAACCCTCTTAAGAAATGTAATACGTCAGTGAATTCGCTTTGAAGCACAAAAAATTTCGACTTATATTCCGCGGTAAATATGCTTAATGGCTTTTTTCACACACATTTGTGTTAATTGAATTCAAGAGAAGATGTTCTATGCTTTCAATTAATTATAACTGTCAAAATCAGTTCTTGGGCCTCACATATTTGAAAAAAGGTTAACAGAAAAAATAAATTTAAATTTTATTCAATTTACTTTAGCTCCAGGGCTAGAGGAATTGAATATCAGCTTGATGGTGCAGGTCCTCATGCACCATTTCAGAAACGTTACGCAATATCTGAATAACCGAACAGATGGATAGGAAATGATGAACCTATGGCATGGTCCTCAAGGTAGCCGGATCTAACGTCCCTAGATAATTTTCTGTGGGGTTGTCTGAAAGTGAAAATATATACCACTGAAATAACTTCACGGGAAGTATTTGAGGCAGAGGATAGATGAAGCCTGCGCAGGAGTTGAACAAAATCCCGATATGATGAAAAGGGTAATAAATAATCTGATTTTAAGAGCTAAGAAATCTGTCGAGATTGAAGATTTCCATTTCGAACATCTCTTATGATAGTACATTTTCATTGTTGTTTTATGGAAGGAAATAAATAGGTTAATGTTTTTCGGAAGAATAAATTTTAATACTTATATGTGTTATGAAGCAATTACATTTACGGATTACATTTTCCATGTAAAAATTTAATTTTAATTGAAAATTTAATTTAATTTAAAAGAATTCACAGCTCGATTTCGCATACTTTTAATCACTCTTTTAGGAACACTCAGTGGGTGCTGAGGGTTTAAAATGAAAAAGAGTTGAACAGAATTTGAAATAATTCAAAATCTCGGCCAAAGAAATACGAACAGGGCCGCATTTCGAAAAAATTACATAAAACATGAATTCCGATTCTCTGGTGACAAGTGTGCCTTGAAAATTGAAAACTGAATTCCTTAAAATAAATTACATATGTAGTTTTTCATGGCATTAACGAAATCTCTGTGAGGGATGTAAAAAATATAGATTTTGGAGCTTAAAAGAAAAATCATGATATTCTGAGAACTGCCCTGCCCTTTTTTATCGATATTTTTATCGATGAGCCGTTTGAAAAAACTTGAACCAACCCATGAAATTTTATCGAAATCGGACCTTGCAGTCCAGAGTTATAACTATCGCAAATTTAGACTAATGTTCATGAATAACGCCGTATCCCTGAAACTAATAGCCTTAGGATAGAAAACAAGCAAGATTTCTGTAAGACCTGGAACACCTGCATTCACCATTAGGCTATGGCCAACGACTCACGAAACACCCTGTATAAGTCAGGATTTTTAGTAATATTCCGAGTCAACCCCTCAGAATATGACGAATTCAACTTGCAGAATATTTTGCCAAGAGCTGTATACAAGTTTGAAGGAAAAATCATTCTGCGAAGGTTATGAATAGCATATTCCAAAACAAATGCCATATCTGTAGGGGCTCGTGGGCGAAGATTATGGATAGGATTGCAATAAAGGACACCTTGCAGAAATCTGTTTTTGATTAAACCAAGTTCCATATAAAAAATCATTTTTGAATATCAAGAAAGAAATCGTAGTTTATTGGGCTATTTCTACCATTGTGAACCCTTCTCTCCAAATAGATGGATCGGGGGCGGTAGACCACAGTCACGGCCTGTCAGATTCACAGATTTAAATAGTATAGATTTATTGCTAAGGAGTAGTCTGAAATCCGTAGTAAATACTCTGGATGAACTCATGAATAGTTTGAAATAATAAAGCTTTTTCTGAGAGTGTTCCGTGGCCTATGAAAAAAACAAGCTTATACTAAGATTGAAGTAGAGTATTTACAAAATTTGATGCGATTCAGCTCTATTATGTGAGTTTTACTTAAGTTTTTGTAGTTTTTTGTTGTTTTTTGTTATTTTCATAGTTCCTTTTTACCATGTAAATACATACAACAATTTAGTGATAGTTGATATATTGCATGAATCGACTTAATAGTCAACATCTGAAACACGAGAGAACGAGAGAATGGTTAAAACATCGAGCATCGAGAATTATAAGACTCAGAGAAAAAAATCTTCAAGGACCCCCTATCACTTTTTTTGAAATAATAAGATATATAAGAAAGCAGATCATAGATATCTTGATTCGTTCTCGAGTTACTGAAAACAGACGTTCAAATATTTCGCCAGATCTTAGTTTATTTTCGAGATACCCGATAAATATTAAAACATTTTCACCGTAGTAATTTTTATGTTTTATGTGAAAGGTGTCCCATTTCAAGAATGAAGTCGAAAAACTAAATATCTTTGAAATTGATGACATTTTTGAAAAACCGATAAACCGTATGTTTTCGACAAATCTGCGAATGAAAAACTTCATTGGTAGATATAGGTTGTCCAATTTGATAAACACTTTCATCCATATCTGTGGCTTGGTAAATAATGAAAATAAAAAGTATTGAAATGAATGAAAAAAATTTTTTGTAATTTTTCAAATTAGAAACCGAGATATAGCGAAATATCTGAAAGGTTACAAAATACTTGTAGAGCATGTTGTAATTTTAGATACCTACATCAAAGCGCGTCGCCGCTAGGTGTTCCACTACCTGACCTTGAGAGTAGGTGCTGACTAATGTACCTACACCCTCAATACTAAATCATATTTAATTATGAGCCATTACAAAACTCTTGCCGATTTTCGTTGCCAGCTCTCGGACTATCATTGCAACTCTTGTAAACCATCCAGAAAAGATAAATACCACTAATTAACTGCCCAACTTCAACTACTGTCGTTAGAACATTTCGGGAGTCAGAATTGTGGCTGTTCTATAGATATTATAACGGTCGATGCACCGCTGAGCTACAGGAAATAATCTCAGCTGCTGCCAAATTCTCTCTCATCATGCACATCCCTTTGCTATTCAATTAAAAACTTTCAAGTTCTGTTGACAAAAAGTCCTCCTTCCACCGAAGTGGAAAATTGTGGTACGCTTCCAGCTGATGTATTTTACTCCGAATATAATCCCTAACAATTGAAAAAAGGAAAAAACTTGCTGCCATTTTCAGATCAGGGCACCAACTAAATCCTACAGCTTACCCTTTACCTCAGGCGGACAAATAAAAAAACCTTATAGAGAAATGCCGTTTAGAGAAACCTACTTTGGCCTACCGAATGAAGCATTCTATTTAAGATATCGAGTTTATTTAGGACACCCTCCCCTCCCTTTTCACGTAAAATCGACCGAAACAATAAAAAATATAGATTATAATTTTAAAAACTCGAGTTTTAATGAATTCGATTTGTCCAACTTGATGATCTTCTCATTAACAATGAACACCATGTACATTTTAGGTCCAAAGAGCAGTGTTGAAATACTATATAATGGAAAAATTGAAAATGGTGAAGATTTTCTCTTGAGAAAACCACCTAAGCAGAAATATTCCAAAAAGCAATTTTTTTCATTAGAATAAAATCAGCTATCTGACGATGTAAAAATATACTGGGTGTGCTATTAGAAATATGAAAGTAGTGGGCGGTTTCCGGTATAACCGGAAATTGCAGAGGTCATAAACGTCTAATAGGCCATCACGGTGAATCACCCTGTACAAGTTCTTTCGAATTAGCGAGGCGTATATATATATAATTTTTTGGGCAGTAGAATTATCTAGTAAACTCCACTGAAAGGGTTGAAAATTGTCAAAGATTTCTCAGGGGGGTTCCAAAAATTTGACGAGTAGGTACTCATAGTCAACATACGGATACTTAGTGCGCCCAATACATAAGTTTTCACGACAAAACCAATGCCGCTTTCCAGCTTTCATAGAACTTCTGATCATTACGTTATCCTTAGTATAGGGAGAAGGCCAACCGTCCATCACCAGCAACCAGTAGCTCGTTTGAGCCACACTGGGGGCTGTATATAATTGGCACACCTCCTGTTGCACGTTCGGGAACCTTTAGAAAACGTTTCATGGAAAATATGTAAATCGAGCGCTCATTTCTTGGTCGTGCTATTTGGAAGTATCTCAACACGAAGCAGAGATATGTTAGGTTCCATTAGTTAGAAGACACAACAAACATTAACTTGAATTAACTGAAAACTAAAAAAGTCCTACTAAAATGAGAATCGATAGCTATGTGGGAGGATAAGAGTATACGATTAGAACGTAGGCTTCACTATACGGTAATTGTCCATTAGCAGTTGATGCATTCGCATCATTTGATCAACCTATTTTGAATGTTATAATTGATTCAACAGATTATTGTCTGGAAAACTAGGTAAAATATATTTATTGATGAAAGAATGAAAGAACAATACATTTGCATGGACATGTTAGAAAGTAAAATATTTGCTAATGTCTCTCCAGAATTTTTATTTTCCAAGGAATCATTTTTCCATAAACAGATGGAAAGTAAATTCGTGATGTCACTTTCATCGTTGTATGAGTTTTGCAACATGAAACCAGAAAATTTGTTCTTGATGCCATTGAATTGTGGCGTATTGCATCAGTGATTGATTGACAAGCACTTGGAGTTGTGGTGTTGCCGTTGATGGGGCATTCTTCCCAATTTGGGTTATCACAGCATATGCAAGTTTAAACTTAATAATTATGAGTTTCATTCATGAATTTTTCAAATGCAACGCGGAAACTATTCAAAATCATTCTTCAAATATGAGGTTTTAAAATTTAAATCGCTTCGTCTCTAGTTTACGATTTGGCAACAGCGCCTAATAGAAGAAGAAAAGAACAATGGCTTGTTTATAAAATAACAGCTGTTGATTCACAGCCATCAGCCATCATAAGGCGCGTACTCACTGGCGAGCCTCAACAGCAACCGGCCATAAAAATGCCATAAAATTTTACGACCTTCCTCGTTCGTCCCAGACTTTACAAACAGCCATCTTTGTCTATCTCATCGGGATAGTGTATTTGTTGTCCTTTATTATCAACGCATATTTAAGTCGATGTTGCCAACTTGTGCAATTGAAACGGAACACTTTAAATTTTAAATATCCATTTTTATTTTTCATTTTCAAGTACTTGAAATATTTTTTTGGGAAACGGTTGAAATGGTTATTCCAAAATGTTACGTTTCAAAGATATTACATAAAAAATACATCATTTTCGTCAGGAGTATTCCCTATTACCTTTCATCAAAACAAATTACCATCTTCCAATGTTTCATATAAAGAAAACCATAACTAAATCATGTAGCAATAGCATATCAGGCAGTGAACTTGAATAACAAGAATAGTTATTCCAAAAAAAATTCGTCGTTAATAAGGCTATGGTGTTTTAAGGGTCATTTCGGATCAGCTGACTTTGACAGGATCGCCATTTTGCCCGAGAGGCACACAAGGTAAAATTTTACGTTGCGAATTGTTGGTTTGGCTCGTGTTTTTGTGAAGGAAGCTTGGTTTAATAAACAGATTTCAGCTTCCTGAAGCCGCTTCTAATTTAAAGATCGGATTCCGTCACTTTAGCAACTAAAGTACGTACCTATACTTCAGACTCTTCAGAGAATATATTACGAGAGTATATAATCTGTGCTTTAGCTCATTTGAAATTTGAATTATTTCATTACTTCTCATTAATTCTTCGTATTTATAAATAAGCAATATTCAAAGTATACAAAAATGACATAAAAAATGGAAAACTTTGAAACTACTAGTAGAAATGACACTAATGGAAGCTCTAAGCTTAAAGTGACTTTAAAGTTGATTATGAAATTCGACGTTCGTTGGTCGTGTTGCAAATTGGCGAATGCACAGTTATAATTTCACAGTCACATACTGTTTCCTGTAACACCAGCCTGAACTCACCTGAATACCCCAGATTTTTGTGAAAAACGATACCTCAATAGATGAAAGCTATATGTTGTACAACCATATTGTATTCCTTCACTGTTTTTTATGATGGTTACTATATTTAGGAATTAAAGTGAACAGGGTATTCAGTGATATAAAGGTGAGTAGAAAGTGCTTCTACTATTAATTACGCATTCAATTTTAGAGCCCCACTGAGGTTTTGGTTTAACCTGTCTAGTCGACAGTGAAATAAAAACGTATTATGTATTTCATTTCTATAATTATTGTTGATTATAACATTATGAGCTTGAAAAGTGTTTTCACTCATGTAGATCTATTAGTTATGAAGCACATGCCAAGTAATCAATTTCCATTCGCGGGTTATCTTTATTATCTATACAAGGTGAGTCTTCGACTCGTACAAATATGTCAACAGTAGATTCTTGAGGTCAAAAGAAACACTTTTTCCTATGCTATTTTTTCCGATTCCGCCCTGATAAAAAGATATAGCCATTTTAAGTTTTCATATGCTGTTTCACCCCTAGAGAAACAAAATTCCCTTCAGAATAACAAGCTAAATCTATGACACTACACATATGTATAGAAAAAAGTTGCAGTCAGCCAAATTACCCAATTTTCCGAATATCACAAATACTTTTTTATTCTTGAACATCAAATTACTCGAAAACGGCGCAATATACAAGATATTATGAAGAATACTTCTATTTTACAAAAGGTTCGAATATTCATTAGATTTATATGGCGTCCAACTTAGTTTCAAGTATTGGGTTTTTATAATTTTTGGTATTTTTATGGTAATGGTCATAACGAGAAAACTTGAAGACATGGGTGATATCTTGTGTTCGAAAAAGATTCATCAAATAAATGAAAAACTATATTCCGAAATTCATTTCATTCGTTAAAACCGTTTGTGTGATTCGGAAAAAATGGTAAATGAAAAAAGTGTTTCTTTCGACCTCAAGAATCTACTATTAAAATATTTGTACGAGTCAAAGACTCACCCTGTATAGTACAGTAGATATTTTTTAAACACTTATAATCGAAGAAGTTGAAAGAGACTTACAGAGCTCAAAGCTGCAGCGTAGCTAGGGAAAACCATTATTCAGAAATAAAGGCAAAGCCATAAGTATAGACAAAGGCGAAATTCAATTCATAAAAGCAACTAAATAGAATAAAATTCAGTTTTTGTAACAAATAATTCGAAGAAATTGTAATTCGTAATTTTCATCGTAATTTCACCTGATTGAATCACACAGTTGAACGCAAATTACGAGAAATAATAATTTTGCCAAAGTAAAAACAGCATTACAGTACACGATACCCTCAATCTCTTTCCAAGAATAAATAATTTTAAAGTGGTTGAAATTGGATATAAATCATCACTTTTTTGATCCAAACTTGATGACGGGTAGACAATAGATGAGAATTTTTTCACGATCTGAACAATAACAATCTGATGATAACTTTGTCGAGTTGTCTACGATTGAAGTTTAATTCGAATACACTATCATAATTATTGTAATTTCTTGTAATCAAGCGATCAAGATATTCATCATAATTTTCGTGAAATAATTATTATTTAATTATAACGCTGAAAATTGGCCATAAGTGACAATTGGATGAACACTATCATTATTCGGATAGAAAAAAAAGGAAGCTATCAGAAAATTGTTATTTATTATATTATATCTATATATGATCCAGAGAGGATCATGCTGTATGGTTTTATGCTACAAATGTATATCCATGATGCTCAAAGTAGCGATTCAAAGAGAACAGGGCCCGGTACAGGACCGTTTTCGAATTTGATACTTGCAGTATAATAATAAATCATGCAACTTTGCGACAGTTCGGATGAGATCAGAAATAAATTCCAGGATTTTCAAAGTAGAGAACTGTTTTGTGCGCTGTTATAGGATAGAATTTATGATGATGATTCATTTTATAAAAGAATTATTTGGACAGAGGAGTCAATTCCAAAAAACTCACTTTTGGTTTAACCATAATCCTCATCAAGGATCATCAAAAAACTCTTGTCCGATATAATTTTAGCTTTGAGGTTTTGTATTAATCGGGGAATAATGAACTATCATTTCTTACAACGAGACTTTATATTAGGCATAAAATAGGTAATGAATGCAACAGTTATTTTTTAGACGAACTGCCTTTGAGCTAGAGATTTTCTTGCTAAACTCCATTCGCGGAAAGTATGAAAAGACGCACAAAACCGAGTAATTTCTCACAGTTTGTGTTGTCAACACTATGCTATGTTGCACTTATTTGAATAAACCAACAAACAAAGTTCATGTCGAAAACCCCAACATGCAAATTTTCAGTAAAAATTGTGATTAGTTTTCCGTAAACTTCTAATAAGTACTCTAATAGGCAATCGAGGTGAATCACCATGAAGGACTTACTTGGAAAAGTCATATCAAACAAGCAATCGACAAAACGAAATCAGCGATGAATAGACTCTACCCTTTAATAGGAAGAAGAAGCCACATGTCAAAAGAGACAAAATTGAAGATAATCAAAGCCGTTGCTAGGCCTCAACTGACTTATGGATCAGTTGCCTGGGGTTTCGCGGCAAAGAGCCACATCAAAAGAATTCAGGCCACTGAAAACAAGCTGCAACGATGTGCAATAGATGCACCTTGGTTTGTCAGGAATAGACAGATTTATAGGGACCTAAAATGGGAAACCATAACGGAATTCATGAACAGAAAAGCAGAGAAATTATTCGAAACAGCGAAAAACCATTCGAATCAAGAACTCAGGAGACTAGTGGACTACGACCCAGAGAAAGACAAGAGGAGAATGCGAATTTACCGAAGGAGACCAAGAGATCAATTAAAAAGAGATTAAAATAACAACAGAAACTTGAAAAATTCAATAAAGTGTTAATCCAATTGAGGATAAGCACATAAATCCCAGCACGATAGTGTGCGAGAAGAAAACCGACTAAGAGATGAACGGTTTATAGGCAAATGCCCGGAACCAAAATTCAAGAAGCAGTTAAGGGTTTTTAGTGGGTCTCGAGCTCAGGAGAGTGAGAAACCCCACACTTGTTCCCCCTCGGGAGAGGGTGGTTCGTCTGATTTGCAGATTTTCCCCCTGCTACACAAAAAAAAAATGAATCACCATGTATAATTTCTTCAAATACTTTTCCTTCCTCCCATGATGTTAGAGAAATTAGTACAAAGGGTTGTACCTACTCCATTTGTTATTTGAAACAAACAGAAATTTAATTGGATCGTCTGATCTCTGAGTAGATTAGTTGCTTCATTCAGATGAGTAAAATTACAGATTTAAGAAAAATCTAGTTCTGAGCTTCATCTGAAAATCTCGCGGCGTTTTGTTGTGGACTGAGGAGAATCGGGTAACTTGCAACCTCCCTCCCTTTGCAACCCATCTCAGAGCTTTATCATCGGAAATAATAGAACAGAATGAAAAATGGCAGAAATTACTTCTCTCTTTCACGAATGGTGGATGAAGAGAAAAGCCCACTTTGTAATCTGTAACTCACAGCTCGGTACGCTTAAAATGAAGGAGGTGGTAGCAATGGGGTAAAAGTGCTCGTACATAATCTTTTCGCCCTTAACGGGCGTATCACACGCAATTCCAATATATAACACTCCGCGTAAGGGGAAAAATGAGTTTTGAATAATAGCATCCGGTTGTTTTATATTGCTGTGCTTCTCTTTTACATTCATGTTCACTCAATATTTCCAGACTTTTACTATTCAACCATATTTGTTACGGAAAACTTTAAAATCATATTGCTCTTTCCATCTTACAGCTTACAGCATAAAATACGGACTGTCCTATTTTTAATCGAAACGGACGGATTCAAATTTGTAATGGAATAGTATATGTGACAATTGGGAATTCCAAACAAGCGATACGCGCCCTGGTGTAAATTTTTATAACTAAATAGTTAAACACTTTTGTTTGTTTATACAGGGTGTCCACTTTTTAAAGTGGCCAAACTTCAAAAGGAGATCAGACGAGTGATTTGCTACAAAAAATGTCATATAACACATGGTCGAAATGTTATTCGAAATTTAACATTTCTTGACTTCACGAAATATTTCAAGCAACTCAATCATTATTCAGTTTTCCTTGTAGCCTCGTCAAATTTGAACACATATTCGGAAAACCCAATAAATTTGCTACGAGATAAGAAACTCTGGTTGCGTCTTATTGCAGGCGTGGTAAGGAGAATATCACGAGTCTGAAGTGAACAAAATTAGTCCTATTTTTCCAATAGTTTTATCGATGAAAAATTAATAATTATGCACATGTTTTCAGTAAAAAATACACTGCGCAAAAAAATTAACGCACATTCTGAAAATCTCAATTTTAATGAAAGTTAACTCTACATTGACTTTATAACTTATTTTTTATGTTCTCTCGGGAAGGTTTTGAACGAAACAAGACACATTCAATGGAAGAAAATTTCAGGATTTCACCGAATCTTATGTGAAAGAAGAGAAATGAACAATTTTCTAAATACTGAAATGCTGATAAGTGATTTAATACTTGGTATTTCCACCCCTTGCGTTAATTACAGCTCGGCAACGACGGTTCATATACTCAAAATGAGTGATCTTAAAATGTTCTGATCTAATCCTTCCCAGATTTCTCCGAGTTGGATTCCTAAGTCATTAAGAGTAGCTGGATGATTTTCTGAACTTCTCAGCCTTCTATTGAGGTTGTCCCAAACCTGCTCAATCGGATTGAGATCTGGACTTCTTGCTGGCCATTCCATTCGAGAGACTTCAACCTCTTCAAGGTTCTCCTGAACGATGCGCGCACGATGGGATCTGGCATTATCGTCCATAAAAATGAAATTTTCACCAATTGCCGCGACACGAGGCCTTAAATCATAATATCTGAGGCGATTTCTTATTGTATGAGTGCAAATTTGCACCTCATGAGTTTGCTCAAGCTGAATTTGAAGGAGGCGAGCGGTTGCAAACCGTTGTCTCAACGAAGAAACTCTCAAGTAACGTTCTTGAATGGCAGTTGTTACCCGTGATCTACCCTGTCCTGGTCTTCGGACATTCATACCTGTCTCCCTGAATTGCTGCAACATTCTGGACACACTTGTATGGGAAAATCCAAACCTTTCTGCAATTCCTGTGTATGTCCACCCTTCTTCTCGCAAAACTACCGCTTGGGCACATTCCTCTTGGGTCAAATTGCGTGTTTCGCGTTGCATAGCGATCGAGGGTAGGAAATCAAACGAAAGAAAAACTATTGATCACTAGAATTGATCGAGAACAACTGATTTTAGAATGGAGCCGATACATTCAAAATCTGATAATATCATCTTTTTTTATTCCTGCTGGGAAAAAATATCTGTATTGAAGAAAACCGTTGAAAATGGATAACATATGCATGCATAATGCTGATAAAAATAATTATCATTTAGAACACCTTCAGTTGTAGAATAAATTTGAGATTTCCATAATGTGCGTTAATTTTTTTGCGCAGTGTACCTCATTTAGTGTACTTTTGAATGGCATATCAACTTTTGCGCTAGCTGCTTATCCTCTGCCATGGCTAACAAGATAACAACGAAAAAGTCGAAAAATTCCAAATGTAGCGATATGTTGTTCATTTATGGATATGCGAATGGAAATGCTCCCGCAGCGGTTCGAGAGTACGGTTTACGTTTTCCCAACAGACGACAATCAAATAGACAGACATTTGTACAAGTGTTCCGGTGATTAGATGAAACAGGCTCATTCGGGGATTTGCGAATCAGAGAAGGTGGTCGAAATAGTCAGCAAAGCCAGCATGCACCTGCTATACTTCAAGCTGTCCGGGGGGACCCCACAACATGTACTCGTCGAATTGGTTCTACATTGAGCATTCATCATTCTACAGTACACAAAGTACTCAAAAAAAAAAAAAGTTACATCCATATCATTTGAAAAAGGTGCAGAATCTGTTACCTGTAGATGCTGAAACCAGACCTACATTTTGTAGATGGTACCTGAATAAGTTAGGAAGGTGGGGGACGATATTATATTATGGACTGATGAGGCCACAATCATGAAATGAAGAATTTGTTAGATTAATCCAAAGCAACTTAAAAGACATATTGGATGAAATGATCCTGTCTGACAGACGAAATATCTGGTTTCAAATGGATGGCTGCCCAGCACATAATAGTCGTAATGTACGATATCTATGGAATGAATATTTTGGGATGCAATGGATTGGAAGGTACGGTCCGGTAAGATGGCCACCAAGAAGCCCTGACCTTACACCTTTGGATTTTTATTTCTGGAATACTTTGAAAGAGAAAGTATATCAAATAAAATTGTGTTGTGCAGAAATGCGTCAGAAACGCTATCAACTTCGCAGAGTAGATTCAGTAAGAAAAGGATGTGTCAAATGTATTGAACAAGGAGGTGGACATTGTGAACAATTATTATACTTATAACTCTACCACTTAGTAGAGTTCTGTATTCTTTACTTTTTTTCATAGAATCTTATTAAAATTAATTAAATTTTTTTTGTTATTATTTTGATTCAAGATCAATTGATAATTTCCGTGAGAATTATATTAAGATTCAATCATGAAGAGCTTCAAAATAGAGCATATTCAGGTTCGGAATTTTTCGACTTTTTCGTTATCTTGTTAGCCATGATATTATGGCAGAAGATAAGCAGCTAGCACAAGAGTTGATATGCCATTCGAAAGTACACTAAATGACGTATTTCTTACTGAAAGGAAAACATATGCATAATAATTAATTTTTCATCGATAAAACCAGGAAAAATAGGACTAATTTTGTTCTCTTCAGACTAGTGATATTCATCTCCTTACCACGCCAGCAATAAGACTTTTTTCTAAACACAGAGTCCCTTATCTCGTAGCAAATTTATTGCGTTTTCCGAATATGTGGTCAAATTTGACGAGACTGCAAGGAAAACTAAATAATGATTGAGTTTATGAAAAAACTTGAAATATTTCGTGAAATCAAGAAATGTTAAATTGAAGAATAACCGTCAACATTTCGACCATGTGTTTTATGACGTTTCTTGTTGAAAATCACTCGTCTGATCCCTCCTTGAAGTTTGGCCACTTTAAAAGTAGACACCCTGTATAAAGGAACGGAGAATTTTTTTTTGTTTCAATAAGATTTTTCACACAAAATATATCTTAATCTGTTTAAAATATCATCATCTCTTTCGTAACAATGGGGAAATCTTAGTGAAGTTTTCATCAATTTGCATCCTTCAAGCAAATCTTCGATTACGACTTTCTTGTGAAGATGTCAGTTTTTACTATTTTCCACCGTGAAATGAACTTTTAGTCAATGTTTATGGACATATGTATCTCGTCCTTATAGTATAGCATGTTGAAGTTTTTGTACATTTCAAATTAGTTACGAAGAATAGAAGGTGAATCAACTAACCTGGATATATAACCTCAAAATGAAAGGATTTACACAAAAAACAAATCTGTTTCTCTAGGAGAGGACTTTTTTTCACCAAGTGAGTTGATATACATATGAATTTCGATAATATTTACAAACAATTCATTCAGAAAATCATTTTTAATCTCCAGTTCAACTTGAACAAGTTTTCTTAGCATCAATTTTAACCATTATACAGGATGGCCATTTGAAAACGAAACATACGAGATTACAGACGAAATAAATTTTTTCGATAGAAATGCTCGGACAGGTCGATTTCTGTTTCGAGGGGGACAACTGAAGATGTAGGTCACGGACGCATAGCGCTTCAACCCTTGCTACTACAACCCTCACCCCCAATTTTTGAATAGGGAAGATGGGGTGAGTGATACCTCATTTGAAAGGTATTTTTATACTGATTTCAGCACAGTAATTGTTTTTTCATTTTATGCATTAGTTCTCGAAATATTCTCAACTAAGTATTTGAAAATGAAGTCGTGTTTTCATGGCACTTGTAGTGTTTTTTTGTGAAAAATCGACATTTTGAGCTTCAAAACAACCATGACTGTGGCTTCCTTCCTCCAATCCACTGACATAGAAATCTTTAATCAAGATGTCGAACAAACAAAACGTATTGCGAAGGAGCTCAATCTTGCTGAAACTCAATCTAAATTATCTTCGATATAATTTGCAGTATTTCCAATAACATGCGGTAACACTTGATCGATAGAAATCTCCAAAAAGTCCAAATACGTACATATCTCTAATCAGATTACCAGGTAAGAAAATCAAATCATTAATGATGCCACAGAAATATTCCAGTCCCAATTCGTGAAACGATTTCCTACTTAATTATGAAGTGTTTTCTCAGTTGGCTTCAATAATGTTTTCATTTTGTTGATTATTGAATTCATATCTTTTTCAAAAAAATGAGAATCGATAATTTTTTATTTATTACGAACAGATCATTAAGTTGGCTTACTGGTTCTTTGACATGTGAATTATTCTTAGTTTTGAATCGAGACTTGTATGTGTTCCAATTCATTGTTCGACATGGTTTATTCAATTGCAGAGTGGGTGGAAATAATTTCACTTTTTTTTGCAAACAATCAATGTGCGAATAGAACCGCAGAATTCTTCAATCAACTTGTGGCTTCAAAGGAAGCCACAGTCATGGTTGTTTTGAAGCTCAAAATGTCGATTATTCACAAAAACACACTACAAGTGCCATGAAAACACCACTTCATTTTCAAATACTTAGTTAAGAATATTTCGAGAACTAATGCATAAAATGAAAAAACAATTACTGTGCTGAAATCAGTATAAAAATACTTTTCAAATGAGGTATCACTCACCCCATTTTCCCTATTCAAAAATTGGGGGTGAGGGTTGTAGTAGCAAGGGTTGAAGCGCTATGCATCCGTAACCTACATCTTAAGTTGTCCCCCTCGAAACAGAAATCGACCTGTCCGAGCATTTCTATCGAAAAAATTTATTGCGTCTGTAATCTCGTCTGTTTCGTTTTCAAATGGCCACCCTGTATATAATGGAGAAGGCAAGATATTATAGTTGTGGCTCTCCAAATAACCAATTTCCTTCTATTATGATCTATTATGAGTTTAAAGAGCCAAGAGTTTCGGAATCAAAAAATGTTTCTCTTTTTATCAGTTGATTCAGAACATACTCAAATTTTTTTTTCATAAATACTACATACTTCTTCATGACATTTAGGACCTAAAATTGATAACAATCACTTGAATTAGGTTTCGACAACTAATCTTCGAAATTCAGAAAAAAAACAGTAAACTAAGAAAAAAAGATTTATTTGACGAAAATTTCAAAATCCTCATCAACAATGACTGCATTAACTTTTTAGTTCGAACTGTCATCACCGTACCGCTGCAATCTACATTTGAATTCCCGATTAGGGGGCAAGTTCACCAAACGGAGATAAACTCCGCTTAACTTAAACTAAGATTAAAATTTAAACCAACCCTTTTTAACATTGACATCTGCTTTCTCTATGAAGTGAAGTAAGGACGGTGAAGAAATCACCAAACACAGAGACACTCCATTTTAACTGAAAATGTGTGATCGGGGAGTTTATTTCCTTAAAGCCAGTTTCGTTATGCCAAGTCAAGTTTTATCCAATAATTATGCTACAGGCTGCAAAAACACACGTCAAAATGGCCAATTTATTCGATATTTATGAATAACTGTTAACAGTTATTCATAAATACCGTATTTCCCAATATTCTTGTGAAGAAACTACATAGTAATCATCCACTTTTTGTATTGCTCCTGCATCATTTATCTGAGATTGCAGACACCCCTGATCAAAAGGCCAGTAGTAGTTTCTAAAGAGCTAGCTTTCATTAACGTTCCACTCCAACATAAGCAATATATGTTTTCAACAGAAATTAAATGTAGCCAATATTCTTGGACTCACCAAATTAGTTTAGCAACAATTAACTCCCCTCGCAATAATACTGTTCAATAAAGTGATAATGGAAGAATGCGTTTACAACTAATTTGAGAGTACATAATTCATTTAATCAAGAAAATCGTTACTACAGGGGGCAAACACTTAATAGGGTAGGAATAACTTCATTACGAAAAGAATTCCACCAGTGAACCGAAATTGAAACTTCTCTTTTCAAGAAGCAGATTTATTTCATGGGCATGAGTTCGAATAAGTATGTATTAATGCAAATTTATAAATTTTTTGCAACTAAATATTACGAAATATCCTCATTCACCAAATCAATAAACACTGGTTTCAACCTGTTTCGGTCCCTTTGTCCTTAATCGAAACCCATATTGATTTTATGCAAATGGAAAAACAATTCTTATCGAACTCGGAATCATAACGGGGGGTAAAACGTAATTTTGTGTTCAAAGGTGAACTTTCTGCTCATGTTGAGCACCTTTAAAGTACACACGGGACGGAAAATTGGGTTTACCCCAGGAAAATTTGATTCCATCGATAGTAGGGGTGGGCGAGGCACATTTTATTTTGGATACGATGTAATTTATGAAACATCGTTTTCGTAGCGCCAATATCGACTGAAAACATATTATCATTTGCCACATTATTTTCACATTTGTCTTATATCAACATTAACTCAATTATAATCAAGAATGATCACGCCTAAACGGGAAGGTAATGAATACAATAAATAAGCCTACCTGACGAAAAACTTGTTTGGACAGTGGACACATGTTACATGTTACTTTGAATTTTATTTTACTGCTCCATTTAAGATAAGCAGATGCTAACCATGGTTTCGGTCTCATTTGACCTCATCAGAGAAACATAGCTTCTTCTCCGATGGAGAACGTTTGGAATTGATGGACTCAGTACTTCAGTACTCAGTAGCGCTTGCCAGTATTGAATAAGAGTCCATCAATGGGGAATTCTCCTCAATTTGGGTTATCACTGCATATGCAAGTTTGAACTGAATAATTATGAGTTTCATTCATGATTTTTTCAAATTCACCGCGGAAACTATTCAAAATCATCCTTCAAATATTTGGTTTTAAAATTTAAATCGCTTTGTGCGGAGTTTACGATTTGGCAACAGCGCATACAAGACAATGAAAAGAACAATGTCCGATCAGCTTGTTTATAAAATAACAGCTGTTGATCTACAGGCGCCTACTTACTGGCGAGCTTCAACCACAACCGGCCATAAAAATCCCATAAAATTTTACGACCTTCCTCGTTCGTCCCAGACTTAATAGACAGCCATCTTTGTCTATCTCATCAAGATAATGTATTTGTTGTCCTTTACTATCAAGGCATATTTCAGTCGATGTTGCCAACTTTTGCAATCCACATGAAACGCTTTAAATTTTGAATACCCATTTCTATTTTTCATTTTTAAGTGCTTAAAATAATTTTTTTTGGGAAACGGTTGAAATGGTTATTTCAAAATGTGACGTTTCAAAGATATTTCTTTAAAATACATCATTTTCGTCAGAAGGAGTATTCCCTATTCCAAACATCGGAGAAGCTGTGTTGCTCTGACGAGATCAAATGAGACCGAAACCATGGCCAGCATCTGCTTTTCTTCGATGGAGCGTACTCCATTTAGGGTCCTGACGAAGGCAAATTGGCTAGTTCAATTCGGAACACTTGGGTTGCGTTCACAAACTTACTCAGAGCAAGCTCTGAGTAAGCTCTGATTACCCGAAGCGTTCACAAACGTACTTTTAGTTCCTCAGAGTATGCTCTCTGAGCATGACCATACTCATACTCTACTCTCGGAGTAAGTTTATGAACATACCCTTGTTGATATGCATATCAGCGGGTGGTATGCATCTGAATTAATCCTTATTTACTCAATAATAATCATTGATCTAATTTAAAATCTTCTTTAGTAGAATAAAATTCAAAGTAACATGTGTCTAAACAAGTTTTTCGTCAGGTAGGCTGTGGAATACTCAAGTTTGTTATATGTCTTAACGTGTATGTCTAGCCTTAGCTTATACTTCATTATTTTTGTCAAATCTGAAAACCAAACAATGTTTCAGTGTAGAAATTCGGACTCACGTACAAGCACAAAATAATATAGGTACCTTTAAATTTGCACAGCCTACTTGTCGACGAATTTTTCTTCGGAATTATGGAAGTTGATCTTCTGTGCGTAAACGTAATGCATAACTTTCACATATCATATTAAGGAATTAAGGGGAAGTAATCAAAGATATTAATGTTAGTGGGCAAAATTCCGCACATATCATAGGTATTATGATGTAACTACATAAGGTATATTTCCTCATCTAGCAGGATTTAAAAAAGCAGTCTAGATGTAGATATTTTAATCACAAATTTTGAAAACGCTTAGAGAGGTCACAGTGAGGTGTCCTTCAAAATTTTGAGTAAAACACCCAAAATGATGAGATAATAATGAATCATGCACGACTGATAATTGAATATGTTAGCGCCCAAATCTACCGAATGGTCTGTTTTGTAACGAAAAGTAACTCTTTATTTCTACAAAATTCTTCAAAACCAAAATTTTTTTCAGATCGACAAAAAAAAATTTTTTAGGAAGAAATCCACAGTACGCCTCCCAAACAAGAAGAAGTTGGCCAAAAACAATCAATTAATACACCTTCTTACTAATCCAGGATAGACTTGAATAAATTTCAACGAAATTAGTTAGCGCATCCACCATAATAAACAAAATACTTAAAATTTTTTGCATTGGTTCTTCTCAACCCTCACATCAAATGATGAACTACACGTTTCTTTATTTTTATTGATAAAAAAAGATTGAAATTCAATGCTTTATTTTACTTATAGTTCTCAATATATTGGATATCGATGAAATCACTATTACATTGTTGAATGTTTTGAGAGTAGTACAAGAGGTTGTATCTTAATCTACGTTAGAATTTTATAAACTACATGAGAAAAGTGCTCCATTATTGAAAAATCATAAATGAACATCCAAACAATATTTATGAGCCATGAGATAGAAAAGGTTTGTTTATCGATAAAAATGCTGTTTCAAATAACATCATCTATATGTCTTCAAAACTCTCAGATTTCTCTTTGATTTTACAAAAACACTTGTCAGTGATATTTCATGCCCATATTCATTCTCAAAAATCCAAATTATACTCATATTCTATCATGATCTCCTGCATCCACTCAATTTCAGTACACATTTTTCTACATTGTCATCAATCCAATCAGCAGCCTTTCTTGAACAAATATGAATGTCTCTACTGATAGTACGATTGTTGCAATGGTCTTGTATTAGTGGCAGAAATAGATAGAAGAGCAGCAAGTCATAAATGCAGGTTGTTATGAAAGCACAATCATAACCATAACAAATAACTTACCATTTAGTATTGGAAGTTAGATGATTCCAATCCATTTTCGTGTAGAGTATTTCCAACCAAGAACTACATTCATGTACGAAGCACATACATTTAACAGAAAAAGTCAAGACACGAGAAAAACAAACAAAAAAGGAGAAATACAAAAAAGGTAAACTTAACCTACAAATCATTACAATCTGAATGTACAATACATTTTCCCAAGTTCATAAACCGAAATTCAACAGTGGAAATTCATTATGAAAATGAGTAGCATTTTTGTCTTCAGAGACCAGATTTACCAAGAAATTAAGCAAAGGGCAAGAAAATAATTCAGCATCATAGCATAGAAATACTGAAGATATTTTATAGAAAAGGTTCACCTATCACGGATTTCTGTATGAAATGACTCACATTATAATCTCACGAATCGAAAAACATGACTTATTTCAAAAATCATAAATGTTTTCGTAAATATCCCTCAAATCGACAAGATATTTCTCATTCAATAATTTTTAAAGGACACTCTTACGCCATCTTTTTCACCCGACTGTCAAAACGCATGCGTTGAAATTCGATTGTGCTTCTGTGATTGTTATCTAGGTAGCAAGTTAGGGATGTGCAATGAAAAAGCGACGGCGACGATTCTGGTAGGAGCAAATGTAAAGGAATGGTTCCTTGTTCGGTTGTTGGTAATTTCAATGACTGCGGATCTCCTGATCAGCAGTGCTGATTGGATGCAAATCTATTATGCTTTTACAAGCTTGATTTTGAATATTTTAAATATTGTAACTTAATTATTGTACAGGCTAGTTCAGGAAAAATTTCCACAGTTTAGTGGTGAAAAGATTGGGGAGCCAGAAAACAATAATTGAATATGAGCTCAGGCAGAGACAACCTGTCTCTGGGCTATGGAGGGTACTCCATACTCTGGGCTTAGGGCTTGAAGCTGAGTTTTATCTGGCTCCCGCGAAGACATGGAGTGCCGTTAGACTGTAGGAACATGCATCAATGTCGCAAAAAACTTTTGTATCGGATTCCTCATATTCCGTATGAAAAAGTTGACACATCAAAAATCGTTGCTTATTTCAAAATACGTAATTTTTTTCAAAAATATACCCTATACAGGGTATCACAAAGGTATCGGAATAGTTAGAATAACTTGGCGGAAGAGCATTTCAGGAAAAATTTTTTTTTAACAGAAGCTGCAGAATTTTTCTCTGCCTATCAGATGGAGACTATGATTTGTACCCTGACCTTGATCTTCAAGGTCAATAGCGTTTTTTCGTAGGAAACCTTACACACTTTGGACGCACAAAATGAAAAGAGCGAGAAATTTCACGTTCAGATATGACCTTCAGCCTTAAGTCATGCCTCTCTTCTGGCCTTAAAGTAAAGCAAAGGTAAAAGTATCGGCAGAAAATATACAGAGCATTTCTGCGGAAAATATTGCCCAAGGAAGTTTCGGGGTTTTTTCTTCACTATACCAAGATGGATTCGAAATTGGCAATGACCTTGAATGTTCCTTTTATTTTTGGGATCAGAAGAAGTGGGTCCTATTTGGAAGAGCCAAACCTTGAAGTGACTTTGATGATAAAGGAAAAAGTTGAAGTTATAATATCAAAAACTTTGGTATCTAAAATATTCTTTGTCCTGGTAGCTCTACCACATTTCTAACATAAAAGAAGAATATAACGATCGTCATTTCTGTTACTAGCAGAGACAAACTTACTACCTACTAGCATGGCCATTCCCTGAAAGTTTTCGAAGTATTTATCGTTCATTTGAAATTGTTCGTAACAAAGGTTAGTAAAAAAATATTTTATTTTCCTGTTAAAGCATACAAATAAACATTGTATAGAGTTTGTGAGTTTCAATAGTGTGAATTTTTTCTGTGGATTCGCAAAGTTTATTGTTAGAAATAATAATCCAAAATTTCATAGATAAACATGCCGACTTGAATATTTTATCGAATGGGAAGGAAAAATATAATCAAACTTTGGTAGAAACTGCACAGGTTTTATCATTTTTATAACAATCCGAGATAAAATACCTAATTGAAAGGAAAAACCTATTCTTAAATGAGTGACACGAAAAAATTGTAAATTACTGAAATTAAACTTTAGTTTACTGAACGGCGATTTCTTTCAATCATGAAGGTTCTAATTTTTTTGGTCATCGGATTTCTGTGTTTATCAGTCTCAGTTGCAGATGTGAGTTTTTTTTCTTTTTATCGTTTTCCTTAAAGCTCAAAGCAGTTCTGGGAAAATAGTACCTATAAATGCTCATTTATCTAATTTTTGCTAACAGAGAATTTATGAAAATTAGAAAGACGATAGGTTACTTAAAATTCAAAGTTTTCCGACAAATCCTAGATTTAACTCTTCTATCCACTTGAGGGAATCTGCGGAATAACAAAATTGTTTTTCCTACTCTAAGGCATTATGAGTTCGTGAAATGACTATAATTCAAACACTAGGTACTAGGTATACAAAACCATGTTTTGTTTTGATCTCCAATTATAATAGTTTTTTTCAATTTGTTCTTCAACACAACTTACAAACAATAAAACTTATCCCCTTAAACTGCCTTAAAGAAACCATTTTCACATTCTTGAATTTGCTGAGTTCGAATCTGAAGTCAAATTTTTTTATAAGATATAAGAAAACACCACTCCTGAAAGAATTGAGATTGGTTTTGAAAAGCAAAAAAGTTGATTTTCCTATTTCATTTATTGATTTCATTTCATTCCGAATACAACAATATTGGTACATTATAAATATAATATACCATTGAAAATTATTAATACTTACTCAATGATAATTCTCAATTCTGAACATAATATACAGGGTGTTTCAACGAGTGATTGACCATAGTCTAGTTGTGAATGAGGGTCATCTAGAGCCCTCTCAGAAGAATTGCTTCTTTTTTACCGAAATGCCATTATATAATTTCGAAGATATACAAGATATTTATGGATTTCGGGCTTAATTTTAGATTGGTCAGATTATAATGAAATTTTGTGGGCTTGCTGACTTCCAATTACTCTTCAAGATGGCACATGCAATTCAATGATTCAGTGTTTGTTCCATCAGAAATATTATTTTTCATGATATAGAAAAATATTGAAAAATTCTGATTTCAACATATCATAAAAACAATGGAAAATTTGTGTCATTCAAACAAAAAACAGATCTCTCATCAGTTTTTTCCGCTCTTCTCAAATTTCTATTTGAATTTATTTTATCTCATATACCGTGTGATATTTCTCACCTGACAAGTAAATTGAAATTTTTTAATCCGGCATGCCATTTTTCTATTTTTTTTTCTTGTGCTGGCGGTGAATGCCTATAGGAACAAGGTTGTGAAATATCAGCGAAAAATATACCATATTAACGAAGATATGGGAGTTTATAGATTTAGCATTTTTTCATAAATCACCCTATATCTCCGAAACGAATACCCTTATGGGACATTTAAAACCCAAATTCTCATTCAGTTTGATCGAGGGCCTCCATCTCCACTTAGACGTTGTCCCTTACGTCACCAGTCACCCTGTATATTTGAAAAATGTATTATTGAACAATGAAATCATCAAATATTAGATAGAATGACGGGTAAGCATACTATAAGGAAAATGTACGTGAATTTTGATTTCGAAGAAGGATATCACTTGTCATCCTGCCCAATATTTAATAATTTTGAACGAATTCATAGTTCAATTAAACATTTCTCAAATGTAAATGTATAATTCTTAGGCAGAACATTTTTTGTTGTATGTTGATAATTCAGGATGATAAATGATTGAAAGAGGGCTTTTATTGTTCAAAATCTCAGCAGGTGGCATTGAAAATTATAAGTAACTAAATAATTGAAATAGTATAGTTTTTCATTTATTTGATGAATCTTTTTCGAACACAAGATATCACCCACGTCTTCCAGTTTTCTCATTATGAATTGCATCATTAAAATACCAAAAATTCAAAGAACCCAAATTGAAACTAATTTGGGCGTTATCTAATTGATATTTGAACGTTTTGTAAAATAAAAGAATTCTTTATATGTTCTCGTATAATGCGCCGTTTTCGAGTAATTTAATGTTCAAAAATTAAAAGTATCTGTGAAATTTGAAAAATTGGGTACTTTAGCTGAATACACAATACAAGTTTGTTTGAAAGATTCTCAGATGTGTAGTGTCAATATTCAGCTTGTAGTGTATTGCTGTGGTGAATTTTGTTTCTCTAGGGGTGGCAGAGCTCATTATGAAAACTTAAAATGACTATATCTTTTTATCAGGGCTGAATTGGAAATAGGTATAACAAAATAATGTTCATTTTGACCTCAAGAATGTAGTGTTAAAATATTTGTACGAGTATATTGTATAGTAATTTCGATAGATCATGTATCGTGTGTTTTTGAAATTTTGTATACGTCGTCAATTTTTTAGAGCACAAATAATCCAAGACCGGAAGAACACCATTTTTTCTACTATTATCGCCTATCCAAAAAAAGAAAGCAATACCTAAATCACGCCCGACTGCATTACCTAAAGTCTGAAAATTCTCAGATCACTTATTATGAACAAAAGAAGGTGCGATTGACTGAAAACACATTAATATTTTTTTGCAGTTACAACACCCTGATTCATTCATTTTGCTTCCTGCTAATCCATCGGAGTTAACACAGTGTGCTCCAGTTCTACAGTATCTGTCGCAATCACAGCTCCAGTATATGAAGGATGTTCAAGATCGATTGAAACAGCAGCGTTCGTCGATGCAACAAAGTCAGGCTGTATTGACATTGATAGCACAAAAACTCAAAAATCCTGAAATCTCGGCTCAATTACAAAAAAATCCGAAGCAAGCCAGTCAAATCTTCGCACAGATAAAGAAAGAAGCCGAGCAAGAACTGCAGAATAGATCCAGGTTGGCACAAATAAGGGAGAATATGCCAGAAGACGAATTGACAGATATTTTTTCAAATTGTTGAAATTAAATGAAAGAGGAAATCTTACTTCGCTTTGATGGTTATTTTGATGTATCACAGCTATTTTCTTAATCTTAAACGCGAATAAAATACTGTATTCAATAAAGTTTTCATGTATTGTTGTCTAGTAGCAATTCGTTCACTGATATATTTCTAGGAGTAAAGCAGTAGTAATCATCTTGAAATGAGTCAGCTGAATCAGTCAAGCTTTTTCTCAAAACCTACTGTGGGTAAAAACAGTATCAAATTGGGTAGAAAAATCAAGGACAATGAACCTTGCAACTCTCGGCTCCGATAGACTAATTTGGAGGGTGGAGAAATGAAATATTGAAAAATAAATTTTCTGGTAGTTTTGAACGTTTCAAATAAAGCTCGAAGTACTCATTGCTAAATGTAATAATACTTCAAATGGAGTTATTTTCCTAACGAGTACGTAAAGTGTGGCTTTTCCGTTCAGTGAGACTTACATGTCACGTAGCTGAAATTTGTGTACGGAAAAGGCCTATAGCCTACTATAGAACCAAACAAAATTTCAATGTCTAAATATTTTATTACTCAACATATTCTCCTCTTAATTAGATACATTTATTACAGCGAACCTGCAACGTCTCGAGACCTTTCAAAAAAAAAATATTTCTTTCTCAGCTCTGCAAACCAGACCTCCACAGCTTTTATTATCTCCTCATCGGAAGAAAATTTACGATCTTTTATTCTTTTTTTCAGTTGAGGAAAGAGATGATAGTCGGATGGAGACAAATCTGGTGAATATAATTGGGGTGTTCTAGTAATTCAAACCCAAAATCACGAATTTTTTGCATGGCAACATGAGATTTGTGTGCAGGAGCGTTGTCCAGCAAAAACAAAACACCTTTGGATAGCTTTCCGCGTCTTTTCTCTTTAATTTTCTTCCCGTAGAGTGGTCAGTAATGTCGAATAGTAATCTCCGGTTATTGTTCTATCCTTATTCAAAAAATCAATCATGATTACTCTACGGCAATCCCAAAAAACTGAAGCAAGAACTTTTTCAGCAGATTTTTGGACACGAAACTTCTTAGGTCTTGGAGAACCAAAGTGTCGCCATTTCATCGATTGTTGCTTTGGTTCTGGATCGTAGAAATGTACCCAAGTCTCATCCATATAGTAACAATTCGGTTTAAGAAATAGTTTTCAAATCGAGCACAGATGGAACGCGATGCTTCTACCCATCTACCCTTGCACGCTTTTGGTCAACATTCAAACATTTGGGGATCCATTTTGCAGCAATTTTTATCATGTCCAAATTGACGTGAACTATATGATGAACGCGTTCGTATGAAATATTCAGTGCTTCAGTTATCCATTTTAGCCCAATTCGACGGTCTGATAAAAT
Source organism: Coccinella septempunctata (assembly GCF_907165205.1). NCBI lineage: Eukaryota > Metazoa > Arthropoda > Insecta > Coleoptera > Coccinellidae > Coccinella > Coccinella septempunctata. The sequence continues at coordinate 13,036,953 of NC_058189.1, read as the reverse complement.
CATGTCATGAACTGCATAGATATTTTCGGGGACTGACACAGAAACTGGCCTTCCCGATCGTTCCATTCCAATTTTTCACGGTCGCATACGAAAGACATTGGTCACCAAGGGTATTAAGCATATCTTCGTAAATCTGCTTACCTCTTAACCCTTTTAAATACAGGTACTTGATGAAGGCTCGATACTCCAATTTTTCGATTTCCACAATTTCGGTGAACATCTTCTTTCTTTTAATTTATTGCGAAACTCTGGTTTACTTTTTTGACCTCATACTTCACACTGACACTTCTAATGAGTTTTTGTTCGTTGCTATGGTAACGCAATATTTTTTTTCATGCATGGAACCGGTCTAGGCTAACTAGATATCAATACATCCTCGTAAGTCATTTTCAGATAAATCGGGGATAATCCCCAACAAATTCTAGGTTTCGATTGAAATTTATTCTAGGAGGATTCTGCATCTCTTCATAAACTTTTTAGGGTTTTCACTCCCAATCTCTGAAACAAAATCAATTAAAAATGAAATCAACGATTTGCTCCTGCGAAATTCTTGCACTAATTTATCAGGAGCAAATTAACTAGAAAAAATTGTTGCCTGACAATGAACTCAAAATAAATAACGTTGAAATTATAATTCTAAGTTGTAACGTTTCGGAGTCTATATCAGACTGCTTCATCAGACGAAAAATCTATTTTTGAAAATCTTCTGAATTGTGGCTTTTGTTTGACATTAATTGTCAAACAAAAGCCACAATTGTCAGGCAACAATTTTTTCTAGTTAATTTGCTCCTGACAAATTAGTGCAAGAATTTACGCAGGAGCAAATCGTTGATTTCATTTTTAATTGATTTTGTTTCAGAGATTGGGAGTGAAAACCCTAAAAAGTTCATGAAGAAATTCTAGGTTGTCCGAAAACGCCTGAGGAATAAATGGATTGATGAATTTTTTACTATACTTCATTCAAATTTATTTTAGCGGTCGGTTGGCCATGAAATAATTTGCTCAAGTTTTTGTAACTAGAACGAAGTTAGGTTGGCACTCATGAAATGTCGTTAATGTCATAACGCCGTTGCCACAACTAATATCAATTTTTATTACGAAAATTCGAAAATGCCGAAAGTGATTGAAAAAAGAGACAGGGTTTCAGGAAGTTCTATTTAGAATTCAGGTCCGCTCATTCAAATAGTTATACCCTGATATTCTAAAATCCACAATACGTCAGACGGTAGCGAACATATTCAATGTAAGTTAATTTATAATAATGAATCTGTAAACTGGTGACCTCACATCAACAATGCTAATATGGGAATGGTGGTGGAAAAGGTCAAAATATTCGGGATTTAAACTTCCAACTTAGCCAACGTTTCGGAAATTATATTTCCATCATCAGGGCACTGAAAATGAGAAAACAAACTCTGAAAAGTCTCTCCCTTCACGATAGTGAGACAAAAGTGCAAAACATCAATACAAGGATACTTGTTACTTCTTAAAAAATTGGTATAAAAAGTGATTAAAAAAGAAAATTACAAAATTACTCGAAATTACAAAATATCACAAAAATAAAAATGACAAAGTCAAAATCAAGAAGCACAGCACAGAGGAGAAGGAGAAGAGAAAGAAAACATATAAAAAACAAGAATTACCAAATATATGAATATGCATATAAATATCAATAAATAAATAAATTAATAAATTAATAAATTGAAATGTAAAAGAAATCACAGATCAATTGATACTCACAAGATGAAATTGCTTTTCCCACAGTCATTGAAAAATATCATACATAAAATTCATTAAAACAAAACAATGGTACGCTTTCATCGAGGTAAAACAATGACAACAAAGGGAGATCGGGAACATATGAAGACAAACACAGAGAAATGTGGACGGACACCGAGAAATGTTCACGTTTTCTTTCTTACTTTCTTCAATAAATTATGATATATTAGAACCGACATACAGCACCTTTCTATAATATATCATAATTTATTGAAGAAAGTAAGAAAGAAAACGTGAACATTTCTCGGTGTCCGTCCACATTTCTCTGTGTTTGTCTTCATATGTTCCCGATCTCCCTTTGTTGTCATTGTTTTACCTCGATGAAAGCGTACCATTGTTTTGTTTTAATGAATTTTATATATGATATTTTTCAATGACTGTGGGAAAAGCAATTTCATCTTGTGAGTATCAATTGATCTGTGATTTCTTTTACATTTCAATTTATTAATTTATTAATTTATTTATTTATTGATATTTATATGCATATTCATATATTTGGTAATTCTTGTTTTTTATATGTTTTCTTTCTCTTCTCCTTCTCCTCTGTGCTGTGCTTCTTGATTTTGACTTTGTCATTTTTATTTTTGTGATATTTTGTAATTTCGAGTAATTTTGTAATTTTCTTTTTTAATCACTTTTTATACCAATTTTTTAAGAAGTAACAAGTATCCTTGTATTGATGTTTTGCACTTTTGTCTCACTATCGTGAGAGACTTTTCAGAGTTTGTTTTCTCATTTTCAGTGCCCTGATGATGGAAATATAATTTCCGAAACGTTGGCTAAGTTGGAAGTTTAAATCCCGAATATTTTGACCTTTTCCACCACCATTCCCATATTAGCAATTTATAATAATGTTTCATCTGAATCTAAACGACTTATATTTCAGCTGAATATTTCCACAATCAGAAAGATTGTGAATGAAGAGTATGACAAAAAATTTCCTTCTATTGGGAGACCCAAAAAAGTGGTGGCATTTGCGAATTTTATGTTTGAGTGAATTAATGCGAAAAGTTAACTACAGGATTTTCGATAAATGTCATCGGAGAGTTCCCTAAAATGGATTTTTCTGTTTTTCATTTGACTTGTCCTATACAATGTAAATGTCTTAAGGTACTAATAAATACCTAATTATTATAATTACATCAATGTATTAAGATGAATAGCCACAAATACGCGCAAGTTGCCCTGTTACTGTTTATTCATGTGAAATTTTTGTTCAAAGGTGAAGTTGCATCTTAACCCTCTAATGCCCAAGTTTTTTTTCCTTTTTTATAATTATTTCCGTATAGTTTCAAATTAGCTTATGTAATCTACTTCTTTTTTTCGCAAATAGTTAACTGATTTACATTAACACCTGTTCTCACAAAATGAACCTATACTGAAGGCGGACATGGGCAGAATAATTTTGTATCCACTTATATGCAACCAGTCTCAAGGCGGACTTGGGTATTAGAGGGTTAACTTAAAACTTCCTTCAACTCCTTTTACTTATATTGATGCAAGATGATTTTTATTGAAAAATTTAACATTCTTGTAATTATCTGTTAATTCCTTCGGGAGATACCCATTGCCAACCATATGCATTTCATCTTCGGGTTAATATTTTTGAAATCTACAAATGATGTAAGCCAAAGAAGATAACGAACATTATCTCTCCTCAAGCTAGTGCATATTATTATATTATACTGATCTCTTGTATTTTCCATGCAAATAACTGGATTTGGTATGCCTTCAATCAGTTTGTATAAACTTCAATCATGTTCGTCAGATATTTTCCGAAGAGATTCGACATTGTGATAAAATACGTAATAACAGAAACTTTTACGTAGAACGGGCAACATAGCGTTGATTTAAAACCCAAAAATGTTTTGACAAGCTTCATAACCCCACATTTTCGTACTATACAGAGTGAAATGTGTCAAATTTCCATGGCCAACCGACTGCTAAAATAAAGTTGAATGAAGTATAGTTACAGTCCAAGAGGCAGAGCCAAAAAAAGTCTCTGAATTTATTAAGCCTGGTTTTTTCTCAGGTGATTACAATTATAATATACAATAAAATGCTGCGGTCAGTCAAGTGGATGTTAGAACATGTGCCTCTGGTGCGCGATCAAACATGTCGTGATCACCGACATAATAAAATCAATTACTTAAGGCTGAAACTTTATTAACTTTTGTTTTTTGGTATGTAAATCAAAATTATGATAGTCAGTCAACGTCCAATCGGGACACAGCTGGTCAGTCAGCTTTAATGTGCGTAGCGCGAGGCGTAAAGTCGTTTAGAAGGGTGCAATTCGTTTATTAAGCGTGAAAATTTTTTTGTAACTACTACTGACTATATTATTAATGAATAAAATGGTCAGTCAGCCATTCCGTAGAACAACGCCCGTCAGTCAGTGGATAAAAAATTAAATTTTTTTCGCTCTCTATAGATATTACATCATAATCATTCAAAGTAACACATTTATTTTAATAAGGCACTTCCATGTCGCAATTGTGCCTTAAAATCTCAGGAATAAAATTCGTTCGAAATCAACAGTGTACTCAACTAACGCAGGTATACGCACAGGTAAGAACCCCTTGATTTTCAAACATTTTTAACTAATATTCATTTAATTCATTAGAGATAACAAGCTATAAATAATCATCACATAATTTATCATCTGAATATCTTTCATATCATTATTCTCACTATCGTGATCTGACAAGTCAAGCTCAGGTGTTGCAGAATCTAAAAAATAAATAAATTTGTGATTGTTTAATTCAGATAAAGATATTTCTATACCTGTATTTTCTTGTAAAGGTTGAATAATAACATCTTGTACAAGTTCTGGTAATTGATCGCCTTTGAACCAATCACACTCATATTTCTCATGCACCAATTTCCAGCCGTTGTCAGTAGAAGATAGCTCCGTTGGAATTTGAAGGTGAGCATTACGCCAAATATTTGTAATGAATCTCGCTCTTAAGAACTGCTGCATCAATTCTGATTGGCATCATAGACTTATTATTATTATTAATATGTCTATGATTGGCATGGTGGCATACTCGACCCTTCTACATTGATTATTTTAATTTTAAAACGATATCGTTTGTGGTACTAAGACATTTATACGTCTTAGGAAATAAAACGAATCTTGCCTCGTCAATTGATTTTATTTTTTTCAAGACATACAAATGGGAAACAAATCCTTTAACATATTATTCTGGTTGCTTTCATCTGCAAGTCCAAGGTCAGCGAATGTTTTTTGAAAATCTTCGCTCTGCTTCATTATCTGCAGAGGTTTTTTTTTACCTTTCTCATAAAAAGCTGGGTTAAAATCACATCCAGTTAAAGCATGCAGTCCAGGAAGAGCATTGCAAACAGAATTTCACAATTTTTGATGCATTCTACTGACATTAATCATCATTTGATGATTCCTGGTCCCAATTTCTATCTACGCGCATTAATGCTGACTGACCAGCTGTGTCCCGATTGGACGTTGACTGACTATCATAATTTTGATTTACATACCAAAAAACAAAAGTTAATAAAGTTTCAGCCTTAAGAAATTGATTTTATTATGTCGGTGATCACGACATGTTTGATCGCGCACCAGAGGCACATGTTCTAACATCCACTTGACTGACCGCAGCATTTTATTGTATATTATAATTGTAATCACCTGAGAAAAAACCAGGCTTAATAAATTCAGAGACTTTTTTTGGCTCTGCCTCTCCGTCTATTACCTGCATAATATAAGACCAGTCTGTCCTTATATTGGACGATATGGCCAACGCGCTTGGGTAAAATTTGGGCTTCAATAATGTGAAAATTGGTAGCCCGAGTTTTTTGCCAATAGGGACAAGGGCTTCTACGAGAGGGGAATTATGAAGTTGGATTCTCGTTAGCAACTCTGACATCTAGTAGGTACTGAATATTAAAAACTTTCACATTGAAATGTGATAAGATCATGAACAAAAAAGCAAAACGATTCCAATTTTTATTAACTCCAAAAATTCGGAATTTTTTCAAAACACAGCGTTTTGAGCAGCTCAATCTATTACCATGTTAGAAATGAACAGTCTTCTCTTCTTTACGGCTGCTGAGGGAAAGGGAATGCATAGCCTTTCCAACCGATTCGCTCTCCTCAGAATTCTCTGCGACCATAGCTTTGAACTTAGCAACTCTGCGTTTCCTTGCTTCTTGTCTCTCAGCAAGGTCGGTCATTTCATCCTCGATATCATGAAGGCGATTTTTGGTCTGCCTTGCACGAACAGCTGCTGCTGATTCCTTATCAGCTTCGAAGTCTAAAGATTTCCATTTAGTCAAGTCGTTGTTGTTTCTTTCTTGAGCCAACTTCATTTCCCTTTTGAAAGAAACCTGTTCGTCTAGTGCCCTACGAGAGTTATCGTTTATTCCAACACTGTCCAAGATTTTTTCAGATCTGTTGATCATTCTGCGCGACTGCAAGTTGCTGAAAACTGAATCCATTTCGACGTCATCGACAGCTGCTACTTTCTTCCTGTTGGCTCTGATACGGTTCAGCAATGAAGTTGTCTGGAACACGGAAAAATGTATGTGATAATTTTTAAATGTATGGAATTCCTTGACACGAATAAGTATACTCCATTCACTTTTATTTTAGAACTCGGTTGGCCTTGAAATAATTTTCTCAAGTTTTTGTAACTAGAACGGGGTAAGGTTGGCAGTCATGAAATGTCGTTAATGTCATAACGCCGTTGCCACAACTAATATCAATTAAGAGGACTTCCCTACATGTTTGCCAACCTAAAAAAAGGTCTAAAAGGTCTACCATCAGGGAATGATTGCTTTCTAACGAAACCTACTTCATTCTATTATTTATTATTATCTTTATTCTATTATTCTATTCATTCTTTCCGCAATGATCAAATATATTTATGAAATTCTATCGAGCTTTCTAGAGTTTACTGTTAAAAAGAAAAAAAGATTTTCATAACCTCGATTGCTGATTGGTTGAAATTTATGTTGGTATTACTACTTCTTGTGACAATTGACATGTTTCGTTGGCAAATGTCAAGAAGAAAAAAGTAATCTGTTAGGTTATGGGCAAAGTTTTGGTTATGTGCACAATCTTTGCTTGAACGCATTCTTGTTTTCTTGTATTTTGTAAGCTATACAGCAGACAATATTAATATTATATATATCAGTAAAAATGACATTTGCCAATGAAATATGTCGATTGTCACAAGAAGTAGTGATACCAACATAAATTTCAACCAATCAGCAATCGAGGTTATGAAAATCTTTTTTTCTTTTTAACAGTAAACTCTAGAAAGCTCGATAGAATTTCATAAATATATTTGATCATTGCGGAAAGAATGAAGTAGGTTTCGTTAGAAAGCAATCATTCCCTGATGGTAGACCTTTTAGACCCTTTTCTAGGTTGGCAAACATGTAGGGAAGTCCTCCATTAATATTACAAAAATGCCGAAAGTGATTGAAAAAGAGAGAAGACAGGGTTTCAGGAAATGCTATTCAGAATTCAGGTCCTCTCATTCAATTAGTAGGTACCTAACCCTGATATTTTAATATTTATCTGCAATATATCAGACGGTAGCGAACATATTCAAATTGAGTGAATTCAAGTCTAAACGACTTATATTTTAGCTGAATTTTTCAACAATCTGAAAGATTGTGAATGAAGAGGATGACAAAGAATTTCCTTCTATCGGGAGACCCAAAATATAATTTAAAAACTGATCACTTGTATTTTCCATGCAAATAACTAGATTTGGCATCCCTTCAATCAGTTTGTGTAAACGTCGATTATGTTCGTCACCTATTTTTGATTATTTTATATTTTCCGAAGTGATTCGACATTTTGATAAAATACGTAATTACTGAGACTTTTACGTAGAACGGACAACAAAAATGTTTTGACAAGCTTCATAACCCCACATTTTCGTACTATACAGAATGGAATGTGTCGAATTTCCATGGCCAAGCGAGTGCTAAAATAAAAGTGAATGGCAAGTATACACTGCGCAAAAAAAAATTAACGCACATTATGGAAATCTCAAATTTATTCTACAGCTGAAGGTGTTCTCAATGATAATTATTTTTATCAGAATTATGCATGCATATGTTATCCATATTTCTTCAATACAGATGTTTTTTCCCAGCAGGAATAAAAAAAGATGATATTATCAGATTTTGGATGTATTGGCTCCATTCTAAAATCAGTTGTTCTCGATCAATTCTAGTGATCAATAGTTTTTCTTTCGTTTGATTTTCCACACTCGATCGCTATGCAACGCGAAACACGCAATTTGACCCAAGAGGAATGTGCCCAAGCGGTAGTTTTGCGAAAAGAAGGGTGGACATACACAAGAATTGCAGAAAAGTTTGGAGTTTCCCATACAAGTGTGTCCAGAATGTTGCAGCGATTCAGGAAGACAGGTATGAATGTCCGAAGACCAGGACAGGGTAGACCACGGGTAACAACTGCCATTCAAGAACGTTACTTGAGAGTTTCTTCGTTTTGAGACAACAGTTTGCAACCGCTCGCCTCCTTCAAATTCAGCTTGAGCAAACTCATGAGGTGCAAATTAGCACTCAGACAATAAGAAATCGCCTCAGAGAATATGATTTAAGGCCTCGTGACGCGGCAAGAGGCCCAGCTCTTACCCCAGCCCATCGAAGGGGGCGTTTGGATTTTGCGAGAAAGCATATCTATTGGGAAGAGGCCGATTAGGAAAGAGTTCTCTTCACAGATGAGTCTAGATTCTGCCTCTACCATTGTGATCGACGTTCCCTTGTATACTTCCACATGAAAGATATGCTCAGTACAATTTCCTGAATACTACTGGTTTAGGGGGAGGATCGATTATGGTATGGGGTGAAATATCTTTGACTGCTCGCACAGACCTAGTGGTCGTTGATAATGGAGCTATGAATGCTGATAAGTATATAAGGAACATTCTTGAAGAGCATGTAGTACCATTTGCCCCATACATTGGTGAAAATTTCATTTTTATGGACGATAATGCCAGACCCCATCGTGCGCGCATCGTTCAGGAGTACCTTGAAGAGGTTGAAGTCTCTCGAATGGAATGGCCAGCAAGAAGTCCAGATCTCAATCCGTTGAGTAGGTTTGGGACAACCTCAATAGAAGGCTGAGAAGTTCAGAAAATCATCCAGCTACTCTTAATGACTTAGGAATCCAACTCGGAGAAATCTGGGAAGGATTAGATAACATTTTAAGATCACTCATTTTGAGTATGAACCGTCGTTGCCGAGCTGTAATTAACGCAAGGGGTGGAAATACCAAGTATTAAATCACTTATCAGCATTTCAGTATTTTGAAAATTGTTCATTTCTCTTCTTTCACATAAGATTCGGTGAAATCCTGAATTTTTTTTTCATTTAATGTGTCTTGTTTCGTTCAAAACCTTCCCGAGAGAACATAAAAAATAAGTTATAAAGTCAATGTAGAGTTAACTTTCATTAAAATTGAGATTTTCAGAATGTGCGTTAATTTTTTTGCGCAGTGTATTACAAACAGAATTCAAGCAGATAAGCTGCCATATTCTGTGATATGCTGACAATATATTTTATTACAAGCGTCCACGTTCAACACTTTTCCCGCACACATTTCAAGTTGCAAAGAGTCACTTGCCCAAACGGTGCGGGAAAATCGCCTCCTATTTCTTTCCCGCACTTCGGAGGTACAACTCGATAATACCCAGTAGCAAAGATTATAGAGTTCTCTATAATAATCTTCGCCCAGTAGCGTCTGCCAGTATTATAAGAGTCCATCAATTCCAAACGTTTCTCCAACTGAGAAGAAGCTGTCTTGCTCTGACGGGGTCGAATGAGACCGAAACCATGGTCAGCATCTGCTTTTCTTCGGTGGAACGCTCTCCATTTAGAGGATTTAAGGATGGCAAATTGGCTATCTCAATTCAGAACGTAATACTTGTTGATATTCATATCAGCGGGTGGTATTCATCCGAATAAATTCTTATCAGCAGTTAAACCTTTTCGAACCACTGGCGAGGACTATTTATGGGTTCAGGGCTGACTCAAGGATAAGTTATGAATTGAACGAATATTGCCTCATCCTTGGTAAGTGAAAAGATCAGCTTTAAAACCATATTGCCATCAAATTCTCCCGATCGGAAAATAGAAGCCCATGAAATTGGACTTAAAATCGAAAGTAGCAATAAAAATTCATACTCACCTCTTCGTCTAGGTCGTTCTGAACATCATCCAGTGTTTTCTGTGCCAAGAGTCCCCCACGTGTATCGAATACATTTGACTCGGTGATATGTTTCTCGGCCCGTTTGCGTGACGTGGTCAAATCTTCTTCTTCGAACGCCTTAGCATGCCTTTCTAATAAGTCTGCATGAGCTGATGGGAGCCTGGGTGGTGTGGATGACACCCTTGGGGAATATTTTCGGTCGATGCTGTCTAACGCTGATTTGTAGTAGCTCTCGCCGATGTTATAGTTTGCATCATAAAGTTTAGTGCGAGGTCTGGTGAGATACCTGTTCTTAGACATTTTCCTGAAAACGGAAAACGGGGTTGAACATATGATGACTTATATGAGAATAGGTGATATGATAGATAGAGGAAGCCTTAAATTTTTCCTTAACGAAGCTTGTATAATTGCAATATTCATTTTTCTTGTATTTTAATTCCGTATATTCCAGAATAATGTAACTCACAGGGGTGCATTGTAGGAGATATGTGAATGTATTTTGAAAGTTTTTCTATTAGTCCGGGAGGCAGGGGCTTTTTTTTCAAGGAATTTCATACCGGCTGAATTTAATACTGTATGTTGTAGTAACATTGCAAATGACGATACTGACCGTCAGCTGGTCAAGTAGCGGTGGATGCGGGCGTGGGAGGCGGCGCAACTTGGGAAAAAATGCAAAATTTTAAGTGATTTTATTCTGGCTGGAATTTTCTATATGTAATATTGATGTTAATTAGAAACATAATAGTGAAGTCAGCCGATCGGCGGAGGGTGGAAAATACGTCAGTCGAGCGCGTGAACTTGGGAAAAGTTTCAAAATCAAGTGATTTCATCCCGAATGAAAACACCTCCATATGATTTCTTACATATATGAAAATATAAAAATGACCGTCAGCTGCGTGTCTAGCTGGGGAAAGACCGTCAGTCAGACCATTGAAAATTCCGCGCGTCGTATAAATGCATGAGCGCGCTCATACATTTTTGCTCTGACTGACGGTCTTTCCACCGCTAGACACGCAGCTGACGGTCGTTTTTATATTTTCATAAATGTAAGAAATCATATGGAGGTGTTTTCATTCGGGATGAAATCACTAGATTTTCGAATTTTTTTCCCTAGTTCACGCGCTCGACTGACGTATTTTCCACCCTCCGCCGATCGGCTGACTTCACTATTATGTTTCTAATTGACATCAATATCTAATATATAAAATTCTCGTGTCATAGTTTTCGTTACCATACTCCTCCGAAACGGCTTGACCGATTTTGATGAAATTTTTTGTGCTTATCCGGTATCTATGAGAATCGGCCAACATCTATTTTTCATCCCCCTAAATGTTAGGGGTAGTCCACCCCTAAATTTTTTTCTGTATTTTTTAGACAAAATTTTTAATTTCTATTTTTTTATGATACAACATACAAAAATACATACAATCCTCAATTTTCACCCTTCTACGATCAACCCTTATTTTTTAATAGCCATTTTAGTAATTTAATCATTAGGAAATTATTTATATGGCAAAACAACGTTTGCCGGGTCAGCTATCTATGAGAATCGGCCAACATCTATTTTTCATCCCCCTAAATGTTAGGGGTAGTCCACCCCTAAATTTTTTTTTGTATTTTTTAGACAAAATTTTTAATTTCTATTTTTTTATGATACAACATACAAAAATACATACAATCCTCAATTTTCACCCTTCTAGGATCAACCCTTATTTTTTAATAGCCATTTTAGTAATTTAATCATTAGGAAATTATTTATAAGGCAAAACAACGTTTGCCGGGTCAGCTATCTATGAGAATCGGCCAACATCTATTTTTCATCCCCCTAAATGTTAGGGGTAGTCCACCCCTAATTTTTTTTTTTATTTTTTAGACAAAATTTTTAATTTCTATTTTTTTATGATACAACATGGAAATTATTTATATGGCAAAACAACGTTTGCCGGGTCAGCTAGTTACATATAAAAAATTTCAGCCGGGATAAAATCACTTGAAATTTTGCATTTTTTCCCAAGTTCCGCCGCCTCCCACGCCCGCACCCACCGATGGTATTGAAGCTGACGCTCGGTTTCTTCATTTGCAATGTGACTACAACCTACAATATTAAATTCAGCCGGGATGAAATTCCTTTAATAAAAAGCCCCTGCCTCCCGGACTACCACATTATTGGCACATTAAAATAATGCAAATATATTATGTCAGTGAGATTGAACGCATTTTTTGATATAAAATGCGTTTGGAAGGCAAAAAAAGCAACCTATGTCAAATTGCAAAAATAAACCACATATTGGCAGTGGAATAGTAGGAGCTAAGAACTACGTTCATTCATGAAATATTATCTTTCTGAATTCCAAATGTTGGAAATTGTCACTAGCGTACTATATTTTCTTTGAAAATATAAATGATAATGCCGTACATACGTCACTGTAGTTGCTGACCAAAATCTCCATCAAATATCTCGGTCCGTTTCAAAAATACCGAGCAATTTGTTATTTATTTGTAAAAATTCAATATTTAATCTTGGAAACATAAAATTTCCTTACATAGGCCTACAACAGAACCTTTTCAACTCCAAATCCAAATCATTCAGAGAATAACACCCTGACTGAATTTGTTCACCGCCTCTAGGAAAGATCCCACATACAGTGCGCGCCAAAATTATAGAACATTAGAACAAATTCATTTTCTCTGAAAAAAATATTTGGCGACAAAATCGTGAGACAGGTCAATTTTTGTTTCACTTTTACCAAATTTTTATGCATTTTTGAAGGATTTTTGTTGCACTCTGTGCCATCAGTTTAGTTTTATAAATTGAATTTTTAGTTGAAATTGCTGTACACAGTTTGCATGAATAACTCCACAGTTTTTTCTAGAGTTTATTTGTACTTTTTGAACCAATAAAATTCATATTATTATTCCCATCAACCCTCTAAATTTGTTGAATAGGGAAAGTGGGTCATGTGGTACTTTTTTGGCAAGGTCTTTGTATCTTCTTTACAGGCGTGCAGAATATTTCGAGAAAAAATGAAAATTATTGATATTTCCCATTTCAACAATCATTTTTAGAATGTCAGCAACATGAGACAGTAATTCTTTTCGAAACAAACTGAACAAAAAAAAGGTAGGTGTTCCATGAAACGAGATTTATGTACAACATAATAAAATATATAGAGAACAGAATATAATTAATATTATAATTGATAAGGAAGAATCAAAGAGAAATAACAGAATGAAAACAAATCGAATTAAACGATCGATAAAACGATATTTATAAAGAAAATATATCAAAAATAATAAGCATTGAATAGAGCACTGAGTATACCGGGTGATTCTCAAAGGTGGCTCATCCCTATAACTTTTTTGTTATTGGAGATAGAAACACGAAATTTGGGTGTTGTGTTTCATAGTTCAATTCGCATTTTTTGACATATTTACTTGCTTTGCCGTACTACCGGTTTTGGCGGAAATGATCCTTTTCGATCCTTTTTCGATCGAAAATGACATTCTAAATCCAAAAACACCCCAATTGTCAATATTTGACAAATGATATTTGAATAGAATAAAATTAGAAATGTGGAAAGATTTTTTTAATTTCCTGAATGTTTTGATAGTCCTGTTTAACAATGTTTTCAGAAATTCTCGGAATAGTATAATTGTATTTTAAAAAGTTTGTTTTGTTCCACATGAAATTTATTCTTTTGCATTAGTTAAAACAATGATATTCATCCAGAGAAAATTATTCCACTTACGTACAAAGGCCATTTTAACCTGTTTGGGTATACGCTTCATAAATTGAAAATGATAAAATATGAAACCACGCGTTTTTCAGAAAGAAAACTAACCGAAAAGAAATAAATAAATAAGATCATGAACGAAGAGGAAAAGTCCTTTTGTCCCACAATATTTATTAGATGTTTGTGACAACTAATTTCCAGACTTTTTAAACTACTTACTCTAATTTTAAACTATTAAAGATATAGGCGACAATGCTAAAATACTTATATTAGTCTCCTCACGTTCTCATATTCAGTCTTCCTGCCTCAAAATCAGGTGAATCAAATGATCTTACTATGTATTTCAACATTGTAGCCTATATCTATCTTTTCAGATTTGAAAATGCGACTGGTCTAAAAAGTCTTGAAACTAGTTATACAAACACCTTATAAAGATTGTGAGTAAAAAGGACTTTATCTTCTCGTCCATGATGAACCACAAACATTTATTAATCTCACAATTTAAATTAAGGAGTTATGAACACCCAGAACACCATTAAATACAATTGAGAGAAAACCTAACTTGTAATCATTATAATAATAGCGCCTCAATCTTTCATTTATTTTTTTTATGTAGTCAGGTATTCTTCAAATGAAAGCTTGATTTCAAAATCAACTTTTTTACCTAATTGAAGAGAACAGACTAAATACCACACATTTTTCGCAAAGTAAAAAATAAGCATGAAGAAAGAAGTAAGCATATAAAAAGCACAATAAAACTTTATTTAATATATTTCACGAAAATACAACCCTTTATTCTCATTAATCTTAGCTATACAATAACGATCGTTTTATGACATAAGTATAGGTACTAATTTTATATTTGCGTTCTTTCAGTTGTATAATGACTCAATAAAAAGAGCTGAAATGTATCCATAACTCACTTCTTTTTTGCGCTCAGCGATGAGCATCATGGCCGTTAGCAAAAGCAATAAAGTAGTAAAGAACAGATATTATTATTAGAGAGATATCAAATATGCATATTTGATTTTTATTGGTATTCGACTTTTACTTCCATTGCGGATGATTATTCTTCCTCGCGTTCTCATTCATTCCAAAGGATAGATACAAATGAAGTGAAAATGATTTCATAAAACACCCATGGGTGAGTTTTCCGAAATGTACTTGATGTCAATATAACATTCACTTCTATTTTGTAAAAAAATTTAAATACCAATAGGAAATAGGTAATGAAACTGAATCAAGCAAAAGGACAAAAAAAAATCATTTTCAAGTTTAAAAATTAAACGTATCTGACTGCATTTTTTCATAAACTTCTTTTACTCATATATTCACACCAGAGAACAAGTTTTAGGGGAGACTAGGGAGCATTGATACATGGGGAGGCTTGATACAGGCTTATATCCGCGGTCTGTAGGCGTTTTCAAAAGTTATATATTCAACAAACAGTGTTTCGAGGTGAGAAATTGTAAGTTTTTACTCAAGTTACCTAAGGGTTTTATGATCATGCATTAATTCTTCGGCATAAACAAACATTTCACTGGGAAATATGCATAAAACTACTCAATTTACAGTTTTATTCGGTTTTCAAAATATATGAGTACAAGATGAAAACATGAATCACTTTAAAAATTGCTTTCAGGGAGGTTTGAGACATTTCTCGTGGAGAGGCTTGATACATGTATCATCTTCAAAAAATATTCCGTAGCTAGTTGGATAGGCCTACATGAAGGAGTTCTCATCATCCAACATATCAAGGGGATTTTTAACAACTGGAATTTATCCGTACAATCCCCATGTATTTAACGAGGCCGGCTTTTCTTGTGCGGAAGTGACTAACCGACCATTTCCTGATTTTTCTACACCCATGGGTCCAAAGCAAGCCAGTATCATTGCTGACCTACCTACTGAGCTAAATAATCCTAGTACATCCAGCAGCATACATAGCCGAGGCAGTACAAGAACCAAGAAAATCAAACAAAAGAGTTATACGAAAGAAAGAGTATGTAGACTGGGGTACTTCGGACAATGAGGCTTACACGGTTGAAGAATATGACTGAGAGGGCGAAGATGTAGCCTATATATATATGAAATGGTATATTGCCTATATTGGTATTGGTATTCAAGCGATATGTCCAAATCAGCTGACACTTAAGTTAAGTATTCGATAGGGGATCGACTTTCGGCCCCTTATAATTTAGGGTGTCCCTTAGCGTTTAAGAGTTCCATAAACGTTGGTAATAACGAAACCGTATCCAAGTGTCACTTAAATGGGCTTAGGTGTCTCTTAAAATTTAGGGAGTGTGAAAACGGGCAGAGAATACTGGGATAAGTACCGGAAATTCGAGAAATAGAGGACCGACACTGAATGAGGATTTCAATTTCCCATGAGGTTACTGGTTTCGGAGAAATAGGGAGATTTATGAAAAAATACTAAAATTATGAACTGCTCTATAATATCTTGAGGTGGTAAATTTTTCGCTGTTATGTCACAGGATTGTTACTATATACGCTGATTTGAAACAAACAGAATAGTTGGGCAAGAACGGCCACCTATTCGTAAATCATTCAATTCTTTCTCCAACAGACGAAGGAATGCAATTCTGTCGGTAAAAATTGCGAGTGGCTTAGTCAGTAAACAAATCTGCTATTTTTGGGACCATTCCAATTTAGAAGTTATTGAAGGAATTACAGAGTTACAGCCACCAATGTTATTTTTAAGAACTGCGGGGGCACCGATGCATCATAGGCCATTTTTTTCTTGAATAATGACTTGCATTAATCGGGGAAGACGAACAAGACTAGATCCTCATTTGAGTTTATACATTTGTTCATTCTTAAATATAGTTATTCATAAAGAAATCATTACTAGGAGATTCCTAGTTTTTCGTTATTGTCACCTTCTTCAATGTACCGGCATAGATACGTTTATAATGCTATTCATTTGTATTATGCTTTTGTTTTTCGAGACAAATCTTGTAAAAAGGAACTTTTTCAGAGAGGTGTCACATTTTGGGTAACCTTTAGTTAATGTTTTTTTAATAGACTATTCCAAATGAAATTGATTTCAATAATTTCAAAAGAATAGCTTCAGCAGTTGGTCAGAGAATGATTGACACTTCATCTGATTGACCATTAAAATATCCTGTTGCACTAGAGCTAACTGTCTGAAATGCTTTGAATGAATCTCCTTATCATATAGACATTGTATAAAGACCAACAGTTTGTTGGAAAATAGTACCTATAGGATCATTGAACTTGAAACAGATTATACAATTTTCGCAAAATGAAAATGAATTCAATTTATTGGTACGTAAAGTCATAATTTCCCATAGTTAATATTTGGTTCTTAACTCAGTGTATTAATAGTAAAGTAGTTCCGAAATCATTCCAACTACCTATAAAAACTATCAAATAAAAAAAAAATAATAAAAAATAATAACAATAAATTTTCTGCAGCGCAAGTAGGTGAATTAGTAGGTTCATTAAAATGGATAAAAACCGAACGTAAAATTCTATTCTATAAAAGGGATACATTGAATATTTGTTTATTTTACATTCCCTCCGAATAAGTACCTATATAGACTGAACTCAGTAGAATTCACAACAATAGATTCAGAGATTAGGAAAAAAATCAACCACATAAAAGATATGAAATTTCTCAAACAAAAGAGGAAACTTAATACCCTATTCAAGAAACAGAAAGATATAGTAATTTTGTGAAAATTGTATAATCTGTTTCAAGTTCAATTATGGATTTTCATCAAGTATCGGCCACACCAATTCTATACAGAATAAATGCCTCCTCCTAACTTAGGGAGATCGGCCACCGAATGCGAAGTTGCGCGAAGCTGAGCATTTTCAGTACTAATATAATAATCGACAAGCTACGAATCGAGTGACGCAGCTCGTCATTTAGCATTGAAAATGCTCAGCTTCGCACAACTTCGCATTCGGTGGCCGATCTCCCTTATATTTTTCGTCAAATTTGTTGTTATTTAGTTGGGAGAAAACGGACTAGTATTTTGGTATTTCGAATGTGCTACGAAGAGTAAGATAAGAACCTGGCTAAATATCTATATACAGACTGAGTAAAAAGTAATGCACATAATATGCATAATAAATATGTTCGGTAATTACCTACTCTTTTGTGGAAGAATTAATGCTCGAACAGGTCAATGTCTATTTTAAATATGAAATAGATTATATGATTTTCACAAGAATGAGTTGTTAAACCATGACACGGGTTTCGTTAAAACAATAGCATCTTCAGGTGGGTGAAGGTAAACTGAAATATTTTGTGCCGAACGAGAATACATTTTATTAACCAGCATTTAACTCTACTCGTGAAAATCTAGAGGGTGTTATGATAGTTTCCAGAAAATTCACAGCAATTTCAGTGTAGGTACAAATCGGACTGGAGCGGGAAATGATAAAGTCCAGAACGTTCAGAGCAATTGAAGATCAGATAGGTACCCGTCGAAGGATCGGACATTTTTTCGCTAACCAATTTCTTTGAAATAGCTGCTGAACGAAAAGCTGCAATTATCATAATAAAAACATTTGTTTTTTATAATTTTAATTTATAATTGAACAAAAGGATGTCAACTTCAATTTTTTCAAAAACGATGATGGAAATGCCCCATTTCGTCTGCCATGCAACCCTCCATTTAAAAAAAAAGTTCAAACCTTTAGCACCTTGTAGTCCGCATCGGCGGACCTATATGTAATGGAATTTTTTCATCAAATTATTCAGGGAATATGGTGTATTGAAAGAACCGAAAATCAGTCACGCCAAGGAGCTGTATGGAGTTTGCTGAAGCACCTGATCCACCATGAGTCAGACAGAACACTTCCGTACACAAATTCGGAAAATGCTGCTGGACGAATGGGATTGATACATTCATTGCTGGTATCCTGTTACCGAGATTAAATCTACAGAAAGACTCAAAAACAAAACTATCGGTGCGATCAAACTTATCATTTCTTAGGGTACTTGCGACTGTGTGCCCTCTTGTGACTGAAGAGACCCAACCCTGAACTACAGATCCTTCCACTCTCCGGGCATGGATAGTCACCAACCAGATCTGGCCCGCGGCGGCCAGATCCTTCTCGAGTCTCCAATATAACTGTGTACCAAAGACCTCCACTGTGACCTGTCTAACGCTAGTTGTTCCGAGTTATGATTGTCATTCACTGATTTTAGGGATTGATGCAGTATATCCTCAAACCGCTTATACTGGCCTCCAGGTTTCCGAGCTCCCTCTGTGAATTCGTCATTCAGAGCTATTTTGGGGAGTCTTGTGTCTTGCATCCTCATAGTGTGGCCGCTCTATCTGAGTCGGACCCTCGTTACTTGAGTCTCAATTGTTGTACATCTCGAGCGTTGCAAGACTTCTGCATTCGAAACTTTGTGGAACCATCTGATGTTCATTATTTGTCTTTGATGACGTTGTTGCGTTTGTTCAAGTTTTTTAGTATGTGACCTGTAGGGTGTCCAGCTTTCGCCTCCGTAAAGAAGCGTTGGGAGGACCACTGCTTTGTGAACAGCTGTCTTGGTCTTCAGATTGAGGTCGTGATTTTGAAACACTCTTTCCTTTAGCTTCCAGAATGCGCGTGATGCCGAATTGATACGGTTGTGTATTTCCGTGTCTAGATTAGCCCTAGTGTTTATGAAGCTGCTCGACATGTTCTAGAGTTTCATCCTCCAGGCTGATATCTGTATCTGTTTGGAGGCTTTCTGGCGGACTTACCAATATTTTGGTTTTGTAAATATTGTGTCTAAGGCCTAAAGCTTCGTATATATGTTTATAGGTGTCCTGCATTTTCTGTAGATCCTCTGAACTGCTAGCGATAAGTGCGCAGTCGTATGCATATTGAAGTTCCGAGATAAATTTTGTACGGGTTTTTGCTCTGAGGCGCTAAAGGTTGAACAGGCCTCCATCAAATCTGAATCTTATTCCAATACTTCTCACAGGTATATACTCATGTCAGCAATTATCGAGACAGCTATGGCGAAAATATTGAACAGTAAAGGCGCTAACACGCAGCCTCGATTTACTCCAGAGTTGGTAAAGATATGGTCGGTTGCAGAGCCATTATGCTGTATTATAGCGGTGTTGTTGGTATGAAAGCTTTTACACACTGCTAAGAATTCATCGGGTACTCCAAGGCGTCCCATGATTTTCCATAGGGCTCTCCGATTCACCGAGTCGAAGGCCTTACTTAAATCCATATAGGCTGTATAGATCCTTGATTGTTGTTCACGGCCCTTCCTCTTGCAGCTGTCGCAGTGTAAAAATTAGATCCACCGTACCTCGATCCTCCATTGGGTCGAAAGCAGCACTGGGATTCAAGTGATAGCTTTTCTAAGAGTGGTTTCGCAGACAACTAGCTATATTCTTCGAGAGAATTCTACCGGCCACACTAAGCAACGATATGCCCCTGTAATTGTTGCAATTTGACTATCACCTTTGTTTTTATAGGATATTATGCTTGTTATGATAATGACTAATTCAATGTTGAACTAGTACAGAATACTCCTTCTCTGTCACACATTGTAGAAGGCGGTGGGAAAACTGTAACGATTGATAATAAAATACGATTTTCCTATTTCATAGCATGTCTTCTTCCTCTTCTTCTTCATCTTGTAATTCCAGCCTCAATCCTCGGCCAGAAGCCCAAGAGTCTCTCCATCGCTCTGGGGGTCATTAGATGTGAGTAATTTATTTGCGACAATTTCATTTCTGAAAATCGATATTTGGTTTTTCCTGCCATAACTGGTTTGAAAATAAACAGGCCGTTCCTAGGATACATGCCGCCCGCGTCAGCCACAGATTACAGAGTAGTCAGCTTAAGTTTTTGCCACCCCTATGCCTATACACATATAATTGAAGAAAAGCCACAGAAAAGTACAAACTGCATTATTCAATTCTATGCAAAAAGTGCTCTTTGAGGCTTAAAACCTATGTCTCAAATTTCATGAAAATATTTCAAGCAGTGTGAAACTTATTAATAACAAAAAATTTTTTTTTATAATTTTAACACCCTGTATCTCGGAGAGGAAACATTTCTCGACATATGTTTATATGACAAACTAGGACTTATTTTTGATGTAGAATACGTAGTTAAAATTTCTTGGTTACGATCTGGACCACCCTGTATTTCTACATAAGTCGCTCATTTTCAACTTTAGGAAGAAGGGTAATATGAGCTTTTTTGTTGAGAATGTTATTGCGAATCTTAATGATAACATATAGGGTGTTCCATTAAAAAAAATATCATTTTAGACTGTCAATTGTGTATTTGTTTTCGGCATCGAAAAGGCCATTAAAAATGCTATTAGTTTGCTCATTTAACTGAATTCGTAACATCATCAATAATAACGGAGTTGGCAATGGTGCCGACTTAATTTGGAACACTCTGTATATTTGTTTAACTCAGGATAAGCAACGATCAGTTTTTCAACCATATCTAAAAAATGGTTTTCTTGTGTTATCGTCTGTTCTCACAAAAAAGTGAGTAACAATTATTGTGTTTTCTAATTACAATTCACATTTGCTCGTCGATATTTGTTATGCCTAGAGTGGGAAAACAAGAAAATTTTCAACAACGGGTTTGGCAGGAGGAAGCACAGAAGTGAAAATACGGTAGTGGATTGTTGTCTGTTCGTCCTTCACGAAGATATAAAGATGATGACCTAAATCTCAGATAAAAAATTGTTGTTATAAATTATATAACTGGATGTTCTGTGTTCTGTTTTATGTGCCCATGAGTAAGTAAGACCAATGAATATAAGTCAAGCTCAAACGTTAAAGCTCGCTTATTTTTGCAGTTACCATAGGAATCACTGAAATAAGAATGACTTGGAGCAAAGTCTGTCTCAAAATTTTTTGGTGTATACTGGCATAAGTAAACCCTGTGGAATCCATTTATGGAATGAAATTCTTTGTGTCCTAATGTCAAAAAATTATAAGAAACACTGGGACATGTTAACTTTTAAATTCAATGGTAAACATCTAGTACATTTTAATATTTGTCAAAGCTCCTCAATAACCCTGATTTCAACGATTTATACCATGCATGTATGGTCTATGATGAATAATACCGGATGAAATTTTGGAAGTATGTATTTATAATTCATTTCAAGAAACTGAATACTTTAATTACATGATGTACCTATTCGTGCTTAAAAAGCGTACCATTGAGTTTAAAAGTTGACGTGTCCCAGTGCTTTTCATAATTTTCTAACATAAGAACATGAGTGGTTTCCACACTGTATCAGATATCAATGTTTAAAAGCAGTTTTCCTTCTTCCATAATATAACAATTTCCCAAGCATAAAGCTGCCTAACAAAAAACTGTAAATATATTCAAGTTCTTACAGAAACTCTCCGTTCAAAACGATCACTTATTCATTGATGTATCATTCAAATTAGCTTGAAACAGTTATTTTAACTTCATTATAAAAACCAATGTATAATATTTTACTAGAGGCCTCAAAATGAACAAAGGCGTTTTAACTACTTACAAAGTTAACTAGGTACATGTAATACAACCAATAACAACTGGATACCCCACAGGTTTAAGAATGAACAAATTGAATAATTCGTAAAATAAAAGAAATTGATTCTTCCAAACATAAAGTCTAATTTATTTCCGTTGAGCTCCAAAACGAACCTACAACCTTGAAGATATTTTCAAACGTAATATAAGAAAACAGAAACAAATTGAGTGAGATTATGTATCCTGATACGTGAGAAAACACAAACGACTGTTGAATCTCATATTATGGAAATATAGCTCATTCACTTCATCGAATCATTCAAGCTCAAACAAGAGTTTCAATTCAATTCAAAATGGAAATTAAAACCGAAATAGAGTAGACGCATAACTAAGTCGGCGAATTGAGTATTTGACACAGATTCCTAGATGCCACTCCACTCCATTATCACCGATAGAATGAAAATAGAAAACACCGTTTGCCAGGAGAAACTCGAAACACCTGAATTCAACCAAGAAATACATTCGCCACAATTTCGAAAAGATCTTTGATACCTATATATATTTATATAGATGTTAATTAAGCTTGAATCAATTAGTTTTCATTCGTACCTTATCTTTATCTATACCTAATCAAACCTTGGCACTATATGCACTAGAAAATACTGAGAAGAAGCTGAGCCAATCCACACTACATACACCTCCTGCTACAAAATCAGTTTTCCCCTCTCCCAGTCTTTTCCGTCTATTTTTAATTCAATTTTTCTTCGACACAACCGACTTTTTCTACCAATAATACACGGCCAGTTAATGTATAAAAAGATTTGTCGACAATAGTTTCACACCATGGGTATTGTTACCAAACTGTATTTATAGGTCAGTTCTGTTGGAAAATGACGAAAATGTGGGAGAAAGATATATAATTTTACGCTCTAAATTATTGCCTTTCGCTGGCCAGCAAATCCGTGAAAAATAATTAGCAGGACTTTTCACCGGGAATTTTTCATAATGAATGATTTTGGAAGCATTCATTCAGAGTGTTTTAGACAGGAAAATTTTCTGGTGAACCCAGAAGTGTACCATTCTGTTAATAGGTTTCTGAAAATTCTATCCAGTCTACATATGTATTTTTTCAATAAGTAACTATAATGGCCATATGCACCGTTCCATTAAGAGATTAATTCCTTAAACATCTTTTTTTCCCATAGAGATTCTATGCTTAAACGTCGTTTTAGAGCTTAAGCTTCGTTCAATCAAACGGTACATACGGCCATAAGTTGCTGAAAAATAGAATCTTTCATTGTTTACGTGTTTATGGTTCGTTATATCATAGCTAAAAAGCTATGAACTGGCCAAATAGTCTAATAGAAACATAAACAGAGAGTGTGCGACCTAAAGAAGGGGTAATGATACTATTTCTGTAGGTCAATGGTATCATTACCATTTCTGTAGGTCTGAAAGGTGTGAAGGTGAAGCTATTTGACAAATGCGCAGTTAGCCGCAGTTCCACATATCTGGGTAAGGGAGCCTACTATTCAATGTTAGCTTGCGGAAAAAAAATTCAAATGACATTTATAAGCTATCCTCATTGTATAACTATAATGAGACAAATTTCGTGGAAATATCGCTATCACTGTTTTTCCATGAGAGACCTGCTCCCGATTATTTATTATTATCTATAGTATCTGATCTTCTCAGGAGCGCACGAAACGCGAGTTAGGGGCCACCAACAATCAATGGGGGCCCGAAAATCTTGGTTTCCGTGCCAACCAAAAAAATCTATCACCCTTTGCTCGATAAGGTTGAGCCACCCAATGATGTGTTTTCTCGAATGTGTTAGATCATCTGGCTTTGGCATTCCTTTGTTGCCAGAAATGTATGGCCCAGAACATTGAAAAAGAGCATAGGAAATGCACCTATAAGAAAGTGTTCCGAGAGCGAAGGAAGAAACTGAGAGATGGAATCTTTCAGGGCTCACTCCAAAAAGTTCCTTCGTATCTTTGAAACTTCAAAATCCAAAGGGTACCTGGATCTGAGTAAGATAAGCAACACCCCCTCACCGGGTGTCTTACAGGACACTTTTGTGTCTAATCTAGTCGAAACCGCAACCAAAGTTGCACTGGCAGCGTTACCCGTGCAGCTTTCAAACACCTTCTAACGCAGCTCCTACAAAAAAGATGGATCAGTCGAACAGGACAAAATTTGTATCTGGAGGTAAAGTACCCTCCCATTCGGATCTCCGGGGGAGGGTGGCTTAGCGAGTGAATCATCGTACAACCACCAATGAAAAGCACATAGCTTTTGCAGCATGGAACGTCAGAACCTTGCTAAAAAACCCCAAGGCCGAACGACCCAAAAGACGTACCGACCTAATCGATAAGGAACTGCAACGAACATCCATTGCAATAGTTGCGAGGCACGCGTTTCGGACGAAGGTAGTGATAGAATAAGCGTATACTTTTTTCTGGAAAGTCTTGCCGGAAGGCGAAATCAGACAACATAGCATAGGCTTTGCCATTAGGAACGACCTGGTCTCCAAACTAACCGAAAATCCACAGTTGGCATCTCAGAACGTATAATGACCCTACGCTTTCCTTTCCTGCAGCAAATAACACGTTTGTGAACATCATTGCAGTATACGCACCCACTTTGAACTCCTCTGACAACTTAAAGGACACTTTCTACGAAACATTCGTTGCTACATTAAGTAAAATTCCAAAACGGGAACGAATTATTATCCATGGAGACTTCAATGCCTGAGTGGGTAGATATCAAGACTCAGAACGTATGGCCACAAAACAATTTTTTATAAAACAAGATTCACAGGTGGGGCAACCCAATGATTCATTTATTTTGAGACAATTATACATGCAGGTAACGAAAATGTTAAAATTATGATTAAAAAACTACACACAAAGTGTTTTTCATATGGGTTTGAAGTTAAATAAAGCCTCACTGAGCCGGTCCTCATTTTTGTCAAATTCTAATGTTCTGTTACATTGAAACTAACAACTTCAAGCTAAATTTAAATTTCCAGTTAAATCGATCGAAAATTTCAGAAGTTATATAGCCAGACGAAAATTTCAGAAATTAAATTAAATATTATGTCGATGAAATTTAGAGATTTATTACTGGTAGAGTTATTGACTCAAATCGGGTCAAATTGAAGGCAATAGCTTTCTACTAAACTTCATATTTCATGAAGTACATACATTTCTTACATACAATAATTCAAAAGAATTGTAGCAGCGCCACATCTAGCAGTCCCGCCGTGGAGCTATACTGCTAGTCTGCTACTGCTACGAGTGTTAAGATCTATTTATGCATGATTGTCATTGTCGTAGTCAATATCACAGAACACTCATATACATTAGCATTATATCACAAATAGTGTCAGTTCTTTTAACTCTGCATAAATGTTCCTGGAGAAATGGATAGATTCAATTTGATTTTAAGATTAAAAGAGTGATAATTATAAAAAATTATGAAAGTGACGACGATGCATGAATAGACCCTTAAATATCACATTATCATAGACCCTCAAAATATTATTATACATATATCAGAGGAAGCTTCTGCATTCGGGTCCGCTGACGTCGTAACTTACCTGTACCCTAATTTCTATTTAAATTTAACGGCTTTGTTTCATACTCAAACTTCGGGAAGATCGTGATTATGTTATAAGGTGTTTGTATTGAATCGAAAATATAATAATACTGATAGCTAAAGGAAATTTTACAAAGGCTATTTTACATATGATTCTAATGAATAATTTTAGTAAGTAAAGATGGGATTATACAGCAACCCTACAAACACAATGTACAGCAACTGTACAGATACTGCACTACAAGTGCCTCCTGAGCGCAGCACAGAGATTGCTGTACTGAAACTGCACAGTTTCTGTATTGATGATTCTGCATTTGAAAAATGCAATTTTTGATATACAGTGATTGCACAGTTTTTGTATTGATAAATCTGCATTAAAAGAATGCATGTATTTGATATACAGTTACTGTACTTTGCCTGTTTTGATAATTCTGCATTTCGAAATTGCAGTTTTTGATATACAGTGACTGCGCAGTTTCTGTATTTATAATTCTGCATTGCAAAAATGCAATATTCGAAATACAGTTACTGCGTAGCTTCTGTATTGATAATTCTGCATTTTTAAAATGCAGTTTTTCTATATAGTTACTGTACCTACAGATTCTGTATTGATAATTCTTCATTTTAAAATGCAGTATTTGATATACAGTTTCTGTACATTTTTTGTATTGATGATTCTGCATTTAAAAAATACAGTTTTTGATATACAGTCACTGCACAGTTTCTGTATTTATAAATCTGCATTTCAAAAATGGAATATTTAAAAGACAGTTACTGTATAGTTTCTGTATCGATAATTCTGCATTTTGAAAAGGCAGCATTTGATATACACTTACTGCACAGTTTTTGTATTAATCTTTTTTTATTTTGAAAATGCAGTTTTTTATATACAGTTACTGTACAGCTTCTGCATTTTAAAAATGCATTATAAGATATACAGTTACTGCACAGTTTCAGTATTTATAATTCTTCATTTCAAAAACGCAGTATTTGATATACTTACTGCAAAGTTTGTACAATGATTATTCTTCAGTTTTTGATTCTGAATTCTGAAAATGCAGTATTTGATATACAGTTACTGAACAGTTTCTGTATTCCTGTAATGCGTCGAGTGTAGGTAGGTACGATCGGTAGAGTACGTTATTGCCGATTATGCCCGAAAGTCCTTTGTTGGAAGTTGGAACGTTTAACATCAGTCGTTGGTCGTTGGCCATATTGTTTCAGATTATTAGATTCGGATATTAGATTTGAAATGAAATAAAATAAGAATAAAACAAATTAAGAAGCCCTATTGGCAGATGACAAATAGCGATAATGTGATGGCCATTAACCAATAGAGCTTTCCTGTCTTGTTTTATTTGAATTCTTATTATATTTTATTTGTTGCATAAACTCATCCTCAATCCTTACTGGCAAAAGCTAACTTTCTGCCCCACGCTGTGTTTATGAATTTCGAGAACCAATTTCCTTGAATGTTTGGATTGGTTAATTGTTCGTAGGACCATTGGGTTTTTTTTTTGTAGCCACCAAAGATAGTACAGATTTCCCATATTTTCTTCGAAACAAAAGCCCGAGACACGCAGAAATGTTTTCTCGTGAAGACAGTCTTAGAATGTAGTTGATTCTCGATCTATTTTATTGAATATTTTTTTACGGATACCACTCATCTAAAATTTATTATATTCTTTTTCTGTCCATGCGCTAGAAATGAGGAAGTTTCAACAATTTAAAACATGTTCGAAAAATAGTAGAGGAGTTCATTTGGAACTCAAGCTTTCAAGAAAAGCTGATCATTTTTGTTGTTTCGAATAAATTATAAATGGAAAATGAAAGAAATTACTCAAATATAAAAAATATATTTTAGTGATATGATACAAGGTCGTGAAGAAGTCGTTTGATAATATATCATAAAATCTTTGTTCTTGGAAAAATTCCAATTAATCACTTCAAAACCTATATCCAAGTTCTTTCATCATGCATAAATTCAAATTCAAAAATTTCAATACACGAGTGCGAAAAATATAATTTATATTCATTTTAAATACCAATATGGATTAGAATTCCTAACGTCCTTCTGAACAAAAAATTCTTTCTATTATAGTTTGAATTAAAAACGGCCTATTATATAATTACAAATTTATTAGAAACAGGTATCCATCAGAAATTAAGTTTATCCTTATGTACCTATGTCTATATATTGTATCTTCATATTCCATGTATGATTTCCACCGTTTTCTTGTTATTCGCTCCATATACACAGTCTCTGTTAAATTCTACATATAATTGAATTGGAACCTGAAAAAAGTTAGAAAGAATTAGTTATTGCTATTTGAAGTAGACAGATTCAATAATATATTTCCAAGATTCAAAAGTTATTACTGATTGTTGTAAAAAATCTGAGACGCTATAGGATACAATAGATATATTACGAGGTAGTTATTTGCTTCTTTCTGTATACCGAAAACCATTGAGGAATAAACGAGAATAATGGGTGTTAACTGTTCAAGGATATTCATTCAAAATCTACTTCATTTCCACGTAAACTATAAAGCAGTTTTATTGTAGCCCTGAGAAAGGTCGGAAATATATGATCGACACGTCGGCAAATTGAAGCATTGTGTTTTCTCCCCGTCCCTCTACTACAAACCATCGAATCGTAAACCGTTTTATTGGCTTTGGGAAACATAATCTTTACCTTTACGTAGACGTACGAGGATGTATTGATATCTAGTTAACACAAACCAATTCCATGCATAAAAAAATATTGCGTTACCATAGCAACGGACAATAACCCATTAGAAGGGTCAGTGTGAAGTTTGAGGTCAAAAAAGTAAACCAGAGTTCGCAATAAATTAAAAGAAAGTAGAAGTCCACCCAAATTGCGAAAATCGAAAAATCGAGTATCGAGCCATCATCGAGTACCTGTATTTAAAAGGGTTAAGAGGTAAGCAGATTTACGAAGATATGCTTAATACTCTTGATAATCAATGTCCTTCGTATGCGAGCGTGAAAATTTGGACTGCAAGCTTCATCTTCCATTAAAGATGATGGACCGATCGGCAAGGTAAGTTTCTGTGTCAGTCCCCGAAAATATCGATGCAGTTCATGACATGATTTTATCAGACCTTCGAATTGGGCTAAAACGGATATCTGAAGCATTGAATATTTCATACGAACGCATTCATCATATAGTTAACGTCAATTTGGACATGAGAAAAATTGCTGCAAAATGGATCCCCAAATGTTTGAATGTTGACCAAGAGCGTGCAAGGGTAGAAGCACCGCGTTCGATCTGTGCTCGATTTGAAAACGATGTAGACTTCTTAAACCGAATTGTTACTATGGATGAGAATTGGGTACATTTCTACGATCCAGAAACAAAGCGACAATCGATGGGATGACGACAATCTGGTTCTCCAAGACCTAAGGAGCTTCGTGTCCAAAAATCTGCTGGAAAAGTTCTTGCTTCAGTTTTTTGGGTTTGCTGCAGTTGACCGAACGACGCTGAGCGGAGTAGGCTAATAGGAAAACTTAAGTTCTAATTGCCAGTTCAACTTGAACAAGTAACTAACATCAATATTCCAATTTTAGCCATTGTAGATAACGGAGAAGGCTAGATATCATAGTTATGGCTCTCATATAATCAATGTCCTCCTATTATGATCGTGTAAAGAGTTCGGATTTAAGAAAATTACCCTGTTTTATCAGCTAATTCGAAATATACTAACGATTACTAAGTTCGAAAAATACACTCCATCTACTCTATCTACTCATCTTATCTCATGGGATCATAAGAATCTAAATAAATACCTGCAGAGTGCCTGTGGCAATGTTGATATAATTGGTCCATATCCTTGGGAATTGTCATGAAGCTCGAAAAGTGGCGCCGCTACAAGTTTATAATTTTTCGGTACAGCAAAAAGAGCTGAAAATAAACAAGTTAATAATAAAGGATGTTTCATCTCTCGTCAATTTTAATTTCACAATAATAAAAATGCCAATATGATTTGGAAGAGAAGCAAATACACATTTGAACTCACTTTAACATTAATGACAAGAAAGGACAATAATTTACATTACTGTTCCTGCAATTGGTAAAGGATAATGACTACTACAATGAGCTACAAACGAAGCCATTTATGAGATCATTCCGTTAACACCCCATCGAAGGATTTCTCTTCTTTAAATGTTGTGTAATATCTCAATAACGACGACACATTTAGATCTACGATGACTCTTCTGGGAGATACGCGTATCGAAAGTCGTCATTCGAAATGTTTCCAAAAAGATGGGATCAGTTAAAAATTCGTCAAGACCGAACGGTTCCACCGAGCATGATAGAACTTCTAGATTTATTATAATTAAGAGTTGCTCTTTCAGAATATGTATCACACTCAGATCTATGATCATTCTGGGGATATAATACACGTGTCGAAAATTTACCTTCGAAAAAGGATGAGGTCGGTTAAAATTTCGTCAAGACCGAACAGTTCCACCGAGCTCGATTAAATCTCGAGAACAAGCGGCCGTTGGTCTTCAACGCCATCCACCTCTACACTTATTAGTATACTGAACCAACTTACATTTATAATTATAACCTCTCATCATTTGTTTTGTTAGGGATCATTTTTGATTTCAATGTTTCTTACCTTTATCTTGAAGTTGAACTAGGAATAAACGCTTGTGTTCCTTGGGTTTGGTGATATGTGGAGGAATATATGGATATTGAGGTGGTTCGAAGTTTGGCCTCCACCAGTTACCAATGATGTCTTCAACCAGCCATTCCTGTTTTGGACCATCGCTCCTGCCGAAAGTCTGCGGAAGAATTGTTTGAAATAGCTTTGGGATTATTCTAATTGGTGAAAACAATTTTTCATAAACCCATATAACGTGAAGAAAGAAATCCTAACTAGGTTAATTAACAAAGTGCATATATTGGCACTCCTCCTTTTGCGATAAATTCATTCTTTCGGTGGCTGTGTGATTTGTGGCGCTGTAATCGCATTTAAGGCAGTTTTTTCAAACACCTGTAAACCTTATGAGGTTTACAGGTGCGCTATATGTAGCGCACCACACTTTTTGATCATATTTAGGCCAACGCTCTTGAATTTTCATAAGCAAATGCGGCAATTTTGCTCGACGTATCCAGACAAAATAAAATGGGCTTCCAAAAACCAGTAAGTTGTTTTCGAATGGATCTATGGCGATATAAATTGTTGGTCTGCGTCAAAGCTAAAATCTTTCGCAAAATTTGCGATCTTCAAATATTGATTGAATTGATACATCTATGAAATCATAATCATAATCACACCGAAAAAACTCAACTACATTATTTTTGATAGGATAAGTTGTTTACCACTACATGAATTTCGCTATCAAGTACTTTCACCCACCTGAAGACACTATTATGATTTTGTATGGTAAAATACTCATTTTAGATTTATTGGTGTTTGAGAAGTGAATAACAGTTAAGAAAGACGATTAAAGCAACAGCAGCAGTAACACTCACACTAAGAACATAAATACTGAATAAGTAGAAAAAAGTTTCTAATCCCGTGCGTTTTTAACTTTTTTCCCGCACTCATTTCAGTTTCGAAAGTTTCTCTTTCCCGCACTGGTACGAGAAGATAATAGTTCGTAGTGTGGTTCACCACGGTTGTGGACTGTACAGAGCAAGCACAAATGGATTTTCACTACCCTAAAATGGAATTGCGCTTGCTCTGAACAGTTCACAACCGTTGCGAACCACTCTACGAACAAACACTGCTTGCTAGAACTCCGCTTCCCGTCATTCGGTCAACAGCAGTCACGTGCAGAAATTATGACTTTCCTGGCTTTTTGGGAAAATATCTATTACCCCCTGTTGATAGCTAATAAGCTAATGGATACGATATGGCTTGTACGCGTAACCCAAATTAGAAAACTAACTCATTCGAAATATTGAATCAGAGGTTGATAATCTACTAAATTGTCTTGAGAGTAAGATTCTTAACATTGCTGCTTCATTTGTTTTGAAATATTCATAATAATATTATGGTTTTGTTTTGTCAATCAATGACGCAGTCTTTCTGTTGATAATTCTCCGAATTGATCGCTCAAGAACTTATTAATAATTCAATACTTCAACTCGTCTTTATTCACAACTAAAC
This sequence comes from Coccinella septempunctata, assembly GCF_907165205.1. Lineage (NCBI taxonomy): Eukaryota > Metazoa > Arthropoda > Insecta > Coleoptera > Coccinellidae > Coccinella > Coccinella septempunctata. Next base: position 13,004,956 of record NC_058189.1, on the reverse strand, counting down.
ATTTCATTCTAGAACAATAAGTGTGTAGATACAAGTACTTTCGAAACAATAAAATAGTTCTGAGAAATTCTTAGACGTGTATCTTGAAAATACACATTGTTGTTTAAAGATTGGAAACAGAAAATTCTGTAATAACCTTTTTCAAAATGGCTCTGAACATAAAATATATTCTAGAAGAAAAATCGAGCGATTAACATCTAGAAAAGGAAATACAAATTCAACATTAAAAATCACAAACAAAACACATCATTTTATTGTTGATATGAGGATGACTTTTGAACTTTTTCAAACATTGGAAATTGATAATGGTTTGGTTCTCAACTTTTAAGTGGATATGTGTAGAATATTATCAAGAAAAAATGAAGCCAAAGATTGTTTTTTATTCTTAATTGATATTTCAAGCTTTTGACTGTTATGTCTAATCTTCTAAAAACATTGGTTCATCATTCAAACATTTACTATTAACATAATTTCAACAATATACCATCGAAGATCTTTTATTTTTACGTTTATAATTACACTATGACTTCATTGTCTGATAACACCTTCTATACCTTCAGGAAATTTACTTCAACAGCCTGTATTTCGAAAACAGAGCCTTTCCGATAGCTTCATTTGAAATTTCGTCCGATTCTTTGACGTAAAATATACCATTAAATTTGTTCAACACAATTTCGGGGCATCCTGTATGTAACAAACAAGCTAGCCACTAACTATCACCGTAATTTGCATAAACAAAACCTAGAAATTCTAGATCAATTACTACCCCATCAAAAAGTGTACGTCATTGACCTCGAAATACATGAAAAAAGTACGAATTGGAATTCGATTCCATCCCTATAATAAATAAAGGTTGATAAAAAAATCATCCTCAATAACAAAATGTCTATCCATTTTCAAGTTGGTATCGAAATCTTCCACCCCTTATAGATAATGCATGTGAATGAAAATTTACGAAAATCAAAATAAAAATTGACCTGTTCAAGTATTCTTCTATAAATTTGAAATATGAGATAAGTAGTGAAATGAATAATTAAATCAATTTTTGCAAAAATAACGAGAGTTATTTTAATTGATATCAGTCGAGCATTGGATAAACATTTGGTGGTAGGAATTAAATCCTAAATTGAGGAAACGTAATTGAAAAGTTGTGAGATAACATACCAATTTTTGAATATTCATCAATGGTTATTCTTTAAAAGTGAGTTTTAAAATTAAAATATTGGCTGATCAAGTACTTGATAGCCTGAAGGTGCTTTGTTAAATGGACAGTTGGTATGTCACTTAAGTATTTATAAGAAGAGCCATAAGAAGCTACATAAAGTCTAAATATATCTGAAAATAAAAGCACAACACTCTAATTTTGAATTAATCCCATCGATATTGAAAAAATTTTCAATATTGATAAGGTGAACTATTTATTCTGATTCACTTGTTTTATAAAGAATAGAATTAACTAACAGACCAGAGAAAATATATAACGAGTGATTTTAAAATAAGGTCACCAATTAGTTGGAATATTTCAATAATTTCGGGTACAAAATAGAGACGTGTAACACTGCTCTACGCCGAGCTCCCACTCTACACTCATTGCGCCGAAGTACCCTTCTTTGAAATGCGCTAGCTCAACGGCGCAAATTGACAAAATTGTTGTTTACTCCTCTAAACGCGAGTGGTGAGTGCGAGATAAAATTAAACCTTGTTTGTATTTCGGCACTAACGATAACGAATATCGGAGCCTGATGAGGCTCTCGATATCAAAACATATTTACTTTGCAGATTTGGGCCAGTGTCATATGTTGGTTAGGCACAATGGGGAATTCTCCTCAATTTGGGTTATCACTGCATATGCAAGTTTAAACTGAATAATTATGAGTTTCATTCATGATTTCTTCAAATTCACCGCGGAAACTATTCAAAATCATCCTTCAAATATGGGGTTTTGAAATTTAAATCGCTTTGTGCGGAGTTTACGATTTGGCAACAGCGCATACAAGACAATGAAAAGAACAATGTCCGATCAGCTTGTTTATAAAATAACAGCTGTTGATCTACAGGCGCGTGCTTACTGGCGAGCTTCAACTGCAACCACCCATAAAAATCCCATAAAATATTACGACCTGCCTCGTTCGTCGCAGACTTCATAAACAGCTATCTTTGTCTATCTCATCAAGATAATGCATTTGTTGTCCTTTATTATCAAGGCATATTTCAGTCGATGTTGCCAGCTTGTGCAATTCTCACACAACGCTTTAAACTTTAAATACCCATTTTTATTTTTCATTTTTAAGTGCTTAAAATAATTTTTTTTGGGAAACGGTTGAAATGGTTATTTCAAAATGTGTCGTTTCAAAGATATTTCGTAAAAAATACATCATTTTCGTCAGAAGGAGTATTCCCTATTCCGATGTTTAACTGGGTTATAATCCCAAATATGTGAGTTCAACTCGATTGTGCGAAATCGAGATCTGACAGTCTTTTATGTTAAAATCTTCAGAGCGCGGATGTGGCACACTCGAATCTTGTTCGTTGTTCATTAAGAGCCCTGGACATCGCTGCGCCATTGCGCAATTTTGAGTTAAGGCAGTGAATTGACGATGGGAGGTGTTCAAGAGTTCCTTTGTTGGTCCAAGAAAAATTACCGAGTTGCCAATCTTGGATAACATGCTTATCAGGCTAAGATAAGCAAATTTCAAAAAATGTTGTAAGTCTAACATTGGCTTTCATAAAACTCTGATTGTCCGATAAACGATTTGACTCGATTTCTAAAACAAAATCACTGAAACCCTTCATTTCTGAATTTAGTGAAGAAGTAGCAATTGAGAATAATTGAATGGACGTATAAACACCATTTCATGCGAGAATGATATTCTGAATGATCATGACTGAATTATCTATTGAAAACAAATTGACGCCCATTCGTCAATCAAGCGTTGATTCCCCGATCAAGCTTTATGAAGCCCGGTGTAAGTCTGCTCAAATATATGACCAATGTCACTGTTCTTATCAATGATCGCACCCCCGCGGTCCTAACGATATGAAACGAATGTATGTGTTACTATGGTGCGTTCATAATGAGTCTTAATGGCAATCACTGTCCGAATGAACAGTGAATTTCACCTTCTAAGATTATTTTGTTGAAAGGTACAAAAACTGGGATAAAATATTAATGAAACAATATTATACAAGAACGTATTTTAGTTATCTCACCACATGAAACATGTGAACCGAAAATGATTAAAATATTCCAATTTTTACTGGGTGTTGATATTTTAATATCACCGATTTTTAGGGCAGACTCATATTCACTTGAATTCACAATAAGTATGAGATAAAAGCAATGAAACTAGATACTGTATTGAGTAATAACCATGTAATTCAAAGCAACTACATGGATAATCACCTTCCCACAATCACATACCAGGAAAGCTTCTCATAAATGATGACATAACCCATTTAATTTTGAAAAATTGTCCCACCATAATACAGCCTTAAATGTGAATCTCTTTGAGTTATTCAATGCTTTGCTATATGTATATCTCTATACACTTAAAAACATATTGAATCTCACTAATGAAAATATCCACTAACTAAAATAAACACTCATTTTTGGTGTTATTCAGTATCAATAGAAAGAGACCATACTTCATTTGATTTTCTTTCATCTAATATTTTCAATATTTCTTATTTTATGAATAATAGCAAATAAATGCTCATTATAGTGAAATCTGTTATACCTTTTATAAGAACACCCAATGAATAATCTTCAGAATTATTCAAGTTTTGTGTGATTCAAACTTTACAAATCTCAATGATTATACTTTGAAGATATTATTATATAAAAAGGCACATTTCAAGGAATGAAAAATTAAGAGATAAAAGGATGAACATCAAAATTATAACAACTAATTCACAATTATGAATTTAAAAACTAAATATTTTCATTTCCATGCCACAAAAATAGCAACATAGTTACTTCTAGTATGACATGTATATATACCTCAGTTAGTAATCTTTTCAGTCCTTCAATTTCATCTTCCCCAGGATTTAGTTCACCGCCAGGTAGTTTAAAAAATGTTGTGCCCAGTTGTAGGAGCAGAACATGAGGTAAAGAATGCTCATGAACTAATAAAACTCCTTCGACACTCCTTCGCATACCTATTTTTACAAATTCATCTCTCATTCTCTGAAATCTTGCAGGTACACTTGGATCTTTTTCAAATTGAGGTTCTTTCGTACCGAATGTGTAGTTAGTAAGAGGATACCTAAAAAACAACAAATGTAAACTCAAACAATGAGGATACATATCACCCGACGATATGAATATCGACAAGTGTTACGATCTGAATTGAGCTAGCCAATTTGTCATCGTAAACTCAAACTTTCAAGTGTAATTGAAAGGGATGAGCATCTTTCACTTCCACAGCAGTTACTAGAATGTGATAACAATTTTTTGTCTGGTGAAGCAGACCATAACACACCACACTAATATGAGCACTATATGCCTACAATAAACATTGATCTAATCAATCGGCTGATACTTCTATTGCCATGAAAGTCGCTTCAGCGAGTTCAAGAAACTGTCTACAATTGGAAGATGTCTATCTCTCCCAGTCATTGATAATATTTTCTGTGTGTCCTATATCTTTTTGCTCAGTAATCTGATCGCTGCTTGACCGACTATAAGACGTTGAACTACAACAAACATTACGTCATATTCAAATAAGGAGTAGTGAGCAAAACAATTTCATGTTTATCCCATATTATTAGAGACCAGTGAACAGACAAAAAATATTTTCAACGTTTCTGATACTGGATAAAAAGATCGAGTTGAAACAAATTTTAATGAATCATCTTCTAACTTACAAATTGACGATTTTATTGATTGCTGTTGTAACTGAAGGGGTATAGCTATCAGAGGCTCTTCTTTTTGGCCATCCTGTACCGTTTGAGTTCATAGTACCGGGTGCACTGGCATTTCCTTTATTCATACTTGACTGCATTTGTTGAGCCTTCACTTGTGCAGAATTCATTGCCATTTTCACACGACTCAATGCCGTTTGAATTTTTTTATATGCACCGATTAACAAAATAATTACCAAGCACAGAAATTTTTAAAACTTTGGTTATGTTATGTTTTGAAGCTTAGAATATAGAAATATATTCAAATTTTTGAAATCTTTTTTTTTTTTGTTATCTTGAATCTTCTGTGCTTCCCCTCTTCCTAGAAGAAAATTTTGGGCTCGCTCTTTAGACGTGCACCCAACATTCTCAAACTTTATTCTTTATTCTATGATTTCTATGCACCTTTGCCTTGCCACCACAGAACACTAATATAAGCTTGCCACCTTTCGAGCACAGAACAGTTCAATTAGAACACGGAACACTGCTAAAATCAAAAAACAGTGAAATAGTGTACTGCCAACCTTGATGATTTTTCTTCCACAAGGTTAACAACATTGAAATACTTGTTACGTGACCATTGGGTGGTAGTTTTCTTTCTCTTTCCAATTGAAAAGATGAAAGGTGTATATTTTAAAATCCGAAATTTATGGTCCTAAGTTCAAAATAAATAAGAATTAGAAAAATTGACTTTATATGATGAAGTTGACTAATGAGGATAAGGACGATTTGCTGAAATATGCTAGGTACTTTGCTCTAAAAGCAGCACAGATTATTGTTTCCTCTCGACAAAAAGAAAAAAAATCTACACCATGTAGGCAGAAATCTGATTGGGTAAATGATTATCTTCCATAAAGAAACAACAAGATAAAATTTGTGTTTTTTTAGTTTAATTTAAATATTGCTGCAATAAATGAGTCAGATGCAAATGTCATCAGACGAACAGTTACAAACAGATTTTTTCGAGGGGTACCTGTTTGTGTGGAAATTTATGCTGAATCCTCTGATGGTGAACTCTTGGTTGAAACATGGTGTATTCGTCTATCCCCTGAATATTCAGATCCCAATCCCAAAATAACCACATTCAATGTGTACAATCAAATAGGAATTCTACTGAAGTCCTTACTATCAGTGACGAGAATAATTCCTGCATTCAGGCTTTCTTTAATGACAAAGGAAACATGCGATATGCATTATCGAATGTATGAAGAGGAGCCAGATTTTGGAGGATTGGGGGATGACTGTAAACAAATTACAATTGGACGAATCTTTACACCCATTGGCACTTTACAAATAACAGTAGACTATAAGCCCAAAATAATAATTACACAAACAAGCAAACCATCTGTAGAAGAAAGCTCTATGATATATGAGAGCAATTATTTCAGTGCTGATTCAGAACCAAAATCTAAATTCACCAAAAATTATCAAGGGTATGTTTATCAGTTTTGAAACCAAGAATAATTTGTGTTTGCATGGTTGAATAGGCAACTGAGGATTTATGTAGCTTTACTGCCTAAGAAAGGAACCAATTAGCAGAAAGCATTCATTTGATTGCCATCTGCCAATTAGATTGGTTCCTGTCTTAGTTCTTAGGAACACTGCACAAATCACCATCACTTGAAAAAACAGCATATTGATCAAAAGTTTTAGCATAGATCTGGTCTTCCATAAGTTTTCAGTCAATAAACCCTTAAATCTAGATTCAGTCAGACAGTCGATCACAGACTCATTTGAATTTTACCCCTAAGCACAAAAATATTGTATACAGGGTGATTCATAACTATAGGGACATAGGCTAAGGGCAGATTGTTTGGAGGAAAATATGGCGATAGGACAAAATATACCTCAATAAAATATTGCTGTGGAAAAAGATAGAGGGCCTTAAAGTTGAATTTTTGCAAAAGGCATATAGAGAAAAGTACAATTGATTGAAGAGTTTGGAGAATGCTTGCATTTTTTGGTTTTAGGACCTGGCAAATGAAAAATCGTTTCCAGGCAGCCTGGAATTGATTTTTCATTTGCCAGGTCCTAAAGCCAATACCATCTTCCTGTCTATTGCGTCAATATTCATCTAGTGCGGTTATAAGGGGGAAGGCAATAGAGGCCATGGCCCCTTCCCAAATGTCGGCCAGAGACTTTATTTTTACATAAACTAACTGTTCCTCATATAGTTTGTTAATTATTTCAAGTTGTCTTGATCTCTTCCAGGCAACAAGCATTCTAAAGATAAAAATTGCAATATAGTGAAAAGAACTAAGTGCATCTCTTAGACATGTTGATTTTCAACTGACCGTTTAGTATCTGGCCATAAAAGCCATCAATACTGATATTAAAACAAATTAAAAAAGAAATTTTGTGAAAATTTGGGATCAAGTTAGAGTGGAGTGGATCCTGAAGGTGTAAATCTGAGCAACATGTTATAATATGATTCAGTAAAAATATTGATAGAACAACTTCCCTTCAAAACTACCAAATAACTGAGTTCAATTATTACAGAGACGATAAACCCCTAAGGTATACCATACCTTTTGCTGGAGACTACTTTCCTGCTCCAACGAAAAAAACAATACCAGCTCTAAGACCAGGTGGAATCCCTTGGTATCCCAAGAGCTATCATGAAAAAATTCTAGGAGAAGAAAAACCAAATTGTATTAGTTGTGCGGACGAGAATACCACTCAAGAGACAAATCTATCACAAAAATTGAACAAGACTGAAAGTAGTAGTCCATCAGATTCTTTGGTAATAAGAGAAATGGAGCCTAAAGGAACACGAGAACTGTCTTCTTCAGGAAAATCCCTTTCTAGTGAATATATGATAAACGTTATGTCCAAATATAGAGCGAAACCTGTTCCTAAATCAATGGTGAGTACATTATCATCATTGTGAGTACAATTGGCTTCATGCAAGTCAAGAAGTACAAATTATTTTCTTATGTTAAAATACCATCAAGATGAATAAAAACAGTCAGAATGGGGTATTTTCCTAAATTTCAAAATATATGTCATAAAAATCCTTATAACTCAAATATCTCGAAATAAATTTTTTTCGAATTTTAACATATTGCATTTTGTCTGTATTCGATTACGAAAATTCTGATTTCAGAAGTGCTCTTGTGAACATTCTACGTCATTTTTACAATCCGGCAACGCCCATTTGTGTCAGTAATGGTCATGAAAGTTTTCTGATGTAATAAATATCAAGTTTGATGATCACATTATTCACATTTGACAAGAAAAACACACAATGACACAAAATGTCATCGGTTTTAAAAAGGTAAAGACACAGATTACAGAAACAATTTTTTGTAATCTGTGGATATCTTCTTGATGGGTTCCAGTGTTGTCGAATTAACAAAAATTACTATATTTGAATAAAGGCATTCTACGTCACAAGCTTTCACATAGTCGAAGTTTCGAAGGGTGTATTTCTGAAATGTCTGAATTTTGAAGCGAATCTTTTACGTGTTGAATAACTAGTAGAAAAGGCTTTCCATAAATAATCTCAAATTCGGTTTTGGAGTTGCCCATTAAATTTATTGGTCCTGCCTGGGACATTCTACGGTCCTTGTAGATAATTTTGGCTCCAATTGAGTATAATTCACAAGGAAGACTTGCTTTCATTTCTATACTGATCCCAGTATGTTTGAACTGACTGTGACATTGTGTTTCAAGAATCTGAGAAAAGCGGTAGCTACAAATTGAAAAGCAGACAAATCTAACATTTCTACGTTCTGAAACAAATTGGACTTACAGTTATTTGCACACTCGAGTTGTAATTTTGCTTAATTGTCTGTAATTTTAGAAATGGTTTCAAATGATTGGGCTTATGGGAAATTTGTGGTCAAAATCAATTTTATCAAGCCAGCAGTCTTTAGTTCAAGTTAGGTTTAGGGTCTGATTCTGGCGTTTAAGTTTGTTAATGGGCAAATTTCACTTGACAGTTTCAGAAGCATCTGTAGTAATTCTTTTCTGTATTGATTAAAAAAATAACTACCCAAGTGTATGACAGGAAAAACTTTTAAGGCCTAATCAGGTTTGCAAGTAATGTGAAATAAATTGTTTCTTGCCATTAGAAATTTATTTTACTGAAGAAATTAGTCCTTGGGACTGAATTAAGGCTAGTAGATATCCCTTTTCCAAAATATAGAGCTGAAACTATGCCAGAAAGTACTGATTGCTGGGTGTGTTGGACGGATAAAGCAAACCTGCCACTGCGACCAAGCGGTCTATTGTAGCACACAGGCAAGCTCATAGAGCTCGATCTCTCCCTCCAGTCCCATCCTGCCCAAAAAGGAAATTATGTCGGAGGGGGAGTGATTCTTGAGTTCCTCTAGGATCATCTTCGGAGAACCAAATACTCCATGTCTGACCCTGTCTGCCGCCGGGCAGTCACAGAGGATGTGCTCAATCGTTTCATCCTCCTCTAAGCAGAGTCTGCTAAGCTTTTTAAGATGAGCTCTGAGTCTACAATGTCCTGTGAAAGCCGCCATTATAGATCTCAGATTTGTTCTAGAAAATCCTAGCCAACGACTGGTATATGGGCTGGGAGGCACTGAAATAGCCCTATGTGAGTTGCGCCAGTACTCCAGGACCGTTTGCCTTATCCAGCTGTTGTTCCGGTCCCTGATCAAGGAATTGGAAATTCCTATACTAGGTTCCGGGCCAATAAGCGTTGATGTTGCGCCTTCTCTGGCTAGAGCAGGTACCCAAATCAGTTGCAGTCTGTTTAAACTTCCCAATTTGGAGAGTTCAGATCTGCATTCAAATACCTGTGCCGAGTTGCATTTGTCTGCTGCGAGAGATTTAATCGCAGCTTGACTATCCGTTAGGATTTTTATTGACCTACCCGCCCAACCAATGTTAAGCAAATGGCTGGCGCATAGATCAATGGCGAAGATTTCTGCCTGAAATGCTGTCGCCGACTTTCCCAGACTGGCACTGAGTTCGGTCAGCGGTCTACGACTGTAGACTCCGGCCCCAGATCCCTGACTGGTTCTGGAGCCATCAGTAAACCAGCAAGGTCCTTGTAGATAGAATTCCTTGTGACGGAGCCATTCGTCTCTGCTTGGAATCAGAGAACTGAAGGTTCCATCCGTGCTGGTTCTTGTGATTATATGATCAGTTCTCATGCCCATCACCTCGTCTGCCTCCAATTGGACTGAAAGACGATTGGACACGAAAATGAGTTTGTCAGGCTCATTTACAGTAAGATGGTGGAGCCTGTGGGTTGCTAGTCTTGCCTCTCCCTGGACAAGATTGTGAAGGGGAGGGAGGTCTAATAGCATCTCTATGGCCGCAGTTGGAGTAGAGCGGAATGCCCTCGAAATCATGAGGCATGCCGTTCTCTGGAGTTTCGAAAGTTTGTTTTGGGTTAGGACGCGTTCTGTGCAGGACCACCAGGCGATACAGCCGTAGGTGATCAATGGTCTGATCACCGTGACGGCCAGCGGAGCTGCTTCGGCGCTATCCCCCAAGTCTTTCCACAAATACTTTGACAGGCCCATAAGGATTGCCTGGCTTTGTGGATGACTCTTTCCACATGGGAGTTCCAGTGAAGCTTCCTATCCAGGGTAATGCCTAGATATTTGGCTTCCTCTACGAGTGGAAGTATTATCTATGAGATAATGAGCAAGTTGAAAACCTCTGATGGTGGCATGCAATATCAACATTCCCAAAAGAAGACCTCCTTCTGTAATTCAATTAATTTAGAATTATTGTCTATTACAGTGAGTTTTCAATGGCAAGTTAAAACACGGACAGTTAACTTCTAACGATCGGCAATTTTGATACTGTATCATTAAACTTTTTTTGTTATTCAAAAAAATGAATTAATTATATTATAATCCCTCGAATTCAATTGGTGTAATTTGATTTGCTTTTGAAATAGCATACCAACCATGTGATTACCTATGATTCCATTTCGTTGCAGGTCTTGCTCACTGATGCAATTTTCTAAGCCCTAATTGAGAATTGGGTTTTCTGTGAAAATTTCAAATGTCCAACGTTTTATTTATTTTTCTCGTGTTTTATAACAATCTGTCATTTTGATTGTAACTATTGTAAAATGTATTCATTTTATGTCACCAAGGCCTAGTGTCCACGGTGGCTTCTCAGTCGCCTATTCGCCATTTTAAGTTTGATTGTAGAGTATTATACCTCTTTAACGCATGCGTGGTTAGAAGTCGATCGCTTTGAATCAAAACTACGGCGTTTCCCTGCAGAACGCATTGCGACAGGCGTTTTAAAAATAAGTATGTGGGCAAAATACGATGGAATTGAATGGCAACTCTGTAACCGCAAAAGCTAAGAAAATGAATGGAACGTTTCCGACCTCGATTTTCTAAAGACTGTTAATGGCCAAAACCGCATTCCCCTATCTTCTTTTGTTTTCAAGTAATAAGGGAAAACTCATTTTTCGGCTCTTCATACTGGTGCCTCTATTTCGTAAAGTATCAGTGATATCGAAAAACAAATGTTACATTCTACAGACACTATTTCAAGTGTCAAAGATTTTTTTTTTCAGTCCGCCACTTCAGCGATTTAGTGATAACTTTTATTTTTTTAAATATGAACCCTGTGTTGTTTTTACATATTCCGGTCCCATATTTTTTCTGATTCAGAATATATAACATACGTCGTGTCCCTGATTATTCTTCTATTAAAAAAACTCAAAAACTTCGTTCGGTCTAGTTGGCAGTTCATTTTCATTGATAATATGTAATGAACTTTATGCTCCTAAATTGTGTCAGGTTATTGAATGACACAGGCTTTGCCTTTAATGGATTTCCTTAGGTTTATTATTCTGATATTGAAATTGTAACAACCTTATAGATTTCAAAGAATAAACCTCATTATTTTTACTAATATGAGTGACTTTGAAGATCACTTTCATTCTGGATATTTGAAAAGATAAAAAAATTTTCTTTATGGAATTAATCACTTTCAGGATATTTTATGAATCTGGATTCAACTGAATATATTCCGAAAACTTTTCAACTAGTCGATAATCAAAATACCAGTACCATAGCCTTTTCAAATAAGGCTGTGCCACTACTAGTAGAGGTTAATTGGTAAATATGAAGTAGTCATAATTTCCTCATTTCCCGAGCATCTTCTCGAATATCCGGAATAAAAGTGATCTCCAAAATCTCTCATAACCTGACACAACATAAGAGCATAAAGTTCATCATCATATTATCAATGAAAATGAACTGCCAACATAACCGAACTAGCTTTTGAATTTTTTATTAGAAGAACTGTCAGAGACACGACGTATGTTATATATTCTGAATCAGAAAAAAATATGGGATTGGAATATGTAAAAATAACACCGGGTTTATTTAAAAAAAATAAAAGTTATCACTATATCACTGCAGTGGCGGACTGAAAAAAATCTTTGACTACGCCACTGCATTCTAGATGAAAAAGTGTATCTAGAATGTAACATTTGTTTTTCGATATCACTGATACTTTACGAAATAAATTCACCAGTACGACGAGCCGAAAAATATATATTCACTTATAACTTGAAAACAAAAGAAGACAGAGAGATACGGTTTTGGCCATTAACAATCTTTTGAAAATCGAATTAGGAAACGTGCCATTCATATTTCCCCAACTCTTACGGTTACAGAGCTGTCATTCAATCCCATCGAATTTTGCCCACCCTGTACATAGTTATTTGGATTCGACTTTTTATGAAGCACGTATTTTAAAGCTTTTGTGAAATCAAACCATTTTTGTCTAAAGTAGGAGGCTAATTTTTCAATTTAATTTATTTTTAAGAAATATTTATCTATGATTAGTTCTGCTTAATGATGGACACAATCGAATGATTTTGACAAATTATTTTAGCAGATCCGATTGATGAAATAATCGATTATAATCATTCAAACTAATTTCTATTAGATCTCGAAAGATAAGAAATAATTTGGAAATCGAAAATTCGATGAAATACTTAAAACTTGAGCGAATTTCATCACATATTTCAAAATCCTCAGCACGTATAGCAACTGTTGATCGATGTACGAGGTTTTGGAGGTCAAAAATTTTGGCGTTTTTGTTACTGGAATATTGTATAACGATAAAAGGTAAAACTACATGTTCCAGCAATAATTTTTTTTCCGTTTATGAAACTACGCCTCCATAGAGAGTACTCCTTCCACAATTCTGAAAATTTCAGATTATAATGAAACGAGTACCTACCGTGAAAAACCTTTTTTCACACGAGTGCACTAACATTTTACTTTATTCCAGTGTTATCCATTTGCGAATGAGACCCCTGAGAGTGAAATTTCGCATTTCTACAGAGAATGTTCCAATCCTCCATTATTAACTTGCTGGAAACAATCGTCTTCAGTCAAAGATATAGATATAACAGAACAGCTCAATGCCTTCGAAGAAAAAATAAAGGAATTTGACGACTTAGTGAAAAGTTTGTCTGCAAGTCCTGATAGTGATAACTGATTTGACTGAATTTTTCTGCTTATTGAGTTAATTTGAAATTTTAAAGTTTTATAAAGCTGTTTTACTACAACGCTATGAATCAAACAATTTCTAATTTTGATTACACCATTCCACCCTGAATTTTCCTTTCAATTATGGCAATGTATGATGCTATGTATGAATTTATCAAATAAATTTACAATTGTTGTATATTTTAACCAATTCTTTTGATTCCTTAAAGTCTCTACCATATGCTTAATGCTTGATTTGTTCAGCATTTTCTGATAACTCATATTTATAATTATTTAACGATGCCTATATATTATACATATATATTCACGCCAATTTTGTTTTAATTTCATGTTTATAAAAAAATAAGGAACATATACCGTTATTTTTCGTTGGGAACGTATATAATTGCGGCAATATCGAATTATCCATTCAATAGACTGATTTGGCCGAAATGTTGAAACGGGTAATTTTCAAGGGTTGAATCTCAAGCGCCAACTATTCTTTCAATAAGGGAGAAATAGCAAACCCACCCAGGTATCTACTAGTCGGAGACAGAGTTCGGGGATATCTAAGGTGGTAGCGATAACAAGTACTTCAAAACCGAATATATTACAATAAATCTAAATTATAGTGAGCGATCTTCAAGTCAAGAAATATATATAAGTCCAAAATAAGGAAAACAGAAATTAAACAAACTAGCACGGCGGTCAGTAATTCAAAAGTGAAATTAATGAATTAAACAATATTCAAATTAATTACATTCAGTCCAAATATCAGGTATAAAAAGAAAGTAATCAATAGCGGTCACTTTGATTCCTTCTGAGACAATAAGATATGTACGGGGTTTACACAAAATTTACAGCAACCGGTTGTCTCAGAAAGATCCAAGTCCCTGTAATCGGTTCAGCGATGGGTTTGATCCCGAGCACTTTCAGTGTACAGGCCAATCAGAATTGAAAATATTCAATAAACAGGAGGGGGTTGATTCAAGTGAAACAGAATGCAGCAATACACGGTTTACAGGATAACAGACGGGGTAGTTTATTGTGGTCTCCCCGTGGCAACCGCGGGTATACACGCCAAGCATTACCAGCGGAAAGACTTCGAGACTTCCGACGATTGGTCTCGGTTCACCAGAGAGCCAGGCGACAGAAGTCTGCTTTAAACAGGGGAATCAATCTTAGAACATAGATACATGGAATGGAAAATAAACTTTCCAAAGACTGGAGGGAGATAGTTGCTTAGTGTCGCCAATTACAGTTGAGACAGTTGACTCCGACATCATTGTCACATCAATTTTCAGTACAAATAGATAGAAAGTATGTGTAAATGTTTCAATATAACGCCACTGCCTTAGTGTCGCGCTAGACAGAGAAACATCTAATGTGTGTACTACAAACAATTCATTCGTAGCACTGAATGCCATTCCATGTATCTATGTTCTAAGCAGAGACTAAGCAGAGACCCTTTCTCTATGGTTCTAAGGAATCAACAATAAGGACATAGAGAATAAGGAATAGCACAGTTAGACAAATGAAAAAATGCAATTTTGAATCACCAAGTATGCGGTATCAATAAAAGACTTACGGTTTGCTCAGGTACGGTCACACCACTAATTGAAAGCAAATAAAACAAATCAAAAGAACAAGGAAATAAGTCTATCTGAAGTTAAAGAAGCTATCAACGATTGCCAAATCAAGAATCAATATAAAAAATGACTACCGAATCAAGAATGGCTAGAATAATGATTGAATGACGTCCGGTGGTGCGGACCTATTTGTTAACTTTTCAACATGTGAACATGCGTGACCAAAATTGCATCCAAAAATTCGGTATTCTCGAATTTTCTCCCCATAAGAAATATTCTCGGTGGCGGTTATATTTTTATCGGTAAAAGAAACTATCTTTATCTGCAATTCACGTTGTTTTGTGCAGAATTCATCAAATTAACGGTGTTTTTGTGGACGGGAAAACAACGCCGAATGCAGAAAGACACTTTTTCTGTGTTTTAAATTATTTATATTGATAAGAAATTAAACTATTTGCTTTCGGTAGAATTCTCTGTTCAGTTGCATACAAAGAATCTCTGCCGTTTTCTTACCAAACTTTGGTAGAGAATTCTCGGCTGTTACAAACGGGCTTAAAACAAAATTGCTGTTTTGATTTCATTTTCTTATGGTCCCGGAGAACTGATGGAATAAGTATGAGATCTCTCATATTAATAAAAATTTATGTTATGAAAAAATATTTATTGGACGGAATAAACATATTTACATAATTAATAATCGATACAATCAAAGGCTACTACTATTAAGTATATTCTCATTTGAATTATTATTTCTTTCATCTGATAAATTTGTTGTTCCCAACTGTAGAAAACGAAACCTATCAAGAATACTTTCTTCCTCTAGAGACTGACTCTCACTGTTTGGACTCTGTGGTGTATTAGAAGGTGTTATTGGTATTTGCTTCTCATAAGTAGTTAATTGTTCACAATCTTCATTTTTATCGGTTTTCAAACCAGCTACACCTGAAAATGAAATAATGGTATAAGAGCTAGCAACATTCACGAATAAGAATTTTAGGAAGGCTGATTCTTCAATATAATGATTTCTTGGACAGACTCGAATAGAAAACGACACCTCTGCCAGCTGGGAGACGGTGCATTCACTAGTGCGCAGCGCACCTTCATAGATAACAATCTAATATATAAAATTCTCGTGTCATAGTTTTCGTTACCATACTCCTCCGAAACGGCTTGACCGATTTTGATGAAATTTTTTGTGCTTATCCGGTATCTATGAGAATCGGCCAACATCTATTTTTCATCCCCCTAAATGTTAGGGGTAGTCCACCCCAAAATTTTTTTTTGTATTTTTTAGACAAAATTTTTAATTTCTATTTTTTTATGATACAACATACAAAAATACATACAATCCTCAATTTTCACCCTTCTACGATCAACCCTTATTTTTTAATAGCCATTTTAGTAATTTAATCATTAGGAAATTATTTATATGGCAAAACAACGTTTGCCGGGTCAGCTATCTATGAGAATCGGCCAACATCTATTTTTCATCCCCCTAAATGTTAGGGGTAGTCCACCCCTAAATTTTTTTTTTATTTTTTAGACAAAATTTTTAATTTCTATTTTTTTATGATACAACATGGAAATTATTTATATGGCAAAACAACGTTTGCCGGGTCAGCTATCTATGAGAATCGGCCAACATCTATTTTTCATCCTCCTAAATGTTAGGGCTAGTCCACCCCTAAATTTTTTTTTGTATTTTTTAGACAAAATTTTTAATTTCTATTTTTTATGATACAACATACAAAAATACATACAATCCTCAATTTTCACCCTTCTACGATCAACCCTTATTTTTTAATAGCCATTTTAGTAATTTAATCATTAGGAAATTATTTATATGGCAAAACAACGTTTGCCGGGTCAGCTATCTATGAGAATCGGCCAACATCTATTTTTCATCCCCCTAAATGTTAGGGGTAGTCCACCCCTAAATTTTTTTTTTATTTTTTAGACAAAATTTTTGATTTCTATTTTTTTATGATACAACATGGAAATTATTTATATGGCAAAACAACGTTTGCCGGGTCATCTAGTTATTATTATTATTATCTATTAAGAATATTCAGATACATAATAAAAATTAATTCAGATACATACCACCCGCCGATATGAATATCGACAGGTGAATCTGAATGAGCTGCTTTGACCTAGTCAGAGCAACATAAATCGATTTCGAGCGAATAACCCGTAATAACCACGGTTATTGTTGGTTTTGCCCTTGGTTATGTCCCTTCACAACTTCTAACCTCACTTCAATAACCAGAAGTTTAACCCAGCTCTCGAGTATGGTTATCTCCGGTTATCTGCGGTCCAAAATGATGACGTTGAAGGGCTAGGTCATGACGTCACGATATTATAACCAATAATGACCAAAAGCGCTTGAATGCAGTTGGTTATTGTTGGTAATTACCAATGATGACCAGGTTATTCGCTTGAAATCGATTATAGCTTCTTCTGGAGTAACTTTTGGAATTGAATTATTATTTTTAGGCTTTTAGGTTTAGGCAGTGCCTATAATCTCGCAATAATAAAATCATATTTTATAATGATGAATTTGCAGTCATTTTAAGAAGATTTTATTTTCGTTGCATCTTACTTTGGAACACAATTGAGATTTTTGCACCTACTGCATACACCCCCCTTACCACCCCAAAGATTATACAGTACCTAACTCTATAATCTTTGCTTACCACCAGTAGCGGATCCAGGGGGGGGGGCACAGGGGGCACGTGCCCACTGTAATAAATATTCTTACCCTTTTTAGGAATAGTGGATGAATCTCTCTTGATACGCCTCCTACGGGACAAGTGATTTTGTCTATATTGCACCATTGACTGGAAATCAATAATATATATGAATCCCGCAATAAGTAATTCACATTTGTCTTGACCAACTTTATAAGCTGCTTCAAGATCTAAAGAAGTTCTTTCATCGTACTGCCACCAACCTGAAAAATGAATTATGGAGATATACTCTGGAATATTAGGAGTGATATGCTTGCTTTCACTAACGATATACTTTATTTTTAGATCATTTAGGTGATACTAAGCAAAGATTTCGTTTTCACCAACGATTAGGGGACATTCAAACGCTATGGGCCAGCCTAAATATCACAAGACCCCGAAAGTTAATACCCTAATTAATCCATAAGTGGGGGAAATTTTGACATATCTACGGTACGTTGAGAAATTTTTTCGAAAAAAGTATTTTAGAAGGTAGGTATCATCAAGTAGTTAGGTATTGAAATTTGATTTCTTAGTGTGACAGAAATTATTAATATTAACATTTGGGCCATGAAAAACATTAAAGATTACATCTGATATCATGTCTTGGGCTGCTAAATGCCGATGTTTCGAAAATATTGAAATATGTAAAAGCTACGCTGAATCATTTGTCCATGTCTGCCACTTGGACGGAAGGTGAGAAGAGGCAGACAATGCTGCTGAGATTCAGACCTCTTAGTATAATTTTTTATGATTTGAAAATGTGCACGTTGCAGACCAAAATTGTTCGTTCAAGGACAATGTGAAGGTAGGTATGAAGAAAAATGGTCTGCCACCATGGTAGCTCTGCGTTCTCATTTGACAGAGCTTCAAAAATATAAAAAAGTAGAGGTGTGCTGAATCATTTGCTCGTATCTGTAACTTGTTGGATAGTTGGACTGGTGGTCAGAATTATCCTCAATTAGATGAAAATCGAAAAGGCAGACATCCAGACTTGATTTTTCGAAGGTTGATTATATTTTGGACAAATTCAAATTGAATTATAAACAAAGCTGGTAATTTTAAAAATATCCAAAATGGAATTTCAAGATGTATTATCTGCACAAACTCCTCATTAAACGGTAATGGAACGCTCTTCCAGATGAATGAAGTTAGGTATTATATTGTTCTTTGGGTTCATCAAATTGTCTTCTTTCCGAAAGTCTAATTTATTAACACAGTCACTACTTTAGCACTTCGGAATTCACGGTTCAATCGGCTCTATTCAGAACACTAACTGCCCTGCATGTCTCTGCTGCCATGATGCAATCTGCCTTGCGTTTCTTTTATATCGATACGCCCTTGTTCGAGAATAATCCGGCACGCCGAGAGCCATCGCGATGTTTTCGAGCGGCGCGGCGGCTGAGCGTATTCAGGGAAATAGGAAAAAGACAAACCAACGTTTGGCCGGCAATTGTCTTTTTCTAGAATTTTGGTTGATCCACACTCTCGCCACAGACCAAAGAAAAGGAGCAGGTAATGGCCGTTCCGTTGATTTCTACGGCAACAACAAATGATTTAGTAAAGAAGTTTATCCATGTTTATAATCCCCTGGAAAACGCATAACCTCAATAACCTGCATATCTGCCTTTTAGATTTTCGCATAGCTCAGGAAATTGTAACGAACCTAAGTCGGACCTATCATCTCATTCACACATGAACTACGATGCACGAGAAGCATTCCAAACGACTCTAGAATACAGGATATCTGCAATCTTCCAGAAACATTTCTGTAAAAATATAAGTAAGCAACGCACCGAAACAGAGTCAGTCAGTACAAGAAATGAGTTGATACTCTGGTACAAGATATCGACGAACGATTGAAAATAAATAATTGTGGAAATAAATTCAGTTGTGTGTGTAATTGTGTAAATAAATCAGGAGTAGCGTATTCTACAACTGTCAATAAGTTGATTGAATGAACTTAGCGTATGGTCCGTATATACACATTTGGTAACCGAGAGTTACCAGAGCGGTTAGTACGGTTACTCTGGTGACAGATAATTGCACCGAAGTGTCAGGAATTCGACATATTACTACTTACCACTTACTAACCGAAATAAACCAAAGTGTGTATATACAAACCATACCCTTAGACCCTTAGAAATGTTATAGAAAATAGTTATTTTCCTAACAAGGGCGGAAAGTGATACTTTCCCGCACGAAACTGCCGTTACCCGAACGATGGGAAAATTTAGGAACAATATTTGTCTACAAGCGCTTTAAATATAAAAATATATCCATTTTACAATGTTTTGTAAAATGGAATGGATATGTTTATCAAAGTTATTTTGATTAATTCTATAAAGATAGACGTAATTAATTATGCATGTCGTTACCCTGATTTTCTCATCGTTGGCGTTCGATGCATGGAGATATGACACAAACTGTACACAGGGTGAGTCTTTGATTCGTACAAATATTTTAACAGTAGAATCTTGAGTTAAAAAAACTTTTTTCCTATACCGTTTTTTCCGATTCGGCCCTGATAAGAAGATATAGCCTTTTACGCTTTCCTAATAAGCAAAATTATCTTCACAATATCTAGATAAATCTGTGACCCTACACATCTGTGGTTCGTTTAAACAGAGTTGTATTCAGCCAAAATACCCAATTTTTCACATTTCACAGATTTTTTTTTTTTCATTTTTGAACACCAAATTACTCTAGAAGGGCGCATTACACGAAAAACTATATAGAATAATACTTTTATTTTACAAAACGTTCAAATATTTATCAGATAGCATCCAACTTAGTTTCAGAAGTTGGGTTCTTTCAATTTTTGGTATTTTTATTGTAGTACGTAATGGTCATAATGAGAAAACTGGAAGACGTGAGTTATATCTTGTGTTACTACTACAACTACAAATAACATTTTATGGTTTTTTAACAGCCTGTATCTTTCATACCGAGCCCATTTGAAAAAAATGGTGAAAGAAATAAATGTTTTTTTGACCTCAAGAATCCAATGTTGAAATATTTTTACGACTAACCCTGCATAATATTTGAGTGCGGGAAGGTGACTCTTTGCGACTTGAAATGCGTGCGGGAAAAAGGTTGTAGAAAAAATAATGTTCCCAACTCATCACTCTGCGGTTTTTTGAAATCATGTCACCCCTCCTCACTCGGAGCTGAAAATTACATGTATATACATAGAGTAAATGGCTGCGGTCCGTATATACACTTTGGTTACTTCTGGTTAGTAAGTGGGCGGACCGTATATTAGAATTTCTGACAATTCGGTTCAATATCTGTCACCAGAGTAACCGCTCTGGTAACTTTCGGTTACCAAATGTGTATATACGGATCATACCCATAATAAGATCATCTCATTTACCGAAGTTATAAAAAAAATAAGTGTCCTTGAAGATTAAATGTTCAATGTGTAGATGGTCACCTCATCTTATGAATGAAGATCCGTGTCAAACAAATTCAACACACTTATATAAATCGTCTTAATGAAGATAAGCGTTGTCGGCATAGCAAGTTGTGGACAGTTTCAAAGATTCTAGCACCGTTATTTAAGCGGTTTCGGACAATAAGAATCACTTATTTTTTGGCGCGTAACGTCCCCCCGCACTTCAAGGTACACATTCCACGAGTCAGATCTTGCCTTGTTAATACTCTTTGCTACTAGCATTTAATTATAGTCCTTCAATTCCGTGTCGTTTTCCATCACAGTACGAGTTGTGCTGCTCGGATGAATTCAAATTGGACCGAATTCGTGATCAGCACCTACTATAGCCATCTTCAGTGAGGGTGTTCCTATTATAACATTATTGAGAGCGTATGGCTAGTTAAATTCAGATCGCACCATCTGTTGATATCAATTTCGCCAGGTTCTATGCGTCTGAAGTAAATCGTATTAAGATTTAGATAATATATTGGATTACTCCATTGCTACTAGATTTACGAACATGAACGTAAAGTAGTAAGACAATCCCCTACTTCTAAATTTTTTCCAAATAAGTTGTATATGTATATTTTTGGGGTGTATTTGAAATTATGACTTTTCGAGTAAACACGCTTCTTCATAATATTTCTGAGATATTCTCCAATAATTTTTGTTATTTTTCTTCAGATTTAAAGATAATGACCGTCAATAAAACATCGCATTTTCAGATCTATAAGTTTGTAATGAATTGTTTCAACAGTAACAGATAAATAATCATTTTGTCACGAAATGTTATTTTATAAATTAAAATAAATATTTGTCCTCATTTGGCCCAATGCACAATATCTGATTCGAAATGATGTTGAAGATTGATTAAAATATTTAAATTTTCCCAAACATGCTTTAAAACGGAATTCCAATATAGATTGGTTCATTAATATGTTCATGTTTAGAACATTTAATACAACATAGAAAAAATGCAAAATTTAGTTTAATAATTCAATTAGTAGACATAAAAACAGTTAGGCATAAGAAAAAGCATAAATCTGAGAAAATAAGATAAATATGTAAACTCTGTATAGCTGGTCTCCAGTACTCAATCACTAATGTGCATTAAACCTTGTAGTTAACATATATAATAAATAGAAAAGTACCTATCCACCAAGATTTTGGATTACACACAGAAATTTTTGCAACAAACATGAAAAAAAAAATGAATATTCGTCTTGCTAATTGGCAGGTCTCAAATGTGTTCTTCGAAATTAATATCAGATTTCATTACACCAGGGGATATTTGCCACTACTCTATAATGACCATCAATATCACTAAACAACATATACAATAACTCACATGAGATCATTTGAATATATTAATCATTGAATATAATCAATCAAATGGCCTGCTTATATGGTACAAGATATTTTATAAAATTTAGTAAACAGCAGTTAGATGAGGGTAAGTGACTAAACCAATTAAAAAACTATTGGGTTGAGAGAATTAACAAAAAATGCGTGCCCTTGACTGTAGAGATACTGCAGATATCTCTTCAGAATGGAAAATTGGCATTGTAAAAAATTCAGCAGGACAATCAAAATACACTTAAGAAGTCTAAGAACGCAAAAGGCAAGATTTAAAAATCACCAAGTTTTCCAAATGTCTTTCATTAAGGCAATTTTTTTCCAGCCTTAATTCCAAGATTTGGTGAACAGAAACAGATGTGGTTTAAGGAAATTAAAAAATTATACTATAAAAATTGAACATATGACAAAAGTCATACGAAAATGTATAATTTAAAAATATTATTTGCAAGCAAAGACAAAGAGCCTACTAATTCTATAAGTACAACTCTGCAGTCACTGCTTCAAATAATATAAATGCCATTCAAACAAAAAGAGATATTATTTTACTTTTGCAGATTTAGCTAGGCCAGCAACACCTTTAACTTCAATGTCTTCTAACTTTTCCCGTCGAATATAACGTTTTTTAATAGGGTTTGTCTTTAGATATTGGCATTTGTTATCAAAATCAACAACATATAATTGACCAACTATTAGAATTTCAAGAGATTTTTCATTCAATTTGTATGCTCGTTCAATTTCTCCATTAGCTCTCTCATCATATTGCCACCAACCTTGAATATTAAGGACTTAAATAAAAGGAGCCTTGGACATAAAATAATAACTCACCATTACGACCTTCATAAAACCACTGGTACTGACCATCAATATCCTTCAAATTTTCCAACACTGCATTCCATTTCACCAATGTGGGGTGATCAACGTAATCTCTAGGAATACTTTGCCTACAGAGAGCACACTTTTTAATTGTGAGTGCTATTCCTTTCACGCAAAGGAAACAAAATATGTGACCGCAGGGTAGTTGAGCTGGATGAATGCATGTTTGAAGACAAACTGCACACTCCAAATCAAAATCTAAAATCGACGTTTTCTTTTGAAATATGGAATTTTTTCTATTATTAAATAATAATAACCTTTTGTTTCTTTAAAATCCTGACTTGAATTCGCTTCTGCCATTTTACATTGAACTGAATAGATGCATACGGATAATTTTTTTTTGTATTAGTTGTTTGAGTAGTTTTTAGCAAGGAGTTTTTAACTTTTTTTTGGAGTAATTTGTAATTTATGTTTTGATCACAGAATCTGTCAGTTTCGGATCAGCTGACTTTGACAGGACCCTTGAGGGCTCATAAATCAAATCTCTTTGCATAAATGTTATTGTGATTTCGAGTAATTTTTATAAATCCTCATTTCTCTGAGAAAATGACGTTTAGTGAATATTATTCCTTCAATCTTCAATGGAGAATAGAGATATTAAAGTTCTGAAAACTGCCCTACAGACAATATCTGTCAATATTGACAGATGTCATTGTTAATGTTAACCTAAATTGCACATCACACGACGTAAACACTAAAGCAGAGCGTCCAACTAAAGATACCTTTGGTAAACAGCTCCTATTTTCATTTTACTTTGAATAAGGTGTCGATATTAAGATTAGAAAGTCTCTAATTTCGAAGCTATGAAACCTTTAATGTTACATGGTCATGAACGTGCCATTACCCAAATCAAGTACAATCGGGAGGGAGATCTCCTCTTCTCATCATCCAAAGATAATAAACCCAATGTTTGGTATTCCCTCAATGGAGAAAGATTAGGAACGTATAATGGGCATCAAGGTGCAGTATGGTGTATTGATGTAGACTGGACAACTACTAGACTTCTATCTGGTGGTGGTGACAACAGTTTAAAAATATGGGATTGTGAGACTGGTAAAGAAATAGGAACCATTGAGGCAAAATCTTCTGTGAGAACATGTCTATTCAGTTACTCTGGGAATATGGCCTTCTATTCAACAGATCGAGCTATGAGGAATAATTGTGAAATTTTTGTAATTGATACACGCACAGTGGATAGTAGTATAAATGAGGCAGATCCAATTTTGAGAATACCCATACCTTCTTCTGAAACTAGGATATCATCAGCTCTCTGGGAGTTTTCAGAAGATACTATCATAACAGGCCATGAAGATGGCACACTGTTCCAATGGGATTTTAAAACCGGAAAGAGTATCAAATCTGTTTGTGAACATAGTAATTTGATAAATGACATGCAATGGAATAAAGATGGAACAATGTTCATCACAGCTTCTAAAGATAACACCGCTAAACTTTTTGATGGTGCAGATCTTACACATTTAAAAACTTACAAAACCGAAAGACCAGTAAACTCTGCTGCAATAAGTCCTATTTTTGACCATGTAGTTCTTGGAGGTGGACAAGACGCAATGGATGTCACAACAACATCGACCAGAGTGGGTAAATTTGACTCTAGGTTCTTCCACATGGTGTTTGAAGAAGAATTTGGACGTGTTAAGGGGCATTTTGGCCCTATCAATAGTGTGGCTTTTCATCCAGATGGCAAAAGCTACAGTTCAGGAGGAGAAGATGGTTATGTGAGAGTGCATAATTTTGATCCATCATATTATGAATATAATTTTGATTATTAAAATCATTCAATAATGATTATGTTCATTTTAAATTATCCTACTCATTATGCATTTTCAAGAAAATATTTGCTCTCAATAATTTTATGTTGATGGACACAATATAGTTCCAAGTAGAAGACAAAAATTATACAAAATTTTTGCCAAATTAACTTATTCAAACAAACCTTATTTACAAAGAGACAATTAGAAGTAAAAAAAATAGTTTTGTTTATTATAGCAATTAAAAAAGGAATGAACCTACTAAAATGATATGGGAATATGACAGTTTCAAAGGGATGAGTGCACTTGAGATAACATAAAAACTACGAATTTTGATACAGACTTGTTCTCTTCTTTTTTCTCTTCCTCAAATTTTTCCCAAGAAGATATAGCATTATTATTGCTATATGTTCTTGATGTTTCCCTTCTACCTTCAATTCCATTCCCCTTTTTTAATAGTGGGATGTGGGATGAAGTCATTGAGCCCATCCTATGTGACTGCCTGGTGGCGGCAGGAAGGGTCACACTTGGTCTTTGGCTCTCATCACAGATTAAAGAGTAATCTGTGGGCTCTCTCAAAATGAATCTTGAGGAACTTAAGAATTATTCCCCCTCTGACACAAGCTCCTTCCTATACTAAAATATTATAGAGGCAACCTAACTCTATAATCTTTGCCTATATAAGATAGACTGGATGGAGAAGCCAGAATAGACCGCTTTGGTGGGTCCGACCAACCCGCCCAACAATCTATAATTAATTTTCATATCCATTATTCCATAGCGATTTTCTAATTGGACTGGAAGATACGCAGCCAAATCGTGCCTAAAATTATTAGCATAGTATAGCATATCATCTATGAACCTATGTATTCTGAAGATACAGGATGTTTCACGCTAGGTGTGTGTCCATATCTGGAGAACAGAATAGAATTTTCTTCTCAAAATTTGTGTATCATAAAATTAATGACCGGAATCTATTCAGCTAAAATATTTTGTAAGAACAAACACACCAAGAGGTGGTGCTTCCAGGCAGTTATAGCGCCGGAAGTTGCGCCAAACTTTTTGTTATATCAGAAAGTCTCTGGTTATATACAGGGTGATTCAGAACTTGAGGCGAAAAATTGAGGAACGTATACAGGCTGCTATTCTTGATAAATAAAGTGAAATGAAATTTTTGGATATTGCCTTGTTTCCGAGATATAAGTGTTCAAAATTTCTGCATGTCATCAATTTTAAACTTTAATAGCTGATAAAAATACAAATCAAATGTTCAAAATTTTCACCATTACCATCGATGCATGCTTGGCAACGCAGAATAAGGGAATTGTACACTAATTGCATGTTTTGCCTATTCTGAGTGGATTCGACTGCATCAATAATTCGTTCCATTATTAATTGTTCTTTATTATTGATTTCCACTTCGTAAACTTGTTGTTTCAAATGTCCGCATACAAAAAAATTCAAAGGATTAAAATCAAGTGATCTCGCTGGCCATAGCACTCCATCCATTGAAATTTTTGTTTCCAGGCGACAACATTTCGTCCAACATGCGGAGGTGCTATACATCGTGCTGATACCACATATGATTGTGCACCAAATCCACAGGAAAAACTTCTAGCAAATCATCGAAATTGTTTTCCAAAAACTGCAAGTACCGACAAGCTTTTAATGCGTCTCCATCACAAAAATAATATCTGCATATTCTTCGTTAAAAAATTGCATGTTTAACAGAAGGACTAAAAACCAGCAAACCACTTTTTGAATTGGCAAAAAATAAGTATTCTGTTACCAGGTGACATTCATATCATTTATTTCTAGTCTTACTGTAATTTATAAAATTTAATTGGTTGCATACAGAATTACAGAAACATTAATGTCCAAAAACTCGGAAACGAAGCCTCATCGGCCAAAAACTTTTTTTACGCTTAATTTTCGCCTCGAGTTTCGAATCACCCTGTATTTCAAATATTACATAGGACTCATTATTTATATGTATTTTGAAATGAATTGATGGATCCTTTATTCGATTTCAACAGACTGCTATGATGTAAATTAACCCTTATAGGCTGATGGTGGTAAGATAATCCCTAACATGTAGTGATTTTTTATATCAATAGATGTTGTTTATCTGAATTAATTTCGGATCAGAATGTTTTTCAGGAAAGTTCGTGATTGATTCTAAACGAGGATGTCTGTCACGAAGAAGTTCATTTTTCCAAATGCAACTCCTTCAGAGACTCTGACCCTGTGTTTCAATTATTATCAGATGAGACGAAGAAAACATCTATATCTCAAATGTTTCACGTAAGATTGTAAGGTTCTAAGGGGGGGTGGTCCCCTTCAGGGGCGGATGGGACCACCGGGAAACCGGAAAGATTCCCGGTGGGCCGGTCGATTGTTGGGCCAGAGGGCTGGTCAGTTCGTACCATTTTTTTGTCTTCGGCGGAGCATATTTGACGTCGATATTTTTATTTTTACAAACCTTGAAAAGCAATTCAAAATGGAATGTTGGGAAAACTACCAATAAATATATGTTTCAATAAGTTTTGAAAATAATATTGATAAAAATAAATTATTATTCCTGAACAACTGGCATAAACAGGGTGGCTTGAAACGTAATGAAATAGAGAAGATGCAAAAAACTCTACAGGTGATTGTATAATTATTATGCTGAACTTGCCTTATACGAATGTTTTAAGTTGCCAGTCCATGGGACACGGGGTGTGAAAGTAAAGTTTAGTTATGTGATATTAAACCTCTGTTTTTAATATCACACTACCAAACTTTACTTTATTACTTTATTTAATATTATTTGACAGAAGCTTGCTCGCTATAGGAAAAACAAAATCTATGTCGGCCAACTTAGTATTTGAAGATGAATACATTGCAATTCAATTATGTAAAACGAAAATCTCCTAAAAAAGGTTAAGGTTATTGAGAAAATATATATTTTCTGACAGGATAGGTCTCTTCTTTGAGATCTAGCTCCTTATATAATCTACACTGAAACGAGTTATATGAGTATTCTTATTTCTCAACAAAAAACTCCTACAACTCAATTTTCTTGTTTCTACAGTCAAAATTATCATTATTATAAATTTTTGTGTTTTCCACATCACGAAACTAGCAACATTAGGCGTGTTTAGCTTAAAGGCCATTTAATTAGTTGCAGTATCAATAGTTGATGGGTTTTATTTAAGTTTTGAATAATATGTATGAGTGTTTCTTCAAAATTTATGTAGGTACAGTGGGTATCTTACGTAAGTGTGTCACTGGATTGCACCTTATTCGTTTAGCAAAATCTTGAAGTCAATAATCAATATGATGATATTTCAAGGTATATAAAAATATGATATTGAAAAAACTATCTAACATAATCATGGAAAGGTATTATGGTAAAAAACTAAAAAACCATTTTGCAAATTAGTAAAAATTCTTTAGTGTCGACTGGCTTAGAAATTAATGGTACATAGAGACTATTTCTAACCTTTTTTTTTCATTTAAGATTCCACCAATTTCATTCAAAATTACCCTTAGGAAATTTGAAATCGAAATTTGGAAACTATGCATCCATGGTTCAAAAAATACTTGTCATGTCAAATGTGAAAATATTTGAAAATTTTCATTTTTTCAACCATACCTATAGACAACATAGATACATTTTTCGTTGATTCTATTTACCATACCTATAGACAACATAGATACATTTTTCGTTGATTCTATTTGCTCAGAGTTGTTTTGAATAAAATGGATTGAAATAAATATAAAACTAACATAATGTAGATTGTAAAGAAGTAGTTAATTTAAGGGTCGATTTATAGTCGAAAAACAGTGGGTCTTTCATATAATTTTTTTTTTGTGCAGCCCATGTTTATATACAGCTTCCTGAAGAAAGCATATGGAAAGAAATGTTCAATTTTTTTCTTAGAAACCAGAAAGGGGACAAAAATCAAATTGAGTAGTTGTTCTATATAGGCAATAAAAATTTTTTTGGTGTTTCCCTATAATGTCTGCATGCTATCCGCCAACTAGGTGAAAACTTTCACTTAAAGCAGGAAATCAAAAATTAATTTCTCGAAAGTATTACCTATATGAATAAAAAAAAAAATTCTCGCGAAACGATTTTAGAGGTGTTTTTTAATATCCCTTGCAATTATATGGGAACATGGCCCAATTTTTTCATCGCCTTCTCGCTCCCACAAAATGTCTGCTCAATTTTTTGACAGTTTTCTGAATTGTAAAAAAAACATTTGAAAATTGCTTTTAAGGTGCCATCTTTATTGGCTGCTCATCAAAATTTTTATTTTCATGGCAACTCATCTAGCTACTCCACTGAACCCCCACCTTAAAAGTACTTTTTTCGTTCTTGAAGTGGGCCGGTCTGGAAGAAAATTCCCGGACCGGTTCGAGGTAGCCCATCCGCCCCTGGTCCCCTTCACTAGGTCAGAGCCGTTTTGCGGCTTCCCAGCTAGCCAACAAGTTGCGCTTGCGGCAGTTAAGAACTGGGAACAAAAGAGAAAGCTTGTGTCCTGGCGCACGATCATGGTCAAAGACAGGCCAAGTCTCTTACTCGACGAGCTGGACCAAAAAAGTTCTCTCATTCAGTAGGCCAGAACTGAGAAAATTGACGGGCGCACTCAAAGCAAAGGGCATTGTCCTGTGAGGTATCATCTTAAACACATGGGAAAAACGCCCGATGGCACATATGTCGCTTCTTTCAAGAAGCACCTGAGACAGCCAAACACTTGATATGCGAGCGCGAAGCTGTTCATCGGAAAAGGCTACAGCACCTTGGTTCGTGGTTCCTAGAGCCGGAGCAAGAAATGGATGTGGCCCCCAGAAAGGAGGTGAAGTTCATTCGAGACTTTACTGCCTAACTGGTAAACAGCGCGGGCATTCTACTCTGTAATCTGTGGCCGACATGCACACTAGATCTTTAGGCCAATAAGGTGCATGCGAGGTTGGATGACCTTTCACCCAAAGATTATAGAGTTAGTTAATTCTATAATCTTTGCTTTTGCCCCTCCTCTAATCTAATCTAATCTATACAGGGTGAGTCTTAGATTCGGAAAAATGTTTTATTAGTAGATTCTCGAGGTCAAAAGAAAAAACTTTTTTCCTTTTCCATTTTTTCTAAATCGGCACGGTTTAGAAGATACAGCCTGTTGAAAAACCATGAAAAAATTATTTTTAGTTGGACGCTATCTATTCTAATATTTGAACATTTTGTAAAAAAAAAGTATTCTTCATATTTTCTCGTATAATTTGATGATTAAAAATTGAAAAATATTTGTGAAATTTGAAAAATTGGATACTTTGGATGAATACAAATCTGTTTAAAAGATCCACTGATGTGTAGTGTTACCATTTAGCTAGTTATTAGAAGATGAAGATAATTTTGTTTTGGGGTAGCACAGCTCATTATGAAAACTTAAAATTGCTATATATTTTAATCAGCGCTGAATCAGAAAAAATGGTAAACGAAAAAAACGTTTCTTTTGACCTCAAGAATCTACTGTTAAAATATTTGTACAAGTCAGACTCACGATGCATATCTGCGTATAACTAGTCAGAAACGTAATGTGGTCTAGCTTTCAATTGGCTTTGAACTGAATTGCACCTCCTTTCTATATCCTCTTGATTTTCATGTACAAAATCTAAATTTCCTTCCCTGCCCCAACCTAATCTCAAAATTATTCTTATTTCTTTTACCTAAATTTGATTAACTCATATTTTTCTCAGTAAACTAATCGAAATCTCAAATTCGGTGAGCTCTCCTGAGGACAACTTTCATCATCATTAAAAATGATGAAAAAACAGCAAAAGTCTGAAGTGACCAGAAGCTCAACTTACCAAAAGAAGGGAATCAACAACGACACAATAACATTTTCCGTAGTCTCAAAGCTAAACTGTAGTACTGAAAATTGCATGCAGAAAATTGCAGGCAAAACTTTCAATTTTTTATGTTATACAAATGGATTCGAATCAATCTAATGAGTTTCTAAAAAAATCACAATAATTACTGAGATTTGTTTAATAATCAAAATTATATTCATAATATGATGAATCAAAATTATGCACTCTCACATAACCATCTTCTCCACCTGAACTGTAGCTTTTGCCATCTGGATGAAAAGCCACACTATTGATAGGGCCAAAATGCCCCTTAACACGTCCAAATTCTTCTTCAAACACCATGTGGAAGAACCTAGAGTCAAATTTACCCACTCTGGTCGATGTTGTTGTGACATCCATTGCATCTTGTCCACCTCCAAGAACTACATGGTCAAAAATAGGACTTATTGCAGCAGAGTTTACTGGTCTTTCGGTTTTGTAAGTTTTTAAATGTGTAAGATCTGCACCATCAAAAAGTTTAGCTGTGTTATCTTTAGAAGCTGTGATGAACATTGTTCCATCTTTATTCCATTGCATGTCATTTATCAAATTACTATGTTCACTAACAGATTTGATACTCTTTCCAGTTTTAAAATCCCATTGAAATAATGTTCCATCTTCGTGACCTGTTATAATAGTATCTTCAGAAAACTCCCAAAGAGCTGAGGATATTCTGGTTTCAGAAGAAGGTATGGGTATTCTCAAAATTGGATCTGCCTCATTTATACTACTATCCACTGTGCGTGTATCAATTACAAAAATTTCACAATTATTTCTCATAGCACGATCTGTTGAATAGAAGGCCATATTTCCCGAATAACTGAATAAACATGTTCTCACAGAAGATTTTGCCTCTATAGATCCTATCTCCTTACCCGTCTCACAATCCCATATTTTTAAACTGTTGTCACCACCACCAGATAAAAGTCTGGTGGTTGTCCAATCTACATCAATACACCATACTGCACCTTGGTGGCCATTGTATGTTCCTAATCTTTCACCATTGAGGGAATACCAAACGTTAGGTTTATTATCTTTGGATGATGAGAAGAGTAGGTCTCCTTCTCGATTGTACTTGATTTGGGTAATGGCACGTTCATGCCCATGTAACATTAAAGGCTTCATAATTTATACAATCTGCAATATATAATTAATGACTAATACAGATTTCACTTTGAAAATAATGAAGTACCAAATATAGGTTAATTAACCAAAAAGAGAATCTTTGACTCAGCCATAGAGTATGAGAAAAATAAGGAGAAAGAGGATGTGGAACTTTCATAGAAAACTTCTGTCAAATTCGTTGAAAATTAATATTTTGATGAATGCATACCTCTATATATGAAACGAAATATTATTAATGTCAATACTCTGTTGGTATTTCTTCGAATAAATTATATATCAATAAAAATTATCCCTCGGCAAATTCTTGAAGTGAACATAGATAACCATTTAAATTGAAGAAAAAGAATTACCAACAGCATCATAGAAAACTGAAACTAGTTGTGATTTTCCTGTGTCGTTGTCTTTCAGTCATTCTTTCATAACCGTCAATTTGCGGTGTAGCACGTGTTGTTAATTTCTAAGTTAGAAATTTGAGAACAAAATGGATAAACCCGTAGTTTTGGCAAGAGTCATCAAAGTTTTGGGCCGTACCGGTTCACAAGGGCAGTGTACCCAAGTAAAAGTTGAATTTCTGGGAGAGCAAAATCGTCAAATCATAAGGAACGTTAAAGGACCTGTGAGGGAAGGTGATATTCTCACCCTTTTGGAATCCGAAAGAGAAGCAAGAAGACTTCGTTGAGAAGGTAACATTTGAATTGTCTAATGAATTTCGTATAGTAAACTATTTTTTTTATTTATTTAGAACTTCTTATAATATTAGGGTTAGTCACTCTTGAATATGCTCAACTGGTATTAAATACTCATTTAATGATCAGTGTATAATGTATGTATGTATGAAGATAAGAATGTATTTGTGATGATGAGTATATTGTATATTGATATACAATATACATGTTTCATAACTAGTTCACTATTTACCAAATTAGTTAGATTAATAACTCATGTATATTTACTATTTGCAAAAAATAATAGATTTCTGATAAAACAACACAATAAATTCAAGTGTTTAACATTATTTTGACACAATGTTCTGCTGGTTCTTGGTTCAGTAGATATATCTAGTTTTTATCCACCCCTTAATCACCCTATATATTGATATTTTAAAATATTCTTTTATTGTGAAGAATCTGGTGAAAGTATTCTAGAAATATATTATTTTTAAATACACATACTAACTTAATTTTGTTTTTGTTTTCAGATGGTGGACCAGAAAATCAGGGAAGAAAACTTCATTTTTTTATTATTATGAATAAATAGATAAGAAAACCAAATTATTTCATTATACATAATACCTACCTACCTTTCACATATTTCTCCAGTAATTGAAAGCGATGAACTGTAGTCGGAATAAATTCAAGATTTCCAACTACAGTTATTCACTAAAGTGAATACAAGTTTTGTCTATTAATTGAATGGGTGCTTAAAATTCAACTACACGATATTTAACATTCAAACATAAGGGCGTTTTCATGTTGGATTCCAATGGCTGCCCATTGTAAATAATAAATTAGAAATCTAGAGAATTAGAAAAGTTGAAGGTTCTTCTATAATTTAAATGAGTTCGGGGTAATTATGCAGTTTAGAAAGAACTGCATAATTACCTTATTTGACTGCTTTAATTTTTGTCGGGCTATTTTTATTCGACTGTTGGTTACTTATACCACCAATTTAGGGAATTTTGTTCGGCAGTTGAAAGCATAGAACACTTTGAAAGTTTGTGTTCCTTAATTTTATTGTAAGCTCTGTGTTTCAACTAAAACTAACCTCACTCAGGTGATCTGTGACCCGTAGAAATTTAATTCAAAAATATTATATCTTTGATTTAATTCTAAAGTTTTCAATATTCATCTGGTATAATCTTAATTAACTAACTAAAGAGATGGTTGTAGCTATCGGCTTCGAAGGTAGTGCTAACAAACTCGGTATTGGAATTCTGAGAGATGATGAGATACTTGTTAATTTACGAAAAACTTATATATCTCCCCCAGGTGAGGGATTTTTACCTAAAGAAACGGCACTTCATCATAGACAAAATATTCTAAGTTTACTTGACGAAGTATTAAAAAAATCTCGAATAAAGACAGAAGAAATAGATGTAGTTTGTTACACTAAAGGACCGGGAATGGGAGCCCCACTCGCCTGTGTTGCTGTTGTAGCACGTACCGTAGCACAACTTTGGAACAAGCCCTTACTTGGGGTTAATCATTGCATAGGTCGTATCCTTTCGAACTTAAAATATTTGCTTTTCTCAGATTTATGGTGGTATTCCTTCATAATATATTAGATATCGAGATGGGCCGTTTCATTACTGGAGCTGGCAATCCAATTGTGTTATATGTCAGTGGAGGAAACACTCAAGTAATAGCCTATTCAAGAAAGAGGTATAGAATATTTGGAGAAACCATAGATATAGCTGTTGGTAATTGCTTAGATAGATTTGCTAGAGTATTAAAGTTATCTAATGATCCTAGTCCCGGATATAATATAGAATGTTTAGCTAAAAAAGGATCAAAATTTCTTCCTTTACCATATTGTGTTAAAGGTATGGATGTGAGTTTTTCTGGGATTTTGACATATATAGAGGAAAGGTCAGACAAATTACTAAAAGAAGGATACACTCCCGAAGATTTGTGCTATTCTTTACAGGAAAATGTATTTGCCATGCTCGTGGAAACAACAGAGAGGGCATTGGCACATGTAGGATCAAATGAAGTTCTCATAGTAGGAGGTGTTGGTTGTAATTTGAGGTTACAAGAAATGATGAAAATTATGTGTGAAGAGAGAGGTGCTAAACTATATGCTACAGATGAGAGATTCTGTATTGATAATGGATTAATGATTGCTAAAGCAGGTTTAGAAATGTTCAAATCTGGGTGGAAAATGAAGTGGAGTGAATGTGGCATAACCCAAAGATATAGGACTGATGAAGTGGAAGTGACTTGGAGAAATGATTAATACATTAATAAATTTTGATTGCTTTTTTATTCATTAACTTCCTTTCTTTGAAGCAAATTAGTATCATATTTGCGTGTGCTCCTAAGAACAACCGTGTTACCATTTCGCTTGAATTACTGCAATTCAATGGGGAATTCTCCTCAATTTGGGTTATCACTGCATATGCAAGTTCAAACTGAATAGTTATGAGTTTCATTCATGATTTTTTCAAATTCACCTCGCAAACTATTTAAAGTCATCCTTCAAATATGGGGTTTTAAAATTTAAATCGCTTTGTGCGGAGTTTACGATTTGGCAACAGCGCATACAAGACAATGAAGAGAAGATTGTCCGATCAGCTTGTTTATAAAATAACAGCTGTTGATCTACAGGCGCGTACTTACTGGCGAGCTTCAACTGCAATCGGCCATAAAAATTTACGCAGCTTGTGCAATTCTCACAAAACACTTTAAATACCCATTTTTAAGTGCTTAAAATAATTTTTTTTGGGAAACGGTTGAAATGGTCATTTCAAAATGTGACGTTTCAAAGATATTTCATAAAAAATACATCATTTTCGTCAGAAGGAGTATTCCCTATTCTGAATAGGAAATGCTGTTTGCCCGACGTATGACCTTGTGGTAACCACTGATTACCTGTATCCATTCATACATTTTGGCCAGTTACGTTTCAAGGACCTTGAATGTTCTTCACCTTCAGGAGCAGCACAGAATAATTCGAAACCAGCATCAATGTTACAATAATTCATAAAAACATCTTATAAGGCATAATAACGATCGCATGCAAAAATCTTCAAGTCGAAAAGTTAAGCCGTTTTGATTCCACTACTTACACATTTGTGAAGCTTGAAAATAAAAAGGAACACACAGTATTGCCTTACTCATATGTTCCACTTTCCAACCACAAAACCGTGGTCGAACTGTCGAAGCTATTTGAACTGAAATTCTGGTGTGTGTATTGTATAGAGACTTTTATACATGTTGCTACGATCCAAAGATTTTAAACCAACAAGATGGTTAATTTCGGCGATTTTTTCTGGCATCTCTACCATGCCTGACATCCCTAGGTCTACACCACAGGGCACAAATATATGCACTATGATTGATTAGCTGCAACGTTTCTAACCGAGGCAAGCGAACACGGAGTTCGGAAATATTTCTGAAGGACGGATATAGGGAATGACCCATCTTGTTGGTTTATTCATTCATGGCTGTATCCCGTTACCGGGAATTAATCTACAAAAAGACATAAAAAAAAGAACAGACTTATAATTTCTTGGGGCTAATTGCGACTGTGTGCCCTCCTATGACTGAAGAGACCCAACCGTGACCTACAGATCCTTCCACACTCCGAGTATGGATAGTCACCAACCAGATCTGGCCGACGCTGAATTCTTTTCGAGTCTCCATTATAACTGTGTACCAAAGACCTCCACTGTGACCTGTCTAACGCTAGTTGTTCCCAGTTATGATTGGCATTAACTAATTTTAGGGATTGATGAAGTGTATCCTTGAACCGCTTATACTGGCCTCCTGGTTTCCGGGCCCCCTCAGTGAATTCGCCATATAGAACTATTTTGGGGAGTCTTGTGTCTTGCATCCTCAGAATGTGGCCGCTCCATCTGAGTCGGGCCCTCGTTACTTGAGTCTCAATTGTTGTACAACTCGCGCGTTGCAAGACTTCTGCATTCAAAACCTTGTGGAACCCTCTGATGTGCATTATCTGTCTTAGATTACGTTGTTGCGTTTGTTCAAGCTGTTTAATATGTCGCCTATGGGGCGTCCAGCTTTCGCTTCCGTAAAGAAGCGTTGGGAGGACGACTGCTTTGTAAACATTTGTCTTGGTCTGGAGGTTGAGGTCGTGATTTTGATTGTTGGTTTATATTAACTATGGAGGGTACCCTCCATAATATTAACAAATATTTGATATCAATCCTTCGGCAACTTTAGCTGGAGGCGGTCTTGAGTTATAGAACTTGTTGTCCCCCAATAGGGGAACCAAAATCGACAACATTGAAAATGGGTCAAAACATGGCCGTCTTACGTTAGGTAGTGGATGCCATAGGCAACCATTATACAAATGGGTCCCAACATGGTCGCCTTAGTTAGGTTGTCAATGCCATGGGTATCCCCATAATGACGTAAACATCATGGAGTCTCCCATATATAATGGGAGTGCAAAATATGCACTCGCACTGCACTAGTTTTACCAATAGAAAACGCTATAAGAGTGTAGTACCTGTTCTTACTCGTTGTGAAAGTAGAATGAACTAGAACTCTCATAGAAAACTAATGTTGCTATCCAGGTTCTAATGGAAATTCAAAAACCTGGAAATGTCTAATTCGCCCCCACACAAAAATTGACCGTTTTCTGGTAGTTATACTTAGATGTACCAGCTCTCGGTTCGTGCTGTCAATACCAAACCTGCTAGACTACCCGGCACTTTTGTCAAATCGAATTGCTAAATCAACCTCGTTAAAAAAATTTCTTACGAGTCGTTTCTTCAATTTCGACATTCGTGTTGAGCGATTCTCGCGCAAAGCGGCCCCCCTTTGGCCTTAAAACATTATTCTTTTCTATGACTTCTTTATTTAATAATCATATTAATTAACAACTTATTTTGAGAAAAGAGAGATAAATATCTCCGAAAGGTCAGCATTGTTGTAGTCAAATATCCATATTTAGGGTGGAGCCCGAGTTCCAGAGTACATGAAACGCTCTTTTAGTTAGGTGCCCCATACGTCGAGATCCGAGCCCGGGAAGTCGCCTAAAATTATTTCCGAAAACTTTCAATTGCGGCTATTTTTGCCGTTTTGGCCAAAGGTGCAGAGCAGTTCGGAATAGGGATATCCCACAAAGCCATTTATTGGATCGGGGACGGGCATGTTTTGCCACGATAAGGACCGAATTAAGCCTTAAATATACTTTTGCCCACTTTTACGACTCCCAAATACCCGAAAATTGCGTAAGAAAAAGGTGGAATTTTTGAATTTCTCAATTTCATTACTTCCATTCGTTGTGAATGAAACACCATCGAACATCAGTTGAATCACAACTGTCATCTGTGGGAGACAAGGCACAAGTGTCACCTGTGGGACGAAGCGTTTTTTTCATCTGTGTGCAAAGCATGAGTAAGGGGCGTTCGTTTTTTACTATAGAAGCGATGCGGATTATTTCGACCCCTGACTGTTTATCACGTCCGAGGCCAACCGCGAGGGGCCACGTCAGAGGTGTATCAGCCCGAAAAGTCGAATCAGCCCAAAGAAGGCGAATCTGTGGGCATACTAGTAAGCAAAGATTATAGTTATCTCTATAATCTTTGCTAGTAAGTAAATAAAAGAACCGATCCGCATGCACGGTATATAATAATCATCAATTGTGCACTTCTATAGCAAATGTATGCACAAGAACAAAATTCTTTAAAATAATAAAGAACTGCATTCCTAGATATCTTCAATTTATTATGAACAAATCGTACAACAAATAAAATTTCAATAGAATTAAAACAATGTAAAACAAATGGAATGAATAGTTAATTATCAAATCATCTAGCATTTTGTCTCCCCTTAACCCATTCTCTTATTTCTTTGGCTAATTCAGTATCTGGAATGACCTGATCCATGGAAAGTGGGGATCTGTTGAAGGGATCCGTCTGATCACTTAATAAATGCCTGTAATTACGCATTCATAAATTATAAGTTCAAATGAAGTATTGCACTAATTTTATAATATTAACATGTTTATGTTTATCAGCCACAATTAAATCGATTTCAAATATCGTCCCTATAAATAAAATTCAATACCATATTATTAGTGGAATCCTCGAGGTTGATTTCAAGGTGAGTGCTATTAGAGATACACTAATTTTAACCAAAACTTTACGTCGGGTAAGATTCTGTAGACAACTTCGAGCAAGAAAAAGGCGGTGGTGATCACTGAGCAAAGTTTTGTGGATAATGTAGACGAGAAAGTATTTTAAGTAATATCCTATTTTTTCACACTGGTTTCGTAAGTATTTTTTTGTCAATAAGCAGAACGTATCGAAATCAATCATTTCACATAAAATGTTCCAACTCACAAGACAAGATAATAGAGAGATATGGGTGAAGCGTATAACGCCGACGTACGCTAATAACGTTATGCGGTAATGGAATAACGTCTTGCGCTATCTGGCTCAGATTTCAGTCTTATGAAAGATACGAATTTACATTATTAGCGTAAGCAACAGCTGATCGGTAAATGTCCAAGTTCGTTGTCGACGTAGGTATCTAATGCCTTTTGGATTGATTTTATGCAGTTTTTGTGGATTATGTGCGTTTATATGGATGTATATTCACAGGAATTTTTGTTTGTGGAGTTTTATTAAACTGTATTGTAAATATACCTCTTCACAGTGATGCTTTCATAATTTTAAAATTTATGGACATGGACCTAGAGTGGCCGCTATAGTTACCAAGAAAAAATTGGAATTGATTTTGGAATTTGATATCTTCTGGAGGATATGTAGACATAAAGTAGAATAATTTGTGTGTACTGTCTTACTGCCATCAAGCCATAAGCCAATGACCAATCTAGATGTTTCTACTTTTATGAGTCTTAATAAAAAAAAGCTTGAATTGAACCCTTTTATTTCGTATTGAAAAAAAATTACATAGTTCATAATCAACATGAGATTGAAATAGGTACTCTATATGGAAATTTTTATTTTTACTTGACTTTTTCTTCCATGTGACCCATTAATTGAAGATATACACTTTTACCTTTGGTAATTGGAATATTCTTGATAAACTCATTTCGTCTTTTCTACTACTATTCTCTTAAAAAAAATCCGAATCAATTCTACTCAATGTTAATTTAGAGGCCCTTGTTTCAAAACATTACCTATTTCTCCCAGAACAAATGGCAAAATAGAACTGCGCAAGGCAAGAAAACAACGTTAATTACAGTAACGTGCTACGGTATCCACCGGTAAATTACGGGATGAGGTAACGGTAATACCGCCCGTTATTCTGAAAGTGGAAATACGCATGCGTCGTAACATTAATAACGCTTGACGTTATTACCACATAACGTTACAGATGCTTCCATATCTTTCTAATGAAAAAAATACGGACATCCTAAATTTCCACTCTTCAATAATACATTTATTAAATCATTACAAGATGAACTGTTTCCCGATAATTCAGATCTTAAATAATTCCGTGTAGATCCTACTACACTGTCCGAAAATTTAAGTGGATATTCAAGAGAAAACTTACTTTTTGCACTTGAATCAAATTTTAAGTATTGCTGCACATACAATGTAGAGAGGCGTATGTTTGTTTATTACACTCACAAAATATTGTCCTCATGAGACTTAATGGTTTGATTTGAAAAAATTTCAAGAAACTCATTTCTGAATAATCTTTTCGAGTGTTCTGTCAGAGTTTTGCAATCCTATCTTGTAGTTTTTCAAATTTTGATTAATCCGGTGTTAGGTGGCGTTTCGAACTATTCTGCTTACGGCATATCGTGCCGAGTCCGTCTGAGGTAAGACAGCTCTCCGTAAATTTATCTGGGAACCTCAGTCTCCATCTTTACCCATCCTTTGCCAG
Organism: Coccinella septempunctata; assembly: GCF_907165205.1. Lineage (NCBI taxonomy): Eukaryota > Metazoa > Arthropoda > Insecta > Coleoptera > Coccinellidae > Coccinella > Coccinella septempunctata. Next base: position 12,964,271 of record NC_058189.1, on the reverse strand, counting down.
AATTTGTATTCTAACCTTAGTGTTAGTACGATTCTCTGCTGGTGTGAAAGCCCGCGGGGAAAAGAACGCACTCAGGGGTGAACTGCCGTTCTTTTTTTTCTAACTTGCTAGTATCCACTTTCACTGTTAGTATGAATCTCTGCTGGGGTGGAAACCCGGGGGAACTCGGAGGTGAACTGTCGTGTTTCGGTGCCGTCTAGCTCAAACCCCTTTTAGTTTCCTTTCAATTCACTCCGTGAATTCACCAGCTTTGCATTGCTGTTTGTATGTAATTTCGAGAAAAACCCTCTAAGTTGTTTGAACCAGACTGTTTCTATTCCACCTATTGCACTGTGATTTTCACTTGACTGATTTATTTTATATCCCTGTAAATCGGTGGACTTTTAGAGTTATGTAATAGTGCCTATTGTGTTCCTTATTGTAAACAATGAATAAACTTTGTGAACTCGGATTTTGACTTTTACTAGTTATCTCTAACACCCCCAGATAACAAAAAACCTTGTTTTCGACTTGAAGCCACTATGGCTATGGTAGGTTTGCTATTTTTCCCTTTAAGGAATATCTGGTGCTCGAAACTACCGAGGAAACGCGTAATTGTAAAGAGAGCTAGACGTCAATCTTGAATTTAAACTCACCTTGCTATAGTTGTTCTATCCACCACTTGTTTCGAACTAGGCAGTATTACTGGATCAGTCATCAATGTTGACATAATTGGATCTAAGAAGTGATCAGGAGCCCCTATTGTAGTCTCCTCACTTGCTTGGTATTCTTCAGCTTTTCTTGAAACCTTTTCAGCCAAATCCCTGATTTCATCAATATAAGATGTTCCTCCTATTCTGACTAGAACATCTTCAGCTAATGAGAATAGTTGTGGGCTATATGAGCGACCATCTTGGGAGATAGCCAGACAGAAAGCGTCGGAATCTTTGAGGTTGATGTAGATCTTACAAATTTTCAGTACAGTTTCGGCAGGTTCAAAGTTGTATTCTTTTGGATTTTTAACCTATAAAAAGTGAATGATAATTATTGTTGACTGTAATAAAATTACAAGTTGTAGAAGCATTCACTCAAGTTAAATACTTTAAATATTCCTAGTAGCAAATAATTCAGATGAAATATAAGACTTGCCTTGAAATTTTTCTTCTTTGGTCCGACTAAATTGAATAGAAAATAATTGAGCATGGATGCCATTCTATCAACCATTGTGGAATGTGTGAAGACTATAGTAATTTTAGATGTTAGATTTTCTAAAGCTGTGATTGTATCTTTGCCTAGGATGTTATCAAATCGTGCTATCATTCCTATCTGCCTAATTGAACCTAAAATTTGGGCAATTTCGTGTGGCGGAAGGGATGATTCTCCTTCCTCTCTGAAAAGAGATTCAATATTTTCAATATCAATATTACAATATCGTTCCGAAGTTTCACCTTGCAGCTTGTAACTCTCTTAAGTTTGACATATTGGTTAGTGACTCATCTAATAAGAATACAGCATCGTTGATAAGGAGATTTATGAATCTAAGGAATATTGGAGGTAGTACTGCTTCCATATTTTCCTCTGCTTCTTCTGCTAATTTCCTGGAATCAAATTGACCTGTGTTTCATTATAATCGCATTATACAGCTTGTCTGTAAACAAATGCGAAGGACTTAGGGAGATGATTCCTCGATGAAAATAAGCAGGGTAGTTCCTATAAATTTTTCGAAATCGACCTCCCTTCCAAGATACAGCCTTTGGAAGGCGATGACGAGTTGACTGTTTTTAATTTTTTGTATGAATTCTAGAAAACGCCGAGTCATAAAACTACATTTAATATGAAGCACCAAGTAGATGTTACTCACACAATTTTTTTAGATCTCATAACTTTATTATTAGGGTTTGAAAATAACAACCCCTTATGATTTTTCTTCAAAAATTCTTATGGTTTTCCATTCAATTCTGGAGAAAAAAAGTCTCTTGCAAAATTTTGATATAGTCGTTACTTTTCTCGGAATAAATAAAAACAGTTCTCATCACTGTTCATTCCATTTCATCGTACTTATAAGTGTTCCATAGAATGACTACCTCCCGTAAAAATATATGCATAAACTCTGCCTCATAGACCTTTGTATACTGCTTGTAGGTTTTTATTTATTCTGAGAAAAGTATCGACTGTATCGATATTTTGCAAGATACTTTATGTCCAGAATTGAATGGGAAACCATAAAAGAATTTTATTTTTCGAAAATCTATCCACGAAAACAATTTTTGAAGGAAAATCATAAGAGCTTGTTATTATGAAATCTAAAAAATTGTGTGAGTAACATCTACTTAGTTCTTCATATTATGTATAGTTTTATGACTCAGTGTTTTTTAGAACCCGTAAAAAAAATGAAAACTGTCAACTCGTTATCGCATTCCAAAGGTTGTATCTTGGAAGGGAGGTCGATTTCGAAAAAAAATTATAGGAACTACCCCTGCTTATCATCATTTGTTTTCAGACACCCATCAAAATTTTGGGGCTACTTAAAAAGGATTCGAGGTGGTTCCTCCACTCCGGGGTCAATGAAGTTTAATGGATCCACTTTGTCTGATCCTCAGGACATCGCCAATGCCTTTGCTGCTTTCTTCGAGGCTGCTTTTGTGGAATCTTCTGCACCACAGCGGGACCATTGCGGCCAAGACTGCTTTGGGCTGACTCTATCTGTTCCCGATATAAGTGAGGAGTGTGTGTTGTCGTGTTTGAGGGAGTGCAAAGGTAGTATGACTGCTGGCCCGGATGAGGTCCCGTCTTTTTTATTGAGAGACTGTGCCATCATTCTCGCTAAGCCTTTGACTGCGCTTTTTAGGCTGTCACTTTCGAAACGATGTTTCCCAAGCATTTGGAAGGAGGGTAAAGTGTGCCCTGTTTTCAAGAGGGGCAGTAGAGAAGACATCGAAAATTATAGACCTATCGTTATTCTGAGCAATTTCAGTAAAGTTTTTGAGAGGGTTTTATACGATATAATTTACGCACATGTAAAATGCCAAATTAATGATGGTCAGCACGGTTTCATTAGGGGCCGGTCTACTGTAACGAACCTGACTTGTTTCACCCAGTATGTGTCTGCTGCTTTGGATGAATGTTCTCAAGTCGATGTTATATACACTGACTTCTCCAAGGCATTTGATAGGCTTGACCATGGAGTTGTTCTTACAAAGTTGTCTTCGTTTGGCTTGGAAATGGATATAATCTCTTTCCTGGAATCGTATCTTGCTGACAGAAAACTGTTCGTTCAATATTTTGGAATCAGGTCATATGAGTTCTCCGCAACGTCAGGTGTTCCACAGGGTTCCATTTTGGGTCCTCTGTTGTTCATGCTGTTTATGAACGATTTGAGTTTACACCTGCTCTGTCTGTTGCTCTTGTATGTAGATGACTGCAAATTGTATCGTCGAGTCGAGTCTATCCAGGATTGCTGGGACCTTCAGGGTGAAATCGATAATCTGAATGATTGGTGCCGGAGAAATCGACTATCATTAAATATAAAAAAATGTAATGTGATGTCCTTCAGTCGCAGTAAGTCCGTTGTCATTTTTCAATACAACATTGAGGGAAGTGTTTTGGGAAGGGTGACTGAATACAGAGATCTGGGAGTCTTATTCGATCAGAGGTTGACTTTTGTACCCCATGTGAGGGCAACTGTTTCCGATGGTCTCAGGACTCTCGGGTTTATAATAAGGAATTCCGGGGATTTGTCAGAGACTGGCTCCCTCTTCCTTCTTTTTACGGCGCTCGTGAGGTCAAAGCTAGAATATGGGTGTGTTGTATGGAATCCCGGTTATAAGATTCATATTGAAAGCTTAGAGAAAATACAGAGGCGATTTCTGAAGTACGTGAGCTTCAAAATAGATGGCGTGTATCCATGTCGTGGAATACAAGATGGGTATTTATTGAGCAGGTTTAATGTTAACTCTTTAGAGGAGCGTAGGACTTATTTGGGAATTCTTTTCCTTAATAAACTCTTGAGTTCCAAAATTGATTGCCCTTACTTACTAGTCTCAGTGGATTTGCACGTCCCTAGACTACCTGTTCGAAATGTATCCACGTTCTATCTTCCTTTTCCACGTACTAACGTGCTTCGGTTTTCGCCAATGTTTAGAATATGTCATGATTTTAGCAATTTTCAGTATGTTCTGGATGTTTTCAACTGTACTCAATTGAATATACGGAGGGCTGTGTTGGGGTCGTAATTTTTAGTTAATTTAGGTTTGCATTTGTATGTATATATACTTTTATGAGTTTTTATTTTGTAATTTTGTTTATTCCCAATCTGTAATTGGTCTAGACTGTAGATTGGTGTAATTAAATAAAAAAATAAATAAATACAGAATGAGTAAAAAGTAAATCATAAAATTTATATCTTCAGTATTCACTATTTTGAAGAAAAATGCTTCGACAGGTTCTTTTGCTGGGCCCACTTATATCGCGAATATATTCTCCGATACAATTGTCATTCATAAAATTTTCCCCAACCTAAGCCCGCAGCTTCTTTATGAATTCCTTTCAATGTTCAATTTTCTTTTTCCACTACCTATCATATATATATTAAGTAAATTGTATATTAAAAAAAAATGTAGCAAGTATTTCAAATTCTTGTTTGAAAATGGTAAATTTTTTGATTGAATCGAATTTATGTGATTCTACATTATTGCACATAATTACCTGAAGTGGTTCTGATATTCTTCAGTTTCCCATAGATACTCCATTATCTTATACATTGGTCTTCTATAGTTGAATTTCTGTTCAAACTCTACACTTTGGCCAGTCATCTCAATACCTACAAAAACTTCTAACAAACTCCTCACCACCTGCAACATCAATGAAATTAAAAAAGGATCTTCGAAAGAAGTAATGACTAACTTGTTGCTTAAACTTATACTCAGCGAATAATCTCTTTCTCTGAAAGCTTTCTATGGTTCTTGGTCTTGATATTACTTCTCCGTATAGAGGTAATAGAGCTTCTAGAGCTTCTGCTAATTCTGCTCTCAAATGGGGGTTCTTCATGTACCCATGATTTCCCATAAACATCAATATGAAAGTCAATATCGGTTCCAATTTCTGGTGGCCTTGTTCTTCAAAAACGCTAACATTAAACCTTTTTATGAAATTGACAAAACATATTATATTGTTGACGACGAATTCAGGAATACACCTAAAACAAGATTAAAAGTAGATCTATCTACGAAGTGGATCAGAAGATCGGTAGGTATAATATGTCTTCCACCAGAGAATTTACAAACGCCAGCAGCACGGCACTTTATTAATTTCATGAACTCATAAAGGTTCATGACACTCTTATTAAAACACCAAAAATCTTCTCCAACTGTACTCTAGGTATAAAAATTACCATTAGAGTAATCTAATCTAAATAAAACAAATCTACTAAGTTCGGCATCTGCTGAAATGAAGAAATCAACTGAAGGACTGTCGAATTTCTCATCAAGGTAAACTTTCAAATTACCGCTTCTATACAGAGTGTTCTACAAGCTATATGACAAACTTTGACAGATGGTAGCTGTTCTTATTCTGAACATTTTTTTCCTATGAACATATATCCGATTCGTTTTGTCATCATCGATGACCATTGTATTGGTCCTCCTTGACCTATCCACTTATTCAGCCAACTACTCGTCTCCCTCTATGTGGTAGTGCACTATCCTGCTGATACCACTTATTTCAAACAATGTTGAAAATTTCAAATGCTTGTTACTCCTAAACGAAAACGAATCGGACCTTCGTTCATAGGAAAAAAAAATGTTCAAAAGAAGCACAGCTAGCTTCCGTCAAAGTTTGTCATAAAGACTGTAGAACACCCTGTATAGGAAGTGGCTGCATCACGATTTTTTTTGCGAAAAGAACATTTCCTTTTTCAAAACCTAAAATGAAATTCGTTCAAAAATCCCCCTACCTGGCGAGAAAAATTTTTTAAAAAGGGACCCGAAATTCTGGATATTTCAAAAAACTCTAGAACGGCTCAATCAATTCTGACCAGAATCGATAGGCTTCGTCACGCTTCAGATGAGCGCTAATGTGCAAAATTTCACAACGATTGATTTAAATTTTCGAATTGTAGTGTAACCACAACAATTGTTTTGGGAAATTGTTGAATAAGACCCGTTTGCACCAAACGCACTTAGTGTTAAGCAGAGACAAGAGAAAAGATCATTTCTCTATGGTGTTAAGTGTCCCTTAAAATGAACCCTTAACTTAAATTCTCATAAAATCTCATAAAATGTGCCGTTTTCGATGCTTAAAGTTTTAATGGACAATTAAATTATAATTCCTGCAACTGGTTGTTAATGTTTAAGATTGAGTTTAACAAAACAGCATTCGGAATGGAGTACACAAAAACACTGTTGGAAATTATACAAAAAAATTATGTGTAGGGTGTCCGAGAATGAATGGGTAATCCTTAAACAGCTCATAGGAAAACTAGTTTTGGCTCAACTGAAAAACAAACAAGTAATACCAATCCTTCGCGGAAATACCAATAGATATGCACAAAAACATATGAAAAGCTCTTGTCATTACATATTTAGGAAAAAAAATCACAACCCGAAATTTCATGATAAAATGTGATGCACAGTTTATTTCGTGAAAGATTGAGCTCCCGTGGTGAAAAAAAATTTGTATGGCAGCCTGAGTTGCCAACTATTCAAAAAATATGCTCCTTCCATGCAGAGTACAAACCGGTACAATGCATCTTCATAACTGGTGTAAATAAGAAGTTATTGGTGATAGTGTTGAGGAAGATCAAATTCGACTGTAAAGAAAAAAAGACATTTCCGCATGGAATAGATTTTTTTGGTATTTTCTTCAGGGAACTCAATAGCTCTTCTATGAGGTGTTTCAGGATTATTCATTCATTTTGGGGCCACCTGTATAAATAAAAACAACTTACTTCAATGTACTCGGAATATGATTCGAAATCGGAAAGGAAATTTCTGATTCTTCACTAGGAGCATAATTACTTTTATCAGTTGATTCCTGCTTCACTGCAACTTGGCAAAGCCAATAACATGTGTGACTCATGAAGTTAAACATTGACGCTAACATGTTGGGTTCAGTAAGTTGTGCCTTATATGACAAAAATCTGAAACGAAAATTTTATTAGATAAGGAAGATAGTTGCAATACTTATTCAAAAATCTCTATGTATGAGGAAGTATAAAAAGTCAAGAACAAATCCTTTATGAGACTCGCAGAAATACTTTGTATTTAGTTAGATGTTTGTTGATATATACACATTCCAATTATTATGTTCACTAATTTTCACTTACTTTGTCATCTCAGTTCTTAATTTTTCCCTTATTATGTCAGGATTTCCGATACTTCTGGATCCACTTCTTGAAGCTTCAAAAAGTCTTTCTAACCTGGCGAATTCCTTAAAGAGATACAATTTACATTTTTACGGATAAACTCGCAGCCGTCTATTATATGGACGGCACCATTCAACTTACCTGATTCATTTTAATTGTTCTCTCCACAGCAACCACAAATCCTAAATGAATTACTGTGTGTGTGAAATAGAAGCATTCTGAAATGAAAGAGAAAGAATTTGCCATTGGTCTTTGTTCTGAAGAGTCTTCTTGTTCCACTGGCAATAAACAGGTCTGCCCGGACATATTCAATAGATGGATCTTTTTCTCTTGAAGCAGATCATTCTGAAGTGAGAAAATATATTTTATTAAAATAGTGTGAGCTCATTCATTTATTCATTGCAGTATCCCGTTACCGAGAATAAATCTCCAAAAAGACTCAGAAACAAAACTATCAGTGCGAACAAACTTATAATTTCTTAGGGCTACTTGCGACTGTGTGCCCCCCTGTGACTGACCTACATATCCTACCACACTCCGGGCATGGATAGTCACCATAACCAGATCTGGCCGCCGATGTATTCTTCTCGAGTCTCCATTATAACTGTGGACCAAAGACCTCCACTGTGATCTGTCTATCGCTTGGTGTTCCCAGTTATGATTGGCATTAACTGATTTCAGGTATTGATGGAGTGTATCCATAAACCGCTTATACTGGCCACCTGGTTTCCGTGCTCCCTCTGTGAATTCGCCATAAAGAGCTATTTTGGGGAGTCTTGTGTCTTGCATCCTCAGAATGTGGCTGCTCCATCTGATTCGGGCCCTCGTTACTAGAGTGTCAATTGTTATATAACTCGCGCGTTGCAAGACTTTTGCATTCGAAACTTTGCGGAACCATCTGATAAGCATATTTGTCTTAGATGACGTTATTGCGTTTGTTCGAGCTGTTTAATATGTCGCCTGTAGGACGTCCAGCTTTCGCTTCCGTAAAGAAGCGTTGGGAGGACCACTGTTTTGTAAACAGCTGTCTTGGTCTTCAAATTGAAGTCGTGATTTTGAAACACTCTGACCTTTATCTTCCAGAATGCCCGTGATGCCGAATTGACACGGTTGTGTATTTCCGTGTCCAGGTTAGCCCTAGTATTTATGAAACCCAAGTATTTGAACTGCTCGTCCTGTTCTAGAGTTTCATCTTCAGGCTGATATCTGTTTGAAGGCTTTCTGGCGAACTTACCAGGATTTTGGTTTTGTTAATATTGAGTCTAAGGCCTAAAGCTTTGTATATATGTTTATAGGTGTCCAACATTATCTGTACATCCTCTGAGCTGCTAGCGATAAATGCGCAGTCGTCTGCATATTGAAGCTCCGTGATAAACTTTGTACGAGTTTTTGCTTTGAGGCGCTTCCAGTTAAACAGGCCTCCATCAAATCTGAATCTTATTCCAACACCTCTTACAGGCATAGTCATGTCAGCAATTACCGAGACAGCTATGGCGAAAATATTGAACAGTAAAGGCGCTAACACGCAGCCTTGTTTTATTCAAGAGTTGGTAAAGAAATGGTCGGTTGTAGAGCCATTATGCTGTATTCTAGCGGTGTTGTTGGTATGGAGGCTTTACATATTAAAGGTGAATATCGGCACAAGGAACATGAAATTAAAACAACTATTCTCTCGGCGACTTTTAGGAAATTTTATTTCCTTCCTCAGGCTACAACAAAAGGTAATTGTTACCAAGCATTCAGGTTGAGTCAAAAAACAACAGAAAAGTCCAGAATATATGAATGAATATGTGCCGATATTCACCTTTAATATTATTGTTGGAACGAGAAACATATAACGGAGGCTGACGACCTAGCCACAACTAAGGTTGTGTTGTGTTGTTGATATCCTATTTTAAATTATTGGGTAACTCAGACTAAGCGGTTGCGGAAATGTCATATCCTATATCTGACGTCAACACAGAGTTGTTAACTCTGAGAACCACATGGGTTCTCAGAGGTGGTTCAGTGTGCAATGGAAAATTACATCCACAGTACCACAAGAGTACCTAGAACCAACCATGTTTCACCGAAGAATAAGACCTAGCAGCCCAGATTAATGAGGCTGACTCAAGTTCAAGATGAAAACGATGCTGAGGATACTCCACTCGCTCAATACTAGACCTCTGGACTCGACGGGATACCAGCTCTGCTCTCTACAAAAGGAGCTCCCGAGCTTGCTGCTATTCTAATTACAGTGTTTCAGTTCTCATACAAAAGTGAAACATTTCCGAAAGTTGAAAGAAGACCCGTATTCAGCCTCTACCAAAGAAGACTCGAGGACTCTACCTTCCAACTACCGTCTTATTGCCATACCATATATAATTAGCAATATGCTGGAGAAATTAGTCAACCCTGAAATCCTGTAATATCTTTTCGACGCCAACGACCGACCCCAGACCTACTTACATGTCACTTATATTTGGAGTAGCGCAACACATTCTTTTGTAATACATTGCGCACTAGACATGGCTCATAAGGCCTTCGACCAGGTGATGCATGGTGCTCTCCCGAATAAACTTGCATCCTCCTGGACGCTGAGGATCTCAAACTTTTTGGAAGAAGAACACAGGTTGCTGTTATGAACGCTCTTCTGATTTTCACAGAATTTAGTCAATGCTGGTCCCTACTCCAGAGCTCAGCCAGAATATTACAAAACGTTCAAACATTCATTAGATAGTTGGGTTCCTCGAATTTTTGGTACTTTTAATGGTAGGTACGTAATGGTCATAATGAAAAAACTGGAAGACGTGGGTGATATCTTGTGCTCGAAAAAGATTAATCAAATAAATGAACAACTATATTCCAAAATTCATTTCATTTGATAAATCCGTTGGTGGGATAGAACTGAAAATATTTTTTTTTTGGTTTTTCAACAGCCTGTATATTTTAAACCGAGCAGATTCGCAAAAAATGGTAAAGGAAAAAAGTGTTTCTTTTGACCTTAAGAATCTACTCTTGAAATATTTGTACAAGACAAAGATCCACCCTGTATACAAAATTTTCATAGTAATACATATGTATTTTTATCCTAAATTTCGGTTAATTTCTGAGCGACCTTAGTTTTGGCGTCAACCTACTGTGGTTCTAGCAACCTAGTGAGGGTCAATCGATAAAATCATAACTTATATGTAACCTGCGTGGATCGTTTCAGTAAAACATAATCATTTCACTACAATAGTTTTTGTTTAAATAATAAGACCAGTTATATAAATCAGTTCTACCTGTACTCCTCTTCAACATAAGGATACCGATTATAACCTTGTTCTTTGATAACTATTTGAAACTGTTAAGTTTTCGTTAAGTTGAAGAGTATCAATTCTCTAAATTGATGATTTCATTTGCTTGTTACACCAATTCATCAAGTCTTTCGTATTAGATATAATTTTTGTGCTAGATAATTGAAATAAAGAATCAAACAAACCTAATCTAACATAGTTACATCACCTAGTACTTACTGGTACTGCACAATAGGTTGGATCTACTTTGAGGATTTTTTTCTTGTTACAGAAAGGTTCACTCAATTTCAACAAAACAGTTTCCAATTGAAGCATGAAACCATCTGAGACACATGTGTTATTTGCTAAGTTAAGATCAATCGATATTTGGGTGTTCCATAACTTTTCTCGGTCGGAGTTTTTTGCTATACATTGACTCAACCAGTTCAAAACCATATTATTGACTAATGGACTCAACTTCAGTAATGATAAAAAAAAGAGATGCAATTGATCAGTAATCATTTTAACTTTATTCCATACTATATTTTCTGTATTATCTAAAGCACTCTGAAAGAGAGGAGAAATTGGATTAAAAGAAAATGCTTTATCTGAAATATGGTTTGGAGAGAGCACCTCCAAAATACATGATTTATATGGTTAACATAGCTAAATTCATTATGAATAATCGTTGTATACTAGAGAAACTTACATGTGACATTACATTTCCAAAATGTTCATACTCCGATCCTGGAGTTTTGGGCAGTATACTTATATTGAGCAAAGCACCCAATGCAGTAGTTGCATAACTTACACCAGATGAAGGGTTTTTAGGTTCTTGACATTCCATGAATTTAATTGCATAATTTTCTTGCATTGTAAGAATTTTGAGTATGTCAAAGATTCTCATATCGAATGTTGACAAAGGTTGTCCCGTTATATCGGAAGTAAGAAGGTTAATGATTTTTTCATAAAACACCTTTAATGACGAACCATCTGGAGAATTTCAATATAAAATTAGAAACTTTTATGAAGTAGAAAATATCCTAAAGTTGTCAGTCATTTTTGTTCGAATTGCAATTCATATCATATAAAAGTAAAGATTTTTTAATCAGACAGCCCAAACTGAGATCTGTTTAGTATATCACATATCACTGTAAGTAGATCATATATGAAACAAATAGTTTCCAATTTCACATGCAGAGTCTTCCTGAAAGATTGCAACAATGCATTTAACAATAAGAAGAATAAATTCAGATGCATACCACCCGACGATATGAATATCAACAAGTGTTATGATCTGAATTGAACTAGCCAATTTGCCATCGTCAAGGCCCCAAATGGAGTATGCTCCACCGAAGAAGGGGTGGGACCTTGACGATGGCAAATTGGTTAGTTCAATTCAGATCGTAACACTTGTTGATATTCATATCGTCGGGTGGTATGCATCTGAATTTATCCTTCTTATTGTATTCATTGCCTCCCTGTTAATAGGCGTAACCATTCTTTAATGCATTTAACTTTGAGTTATTTTGTGGGACTCCCTACTAAGCATAGAATTTAAAAAGTAATGACCGCTGCTATGTTCCAATCACTTATAAACACCTTGTATTAATTCTGTTCTATGGAGATTAGAGATAAGGAAAACAAGCATTGTAGAAAAGTGTTTCACAAATTTTGGTGAAAAGAAGCTAAGGGGTATCAATAACAGGCAGGCATTTTAGGGTTAACTCTTTGAGGTGCGGAGATGGCATCAGAAATAAAACCCAAGTGGAGCAAAAAAAAATTTTATTCCAATTTTCAAATAATATAACATAAGCTCATTCAAAATGAATAAATAACACATTTAAAACAGCATTATCAAATATTTTTCCATATTTTTGCCTTAACAGGGTGGTACATTATACGTACCACCAATACACTTATGTGTTAATGACTCATTGTTCAACTCACTTTATATTTAAATTTTTCGACCGGTGATATGTCTGAAAACATGATTTATGCTTTGATAACCATAGGAAGGTTTATAGCCAAAAACGTCCGCATTTCTTCAGAGTTAGTTGGAACATAAGGTTTTCCTGTGGCAACTTTGATCTGTTCCGCATAAAGATTTGTCTGGAATACCAGATGTTCTAGGAATTCGTCACTAACAAATTTCTGGAATATTGAGTATGGCGTCAAAGTATCTTTTTTACTCATTATAAAATCGGGAACACCATAAAAATGTGTGAAGTTTGGAGGAGGTGAAGGTTTTGAATTGGATTGTGACCATGTTGGCGCAATGTAGTCAGTGGCTATGATTTGGATAGACGGAACTCGAAGCGCGTTGGATATAATCCTATCTCTCAGAGTTGAAAGAGGTAAATCACTTTCAGATAGTTCTTCGTCAGTTTCGTACACAGGAATATCTTCTATATCTTGACTTTCATTCATCTCACCAACTTCATCCTCTTCGACCTACGCTGCATTCTCCATCACAGATTCGGAATCAGACGGTACAGACTCAAAATAATCTATATTTTCAACCTCTGCCTCTAATTCAGCCAGTGTCATTCCAACCAAACGAAACGGTAGAGGGTCTGTAGGTTTATTCGACATTTTTCTGTAAAAAATTTTTTTTCAAAAAAATGCAATAGGAGAGGTGGTACAAAAAACGTACCACCATATATTCTCTTTTTCTGTAACCGACGAAAATATTTCAATGATTATTTCAACAGTTTTACTCACCAGAAGGTATAGGCACAACACAATTTTCAAAATAACCGCTTCAAAACAAAATTTTTATCACTTAGACACCACAAGAAACAGAAAAACTTGTCGAGACAAGAGAACCAGCATAATATGTAGTATTGGTAAAGTAAATCGCTGTAAATCTTTCACCCGAGTGTTGATTCTATAAGCTGTTGCCTCACAAATGTCTCTGCAACTCACGGCAACAGTCAATATCGATGTAGATTTCTGTTCATTGGGTTTGAAATGGGTGGTACACTAATCGTACCACCGCCGCGGAAGAAGGTCCAAATTGGTGGTACGTTTTGTGTACCACCTAAACCCAAAGAGTTAAGGTTGAATGATTTACCACCATTTTACAGTAGATTATGGAATATTAATGAATGAATGAGTTAACAGAATCATTATTTTCTCTAAGATAACGGCATAATTTAAGAAAAAAATTTGAAACGGGAAGATCTACTATCATTCCTCATCACCACAGGAAAAACAATTCACCCTGTTAACTTGAATATTTTTTAGTCAAAATTAAACATAACTGATGATTTTTTCAACATGCAATTGTTCTCCTTATTTCTACTCCACATATCTGCATCTATAAAGAATTAAATTTATTTGAATGTTGCTAAATGAAGCAAGAACTGAATTTTACTTTGTGTAGTTTCATATAAAAATTATAGAGTTAGACTTAACTCTATAATCTTTGGTTTTATACATTTGGTTTTCTCTCACCATTTTCTTCATTCATATCAACAGCTTGACAGAGACCTTTGAAGAAATCTATATATAAATCATCATACATCAAAATATCAATCAACTGCCTAAATAAATCTTGGTCGGCATAAATCTCTGGGTAAATGAAAGCAGTAGCAGCATTTTTCAATATTTCCTCCTTTATAATGTGGTAACCATCTCTCCTATCTAAATCTTCCTCCACATATACTTTATAGCATTCATAGAGATATTTGATTGTTTGGTTTTCCCTTGAATGATTCAAAAACCCTTCATTTTCACTTGAGGAATCATTAATATTATTAGAAGTGCTTAATAATCTTTCGCACAGGTAGTATGATAGACTTTCACTGTCTAATTCCAATTTTTTTTCACAGGTGGAGAAAAGGTCCCCAAGATACCTGTAACCCTTTTTTTTGGCAACTTCCTCATTTAGACTAAAAGCAAATATTCGTTCGAGAAGTGAAATCAGAGACTCTTCCTCTACTGTATTCTTTCTATTATCTGATAAAGGTTTAGATGTTTCTCCTTCATTTACCAGTGCAGTGAATGGGTTAAGATCAGACATTTTTCAGGAGAAATTAGGAGAATTGTTTATTTCGTGCTGACTCGTTATCCTAAATTCTAATGTAATATGTAGAAGCATTCAAATTAGACTCATTACAATATTTAAAAATGAGGAAGAGGTTTTGATTTGTTATGATTAATGACATGACCTGACAATCATGACATTTGACATGCATCCACAGAGTTCAAATAGTTTTTTATGAAAAATATGGTACTAGGGATGTGTCGTTCACGAACGAACGAATCAAAAGACCCGGTTCGTTAGAACCAATGGTTCGTTCAGTTCTTCACCCCAAAAATGACCCGTTCGTTCAACTGGGTCGAATGAGCCAAACGGCTCCATGCGACCCACAAAATCGATATGGGATCTGGAGATCGGAAGATCTGGAATCGAAAGAATGATTCATAATTCCGTCTCTTCATTACCCAGGTACCCGAATAGTTAGATGGGTTTCAGACTGACCCAAAAGAAACAGATGGTAGTCGTAATAAAATGAACTTATATTACTTGCATTTCGCAAGTGAATCAACGGCTCCTTGTTGAAGAAAGTATGATAGATTTAGGAACTAGGACTATTAGAAATTACAAGTTTATATTTCTGTTATTATGGCTATATTGATGAAAGTAAATTTTAAGTGATTGGTCAATTCTACAACTTTTTTTCAGATTAATTTGAGGAAAATATTTGGATTCGCAGCAATAACATAATCTTGATTTCAAAAATTTCAGTTTTTGACGAAATTAATGAGACTAGATCTCACGAATTTCGAACCTGTAAATCAATGATTGACGTCTCCATTTCAAAATTTGAATCGTCCGATATCCATTTCCTTTCGAAAGACTTTTGGTTTTTGAATTTTTTCTACACTGGGGTCAATATTTCTCTCGGTTCTCTCACGAATTTGACCTCAACTAACTATTTTCAGCCAATCAAAAATATTATGGCCCACAAAACACAGCTGTTTGCAACTAAAGAAGCATCCATATTCCATTCTATCAAAATTTAATTCAACTGAACTAAACTGAAGTGAAATTCCTAACAGAACAGTGAACTGATCGAAATGGGACTACGCGGATCCGAATTCGAACCATGCGCAATGTTTGGATCACAACCCAAAACCCAACTACCTAAAAGAACCAATGGGTCAATTGAACGGGTCTTTTGAACCGGGTCTTCTCAGCAATGGATCTAGATCGATCTGGTTCCTCGAAATTGAACGAACTACACATCCCTATATGGTACCTTCCATAATACAAAAGTGGCAAGTGAAGAAAGAAAATGAGCGTTACGCCCCCTACCGGTCGTCTTGAGAACTCCACGGATATCTTTTCGTTCCGCAAATTCTTATCATATTTTACCCAGAACCCAGAGACGCCTACTTCTCATGCACTATTCCGATATTTTTCGCAATATTCAATCTTCCTTCCTTCGCTATTCTAAATGGTGTTGCAAGTTCAACGACTTCGGACCGAAATATCTTCCGCAACATCCGCGATTATTAGTTTTATCACAATCCTTTTTACTTCGTTTTCGGATCATCATACGATTCCTCGGGTAAAAAGCTCCGTTATATCATTATTAAATCTCAATATATACTCAATAGTTATATGAAAACTGTAGTGGCAAGTTCCATCTAATGGTAGAAAGCCCAATGTGGAGATTAGATGCTAGGAGGAGAAAATGTTATATGAGATTGAGGCAATGACCAGTTCGGTTAAATAATTTATATAAATATACACCCAATAATCCAATAATAGAAAAAGAATGAATAAAACATACTATATTTCAAGCGTTATAGTGAATCTTCCTGAATTTGTAAAATTCGTTTTTAATTTTTAATGTGTTTAGTGTTATTAATAGTGTGCGACAATGAAGCTTCTAAAAGAATTGTTTGCGATGTGCTCTATTTGTTTTATGGTACCAGCCGATTAGAGGTGATCTCTGAATGATGCTACATCCAAGATATTCAATCAAAAAAGATAATGTCGACAAGCAAAGCCCAACGAAAAGTATATAACAAGGGCCTTGAAGATGTTCTAAGGATAACTTGAAAGCTTTGTGCGATTTTTTAAGTTCCTTATCTTGCAGCAATCTCCTCCATTTGAACATCGACAGTAAAAAGTCCATGAATCCAGATTCGATACATTTCTGAATTTGAAAATTCAGGTGCTGAAATATGTGGTGGTGCTTTTTAATCAGATAGACAACTTGAAAATTCACTAGTTCAATAGAGGTTACCAACTCTTTCAAAGATGGTGTCTTAATTAACTGAACTTTATCAAGTATTGTCGCAAAATCTTTCGTTTTCGAAAGTTCCTCAGCTGTCTCCGGAATTGTTTTATTTGTAATGCTATACACTTTCAGTATTTCTTCAGATTCAGCCTTGTTATCGAAAAAAATCATACTTATGCCCTCCTTGAACTTTATAGGTAGTCGAGATTGTAGCAGAGTATCAATATCTTTTATATCTCTTTCATAAACTGGAACGCTAAATATGCTGTAAAATTTTCCTTGGATTACAATCGAGTTTATCATACAAATTAGAAACATAGTCAAAAATAAGAACTTAATCTTTACAGAATTCAGTCTGTTTGGTACTGACATCCCTAGAAATAATGCGTAAACGTAAGTGAAATTTTTAATTGGAGATCGAAAACTTTGCTCTTGGGAGTACTGACCAATGAGATGAAGCAAGATGTAAAACACGAGAAAAATAATGAATGTTAATACCCAACTTTTGACTGAATATGTATGTATCATAGCTTTCCAGTAAGGCATCTTCTTCCCTTTGGGAATAACAAATATCATGGAATCATCGATTAAAGTGTGCGTTACATCAAAATACAGAGAAGGCCAGAAATTAACCAGTCCAATGAATAAATCGGCCTCACCATCTTCGAAGTCTGCATAAAGATTATCGAAATTATAACCTTCTGATATATCTTCTTCGTAGTTATGAGGGAGAAACACCAACTTGAACTGATCCTTTTCAGTGACCACCTTGAGAAAATCTACTAATAGTCCCACTTTTTCGCCATTTTCGATATAAATCCATGGTGGCACCGTAGCATATGCAATTTTCATTTCGCAATTCCTGAAATAATGAACAATTCTTGGATGGAATATTTGCGATACTTGTTTCGTGGTTCTCAATTCTTTAACGTCCATATTCCTGCCGCAATTTCGATACTCAGGGCGAAAAAAATTCAAACTTTCATCGTTTTCCAACACCACCATTGATTTGTATATATTGAGTTCCCATAAAAAATGTACGATTTCTTGAATTTGAGTTCTGTTTTCAGTAATACATATATAATTCTTTCGTGTACCAAATATTTCCAGATTTCGAAGATAACTCAAAGTGTCTTTGAATTGTTCGGTATCGCTCAAATGCAATATGTTGTATTCCGAAGGATAATCTACTATTTTATGATTTTCGTAGAATAAATGATATTCGGTTGTGTTTCGAATCAGTGAATTGAAATAACCATGTCGCTTTCCAACAAAAAGTATTGGGTTTTTCTGGGAGATCTTGGACGCGAGATATATCACGTGATCAGGAATTATTTTTTCAATATTGATAGAAAAACTGATAAACGGCATACTAAGGAGAAATAGTTTCTGTACGAGTAACATCGTTTCTTATTTTTCGATTCTGAGGACGAAACACAGATTACAGAGTAGAAATGGGACGAAATGGGGTATAATAATTCATCACGAAAACCACCCCGTCTAAAATGAACACCTCTAATCTACAGCAAAGAGGTTTCTATTAGTGGCAGACGGATGGGGAAATCAAAAATAATTTATGTACAAGTACTGACTGACAGCACTATAATAAGGGTGGCATTAAGATATCTAAAACCTAAAACCATCTTGGCATCAACTGAATGGATCAGTAGACGGTGGAAGTCGCTTGCACCACTAACTTTTTGGATCCTCTATCGAAAATATGTGTTCAAAATATGTTCAAAATAAATACTTCAATCAACGGTAAAACGGTGCAGCATAATGCTCTGAGGATTTCAAAAGTTTCCTAAAAACAATTTTCAGTAACAGAAAGATACAAAGTTCCTCACCTTTTATATACGGTATCTAACTGCAAACGTTTTTCATTCATAGAACTTTGTCATGAAATTGGATAACGAAAATTGAGAAAAAAATTGGATTACGAAAATTGAGTACGAGATACCGCTGCAAAATCACTACGTGCGTTACGTTTATTCATTCATTCATTGCTGTATCCCGTTACCGAGAATAAATCTACAAAAAGACAAAAAAAACAGTGTCAACAGACTTATAATTTCTTAGGGCTAATTGCGACTGTGTCCTCCTGTGACTGAAAAGACCCAACCCTGACCTACAGATCCTTCCACACTCCGGGCATAGATAGTCATCAGAGACAACTCTATCACCATATCACCAACCAGAGCTGGCCGCCGCTGTATCCTTCTCGAGTCTCCATTATAACATGTGTACCAAAAACCGCCATTGTAAACTGTCTAACGCTAATTGTTCCCAGTTATGATTGGCATTAACTGATTTTAGGGATTGATGTAGAGTATATCCTTAAACCGCTCTTATACTGGCCTCCTGCTTTCCAGGCTCCCTCTGTGAATTCGCCATGCAGAGCTACTTTGGGGAGTCTCGTGTCTTGTATCCTCAGAATGCGGCCGCTCCATCTGAGTCTCAATTGTTGTACAACTTGCGCGTTGCAAGACTTCTGCATTCGAAACTTTGTGAAACCATCTGATGTGTATTATTTGTCTTAGATGACGTTGTTGCGTTTGTTCAAGCATTTTAATAGGTCGCCTGTAGGGCATCCAGCTTTCGCTTCCGTAAATTAGCGTTGGAAGGACCACTCTGCTTTGTAAACAGCTGTCTTGGTCTTCATATTGAGGTAGTGATTTTGGAACACTATATCCTTCAGCTTCCAGAATGCCCGTGATGCCGAATTGATAAGGTTGTGTATTTCCGTGTCTAGGTTAACCCTAGTATTTATGAAGCTTCCCAAGTATTTGAACTGCTCGACCTATCCTAGAGTTTCATTCTCCAGGCTGATATCTGTTTGTAGGCTTTCTGGCGGACTTACCAAGATTTTGGTTTTGTCAATATTAGGTCTAAGGACTAAAGCATCGTATATATGTTTATAGGTGTCCAAGATTAGCTGTAGATCCTCTGAGCTGCTAGCGATAAGTGCGCAGTCGTCTGCATATTGAAGTTTCGTGATAAACTTTGTACGGGTTTTTGCACTGAGGCGCTTCAAATCTGAATCTTATTCCAACACCTCTTACAGGCATACTCATCTCAACAATTATGGAGACAGCTATGGCGCAAATATTGAACAGTACAGGCGCTAACACGCAGCCTTGTTTATTCCAGAGTTGGTTAAGAAATGGTCGGTTGTAGAGCCATTATGCTGTATTCTAGCGGTGTTGTTGGTATGGAGGCTTTTACACTGCTAAGAATTTTTCGGGTACTCCAAGGCGTCCCATAGCGCTCTCCGATTCACCGAGTCGAAGGTCTTACTCAAATCGATGTAGGCTGTATAGATTCTTGATTGTTGTTCACGGGCCTTCTCTTGCAGCTGTTGTAGTGTGAAAATTGGGTCCATCGTACCTCGATTTGGTCGAAAGCCGCACTGGGATCCAGGCACAGATTACAGAGTAGATGTGGATCCAGGTAATAGGTTTTCTAAGAGCAATTTGACGTATCGCCTTTGTTCTTATAGAGGTTGATAACTAAAGCGCCTCTTCCGAAAATATTAGTTTATTTGTGAAAATGGTTACGTTTCACATTCGGGTTTCTATGAAAATACTTCTTGTAGAAATTTTTCCACCATCATATTGTGATAATTGATATCTCCCAATATTCACCAAGTATTTTCAACTCAACTCATGATTGTAATCAAACAATATTTGTAAGTGTAGATTAAACAATCACAAATTAACTTTCCGTTAGATTAAATATTAGCCGCGATCAGTAATGCATATCCAGGATGAATACACAAAAATAGTTACAAATTTCGATTGTTTTATTAGCGGCGTTCGTTTTTGACCTGGGACCTGGTCAGAATGATGAACTGACAGCGCAGACTCTAAAATGGTTCGGACCGAATAGAACAGAAGCGCAAGCGCCTCATTGCTTTGTTCGAATGCCTCAATTATGTACAAGAACCGGAATGAAGGCCTTTGTCACATCTTGTGAACTCAAAATAATTCAACCAGTAGAAATCAGAAGGCAATATGGCTATGAAAATTTATTGAAAACTACTAAATAAAAAAATATTTCAACATTGTGCATCTTTGGTATCATTCTTTGGTAATAAAAATCATTGAATAAGCAATATAAAAATATTAGAACATTGCAAATTTGTGCTCAAATTCATAAATTACACTAACTAATATTTATGAAACTTATTTCATTTTCATCCTCAGATTTATTCCAGGATACTCCATTTTGAATTTGAACCTTTGGACTTATATCTAACGGAAGAAAATGACTATTTGCATTGAATTTTTTGTTGTCAAAACCTCCCCATTTTTTGGCTTTCTCTTTTGGGAATACCATATTCGGAAGATGAACAGATGTATTTATATCTCCAGCTGACCTCAGAATTCTTCTTGGTATCACACAAGTATTAGATCTTTCCCTAGCAGACTTTGGAAGTTTTACACCAATAAGATGAACTGGAAGTGTTTTGTTACGTTTAGTGAACGAAACTCCATTACAATTCAACTGCAACTGATTTCTTACAAACTCTCTTGCCGAACTAGGTCTTTGAGTACATTCTTGGAGTACCGAACCGTAATAAACTGGAGGAAACTGTTCTTCAGAACAGTTATCTGTATTTTGGGAATTTAAAATATATGAACCATTTCCTATATTATCTGTGTGAGAGTTGATTTTTTTAGCATATTCCGAATATAGTTCAATAGCATTCTCATCATTCGTTTCTTCCAACTTTTTAGCTTCTTGTATTCTTTTAATTATTTGATCCCTTAATTTCTTTTCAATTTCTTCTTGTTGTGAAATATCTGCCACCACCCTAGTATGTAATCCTTCATAATTCTTATCGATAAAACTCATTAACCATATGAATCCATTCAATATTCCAGAATCTAATTTAGCTTTTTTTCCTGAATATGTGGCTGAGCAGCATTCAACTAAGGTTGGACAATGATATGTATTCACCATATCCTCTAGATTCAGTTTCTCATGAAGATCAATTTCATCTAGAGCATTCTCATCATCTTGCTTGTTTGCTAAAAACAATAATGGTTTACCTGTCACTTTTTCATGCGATAATACTGATTCCAAAACCTCTTTTGCTTCATCTAGCCTATCAATATCACTTGAATCAACTACAAATATGATTCCATATGCCTACAATAAAAGGAATTGAGAATCTAACTGGATGAATATTAGTAAAATGTTACATCAACGAAATACTTTGGCCATAGACCTCTAAAATTAGCTGCACCTCCCAGGTCATAAACTTTCACAACGAAATTTTTAAAACTTATTTTAACAGAATGAAATCCTACAGTAGGAATAACATCATTAATTGATTCGCCTGCCAAACCTCTTGCAGCAACGGTTTTTCCTGCATTATCTAGTCCCACCAAAAGTAGGACAATTTTTCTGAAAAAAAAAACAAACTTAATAATATCCCAAGCAATCAATTTTTTACTTTACTTCTTTTCTTTCTTTTTAACGCAACATGCATTTCCCATGACAGCTTTTAGATCTCATTATTAATAGGAGTAACATTCAAATTAGAACATTCAAAAATATTTCCAAGTTTGTTGTTTGTTTGCAATTTAATTTTCACAATGACATGTGCATAGATTAGATGATATCATATTTTCTGTGGAAGATATCTTTCGTTAACTGCGATGATTTTTTTTATGTTTATGATGATTTTTTTGTGTAGAGAACGATGGCAGTAGAAAAAAGTTTTTCCATGTATCCTCCGTAGGAATTTAAAAATGTGGAAAACATTGAACTCATTAATGTTCAATGGTGGAAAATAAGTCAGGCGCTGCGATCGCTAGGGGCATCAGCAAGAGGATTCCTTGCTATGAGTAATCTTCAACGTTTAGCTCAAATGCTCGAAATAATCGATAATCGACACAGCCTATCAACAGAATTATTTTCTGATTATATCTACCCTGTAATCTGTGTATTATATAATACAATATAATAAATATATAATATTTAGATTTCTAGGGCCAGTATATGGACGGTACAGGGTACACATGGAGGTACCTCCATGAGGGTACCCTCCATAGGCCAGTATATTCACTTACTTTTCACACTTTTAAAAAGAGTGCGCAAAGTGATCTCGCGTGTGCGAGTGCAGGAAAGACACTTTCCGCAAGAGTATGAAACAATATTTTTTCTACAAGCGCTTGAAATATATTACATCGATTTTAAGAAACAGATCAAATTTGATTTGATTAATTCATATGCAATTCTACTTAATTCTGTATGACGTTGTTATCTCATCGTTGGCGTTCGGCGTATAGAGACATGACAGAATTCAATTTGAGTGCGGGAAAGTGACTCTTTATTGCGACTTGAAATGAATACGGAAAAAGGGTTGAACGCGCACTTTTGTACAAAAAAGCTATTTTTTAGTTTTTACCTAATTTCCCGCACTCATATCAGAAATAGTCAATAGATATCAGAAAGTGAATTTCTGCCCAAATATTAGTGGAAAATCAATCTGTGCCGGAAAGTGATACTTTATGGAAAGTAAAACTCAAACTAGTAAAGGCAAAAAAATTTTAGAAAAAATAAAATGTTCAAAGTTAAGCATATCACTAAACGCACTTATTTTTAGGAATATATAATTATTTTCAACTTGTTATTCGTTTGTTGTAGGATAGTAGAAAAAATCATAAAATTTTTAGTAGTGCTTTATGAGCTGGTAAAGGGATGGCTGATTACAATCAGATTAATTCTAGTAACTGATTAATTATTTTTTGTCCAATATGATTCTGAAATAATTTTGAATCAACCCATCAATGTATTTATTCATCAATATTCTTTATTCATGCAGCTTCCTTAAAACATCTATCTACGTATGGAGGGTAGTCTATCCTCCATATATCTACGTCACCGTCGAGCGTTTTGACAGTAGCATTTTAGAACTGTTAATCACGGTTAATCACTGTTAATCGCGGTTGTACCTCTTCTCTTCTTAACCGCTATTAATTTCTTTCCACGCAAAGAGTTGATCCACGTTTACCGAAAACGGTTTACGTTGAATAATCCAACCAATGGGGAATGAAAATGTCATGTACAAAGTTGGGAAGGGGTGGTGTTGTGCATGAAATTGAAAAATTCGACTGCAGCGTTTGATTAAAATGCATTCAAAATCCTTTTGAAGTTTTAGGTTGTTATGAAATAATCAAACATATGCTGAAAATGGAAAAAAACACCAACAAATTTGTTATTTGTGCACTAGGAGTATTTGTTTCTTACTTTTATTTCGGAATATTACAAGAAAAAGTAACGAAAGGGATATATTCGTATGAAAGTATTGATGAAAATGGAGAAAAAACTATGAAACAAGAAAAGTTCACTTATGTGCTCGCTTTGGTTTTCATTCAATGTATTATAAATTACATTGTAGCATATGGAATGCTTCATATTGGATCTCAAAAGGAAGATAAAACATCGAAAATATATTATATCAGTATATCTACCACCTACCTATTAGCTATGGTTGCATCGAATATGGCATTACAATGGATTCCTTATCCCACACAGGTAGTTGGAAAATCTGCCAAACCAATTCCTGTTATGATTTTCGGAGTTCTTCTTGGACGAAAGTCATACACCCTCAGAAAGTACTTCTTTGTTCTTCTCATTGTGATTGGAATGGTTTTATTCATGTTGAAGGATAAAACTTCAAGTAAAGTTGATAATGGCACTACATTTGGAATAGGGGAGATACTTCTCATTCTTTCATTGACGATGGATGGTTTGACAGGGGCTGTGCAGGTAAAGACCTAATATTTAATAGAAAGACTCCACTGCCAACCTTTTATGTGTCTATATTATCTGCTTATTTGAATAACTTTCAATTATGATTACCTATTCATAATGCTTGATTAATGAATATTATCATCTTATGGCCCACAAAGTGTGTAGGTATTAATTACATGTAGAGGAGTGAGGCTATCCTATCTATCACTAGTGATCATTAGGGTAGCCAACGAGGCCATCCTCAGAATATCTAGCGAAGGTACAGGTAATGAGAGAGCCTGGTCCCTTCTAAACAAGTACATCTTATCAGCAAACCTACTGAGTGATTTTATAATTAATAAAGTAAGCATTGAGTAGAACTTTTAACACAATGCTACATAAAACGGAAGAATGAGAAATGGAATACACTATCCAAAATTTTAAAGATGATACCATTAACTGGTATACAGATGGTTCAAAAAGCACAATGGGGGTTGGCCCTGGAATATATGGGGCAAGTGTACAGTATCGTTAGGCTCCTGCTCCAGAAATACTTGTAATCAAAAGATGATTATAACATTATTCTATGTTCTAAAACGTACATTCTGCAAAACAAATGAAAATCTCTCATCCCAGTGATAACAATTTTTTTTTGAGTATAACTCATTTATTGAAATCTAGAACAATCCTTCCAGATTTTAGCTTGCAGAAAAATAATATTTGTGAAATTATTAAAGTTTGCGATATGTATTAAGATAATAACGAGGATAATAATTACTCTATATGATGCTTTTTATTCTGAAGTTCCAGCTGAATTATCGATACATAATTCAGCTGGAACATAATGGAAATTTGAATATTGTCTTTGTAGTTATTGCCTTATACTGGGAAAATTTAAGGGGATTTCATTATTTTTTCGTGATCGATTTTGGAGATAGGGTGTTTATTGAAGATAATAAACCAAAAGTTTTTATTCCATAATCGGGGAGTAAAATCAAATCAACTCTTCCATGACTTATTTAATTTCTCGAATTTTCTATCAATAAATGGGTAACTTCTTCAATTTGACAAAAACAAAATTGCTCAGGATATGGCATGACATAACTTATATATTTATATTTTAATTTCAGGAAAGGGTAAGAGCTGAGTCTTCCCCTTCAGGTCACCAAATGATGAAAGCCACTAATGGATATTCAAGTGTGCTTCTTCTTATTGCGCTCGTTGTAACTGGGGAAGCTTTAAGCTTTTCTAGTTTTGCCCATCGTCATCCTACTATTATTTACAACTTGTTGACATTAGGCTTAACACAAGCAGTTGGACAGCTATTTTTGTATGTAATGGTATGTGAAAATTTATGTACCTATATATTGGGTTGTTCGGAAAGTCATTTCGTTTTTTTTGGGGAACATGAAAGACAGTTTTCGTATAATGAATAAATATTTTATTAAATTATATATTGGCCATTCTGGTCCAACACCTTTTGCCATCTTTCTGGCAGTAACATAATTCCCCTCTCATAAAAGTTTTGGTCCTTGCTGGCAAAAAACTGGTTCAGGTGGTTTTTGACATCTTCATTTGAGGTAAAGGTTTTGCCATCCAAAAAATTTTGCAGGGACCGGAACAAATAGTAGTCGGAAGGCGCCAGATCTGGAGAATATGGTGGATGTTGCAGTACGTCCCATTCAAGCTGTAAAAGTTTTTGGCGAGTGACCAAACTTGTGTGAGGTCTCGCATTATCCTGGTGGAACACTACACCCTTCATGTTGATTAATTCGGGCCTCTTCTCTTTAAGTGAATCATTCAATTTGTCCAGCTGATGACAATAGACTTCTGAATTAATCGTTGTATTGTCCGGCAAAAGCTCAAAAAAAACGATTCCTTTGACATCCCACCAAACGGAGAGCATCACCTTTTTTTGGTGAATGTTGGCTTTTGACACGCTTTGAGCCGGTTCATCTTTTCTGCTCCATGACCTCTTGCGTTTAACATTGTGGTATACAACCCATTTTTCGTCCCCAGTAATAATCCGCTTCAAAAATGGATCATTTTCTTGACGTTTGAGGAGCGAATCACACGCGTCAACGCGACGACACAAATTTCGCTCCGTAAGGACATGGGGCACCCACACATCGAGCTTCGAGGTTAAGTTCATGCCTTTCAAATGGCCATAAACAGTTGAATTCGACAAATTTAACCTCTCACCGATCTCTCGTGTGGTTATTCGCCGATTTGCATCAACTAATGCCTTTATCGCATCTTTGTCAGCTTCGACCGGCCTTCCAGACCGTGGTGCATCTTCGACATCAAAATTGCCGGATCGAAATTTTGCAAACCAGTTCTGGCACTGGCGTACTGTTAACACGCCTTCTCCATACACATCCGTCAATTTTTTTCTCGCTTGGACAGCATTTTTACCTTTTCTGAAGTAAAAAAGTAAAATACGACGAAAATGCTGCTTATTGCTCTCCATATTTAAAAGGGCACCAACCAAAAACTACTGTGTAGAATTAATAGAACTTTTTCACACACAAGCCTTGCAATATCAGCTCTCAAGACATATAATGGTTATGCGGCTTAAGTGTGAAGTTAGTTTCGAAAAAACGTCATTAAGTCCTCTGACGGGAAAAAACGAAATGACTTTCCGAACAACCTAATACATAATAACATTCTTATGGATTTATCACAGATGCGCTTCTTTCAAAACTTTTATTTTATGTCAAAATGCATATAAGCATATGCCCTTTTTCAGCAAGTGTTTATTAAGTCTACCCTTACATAGGGTGACCCATTTTAAAAGATTCACTGAAATAACTCCTTGAGGAGAGCTTGGGTAGGAAAATGTTATATTTCAAGGTTCAAGTAGGTATTTTATGCTTAAAATGGTTATGATGAAAATCTTCTACACACAAACTACTCAGCATATTTGAAGAAGTGAGGGTGGACAAAATTGGTGATGCCTGAACTACAACTTTTCAACCCAACGAGATAGGGGAAAATGAATGAAATGAATTTTTCGAGAAACTAATAAGCCATCAACTGCATTCCTCTTCTTCTTTTGTTTTCGCGTTATAGGCCAAAATTTAAATTTGGGTGATTTCAACTGTGGCCATTATCTCCGTTTTTGTTTGTGCTAGAATGTTGAAATAAAACATTATGGAGACACTTTCTTGATAGCAATCTAGTAGCGTACTATGATTTTTTTTAACAGGTTCATTTGCTGAGCTATAACATAAAGTGGCCTTTTTCGTTTGAAAATAGTAGTTTGAAATGACTTAAAAAGAATCGCTATTTCTTTCTCGTTTCAGAAATATATCATACATCGCCCTTAGTCTTTCTACATCAATTCAAACTACTGTTTTCATAAGAAAAAACACAACTTTATGTTATAGCTCAGCAAATAGACCTGTAGGAAAAAATCCTAGTACGCCACCGGATTGCTATTAAAAAAATATCTCTAAAATTTTTTCATTTCAACATCCTAGCATAAACAGAAACGGAGATAATGACCAAAGTTGAAATTTAAATTTTGGCCTCTAACTCGAAAACAAATGAAGATACAGGAATATAGTTGATGGCATTATTAATTTCTCGAAAAAAGACGACCGTAATGTGCCATGCATTTTCCTGTATCTCCGTTGGGTAGAGACTAATCCAAATCAAAAATAATAGTTTTTCTGCAACATGACTCTGTCTTCTGCACTTTCATAAGACCAATGAAATATCTACTATTTCACTTCGCGTATAATCCGGCATTTTTTCGAAAAAATAATAAGGAGGAATAAATAAATAAGAAAAAACAATACTAAGGTCTGAAATTATGCACAATCTGAAATTTATGATTATGTGCTAATTCATCTGCTTGGGAAAAAATTTAAAAATTCGCAAAGCAGTGAGATTTATTATTGTCAACTTATGTGTGTGGTTGGAAAAAAGAATCAGAAAACAAATAATTTTTTCTTTTGAATATGCTCATACGAAATACAAAAAGAAATGATTCTATGAGAAATAACTTTGAAGTACTTTATCATCACTATCTTCTCATGAATTATGGAAAAAACGAAAGAGTCCAAATGTTTTTAGATTTTCACAAAGATTAACATTATGCGCAGCAAAATGTATTTTCCCTATTCAAAAAATCTACTTTACCTTGAAATCAACCTCCAAGGTTAGATTAAATGTCCGTATTCGATGTCTCGCTGAAGACTGAAACTTTCATTTGAAACATTTTTTGATCCAGACTCTTCCCAAAAGGTTATTTCAGAGGATATTTTAAAATGGTTCACTCTGTATACCTTTCAATTAATTGGAATCTGTCAACTTGTTTTTCACGTTCTAAAGGGTAGCCCCTATAAATTAAGAGTTAGCCGGATTGCAAAAAAAATATTTTCCAAAATCTACAAGCATCTCTTTCTCGCTTCCACTCATTATAGTTTTGAAATGCATTATGAACACACCTTCATCTCACTAAAAATCATTTACCATTCGAGGTCTTGTTGAAATTAATTCTAATAAAAACAAGTGAATCTCCAAGTTCCCTACTTATACATAAACATTCAATTATACCAAGCTTTTGAGGTTCAAATGGGACACTTTGGAAAATTTCAATATAAATATTTAAATCTATTTCAGGTATCAGAATATGGTCCTTTGGCTGTTTCAATAGTTACGACAACCAGAAAATGTTTCACAGTGTTAGCTTCAGTTATATTCTTTGGCAACACTTTGAATTCCAGACAGTGGTTTGGTGCCTCTGCAGTTTTCGCCGGCCTTTTCTTAGATATATTTTACTCTAAGGGGAAAGGAGTAGTCAAGAAAAAGGAGAAAGAAGAAGGAGCTAAATTATCTAATAGTAAATGAATTATGACATAAGTAATTTATTTGAAATTAAAAGCAGTCAAGAGAAAGGACAAAGAAGAGGGTGTAAAATTATCAAATAGTAATTAAATTATGACATAAGTATAATTTATTGTGAACAAGAAGCTGTAGTCAAGAAAACGAAGAAAGAAGAGGGTGTAAAATTATCAATTAGTAAATGAATTACGACTTAAGTAATTTATTTGGAGTAAAAGCAGCAGTCAAGAAAAAGGAGTAAGAAAATGGTATAAACTTATCAGATAGTAAATGAATTATAGCATAAGTGTAATTTATTTTAAATAAAAGGAAATTTTTTGTTAATGTTTTCAAAATGTTTAATTCACGTCTTAACCATACTAAACAAAGATAATGAATATTGAGTGATGAACTTAGGTATAACTGGAAATTCATCGTTAAAAATACATTTTATAAAGGTGATAGTTGGTGGAAAGATTTATATTGACGAGTTCTATATTCAGTAAAAAAAGACTCGCCTTTGAAAAGATCTTCTCTATCTATACCGGGTGGCCCACCCCAGACGCCGCCCTCATTTTGAGGGAGTAAATAAAGATATTTTGCAAATCTTTTCTTGTGGTATGTAGAGTGTTCAAAACCACAATTTTAAAATTATTGTTATTTATACACGGTGTTCGAAAACAAAGATATAGACCAAAGTTACACTTTTTTAAAGGTAACACCCTGCATTTGACCTCAAAAATGGAATGAAAAGCTCAAATTATGATGAGTTTCTTCAGATCACTTTATACCTTAGAAGCACCCTTCACGAGACAATGGCGAAAAAATTTCAACTCTGGAATATACAGAGTGATCAAAATTAATTCTCAAATATCAACTATAAATAATCGTCAAAAACTTTCTTATTTCAAATGACACACCCGGTAGTTCTATATCTCGTTGAACGTAAAAATTAATTTTGAAACTATCTTCATAAGGTTTTCCTACCCTTAAACCTGATAGTTTCTCGGCAGTTTTTGACGATCATCATCGATTACTTAAAGAATTTATCGAAAAATTAGGGGATAAGACTCAAAAATCATACTAACATTCCAAAAATACAACTTAAGGAGATGCAGCCCTTTAAAGGAGCCTATAATTCCAAAACGAGTGCAATTTTTCAGGTTGCCGATTATCCTATTGGGATATACTCGAAAATAAAAAGGTTATAGGGAGATAGACTAGATGACGGTTGAAAGAATCGTAGTTTTTCGTTTCCGATGATAGTGTTTTTTTTTAGTTTCCTAGTGATATGATTTGCACGAAATTGTGCAAAAATCGGTACTGTAGTTAGCTCCTGAAATTTAATTAAATATGTTTTTTTTTAATGAGAAAAATTGCCTATAACTGTAATTGCGAATCCACAACGAGCGGCTTATGTCCACAAATTCAACCATTCAGCGCGATTTCTCATACATCGAATCTAAACGGAATTCATTTAATAAAAAAAAAACATTCCAAATTATGTTAAATCAAAACATACATAAATGAAATAAGACATGATTTCAGATTTCACTCATAATTGAATCTTCTCTTGCCGTCGAATCTATATCCGTAGGCGGCCGCATTCTTGGTGTCCACCAATGCCGGATTGCGGTATTTGAAGAAACTTCCATGTGAATGTGCTGCCCGAGCCGACCCTGTTCCCGGATCTTTGGCGTAGAATGCTTC
Source organism: Coccinella septempunctata (assembly GCF_907165205.1). Classification (NCBI taxonomy): domain Eukaryota; kingdom Metazoa; phylum Arthropoda; class Insecta; order Coleoptera; family Coccinellidae; genus Coccinella; species Coccinella septempunctata. Next base: position 12,933,129 of record NC_058189.1, on the reverse strand, counting down.
GAAAGTGCCGTTAGGGGTCACAACGGAACTTATTTCTTTATCATCTGGATCGTAACCGCTCACAAATTTCACTTTGATCATTATGATTAATATAAAGAAATATATTAAAGGGTTGATTCGGTTATCCATGGATTTTGGGACTGCAGGTTAAACGGTTAAACTCGTCTGAAGTGTTCGACTTCGCGAATGGTCAATGAATGTTGAAATTTATACTTTCTCCTTTTCGGTATGCGAGTACTTTTCGCATATTGATATCAACTCATACATAAATTTTATATACAGAGGAAATCTGGGATAATAAGCGGTCAATAATAATTACCTATAATCGCTCTAATAAAAAATATTAAGGTTCAAATGGAGCTGTATACAACCCTTTAAAGGCTCTTTTGAACGGACCCTTAAAATGGATTTAATTTATTTTTCCGGTAACCGCAGCGGCTGGAATCATAAAATTTGGTAAAATAGTTTTACTCAGGCTACAATAACTGTGAATATTTGTAATACGAAAATTTAAATAAACTTTTTCGTACCACAGCAACATTTTGAAAGCGTTAAAACAAAATGAAATTAAGTCAGATACATAATACCCGCCGATATAAAATCATCAACAAACATTACGATCTAAATCGGACTAGCAAGCCATCATCGCTCTAGATAAAGTATTAACAGAAATACCTCCTCGAATAAGGGAAAGAGCAGATGCTAACCATATGGTTTATCGCCTTTATCCCTATTCATTCAATAACTGAATTGAACTAAAATACTAAGAATATATTTTTATGGCGAGAAAACGGTACCAAAACAGATATAATCATAATATTTAACAACTGAATTAATAGTTCAATATTTTGAATAAATAATAAGAAATTGAAAACTATATTCTTGCTGCACAAACGAATATGCGTGCGATGTAGGTGTTACATATATAATATTGATATATACAGGGCAAGTCTGTGACTCGTACAAATATTTTAACAGTAGATTCTTGAGGTCAAAAGAAACACTTTTTTCCTACGCCATTTTTTCCGAATCGACCTTGATAAAAAGATATAGCCTTTTTAAGTTTTCATAATGAGCTATGCCACCCCTGGAAAAACAAAATTCCCTTCAGGGCTAAATCTATGACGATATCCGATATCTGTGGATTAAACAGAGTTGTATTCAGCCAAAGTACCCAATTTTCCGAATATCGCATACAGGGTGTATTTGAAGGCCTTTTTTTCAACAGGTAGAACTGGTCAAGTCAAAATGAAGCGCTTCACCAAAATTCACCTATACAAAACTTTCAAAATGACAAAACTGATAAGAAATTGAAAATGATTACTGAAATTGATCCTACTACGACCCTAGACAGTTTGTTAGCTGAATTATCGCAAAGCAGTGGGAAAAACTTATCTCCTGATTCGACCATGTGGTTTCGTTTAGGATATATGACGATATTTACGTGGTAATGAAAGTGGAAACTTAGGATTGCCGAATTATTGTCATTATTTTTTAGTAACTTACACGATTTTATGAAATGGCTCATTTCGATACCAACTGACAGAAGAGCGACTTAAGACGCAAGTGTAAAAAAATAGAATAAAACTTCAAAATCTCACCATTAAAATTCGTCTGAATTATTCACGAATTTTTACACAATGAGCATCACAATGTTCTTGTTCGAACATTCCAACAACCGTCGTGAAAATGTAATGAAATGGGAAAACATCATGCATATAGCACTTTTTCAACATAACTTACATAAGTATGTACTTTCAATAAACTGCCTCGATTTTCTAATTTTTTTTTCACCCAAAATTGCACGACACAATAATAATTATGATCCTCTCAAAAGTGACCTGATGCATCTAATCTGATGAACTTGGTACTGAACCCTTCTTCATTGTCCAGTCATATGTTTTGTTTCGTTTTTGCGATGCCGGAGTCACCTTCCACAGTCCCGTACTTGAAATACAATGAAATTTTGTCGAACTTCTAGGAGTTGTATCTCAGCCATCTTGGATATTTTGTATAGACAATTTTTGGTTAAACGACTTATTTTGACGAGTTCTATCTTCTGTCGAAAAAAAGCCTTACTTTTGAAAACACCCTGTATATTCTTTATTTTCTAACATCAAGTTACTCTACTTTTATTTCACCAAACGTCCACCTTAGTTTTAATAGTTGGGTTCTTTGAATTACTGGTATTTTTATGGTAAGTAATGGTCATAATGAGAAAACTGGAAGACGTGGGTGATATCTTGTGTTCGAAAAAGATTATTCAAATGAATGAAAAACTCTATTCCGAAATTCATTTCATTCGATGAAACTAAAATACAAATTTTTAATGGCTTTTCAACAGTCTGTATCTTTTCAACCGAGGCGAATCGAAAAAAATGGTATAGGAAAAAGTGTTTCCTTTGACCTCGAGAATCTATACTGTTAAAATATTGGTACGACCCAAAGACTCTGCGTCATTAGGAAAAGATGAGAGAGAGAATAACTTCCAGATAGAATAATCCGGGGTCGGAGCGCCATGTTGACGGAAATAAGTTATACTTTCCTGTTCCGAGTGGAAATATAAGATATCGAGGGGATTACTCTAGATTTAAACATCGAAATTGATCATTCAGAATAAGTTTTATAATAATTTTCTATTTCTCGATTGTTTTTGGGTCGGCTCGGCCACCCTACATACCCTGACGGGTCGTCATCAAGGCTATATGCTATATACATATTGGAGGACAGGCACAACTTTTTGTGGAAAATTGGTCATTTAATTTGACCTACAATATGATCCATGGATTTTTTTATAAAATTTTTTATTTTTATTGTACATACATACAAATGTGTACAAATTATTTACATAGATTTAAATAAATTTTTATCAAATATATTCAGCAAAACATGAAAGAGCTTATGGGTAATGTAGGAATAATTAAGATATTTCTTAAATATTAAAACTCAAATAAATTCCTAGTAGAAAACTCAATGTTACGTTTTTATGCAACATTCGACCATGAAAGATACTGGGTAGGTGAGACTGACATTAATCACTACTTTTTTTTAAACATTGTATAATATCTGAAACGAAGAGAGATTTATGAAATGATCTGAAAATTAGTAGGCACCTATTTTGAAAAAACATCAACTAGTGGCTTTCTGAAGTAGTTAACAGATTCTTTGAATGTTAAAAAGGAATTATACAAAAGCAGACACTAAATGAACTTCAAGCTTATGGAACAGAAAATTTTAATCTTTACGTAAGACCCACTTGAATTCTCTCGGATGTGAAATTTGGTTTTTTATCAATCAAATTTGTCAATTTTACACTAGCCCTTATTTTAATCCACAAACAATAATTATCTATTCTTGAAATCATTGAGAGTATCAACACTTTATAATAAACAATAAATTCTATTAAAATACTAAATTAAGAAATTTTAAATTTCCAGGCTTTTACCTAATAAAATAAGAATGTATTTACTTCATCACAGTTTCAAAGTACACATAAAATTCATATATAAACAATAATTTCTTTAAATAATATAATACATAACATATAATTTATTTTTTACTTTCATTCACAATATGTATATAATGGTTCTACCATTTACTGTTGAATTGATTCGATAAAAATCTGCGGAAATAAGAAAATACAAAAGTTTTAACGATCATAATTCATCCTTGGAATCATGTTTTTCTGTTTCACTTAGATCACCACTTTTTTCACTGTTCAATTCTTTAAGGATGCTTTCACTTTCTTTTAAAACATCTTTAAATTTCGAATCTTTTCTATCGTTTATGTACATATTCTTAATTATGTTCAACATTAAAACTTTTTTGTTTTCATCCATTTTCTCCTCCAACTGATTCATTTTATTCAGGACGCTTTTCAAAGAGTCATTGTCTTTATATACTTCGGTATTAACCTTATCAAACTGTATAAATTCTGCAATGATATCCTCCGTTTTTTCTAACACAACTAAGGAGTCATCGCTAGCATGATAATATTCAATCATCAATTCTTTCAAAAACCACTCAGTCTGTTTGCTGACATCATGATAGTGACTTTCTGATATCGGATGACCACCTAATGTTTTATAATATATTTTGAGAATATTTATTGGAATAAATAAATCTTTTTCGCTTAATGATTTTAATAAACCTTTCCTGATTCGACTCCACTCCGGATTTGTGTTTGTTTCTCTGAATTCTTCACTTGGTATTTCAGGTTTTACCCAATCATGATTCTGAGTTATCCTTATTTTACCATTGATGATGTTGGCAACTAGATTACCTACCGCAATAGTTTTGGAGTAACCTATACCGGTATGTTTGATTAGGAATTCTTGGACGGACACTTTGAGTCTTTGAAACATACTTTCTTCTTCAATTTTTGTTGCAGACACCTCATCATCAAACTGACCTAGGGTAATTTCTAATGATGGATTCTCTGCTATTGCAATTAAAAGTTTTGTTGCACCTTTTGAATAAAGGAACACAACGGGTATTTTGACATCATCATTACCGTCCCCCGACATGGAAAACATGGGTGTGGTAATAGCGCTGCTGCCAGGAACATTATCTATGATTATAGCACCTATAGCACCAGCATTTTGAATCCTTCTTGCTTTATCAATGAACATACAGTCGCCTCTCCCAAGCAATGCAATCTTACCTATAATATTATTGAAAATTTATGAACCAGAAGTGCAATTTAGAACAATATTGTGTCAATAAACAGCATCATATAAATTAATATTTATGAAATGATATTTATCAATATATGTTAAATAATAGGAAGGTCTTATGTCCTAAAAGAAGGACTCTTAATAATAACGAAGAAAATGGGCTAGTTTCCTGCATTTCAATTATAAATTTAGATTTTCAGTAGTTCATTTTAGTTCTTATTATTTTAAATATTTCAAAAATCATAAAGTTTTATGATTTGAGAACTGTTTATGAAGACAATATTTATAATATTATTAATTTCACGTGAAATGTAATTATAATTCAATTCTGATTTTAATAGGATTGCTTACAGCTGGATGAAAAAGTATAAAATAAATTCGCATTTTGTGAAAACCAAATTCCCCTCTTTCAATATCCAAATAAGGAGAATCGATAGGAATAATAGCGCATTTGAATATCTTCAGATGACCACCTGCAAACTTATAAAAACACTTGTCGGCCTTCTATCTATTGAAAAAAAAAACTGCCACAATGTTGATACATGTGATTTACGACAAAATTCCGCTTGCTCTGAGGAAGCCACTTTAACGGTGTCCAAGGGAGCTTGTTCAAAATCTATGCAGGAGTGCTCAATGGTTTTCATAGATGGCGAGATTTATAAAATGAAGAAAATTGAGAATAACTCAAAAATTGCGAATGATATATGAAACTTACATAACGAATTGGAACCTATTGGCCTAAAAAAATTGAAAATTTCAAATGTTTCCGCTAACTTCATGCTTCATGAAAAACTTGGCTATTCTTCGAAGGCCACATATAATACATATTTTAAAAATACATAATCATCAATTTATCCTAAATATGTGAACACCCAGTTCTATATAAATATGAATATTCGTTGAAAAAACAACCTATATTTCAGGAAATAGTTCATGCCGTGATAGAACACCCTGTAAAAGTTCGGAACTAAATAAAATTCCCACAGTCGAAATTAGGTGAAAAATATTTTTGATATATTTTGTGACCTCTTCTACGCCTACGCAGAGTTCATATTTCCATTCGTGAAACAATTTTTTTCCTATACCTATGAAATCGTGAAACTGCTGTAAAGTAGAACGAAACAATTATCGTTTCGAAGAAATAGAAGCGGTGTTTTTTCGATCGAATACAGATTTTATAACAAAAAATATTATTTCCAACAGTTTCTCAGAAAAGTGCTTGGTACTCGCAAAATCGAGCACACAGTGCTTAGTAATCGCGAGCCTTTTGTGAAAAATCGGTGCTTAGTGCTCGAGACTCGGGAGCGCTTCTTTTCAATGCTCGGTGCTTAGTGCTCGAAGTACTTTTTTTCAGTGCTCGGCACAGCTCTGGATTTTTGGAATAGCGTCTAACTGCATGAATAGTTTTCTCTTAGAGTGTCTGGTTTCTGAGATATGGAAAGTTATCGTTTTTCAAATGGCATGACGTCTATTTGTTTATTTATTACCGTACTATTGCAGAATCAATGTGAGCACCAATCAAACAGCGGTCACATTCATTTGCATAAATAAGTAATAATTCAATTCGCAATATTTTAGAAAAAAATTATACTGCAAGAGGGATTTCATATCGTGATTAAATGTTCAAGATGACTGTCAAATCCATTTTGATTCTTGTTAATGTTAGATTAGGGACTGAAGCTGTTGTTGAGAATGATGATAAAGCAGGAATATACAGGGTGTATTTAAAGGTGAGACTATTTTTTTAACAGAAGGTAGAACTGGTCAGAATGATGCGTTTCCCCAAGAATCACCTATACAAAACTTTCAAAATGACAAAGTTGAAAAAAATTGAAAATGATTACTGAAATAGATCCTGATACGACCCTAGACCGTTTGTTAGCTGAATTATCGCAAAGCAGTGGGAAAAAACTTATCTCTCGATTCGACCATGTGGTTTCGTTCAGGATATTGGCTAGTTCGAATTTTACGTGGTAATGAAAATGGAAACTTAGGATTGTCGAATTTTCCTCATTATTTTTTTGTAAATTACACGATTTTATTAAATGTCTGATTTCGATACCAACTAACAGAAGACTTACGACACAAGTGTGAAAAAAAAGAATATTACTTCAAAATCTCACCAATAAAATTCTTCTAAATTATTCACGAATTTTTTCACAATCTTCTTGTTCGAACATTCTAACGATCGTCGTAAAAATGGGATGAAATGGGGAAACAAAATAGCACTTCTTCAACATAACTAACATAAGCACTTTCAAGAAACTGCTTCGATTTTCTACATTTTTTTTCACCCTAAATGGGGAATTCTCCTCAATTTAGGTTATCACTGCATATGCAAGTTCAAACTGAATAATTATGAGTTTCATTCATGATTTTTTCAAATTCACTGCGAAAACTATTCAAAATCATCCTTCAAATATGGGGTTTTAAAATTTAAATCGCTTTGTGCGGAGTGTACGATTTGGCAACAGCGCATAAAAGACAATGAAAAGAACAACGTCCGATCAGCTTGTTTATAAAATAACAGATGTTGATCTACAGGCGCCTACTTACTGGCGAGCTTCAACTGCAACCGGCCTTCCTCGTTCGTCCCAGACTTCATAGACAGCCATCTTTGTCTATATCATCAAGATTATGTATTTGTTGTCCTTTATTATCAAGGCATATTTAAGTCGATGTTGCCAACTTTTGCAATCCACATGAAACGCTTTATTAAATTTTAAATACCCATTTTTATTTTTCATTTTTAAGTGCTTAAAATAATTTTTTTGGTAAACGGTTCAAAAGGTTATTTCAAAATGTGACGTTTCAAAGATATTTCATAAAAAATACATCATTTTCGTCAGAAGGAGTATTCCCTATTGCACGATACCCTAAATTCCACGTTGCCTTTGATCCGATAAACTTGGTACTGACCATTCATTGTCCAGCCATATGTTTTGTTTCGTTTTTTGCGATGCCGGAGTCACCTTCCACAGTCCCGTACTTGAAATTCAATGAAATTTTGTCGAATTTCTAGGGGTTGTATCTCAGCCATCTTGGATATTTTATATAGACAATTTTTGGTGAAACGACTTATTTTTTTAGTTCTACATTCTGTCAAAAAAAAGCCTCACCTTTGAAAACTGTATTGGAATTTTGCTTTTCCAACAGTTCGACAGATACGCGGAATAATACCAGAGAAAAAAATGAAACTTTGAATATGTCGTGCAGCCATAAAAGTAAATTCGAATTAAAGACAAAACATTAAATTACCTTTAAGTTTATGGGGATCCTGTAAATCTTCACAAGCTGTATATGGATCAACGAAAGCCGTAGTTGAGGAAACAACTTGTTCTCCTCTCAAGTTGATTCCAAATAAAGCCGGACAAGCATGGATTGAAATTGTGTGAACTTCATTCTTGTCATTCTGTATTTGAAATGAGACAGATTGCGCTACAGTTTCTTGAACATCTGGTTGTAGTTTCGATAGCTTCACCATTTCTTTCATGAATAGTAATCCGTTTTCTGCGTCTGCTGGTGTGCGAGCCTAGTAAAATTATATGAAATAAATTAGTTAATGATTTCGGGAAGTTCCACCACAACAACCCAAATTGAGGAAACAAATCAGGTTTTCAGTGAAAAAGATTGGACACAAAATGATTCATAGATTTAAAAAAGCCTATGTCTGGAGAAGCTTAACAATGCGAACTAAGAAGTTCACAGATTTTATTTAGTTTATTAAAGGAAAAAAGAACATTTTTCAAAGAACATAAGATAATCTTTTTTCTTACCGCAGAGAAAGAATGGAGCAATTGGACCCTACCATCATTTGAAGCAATCATATTGATTCCCATATCCTTAATTAGTTTCAAGTGATGGACATTAGAAGCAGAGAATTCGCTCGCTAATAACCTTCTTCTGGGTTTTCCCCTAGGACATACTTCGTCAACCATATTTTTAAGTGGTTTCCTGAAAGATTCTGGGAAAAGTTGAAGGGTATTTGGACAAGATCTCGAGTATTCGTTATCATCTATTTCTAATTCCATCGACTTTTTTGTTCGATTTCGACCCCCTAAGGTGAGGGGGAAAAGATGTCCCTCCGTTGTGAAGATAAACTCGTTTATATTGAGGATGAGATCTTCCTGATCAGCGAATAAAAGGAACAGATATTTGAACGTTTCTGAGAGTACGAAGGAGTCCATCCGATCTTCTTGTTTAGCTGTCCTTACATCATTCACCTGGAATGACGAAATAGAATTATTAAAACGACGATGCATTCTAAATGTGGGGTTCAGTCTAAAAATGGTGGTAAAAAAAAGATTATTCTATGCTTTCGCTCGATCATGTAAATTTATATAGGGTGTCCTATTTAAGTAAGTTTAAAGTATCTCTGGTGAAATCGAAATTACAGTAGTAATGTGATGGCAAATACGTGATTATACTTGTCTGCGAAGTATCATAAATATCGATATAAGAAGTATACAATTTATGCCAATCCTGAACATAACCTCATTTCAATATTCAATGTCAATATACAGGGTTTAAATAGGTTGCGAAAAAATTCAAGGGGTGATTCCTTGCAAAAAAAGGTCAAGGTCATACCATTTTTTTTTGAGCAATCCCTGCTTGGAGACAGAACCCTAAAGATGGCACTTGAAAAGCAATTTTGGATTTTTTTTTAGAAACTAGAAAACTGTCTGAGATAAAATTGAGCAGACGTTCTATGGAAGCGAGAGAGCAATCAGAATAAATTTTGGTGGTGCTCTCCTACAATTGCGATGGGTAGAAAAAGCCATCCCTAAAATTTATTACACAAGAAACTTTTTTCCTTATACGGGGTCCCCCCTCCATGGAGCAGCGGTCGATTACTCTAATTCTATTAACTTAACAAAAAAAAGTTTCAAACAAAACTTTCCTCTTTTTAAGTAGTTTTCTAAAATTATTTAGAACTATACAAAGTGTTTCGTTTCTTCTGCACAGCTATCAACTTCGTTATTTTAAATGGAACATCCTATATATTTTGAAATTTTTGAATTCCTTGTTGAATTTGAGTATGAGTTTGATAACACAACTATGTCTGAATTCTCAACGGTTATCGAGAAATTTGACTTTTTATTTAATATTTTAACAGTTTCAGGTACTTACATAGAGGACTATAGTTCCGTCCCCAGTATATGTAATTGATTCATATTTGGACTGTGTCTAGTCAATAAATGATACACTAAAAATAATAACCATATTATATACAGGGTCCACGAAAACGTAGATCCATTATCAAAACAGAAATTCATCAAAATCTTTTTTTGAATGGCAACCCATATTTTTTTTCTGTTCATTATTTAAAACAACTAAAAGCGAACAAAAAATGTTTGAATAATGAACAGAAAAAAATATGGGTTGCCGTCATAGATATACTAACCTAACATGGATGAGCCCTCCCATATTCGAGCTAACGAAGAATGTGTTGCCGAGAGAGAGATAGAGCTAGTAGTGGCAAAAAGCCCGCAAATTCCATTTAAAAAGCATTGAATGAGTATGGAAATTCTGTTATTTGTGCGTTTTTCATGACAATTATAGGAGCAAACATGAAAATATTGGGCGCATGCATTGCCTGAATGATTATTTGTTTTTATAGCTGAAAAAATTTATGAATATGAAAATTCAAGGAACTTCGCGGGAAGAAAAATATAAATCTTATTGCGATCGCAGTAATGGTTTATTTAATGAATTTAAATGAATACAGAGTGTTTCAAAATTCAATAACATAAGTTTAGGGGTTTATTCCCTTGGGAATTTTTAGGCAAAAAGTTTTTATAAACATAGGACCTCAAACGCGAGCTGTGCGGTTTTAAAAGTTTTCTTTTGGGTTTTATCAGGGAAGTTGAATACTGACGGCACTGATCCTACTTTTAAATTTTTATTGCCATGAACATAAAATAGTCATCCTCAATGGGAATGAAATTTTTTCTTTTTACCACCAGTTTGTACAGTTTATGGCTGCACAAGATTTAACCATTATGTATTAGTGTTATTTGAACACTTTTATTTCAAAACACTGGGAAAAATCGCACAAAAAGCACAACAACTGCAAACTAAACACTCGTAAACAACGTTTTTATCGAGCTTTTTGCCACTACTAGCTCTATCTTTCTCTAGGCAACACGTTTCTCTTTCCTTTACCGCTTCCATTGTAAGTTATAATTTCTATGGTTGCCATTTAAAAAAAATGAGGATTTTGAGGAATTTTTGTTTTGATAATGGATCGTGGAGCCTGGTTATTTTTTTTAGTGTGCCATTTATTGACTAAACACAGTCCAAATTTTTAATCAATTACATGGAAAAGGGAAGGAGCTATAGTCCTTTATGTAACTACCTCAAACTGTCAAAATATTAAATAAAAAGCCAAATTTCTCGGAAACCGTTGAGAACTCAGACATAGTTGTGTTATCAAAATTATATTCAAATTTAACAAGGAATTCAAAAATGTAAAAATAGGGTTTTCCATTTAAAATAACGAAGTTGATAGCTGTGCTGAAGAAACGAAACACTTTGTATCTGAATAATTTTAGGAGATGCTCTACTCGAAAAGAGGAAAGTTTTAATTGAAACTCTTTTTTGTAAAGTTAATAGAACTAGAGTAATCGACCGCTGCCCCTTGGAGAGGACAGCCTGTATACAGCGTGTCAAAAAATAACGTAACCCCTCAATAATTCTTGTAGGAAGAATTATTAAGAAAAATGCTGGCACCTGTCGATTTTTAATTTCAAAGCAATTATGCTTTTTGAATTTGATATTTCTCACCCCTAAGCCCCGCACCCCTCTACTTAATTTTTCAAATGGAAATATATGGATTGTGATACATCAAATGAAAGATAATTTGATTACCTATTCAGCAATGTGACGTTGGTTGTGCCGTCTTTTATAAAAAATTACGAAATAATCTACAATTTGTGATTGGAAAATATAGCAATCAGACCATTATTCTTTTACTAATTATTATTAAGGGAATTCCACAAATCCATGGATTTGTAATTTCGAATGCAGGACTTATGCTTTTTGAAATCCCCCACCCTTTACGCTACACACCCCTCTAATTTTTTTTCAACTTCACACACATTACTTTTTTGGCACGCTGTATATTATAGTATGCCAGTATTTACCTACGTCGCAGAAACACTAACGCTCACAAAAGGCACTGTGAAGAAATTCCGAACAACACAGTATGCCATGGAAAGATCAATGTTGGGACTATCTTTGAGAGACAGAATAGCAAACAGGAAATACGCAGAAGGACAAAACTGATAGACGCAGTAGAGAGGATAGCTAGACTAAGTGGAACTGGGCGGGGCATGCCCCGAATAACTGACGACAGGTGGATAAGAAAGATTCTTGAATGGAGACCAAGACAAGATTCAAATCGAAATAGAGGCCGCCCTCCAACCAGATACCATGATGACCTTGAGGCGCATGAGGGGCTTGATTCATTCTAAACGAATAAAATCTCTTGTAATTTCTTTTATTATTATTTATTGTCAGTTTTCTGGTTTCTAAGAAAAAAAATAGATTTGCTTTTCAGATGCTATCTTTAGAGGGCTGTATCTAAGCAGGGAGTGCTCAAAAAAAATATATGAAAAACCCGCAATATTTTTTTTTGGTATTCATCAAAAATCGCAAGGGTCATATAATATACAAACCTAAGTTTAGATTGTATGACTTTGTACTTCTGTTTATAATATTGTTTATATTTGTTATGATGAATAAAGAATTGAATTGAATTGAATTTGATGTAACATAAAAGGACTCACGAAACAAATTCACAAAAACCAAGAAAACATTGTCTTCATGTTCAATATATAACAGATCAGAAAAACGATTAATTGTACGGATAAATTTCATTTCCATCAAAAGAATAACTCAAATATAAAGCGTATGTATTTTGTATTGGAAGTTTGATAAGTTATTCCATGAGGACGTAAATTATTGTAGCCTTAATTGTTCAAATATCTTTGATATAAAAAATGTATGTGCGAGTCTAATACTTACCACCCATCCTGTGAAACTAAAGTTACTTTCGAATTAAAATTTCCTTACCGCTGCGTATCCACATGGTACCCTAGCATATTTCTGTAAAGTTTCCAACACTTTTTTGCCAACATGCAAGTAATAAGAATCTTTAGTAGCCTCATACAGGTAATATGTGGATTCCAAAAACTCCGGTCGGAGAGGATGATTACCCCAGTGCACTTGGAAATCGGTGGTGAATGCTTCCGGTATAAATTTATGCCTCTGCATAACCTGGTACAGCATTTCATGCGTCTCAACCGCGGGTTTCAAGTCACCTTTCAGTACCTGAAGGCCTGGCCAAAAGGCTAAGAGGGCATCCATAAAGTTACGAGAGTTGGTATGAGGCCTGAAATAATATTGATGTTCAATAGAGACGGCCGAAGATAGAATCCAATATTGAAAATGGGGAATTCTCCTCAATTTGGGTTATCACAGCATATGCAAGTTTAAACTGAATAATTATGAGTTTCATTCATGAATTTTTCAAATGCACCGCGGAAACTATTCTAAATCATTCTTCAAATATGAGATTTTAAAATTTAAAACGCTTCGTCTCTAGTTTACGATTTGGCCTACTAGAAGAAGAAAAGAAAGAGTTTCATTCATGAATTTTTCAAATGCACCGCGGAAACTATTCAAAATCATTCTTCAAATATGAGATTTTAAAATTTAAATCGCTTCGTCTCTAGTTTACGATTCGGCAACAGCGCCTACTAGAAGAAGAAAAGAACAATGGCTTGTTTATAAAATAACAGCTGTTGCTTCACAGCCATCATAAGCCGCGAGCTTGAGGCCTGGCGAGCCTCAACAGCAACCGGCCATAAAAATCCTATAAAATTTTACGACCTTCCTCGTTCGTCCCAGACTTCATGGAGCCATCTTTGTCTATCTCATCAAGATAGTGTATTTGTTATCCTTTATTATCAACGCATATTTCAGTCAATGTTGCCAACTTGTGCAATTGAAATGAAACGCTTTAAATTTTAAACACCCATTTTTATTTTTCATTTTTAAGTACTTAAAATAATTTTTCTTGGGAAACGGTTGAAATGGTTGTCTCAAAATGTGACGTTTCAAAGATATTTCATGAAAAATACATAATTTTCGTCAGAAGGAGTATTCCCTGTTGGAATTCATTTTTATTGTATTACAGATAAAATTTAATTATATGAATTTCACCAACATAAGGGTCAAAATCACCAAGGTGGCAAATTCCACATATAATACTATTTTATGATGAATATACTGCATTCACATTTATTTTAGCAGTCGGTTGGCCATGAAACAATTTTCTCAAGTTTTTGTAACTAGAACGGAATAAGGTTGGCACTCATGAAATGTCGTTAATGTCATAACGCCGTTGCCACAACTTATATCAATTAATATTACGAAAATGCCGAAAGTGATTGAAAAAGAGAGAACGAAGTGCTATTTAGAATACAGGTCCGCTCATTCAAATAGTTGTACCCTGATATTCTAAAATCCACAATACGTCAGACGGTAGCAAACATATTCAATGTAAGAGAATTTATATAATGTTTCATCTTAATCTAAACGACTTATATTTCAGCTGAATATTTCCACAATCAGAAAGATTGCGAATGAAGAGGATGACAATGAATTTCCTTCTATAGGGAGACCCAAAAAAGTGGTGCCATTTGAGAATTTTATGTTTGAGTGAATTAATGCGAAAAATTTACTGCAGGATTTTCGATGAATGTCATCGTAGAATAAGATCCCGAAAATTGATTTTTCTATTTTTCATTTGACTTGTCCTATACATTGTAAATGTCTTAAGGTACCAATAAATACCTAATTATTATTATTATATCAATGCATTAAGATGAACAGCCACAAATACACGCGCCAGTTGTCCTGTTTATTCATGTGAAATTTTTGTTCAAAGGTTCATCTTGATTGAAACTTCCTTTAATTCCTTTTACTTATATTGATGCAAGATGATTTTTGTTGAAGGATTTAACATTCTTGTAATTATCTGTTAATTCCTTCTGGAGATACCCATTCCCAACCACTGCATCATATGCATTTCATCTTCGGGTTAATACTTTTGAAATCTACAACTAATGTAACATATTCAAACTTTAGCCAAAGAAGATAACGAACATTAACTCTCCCCAAGCTTGTGCATTTTATGATATTACACTGATCTCTTGTATTTTCCATGCAAATAATTGGATTTGGTATACCTTCAATCAGTTTGTATAAACTTCAATTATGTTCGTCACATATTTTCCGAAGAGATTCGACATTGTGATAATATACGTAATAACAAAAACTTTTACGTAGAACGGGCAACATAGCATTGATTTAAAACCCAAAAATGTTTTGACAAGCGTCATAACCCCACATTTTCGTACTATACAGAGTGAAATGTGTCAAATTTTCATGGCCAACCGGCTGCTAAAATAAAAGTGAATGGATTATAGCAGTCATTACTTTGATAATCAGCTCAAATTATCACTCAACTTGTATATGAACTATATTCACTTTGGCAGAGCATAGAATTGAATACTTCACTAGTAATTTCATTTTTAAATTGAGCTATCGCATAAAACAATCATTCCGGGAACCTTTTTTTGATAATAAAATGGGGGGATAAACTAAGTAATTCTTTCATCTCTGTCCAGAAGCAGAAGTGCGCAGTTAATATTTAAACACTAAAATCTCTAATGAAATCCCAAGCAAAAACATAAAGGAGCAGGAGATCGCTATGAAGAGCCAAAAATTTATTATAATCGTTGTCAAGACAATAATAAATTTATGTTTTGAAGATATACAATTTGCGGCAGAGTTCGATTGACGAGAATTCTATTTAGAATTACTAAATAATAATCAGCTTAGTCACTCTCTCACCTATGCATGTGCACATCCAACAACATTGGTCCCTGTGAGATATATTTCATGATTGCTGTATAATGCCTGTTGAACCTGTTAAGGTACTTGGTGTCTCCCAACAATATGTATGCTTTCAAGCAGTACTCGTAGTACGAATCTATTCCGGCACCAACTCCAGAATCCCGCCTAACCCAGTCACCCGAGTGTACATTCAGAACGGATCCCATCAAGTCCGAACTTCGATGACGCATTTTCCACAGCTCGTCCATCGCCTTTTGAGCCTTCTCTTCGAAAATTGGTTCGCCGGTCAGACGTGAAAGTGCGGCCATTTCTAGTATCATCGAACCAGCGCAAGCTGTACACGTTTCTTTTGCTGCATCGAGTCGATCGCTTTTAATTCCGTAAAGGAGGTTAACCTGGAAAAAATATGAAAACACTGAAGATTGAATCTTACATTATGTAAGATTGTCGCGTAGGAAAATAAAGAATTACAATAACAATTACAACGATTGTTATCAGTTATTGAAGCGAAATTACAGGGTGATTCAACACAAAAGGACAAAAATCGCTTAGTAACGATTTGATTCCTACCAAAGATTATAGAGTAGAAAGATGGGAAATGAGGCGATTAAAGCGATGTGAGAACCATCTGTGTGTCAAGCGTGTTTTTAAGACGCTAGGACTGGTTAAAATATTAATTTGAGCGCCATTTTCAGAAACATATGAAATTTTGTAAGATTTCAGATGTCCATTTTTATCAAAGAGGTTTTGAATGTTTCGATTCTCGTACCGCTTTTTGTTTATCTAGCTCGTTTTAGTTGCTGATAATTGAATTTTTTTGTCTTATTTCTTGGTGAAAACACCAAAATATTTTAATGAAACTTTTTTCAGGAATTTGGACAATAGCTTTATTTTCTCAAATAATTTTCAATTTGCCGACGTTTCGGCGGCGAGTTCCTCCTTCTTCAGGGCTCAAGAATATCAAGTTGTTCGAGAAAATATTACAGCGTAATAATCTTTCATGAGGTCCGAGTAAAATACAAATGATTTAAAATTACAGATTATGCAAACAATTATATCGTCATCGAATCAAAACAGAAGTGTCGAATTCGAAAATAAAGCTATTGTCCAAATTCCTGAAAAGTCTTATTGAATTATAATCATGGACGAAAACCAAACAGACACCAAAATATTGTTCGAAAATTATAGAATGGTGAAGAACTCTGGATAATCAAATAATAAAATGGATTTTCCGAGATTAAGTTTTTCACTCCACTAAGGAAAATGGAATCGTAAGTATTAAAACTCGTTACGTGTGAATCGGTCATTCATTGATTTTAATTTTCAGTGCTCCGAAATGGATAAAATTCTCGGTCTCAGGGCGTTAAGACAATGACTTCAGCAAACACTACTGACTACTATGTGCAGTGAACATTTTACTGCAGGTCTGCGAGAACTGTTCATCCACGTAAATTGTTGTATGCAGAAAGCATCCCTTGCATGAACGGCCTATTAAGGGGAAATTATGATATTTATAGGTCCATTCAATGATTCTAAATTGCTACTCATTCAATATATTCAGAAATGCAAAGGTTTTATTGATTTCGATTTGGGAACCGAGTGACCGTCAAATTGTTGTTTGGAAAGTCAAAGTTTTATGAAACCTGCTCTGAGTGTTTTGTTCATTTATTAATCAATTTGTATATTGTGTCATAAAGAGACTATATCATAAGGAAATCATAAAAAAAGTACCAAGTAACTATACTAACATAAAAGTCTTGTATGTATATCTCTGTAAGGTTTTTTTTAGTGTGGTTCTGAAAATTCTATAAATAATATCTAGATGAATAGATAGATCTAGTGAAGAACTGAAATGTGTATGCTATGTTGGTATATTGAATATTGGTTCATTTTAATTTCTGATATATGTATATTGTAAAAATTCAACTAAGTTTATTAGTTCAAAACAACCTATTGCACCGAAATAACACCTTCGACGTATAGCAAATCACCATATACTTTTGTGTCCAAGTCGAAGCTTTATTTATTGTACATAATTTCAATTTTTGTAAATTTTTTATAATTGCAAACAAAAATATAGCACATCCAACGGCGTTTTTCATTGATATCAATTGATTCCAAACAATGTTCAGATGAAAACTAACATCCTGATGACAAAACAAAACCGTACTTTTATTTTGTCGCCCAGAATGTTTGTTTTCTGATCTAAACAAAGTCGATATTAAAATTTAATACAAGCAATAGAATTCGAATTTCGCGCCCCTCAATTATAAAAGAGAAAACTCTTATTAAAAAGATTTTCTGTATTGACAGTGCGTTTTCAGTCTCATATCATTGTCAAGCGAGTTTTCACTGACCAAAATGTAGTCTGTTTTTAGTACTAGAGATATAAGGGCGTTTCCTATCTTTCTACTCTATAATCTTTGATTCCTACAAAAGGAATCGGTTTAATGTCAATATTAGTGATTCGATAAGATCATCTTAGGTTTTCCCATTGAGGAAGTGAGTCTAAGCTTTGCCGACCAAAAATATGAATTATTATTTGCATAACTTCAACATTCCAACAACAATAATACTGAGTAGCTACTTTCGGTATTCTATGTTTGGACGAAAACTGGCAATGTTAGCGTTGTATGACCGTAAACACTCCATTTTCCATATTCAATAACTCAAAAAGTTGTAGGGTGATGATATTGATAGCTTTTATAGAATAAGATTTTATTGAAAGAAAACTTGAACTTTTAATGTGTTTGTGATTGTTGAAGACTATAACTGTTGCTCTCAGATAGGATTGTTAAATTTCTTTACATGAAAATCCAAGATAGAGGAAGAGTTTCCTTTATTGTAACAATCTCAATTCCTGTGAGTTTTTCTTTCCGCCTTCAGTCAGTTTAAATCAATATCGTGTCTTCTTAATGTTTCTTTTTGTATTTTAGTACTCATGATGAAGAGATGAACAATAAATCTCAAAAACTCGAGCTAAAGGAAAAAGAGTTTTCTTAACAACCCAATAACCCTTTTCACTGAGATGTAAAAAAAATACGTCAAATTCCAAGTATGCCTAATGAAGACGTTCATGATTTCAATTATTTATACTGAGTCATAAGAAATCACCCCTCAGTGTGACATTGAACTTTTTTTCATTTCATCAATTGGTTCATTTGTAAAATTTATCACAGTACGACATAGTATCTCCTTCTCAATTTCCTTTATCAAGAATGGTGTATCCAGTTCTAGGCTCTTTGATTATCCCTCAAATTTTACATGGGTTATTGAAGTCACCCCTCAAGATCTAGATTAAAAATTAGACTTCACCGAACTATCTCTGTGAAAGTGAAAAATATTTTATTGATATGAAAAAACCATTCATTCATTGCTGTATCCCGTTACCGGGAATAAATCTACAAAAAGAAGAAGGAAAAAAAAAAAAAAAATCGAACAGACTTGTAACTTCTTAGTGCTAGTTGCGACTGTGTGCCCTTCTGTGACTAAAGAGACCCAACCGTGACCTGCAGATCCTTTCACACTCAGGGCATGGATAGTCTCCAACCAGATCTGGCCGCCGCTGTATCCTTCTCGATTCTCCATTATAACTGTGGACCAAAGACCTCCACTGTGACCTGTCTAACGCTAGTTGTTCCCAGTTATGATTAGCATTAACTGATTTTAGGGATTGATGTAGTGTATCCTTAAACCGCTTATACTGGCCTCCTGGTTTCCGGGCTCCCTCAGTGAGTTCGCCGTATAGAGCTATTTTGGGGAGTCTTGTGTCTTGCATCCTCAGAATGTGGCCGCTCCATCTGAGTCGGGCCCTCGTTACTTGAGTCTCAATTGTTGTACAGCTCGCGCGCTGCAAGACTTCTGCATTCGAAACTTTGTGGAACCATCTGATGTGCATTATCTGTCTTAGATGACGTTGCTGCGTCTGTTCAAGCTGTTTAATATGTCGCCTGTAGGGAGTCCAGCTTTCGCTTCCGTAAAGAAGCGTTGGGAGGACCACTGCTCTGTAAACAGCTGTCTTGGTCTTCAGATTGAGGTCGTGATTTTGGAACACTCTGTCCTTCAGCTTCCAGAATGCCCGTGATGCCGAATTGATACGGTTGTGTATTTCCGTGTCAAGGTTAGCCCTAGTATTTATGAAAAAACCATAAAAAATAAATGGTAGAAGGCTACCTTGTCCACCATGGCGCGAATGTCCACGATTAGAATTAAGGGAAATTCAAACTGCTTTTACGAAATTAACATCAGGTTTCAAACTCCCCCCATCAATTCAATTTCACCCCTTTTGACCATAGGGATAAAATGGCGTATTTGGTACTTTCACACTTTCAACTTTCTGAATTGCACAATGAGAATCTGTCAATGTGTGAGGTAACCTAAGTGACTTCACTAAAGGTTAGTTTGAGAATAAAAATGTGAGTAAAAAATTAAAAATTATATAATAAGAATATGTGTTTTGTATGCTTATTCCAGTTTGTTTCTTTCTATTTTTCAGCGGTTGAGTGGAGTAACTTTTTTCGAGTTTCAAATCTGTCCAGTTCTCCATAAAATAGGCGATCGAACTTGAGACACCCGGTATATACTGTCGCAATTTTTTCGTTGACCTTACGAAGACTATTGCATCATAACAAGCACTTCAGAAAAATACAAATGGATGGCTATATTCATGACATACCCTAGAATAAGGTATTCCTGTTGTGGTGTTAAATGCAGGAAGAAGCCTGTAACCTAGATCTTTCGCCAACTCAAGAAGTTCTCCATTATACCAAGGCATTATTTCATCTCTTTCTTGTAGGTAATAAGCTAATATGTGGGCGGACAGCAAACCCCTGAAACAGAGCAAATCTCTTTAAGTATACAATTAAACTTTCGAAAAAAATAGTATCGTTTCCATTTCGAAAGAAAATTCTTTATAATTATAATCAATAGAAGCAGTGGAAGTTTGGATTGTTTTGAAAGTTTATATTTATAAATATATTATATTATATTGATATAATATCCTTCATATACAACTGAATAATGATTCGAAAAAAAAAACTAAGTACTAGTTTCGAGTACAAGCTATAACTTACCCCAACACACGTATGTTAGTTTCAAATACAGAAACCACAATGTCATTGTCGAAAGAAACGTCGCTTATCACCAATTTTACAGCACGCTCAAATTCAGATAGATCCCCCAGCAGAACAAGTGTATCCAGAGAATCAATTAGAGTTAGGGAGAAACTGAAAAAAAAAATTCAATAATAAAAAACCAAATATGTATCATACAAAACTGAAAACATCAGAGATTGTGAAAAATTTATCACAAATGCCTCATTCAAGACAATGAGCTCATATAGAACGGAAAAATGTGAATTGTAGTGTCCGTAGTCACGTGCTTCGGCCCCATCTGTAGGGTGAAAAAGTGTGAACAACACTTGGTGGCACATCACATAACAAATCAACGGAGTCAACAAACAGAATCCCGCAGCACATCTAGGTCATCACGGAGGCATATATAACTACGTGGGTGGACATGTTTCATGTTGAATATTTCGGACTTGGATGTTATTCAGGTGGTTATAGCACAGTAAAGACAGTATAGTTGGTGTCTATACTGTGGTTATAGCTGCCTCCGTGGTGGGGTTGGTTGTTGACCGAAACAGCAAATGGCTTGTTTGTTTGATATGTGGTTTGTTGCGTTGTTTATCTTTGCACATTTTCACCGTACTGATGAGGCCGAAAGACCGAAACATGTCAGTTAAATTTTTCCAATAAGCTTATAAATATAATAATTATTGAAATAATAATGAAATAATCTACTGATTTATTTTAATATGCATACCTATACGAAAAAATGTGCAATTTATTCGTAAATTTAATATATAGGGTGAGTCTTTGACTTACAAATATTTTAACAGTGGATTCTTGAGGCCGAAAGAAACACTTTTTTTCTTTATAATTTATTACCGATTCGGCCTAGATGAAAAGCTTTATACATTTTCGATTAAAATAACAAATTTAGCTGGCAAACACCCACAATCCGATATTCATCTCCAATATGTACTTAGTAATTATCGTTGTTTATTTTATTTCGTACTAGTTACCAGATTCAAATATAACCCATTTCACAATTTCCTTATAGGGTATTTCTGATCAGCCGACTTTGACAGGAGCACAAAAGTGTTGGTTAGCTTCATGTTATTTCGATTTCGAGGGTTTTTATAAAACCTTATCAATTTTCTAAGAAAATTTCGATCAGTGAATTTTTTTGAGGTGGCGCGAATAGCCAAAATACGAGATGGCAACGTTGAAGTTGGGAACCATCACATTTTATAAAATTATTCATTTTCAAAACTCCCGGAAAAATTTTCCAGGTAGAACTACCATTGTCAACTCGAGGAGTTCACCTTGAATAATGAAAACAAAATATTTATTTTTAGAATTATTATGTTTTCATGAGTGTTGTTATCGACTAGATAATAATAAACAAATGGATCAAAACTCTCCACAATTGCTCCAACAAGACAAAGAGATATTATTGCTTATGATTAATTTTAATACTAAACATAGAGTTTTAGAATTGCAAGGATTTATTGAATGAAGGATGTCGAAAAAAAAAAACGAAATCTTGGACAATACATTGATTAATTATACAGGGTAACCTAGAGGTGCGTACATGGTTCATAACTTTGTTTTTATCCAAACTGTCGACCTAATTTTTTTTTCAACCTAAATACAGGGTGTCATTTTAGTAGATTCCCTAAGCTTCAGCGCACCTTTTCAATAATGCTGGTGACTTCGAAGTAGATGTTCCATGGCCTATTACGATTTTTTAATGACAAGTTACAAATTGGAATGACAAGAATTTTTCAAATACAACACCTAGTATTTAATAGCACCATTCGTCCATATAGGCTTCGTGGGGTCTAGTTTGTGAAATTTGCAAAATATGTAACAAATATAGATTTTGAGGAATCTTATATGGGACTGTCGTAAAATTTGAAACATTTATAAAAGTATAAAAAGAAATTGTAATAGGAACAAGGGTACAACACAATAAAAAAAAATGCTAGTAATTTTTACATGAACAGAAAACAGTAATTGAAGAAAGGCTACTTAAGAACTCTCAAATAGCAGCCGTCATATTCTACATAAGCTTCCCTATTCTAGTAAATGAGTGTCCAGACCTAGCAAGTATTGCTACATTAATTAAAAAGAACGCTGGCATGATTCTATTTTTCATTTCATCTTCAGATCTATGAAAACCTTTTCCTTGATGTAAGGGAAAGAAGTGCTCCTCTGTCAATCCAACAATCCTTATTGTTGAATTTGCAGTGATATACTATTGTTCCTATTACAATTTCAAAAATTATTTCTTTTTATAATTTTGTGCATGTCTCAGATTTTACAACGGCGGCCTACTAGGTTTTTCAAAAATCATCCATATTCTGTACGTAGCATACATATTTCACAAAGTAGAGCCCACTAACCCTTCATTGCTGAAAAGCTCTTAAAAAATGTCATACAATATTTCAATAAAACACTGGATGTTACATTTGAAAAAGTCAAGTTAGTTTGTCATTTAAAAAAAGTAGAGTAGCTGACAGAATATCAACTTCAAATTCGCCTGCATTTTAAAAGATCCGCTTAAGCTCTAGGAATCAACTAGGAAAGCAATGATTGAGTTATCTGGAATGGTTTTCGGAGATTATACATTTCTCTGCTGTTCCATGCACGACGCTATTTTGACACAAGTCAAAAACTAATTAATGTATAGTCCATTCAGGAATTATTGACATCTCGGATGGCTATGGAAAATCGAATTTAAGTTGGTAATAGCAATAGCCCATATGTTAAGATTTTGTGTTGCGGAATTCAGGTTGGTATTGTGAATAAGCATTGATCTGTAGAGCTATTAAATGGGAATTTATGCACTGACCGAAGATAATTTGAATTTTACACTGCTGTTTATATTCTTAATTTAATCGAACAAATTGAAAACATAATTGAATAAATTTTGAATGCTGATTGATGTTCTATGAGTTTAAATATTTCTTCTTTTCAAATACTTTTCAAGTTTATATTTAAATAATTATATATTCCAGTTCTATAATTGAAAGTAGAGAAATTATTGGAGATCTTTTGGTACCAGATATTAAGCAGCATCAGCACTTTTAAGGCTTACAGGATATCAATCATTCGTGAATGGATTATATAGTCCATTCACATCTGGTCACAAAAAATGTACAATAATTTCTGCAGTTTCAATCACAGAAATGGATTATATAAATATAATCTAGGAAAGTATTTGTTTGAAAAGAAGAAATATTCAAATTCAGAGCATATTGATCAGCATTCGAAATTGATGCAATTATGTTTCCAGTTTGTTAAGAACATAAACAGCAAATACAACAAATAATCTTCAGTCAGTGCAGAGATTCACATATAAAATGTCTATAGATGAGCGTTTATTCATAAAACCAACCTGAATTCCGCAACACATAATCTTAATTTAAGGACTATTTCCAACTGGAATTCGATTTTCCACAGCCATTTGAGATGTCAATCATTTTTGAATGGTCTATAGATAAGTGAAATCAAGGTACCCCTATTCTGTAACCAGATCGAAATGTGCACATTGGATCTTAATGCTCACAAATCTGAATGTTTCTCCATTTATTGCGTAGAAGTTTGGTATTCTATAACCAATATCATAAGCCCTACAAAATCGCAATTCTGATTTATATTTGAACAATATCAAGAGTTTAGTGGCAAATTCAAAAGTGTAATTGAAACAGGGCATTTAAAAAAAACAGAACCTATGTGAATTTCATTTTCTGATATCCTAAATTTATTTGTAATTCCTGCACACGAACCCATTCTCGACAGATTTCAGGCCTTAGGAAGGAAATTTGTAAAAAATCCCAACAATCTTAGAATACTCCAGCTAGTTGTTCTACAGAGTGCCCAACAGGAACACAACAGAAAATATCCAATCAAAACTCTAATAGAGACAATTAAAGATTTCAAATGACAGCCATCAATGAAATGTACATAATACTGGCAGTAAGACGCAAGTCGTTAGCCATTTGCTATAGCAATAAATTTTCTCTCTCTCTCTCTCATTTCAGATGCCCTTCCAACAAAACTCATGTTAACTATTTACAGTTAACATTTTATATGAATATTTACTTCAATATTATTTTAATCATACTATAATCTTTATCTTCTTACAAGTTAATAGAATCTTATTTTGAAGAGAAAAATAGCGAATATATGCTATTAGAGCAGTTCTTCAAAATGAAAAGAAATTGCAATTAATTCGGGAAACTTACCAGTTACTAATTTAGTGAGAGAAAAATAACAAGGTTACTCACTTTCCCAGACAGTCATCAATATCCCCTCTATTAGGAGAGAGGCCTCGATATCTTCCCTTGCAACTCAGAGGCATAAGCTCATCTGCTGGATATGCATTATCCATATAAGCATTGTAGGCATGATAGAACATATCTCTAGCTTGTTCCCTAAAAATGTTGGATTCAAAAACATATGTATAAAGAAAAAAATAGATTATTACCTGAGTTGTGCTTTTTCTTCCCTCGACATAAATTTGGTTTCTTCTGAATAACATTGTGTAATTATTGAAAAAATTACCACTGCATACAATATAATAATTGGTAAACATTCATTGGAAGACATTATAATAAAATAATTGTTGGTCAGAAACACTTCCAAATGACCATATTGTTTCTAAAGTAGATGACGTCCAGCGCACGGTTTGTTGAATTTATTATGATAAGAATTTATCGTTAATCTAATAAGGTAAGTTTATTATCGAAACCAAAATTTTGAAATGTACTTAGGTTATGTTATTCATTATTTTGCCCTATATTTAGTATATGGATAAATCAAACATCAATTATAAATTATCATTAATATCGATTACTAAAGAGGAAAATAGCAATTAAGTCAGATCAACCTGAAATTTGGAAATTTCCGTAAATTATTGAGTATCAAAATATGAATTTTCTATTTTTTTGACAGGTAAACCAGATGACATTTGTTCAATCCACCTGACGTCTATCAATTTAGCCACAGAAATTAACGTATTCTTCACTTTCTCAATCTGCCTTGAAGGAAAGGGATAATAATTTTATTTTTTTAGGAAATTTGAATGTTATTCGTGAAGAATATAAAGTGAAACGATAAAAATTCATTCGAAACAATGTTACAATATTTTGTTTCATGCATTGAACTCGATTGCATGTGACGTCTCCTAGGCATGGGCGTCGGCAGGTAGGGACAGGGGGGCGGATGCCCCCGTACGTACAGGCTCGATATTACTAATCAATTAATTTTCAATTAAAACATGACAAATCACAATGCGGTATTCAGGCAAACTTTAGTATTAATAAATTAATGTCCAAGTAGGAAGCTATACTGTGTACCGTTTTCGAAATATTTTGATTTGAAAATTATGAAGTAATAACCGATGCTGGTACAAAGTAATGATGAAGGTCTATGTGATGAAGTTATTGATTATTATTATTAATAAGTATGCATTATGTGAATCAAAAATTTTTCGTTGCGTAAATGAGAACCCATTGGTAAAACGAATACATGTTATGTTTTTTTCAAAACCCTTTATCTTGAATACGGATGGCGTTACGAAAATTTTGTACTAAGCAAACCCTTCTCTCCTAAACCACAAGTACTTATCCCAAATTTGAACTGTGTACCAATAAATTTTACTTCTACGATTAATTTTTTTATTTCTGATAGCGAAGGTGGTACTAGTTCAAAGACTGAGTAGGCGGAGGAAAAACGCGCCGCGTTTACCTCATTGTGGCAGGGACGAAATTTTTTTTTGTCTGAATGCATGTTTGAGTACACCTTGCGGCATTCGTACGCTAAAACTACTGATTTTACATAAACTATGAGAAAGGTTGCATTGCTGCTCAAGTCCAATTTTGTTTGTGAATGTGTTAATGGTAAAGTGAGTCAAAGAGCAGATGTCAAAATTAAAAAAAAAACTGCTCTTAGGCGTCATTTTCCAAGATACGAGGTGGCAAAGGCAAAGCTAATATTCGGAAAGAGCACATCGAAACAATATTAAAGTTAAAGAGTCCTTCGATAATGGGAAACGTATGTAGTTTTTCATTCTTCACTGTGATCAGAACAGTTTTGCACTGATATGGGCCATTTGTTAGAAGTTTCTGTTACCAAATGTGATTCTTTAGAATGTCCCACTTTCCCAACTATTTGTCCTTTGGAAAAATCTTAGTCGATTTCAAGCGAGTAACTGGTTATCATCGGTATTTATCATTTGTATTCAAGCGCTTTTAGTCTTGTTCGTCTTTACCAGCAAAGATCTAATCTTTGTTTACCATATGATGCAAGCCCGGACCGGGACCACTTGGGGCCTTCAACTGAAACCTATTAAGGGGCCTTTTACCAGGGGGGTCCGAGGCTCTCCCCCGGGAAATTTTTGGAAACTGGGTTGTTAAATTTTTAGTTATATTGAAGTGAGGCTAGAGTTTGTGAAGGGCCACAGGCCACAAAAAAGTGACATAACAACAAGGGCAAAACCACCATTAATAGCGGTAATTACCGGTTATTCGCTTCAAATCGATTTTAATTTATTATGACTTAGTGTGAATACTTGAGAGTCTTATTATTCGAAGAATTTTCATTCATTATTTTCATGAAATTCATTTTCAGTGTTATTCGTGATGCCGGGAAAATCAAAAATATTTTCATGTTTTTAGAATTTCCGGTTATACCGGAAGTAGCTGTCAACTTTCTTTTTTCAAATGGTATTCTCCCCGAAAATTTCACACTTTTGGATTTTCCACCGAATTTTAATGTTACTTTGATCATATGACATAAGTTATAATACGAAGCTTTCCAGAGTTTATTGAGCCTATTTTCTACTAGCTGTGTGTGCCTGCTTCGTAGGACGATTTTTTTTATTAAACCTTACTTATTTCATTTTACTTTACTCAACTTCACTCTACTTTATTCCATTTCACATCTCTACTCTAGTTTGCTCTACTACACACTACACTCGAATTTGCTTTACTGCACTTTTTTCCAACGATCAAACTTCCGTGGAAATCGGTTTGGGCCAATCCGGAGAAAATACCATGTCAAAAAGAGCTTATTTTGCTCACATAAACGTATGACGTCTTCAATAGTCAGGCAGGTGAATACTAAATGAAATTACTACTGACATCGAGTAAAGGTGCCGGCAATTCATTCCAGTTTCGTCGAAGGAGGAGTTATGTTGCCCTGACGAAGTCAAATGAGATCGAAACCACTTCGAGTGATGCTAAATTTTTAGTTCGATTTAGATAGTAATATTTGTTGATTTAATTAGCGGCGGGTGTTATGCATCTGAATTAATTTCGTTTATTATGTTCGAATAATGTGTAAATGACCTAAAATATTCAACAAAAATCGGATATTCGAAATTTTCACACTGATACTCCAATTTTATTCATTAGTATATGTATATAGATACGAGGAGATACTACTTGCCCTTAGAATTTAGGAAGGATGAAATTTTCAGAAACTGTTAATGAAGCCATGTTTTTTTCTTAACCCTTTCAGTCCTAGTGGTTTCACTATGAAACCACCTCTCGTAATATATATTCCATGCGTCCCTATGGTTACATCTCAAAACAGCTGCAACAGTGGTAAGTCAAAGGCTTCCTCTCGGATTGTGTTGCAATAGTTCTGCAAAATGGCGCTGTACAGCGTGTAAAGTTGGTTTTCTTGCCTTCCACAAGAAATAATAATATTACTGGTATTATAAGTTGAGTCTTGGTGGTTACATGTAGAAACCACCATTTAAAAAAATTGCAAATAGATATTCAACGAAATATATTGAATTTCATGTATTCTCGACCTCAAAATATGAGTTTATTTTGAATGAAATTATTTAATTTGGGCCTGAAAGGGTTAACTCGGATTTGACTAAAAACTTGTACAGGCTATTCACAAAAATATGCTCTGACGAATTGTCAAAATCGCTGGTTGCGGTAGGACAGGCATATCGTGGCTTAGAACCGGTATGTGTAAAAGTTTGTCTGCCCAAAGGCAACCAACGATCTCGAAATTCGTTGGAGCATGTCTTTATGAATACCCTGTAGAATTTTTTTATTTACAATTCGTTAGAGTGCCCTATAAACACGACAAAAACAGGTTATACTCAAAAAATTAAATCCAATAAAAAAGAAAAATCGACACACACTTTTTATTGTTATCACCAAAGTCACTGTAAATACATAATGATACGTAATCACTTAATTCTACACATTGTTCCACTCACGAGCAAAATATACAATAAAATCATTTTTTACGAACGACATATTTAACATATCACTGATTGAAGGCAATAGGAGGGATTTTATCCACTTTGTACATATCCATGAAGGACTTCACACATTCGACAATATTATAGCCAGCATTCTCGAGAAATCTGAAAACGTATTTATTTTGTAGAAACGTTCATTAACAAAAAGCATCCTCAAAAAAAATAGAGGAACAATAGTACTATATTGTAAGAAAAGCTCAGAATGATACTCATTCAATGGAAAATTAACTTCATTTTGATCTGAAAAATTCTAAGTGCATAGAGACATGAAAGAATAGGCCTGGTTTAGTTAGATTTTTCGATGGTTCCAGATCGGTTCAAAACAGTCGCACATTTATTTATTTAGACTGAGCTTGAGCGTAGCTTCCCACACCATATCTGTTCAACTACTTTAAACCATTCTGAACAGTTCTGATTGCGACCCAAAACAAAGCTAATATCATTTACTCTTTGTTGAAAAATGAAATAATATTTGACAGTTGATAAAATTCCAACATTTCGTGAGTACAATTTGAGCTGAAGTTACGCTTACGAATTACGAGTTCACGACAATGTTATGGCTTATGTTCATGTTCATTGCGACTGTGCCATATTTGTGTTCTGTTGCCCTGAGTCTAACTGTCAGATTTCAAGTTCAGCAATAAGAACAACAGCTTCTTCAAAACCTTTTTATTTCGTGAAATTGTCCGTACGATTTTGAAAATAATTTTAATTTATACCTGAGTCAGATGTTCCAAAAATAATATTAGGAAATGTAGGACCACCGTAAAAACATCAATTATAACCCCTTACGGCAACACTAACTAAAGCATTGATATGCTATTGGGCCTCCCCCCCCTTTACATTTTTGCCCAGGGAGAGGTAAGACCCACAAGCACCACCACCTTACCGTAAATGAGCCTGACAAACTCATTTTCGTGCCCAATCGTCTTGCAGTACAATTGGAGGCAGACGAGGTGATGGGCATGAGAACTGACCAGATAATCACAAGAACCAGCACATATGGAACCTTCAGTTCTCTGATTGCAAGCAGAGACTAATGGCTCCGTCACAAGGAATTCTTTCTAGAAGGACCTTGCTGGTTTACTGATGGCTCCAAAACCAGTCAGGGATTTGACTGAACTCAGTGCTAGTCTGGAAAAGTTGGCAACAGCATTTCTTGCGGAAATCTTCGCCATTGATCTATGCTCCAACCATTTGCTTAACATGGGTTGCACGGGTAGGTCAATAAAAATCCTAACGGATAGTCAAGCTGCCATTCAATCTCTCGCAACAGACAAATGCAACACGTCACAGGTATTTGAATGCAGATCTAAACTCTCCAAATTGGGAAGTTTAAACAGGCTGCAACTGATTTGGGTACCTGGACACTCTGGCTTCGGAGGCAACGAAGTATCGGATGCTCTGGCCAGAGAAGGCGCAACATCAGCGCTTATTGGCTCGGAACCAAGTATAGGAATTTCCAATTCCTTAATCAGGGGACGGAACAATAGCTGGATAAGGCAAGAGGTTCAGGAGTACTGGCGCAACCGCCCTGGACTGCGTCACTCGCACAGGGCTATTTCAGTGCCTCCCAGTCCATACATCAGTCGTTGGCTAGGATTTTCTAGAACCAATCTGAAATCTATCATGGCGGTTTTCACAGGACATTGTAGACTCAGAGCCCATCTTAAAAAACTCAGCATCGTCAATGACCCGCTCTGCGGACTCTGCTTAGAGGAGGACGAAACGATTGAGCACATCCTCTGTGACTGCCCGGTGGCAGGTTTGGTTTATCCGTCCAACACACCCAACGATCAGCAACAGTAATCAATAACTAACTATAGCAACACCTAGTAGCCTTACTCAAAGGAAGAGAAATTATTTTTATCACCTTCTTCACCAAATTTCTTTCAGATATTAAGATTTTATTAGACATATTGATATGGATAAATGTAACTAACAAGAGTAGTAGTCACTTTTGGCCTCCTTCTTTTTTTTCTAGTTATAAGCGAAAATTGTAAAAATGGCGATCCCGAAATAAATTTATATCTCCGCTAATCCTAATGTAAGGACTAATAGAAGGAGACTGTGGTAATCATAAGATGCTATATTTTTCTATTTTCATCAAAAGTAGAAAGCATAGAAATATTGAGAAAAAAGGTTTTTGACTATTTTCTATTATTTATATTGATACGAACCATATGATGTTATATATTTTTGAAATCAGCACAAATTAAGCTTTCAAAAAATTGTACAGAAATGTAGTGTTCCCATTCAAAAAAACATAACTTCGTCATAGCTTCGTAATTAAAAATCCTGCTAAAAAGGGAAGCACGCCACTGGATTCTACTTAAAAAAGTGTTCTATAATGTTTTAATTTCAGAGCTCTATCATCTCTATCCATTTTTCCAATTTTCGCTTAAAACTCAAAAACAAAAGAAGGTGGCCAAAAATAACTACTACTTTTGTTAGTTTGTCAGAAAAAGAGAACGAGAATGGGGTATCAGATTTCGTCTATCTCCTCTGGTTTAAAAGCTGTAGTGCTAAAACATCGAAATTTGCCCACCCTGTACAATCACATTTTTCGTCGACCTATATCTCTTAATGCACTTCAAGAAATATGAAAAATTTAACTTCAACAAGAGGAAAGGATTCAAAACGCGAAACGTGGGCCCTATTGCCACTCACGGTTTATATTACCAACTACGCCCAAGTATAACTCATGTGATGACAAATCCTTTGAGTCAAAATAAAATTTGTATCGACAGAAGAACAAAGAAACAGAAGGCATTGTAATTTTTTAAAAAGTGGTTAATTTTTAACCTATAATGAGTTAACCTATTGAAAAACTGAAAACAATTTAGAAACTTGAAGCTTCCTTACCTCCTTGACCAATCGTTTGTAAGTCCAGTGAGTGTTTTGAAAGCTTCTATTGCTTTTTCTTTTTCTTTTGGGGTGTGAGCCAAAGGCAATTTAGAATTGATAGCTGGAATTGCTACCATAAATGCCTTAGAAACTTGAGTAGATAGTGCATTGTAAACATGAAGCATGTCATTAATAATAAGATACTCCCCCTTGTAGCTTCTAAGCGCAAAAGTTCTCATAAAACCTAAATGCCTCTCAGTACCAAGAACTGACTCTGGATATTCACGAAATACACCACTTACATTAATGATAGCAGATTCATCCTGAAAAAATGAAGGACGACATAATTAATACAAATTCGTATAGATTATCCAGGCAAAGTATAAAATGAATACTACTTTTTTCATTGCCTAAACGTCTTAGGTATTGTATAGAATACCGGATTATACACATTGCAGGTAACATATACATTATTCAGCCGGAAATGTTTTTTTCTGGTGTTTTTTCCTTACGGAAATCAATTGGCAGATTTCATTAGAGTGATTCAGGTTTTCTGGTTACTAATAGTATATCAATAAGAAAAATAACTCATTCAGCTTTCTGATCCATTTCTTTTTCTGATAAGGAAGGGTAAAGAGATTTCTTTAGAATAAAAAGCGACTGTGATAGCGTGATGCAACATTCAGTCAAAGACAAATAATTGTCGGCTATTTCAATCAATAGTCTGAGGTTTGAGCGCAAATCAACCCATTGAATCTACTATCGGAACTGTTGTTTTATAGGAAATCTTTGACATATCTTATAGACAGCGAATTTCAGAGAATTTGGCTTCGAAACACAGAAAAATAAGCCTGAGCTAAGATGTCTAAAAACATAGGGAACTCTATCGATTTGTCAAAATTTGCTAAGCGTTCGCTGTCGTGGGGCCTTAAGCGGTGAACACATATGAGCGGCCGCGGCCGCGATCACGATCACGATCGTGAGACATCGCGACTGAACGCCGCTATATCGCTGAACAGAGCGTGATATTATGTGCGGAATATGACATTTGCATGGGACGCTTCTCGATCGTGATCGTGGCCGCGGCCGCTCATATGTGTTCACCGCCTTAGAACATATTCTAAGCGTGGGGCACACAAGCTTTTCCCTCCATTAATTCACGTGCTGTTTTGGTCGAGTATTGTGTTTTGTGCATGTTTTTGGAAAAAATGTTCTTTCCGACGTCAGATTAGAGTGATAAGACTATAGCTTTTTCAGAAATGCCTCTTTATAGTGATAATAAAAGCTTTGTGTGCCCCACGGTAACGAACAATCAGCTGATTTTGACAAATTGTTAGAGTACTCTATGGTGTATGCAATTTTTGAATGGAATGACATTAGACTAAATCGAAAATAAGGGTACGTTCATACCGAAGATGCATGGATGAGCGCGGTGGAGGTCGCGATCGCGGTCGAGGTTTACATCGATGCCTGGCAATACATGTCGAAGATGCTTTCCTTTCAGTCAAAGCTCACAAACGAACTGAAAAATAAATACGTTACCCTGGTGAATGTGACGTGATTTGAAGAGCGCCAATAAGCGTGCAAGGTAACTCGCGGCAACTGCCCGATCGCCATATAAAATCAAACTATTTTGTTCTGCTATCGACATCGCTGAAAACCGCGATCATGAGCGGCGAGGGTGAACGGGTGAAACATCCTTGGTATGTACGGTCTCATTAGAATATGAAGGTTTGTTTCGACATCGATGTAAAGATCGCGACCGCGACCTCCACCGCGCTCATCCAGGCATCTTCGGTATGAACGTACCCTTAGAGATTCGTATCGTGGCTGCGCCACCATGTTCTATCCTTGTTCTATGAAAGAAAATCTAATGATACTCTTTCGCTTTATTTTGTTCTGCGTTGATATCGATCACAGATTACAGTCATCTCTGTGTTCCTGATCCATCAAAGAATTTAAAAAAAATGAACCGGACTATTTTCTCAGCTGTTAAGGAATATTTGTGATTTACACTTAAATTTTCGTTGTAAAAACGAATCTGCAGATATTTCAACACTATCGAAGAATTCGAAGGATTACTACCATTTTTCTTCAAAATAATTTTTTTAAATTCAATTCTTCCCTTGCCTTCTCTAACTAGCCGCGCTTGAAACTAGCTAACATTCTGGGTGAGTAGAAAGTTGAAGAGCAGTGGCGGATTTACATATTTGCCGCCAGTAGGCTATTCAAATTTTGCCGCCCTTACCATAATTATTTAGTTCAAAATATTAATGACAATTTTTGTGTCAGTGAAAATGTAACTTTGGGATTTGTACACGTTGGTCCTAATAAAAACTCATAATTATTGTGAGCTAGGGAATCGATGTGTCCGAGTTTCCAGATCATTTTTACAACGCAACGATTAAGTTGAGATTTCACAAGAAATAGAACGTTTATTAATGAATGAAAGAAAATTTAGTCATAGACTTCTAATAAGGTGAAGTAATGGATATATTCATTGATGTTAGTCACACAGTTCAAAATAGAATAGATAAATTCTATATCAAACGAAAAGAAGAAATTTATTATCATTAAGTATGGCACAGCATATATACATGGTTACATGGTCCATAGGAATAGTTGCAAAAAAATTAAGGGGGTGATTCTTCGTCAGAAAATAGGGTGGACCTTTAATACGCAATTTTCTTTTCTGAGTCCTCCTGCTTAGTTACAGCCCGAAAAGCAGTTTTAAATTTTTTTCTTGCGAATCGAAAAACTGACAATAACGAAATCAAGCAGATATTTTATGCGGGGTAGAAAATCTCGGTGCTGTTCCTCTATGATTGAAAGTGCTAGAAAAAGCTACCCCTAAACATTTTTCCGCAAGAAACTTTTTTCCATATCCGTATTACAAAATAAAAGATTGATTTTGGATAGCTTGATCCATTCCTAATAAATAAGGTCTCTTGTAGTTTCTTGGGAAAATTCACGGAAAAAAAAGACCGTGAACAAAGTGCATATCGAATATTTCTGCGTTTGTGCACACAATCATCTTGATGAGTATATGTGACAAAAATCTCGAGATGATTTTTTTAGAATGGATTAAGTTATCCAAAATTAATTTTTTATTATAAGATATGAATATCGAAAAAGTTTCTTGCGAAGCAAGGATCAGAATTGGATTTTTCTACCCCTTTCTATCATAGACGAACAGAACCAAATTTTTTTTGATGCCTTCAGGTCCGTATAAAATATCTGCTTGATTTAATACAGGAAAGTTCATTGAGTTTCAATAAAAAAAAATAAAAACTGCTTTTCGGACGCCATCTTCAGGGGGCTGTTACTAAGCAGGGACACAAAAAAGAAAAGACCTTCCCTACTATTCATATTATTATATGTATTATATCGCCACAATCTAACTGACGATGACAATAAAATAGGAACGTGAGTCATAAAAGTCTCACTTCGGGTTTCATAAAGCTTGATCAGGGAATCAACGCTTGATTGATCAACAGAAGACGTCAATTTGTCAATCGATAATTCAGTCATGATCATTTATAATATCATTCTCGTATCAAAATATGTTCATACGTCCATTAAATTATTCTCAATTGCTACTTGTTCAATATATTCAGCAATGAAAAAGTTTCAGTGATTTCGTTTTAGAAATCAAGCGTTGATCGCACAATCAAAGTTTTATGAAACCCGCTGTTAAAATATCTTTCTGCGATGTCGTCATACGAAATTTTGTTTAGTTATGACTTTATACACGAAAGAGCCAAAGCGTTCAGCTTTTCTTGGCTCAATGTGGTTCTTAGGTACCTAACTTTTCACCTTTTTCAAGCAAAAAATGCTTCTCTCACCCGAACAATAAGTCGATGGTAGGCAAAATTCTTTATCTACCGAGGGAAACTCGAGAACTATGGCAGCTGAAAGAAAACGGATGACACATTTTCGAGCTCAGAAAAACAAAGAATTGTGAAAACCGATTTTGAGTTATTAGCAAAAAATGAAATTTTGACGATTTCGAAAAGTTCTCATAACTTTTTTTGTCTTTGAAGTTACAGATCTGAAACTTGAACCCTCTTTTACGTAGAATCCACTGACGAGCACCAAATATTTTTTCATTTCGAAACATTAGGCGAACTTTCGTTTTTTTTAATTGAATTTGTAATTTTTGAATTGTAAAAGAAGATTCTATCAGTAGAATCTACGTATAAAAGTGACTAAGAAAGTAAGTTTCAGATATGTAACTTCAAACACAAAAAAGCTATGAGAACTTTTCGAATTCGTCAAAATCCCAATTT
This sequence comes from Coccinella septempunctata, assembly GCF_907165205.1. NCBI lineage: Eukaryota > Metazoa > Arthropoda > Insecta > Coleoptera > Coccinellidae > Coccinella > Coccinella septempunctata. The sequence goes on along the minus strand of NC_058189.1, from coordinate 12,897,029 downwards.
TTGATTATAACTCAAAATCTAGAAATGATAGGCCGGTTCTCTTTTCAGAATTGGATTGGTCATGAGAAAAGAGCTCAATAATGTGTCATCCGTTTTCTTCTTGCCCTGATAGTTCTCGAGATCCCCTCAGTAGACAACGAATTTTGCTCACCTTGTAAATAGAGGCAATAGCCATAGATACGAACTTCTGGACAAACATTTCTTGAATTGTGTTTTCGTAGGAACCGAAAAAATACATCCCAACGATTCAGAATCTGGTTACACCAAAATTTTTCAACCTCACGAAATTTCAGTATAGAGTCCAAAGCGGCCGAAATAAGAGTGGAACAGGAAAATAGTAATGATGCACTACTTGGTCAGTTTTTTTTATAATTAGGAAAAATCAGATGTAGATAGATATTAAAATATCTATGAAATAAAACTATTTCAGTTTCTATAATTAGTGCAAGCAAAATTGTCCCAAAATTTGCCGCCCCCTGAAATCTGCCGCCCTAGGCTGCAGCCTACTTAGCCTCTATGGTAAATCCGCCACTGTTGAAGAGATACTCACTGTATGAAAAACAAGATCTACAGTGAAGCTATATGGATCATGTTCTACTTGAGGTAGATCCATTAGTTTTCTGATGATGTATTGATTTCCTCTTATCAGGTACTGATGGCTTCTAGTTACATCAGCCAAAGCCAATAAATTTCTGCAGTTCACTTGGTATGGACGCAGCCTGGAAAGAAGAATAATTTAGAACGCAAATTATTTTGAGAGCTTGAAAAATTTGTGAACTGGTAGGATATACAGGGCTGTACCACGAGGTATTGGCCAGTATATACAGGGTCTTTCACGAGGAACCTCACCCATATTTATACGGGAAACTACTGAACGTATTTTCATGAAATTCAGCACTTATAAGTATTTCACGATGCTGATGAAATCTAAAATATTTTCAAGGCATGAGCACCTCCGGTTTTTCCGGAAATGACGTCAGCTTCCGTTTTTCAAATTAGAACACCATTTTTTTATTGCAGAAATAGATTCCTTGGAAAATTTCAAGTTATTTTGATGTAACATTTTTCAGTTTTGGTTGGAAAATTCTCTCTGAGCGGGAAAATTCGAAAAAAAAATCGAAAATAGAGCTCCGCTGAAACAAGAATAACTTCGAGGTTTTTGGATGGAAAACTTTCATTTTTGGGATTTTTCAAGATGTATCCACTTTAAAAATCGAAATCGCGATTCATGATACAGGGGGTGAAAAAATGGCTTTCTAAGTTAGGGATGACAAAATCGTGAAAAATCAATTTTTTCAAATCAGAAATCCATTTTTTTATGGCAGATATTGAATCTACGTTAAAAAATAATGTGAGTGTATGCATCACACCCTTGCCCTAAAGTGGATATTTTCTGAGTTATTCACAAAAAACTGTTTTTCGTCTTGAATTTTCAGCTATTTCTTTTCCCTTCACGCCAAAAAGATGAAATTTTCAGGAACTGTTACTTAAACCATGTTTTAGATTTTACTACCCTAATATGCAAGAGAAAAAAGTTACAGGTTGTTCCTAAATAGATGGCGAATTTTGATTCGAATTTGTATCGGAAACCTCTTTATTTCAACTAATCGGCCATCGGTTTTCTCTCCAGTGATAAATAAATAATTCCTTATGAACCATATGCAAAAACTTACCATGTTTTACATTCTTTTTTTTTAATGATAGATATCATTAATTACATCTGCCAAATTCTTCTTTATTCAGTAGTATTTTGTGTTTACGATTAATTTGGTGATAATTCGTATTAAGTTATAAAATCGATCACTATGCCTAATTTGACCAATGAAGATTATTTAAATCTCATTCTACTTCATGGAGAATGTAATAAGTCGTTAGCCATTTGCTATAGCAATAAATTTTCTCTCTCTCTCTCTGTAATAAAGTTGTAGATAGAACGATTCGACTGTTCATTGAGAGGTTTCCTGACCGACCCAGACCAACGAGAGATACCATTAACAGAACCATGACAAACTTAAGAAATGTCGGATCTTTCGTTAAGAAAACTATACACAGAGAAAAAAGTGTAGTAGAAGATGAGAACAACGAAATTACAGTTCATGCATATTTTCGTGTGAATCCTCAAAATTCTCTCAAAGATGCCGAGATTGATCTGGGATTATCTCAATCGAGTGTTTGGAGAATATTAAAAAAACATAAAATTCACCCATATAAATTCAATAGGGTACAGCATTTGAAGGAAACTGATTTCGTCAGGAGAACAGAGTTTTGCGAAGCTATGATGATTCGATTTCAAGAGAATGAAAACTTTTTGGACTGTATAATTTGGACAAATGAATCTAAATTCACAAAGAATGGTTCTTTCAATAGGCATAACAGTCATTATTGGGATGAAGAGAACAACCACCACTTCAGACAATGGAACTTTCAAGAGACCTGGAGTTTCAATGTTTTTTGCGCCATCAAAAATAATGCAATTCTCGATGTTCACATTTATGATGGGACTTTAACTGGTAAGATAGAACACCACACATGTTTGCATTATTTAAAGAATGTTCTCCCTTAGGAGATAGATATTCTGACATATTGACTCAAATAATTGAGCCGCTAGTACAGAACCATAATGACTTATGGTATCAACAAGATGGCGCGCCTCCACACAATTCACTCAATGTGTCAAATATCCTCTACAGGCTATTTGAAGATCGATGGTTGGCGAACAATGGTCCACATCTTTGGCCACCACGTTCTCCCGATTTAACTCCTTTAGACTATTATGTTTGGGGTAGGATAAAAAATATTGTCTACTCAACTCCCCTGATAAAGAGGACTGCATAGAACGAGTCAGAAATGCGTTCAGGTTTGTTTAGATTTTTAGATTCATAGTTTTGAAACTCAATTTGGTTTTTAAACACTTGCAGATCTCTTCCTCCCGATGAAATAAGAAGAGCAACGCACGAAGCATTCCTGAGACGTATAAATAAATGTCTAGAAATTAACGGTCAAAACTTTGAGCATCTTCTCTAGTTATAACTGCGAGAGTTTGCCATGGTTCTCCTAATAGTAACTAGTCGGTTTCAAGAAGGGGTGAAAAATCTACAGCATGGTTCAAATAACAGTTCCTGAAAATTTCATCTTTTTGGCGTGAAGGGAAAAGAAATAGCTGAAAATTCAAGACGAAAAACAGTTTTTTGTGAATAACTCAGAAAATATCCATTTTAGGGCAAGGGTGTGATGCATACACTCACATTATTTTTTAACGTAGATTCAATATCTGCCATAAAAAAATGGGGTTCTAATTTGAAAAAATTGATTTTTCACGATTTTGTCATCCCTAACTTTGAAAGCGATTTTTTCACCCCCTGTATCATGAATCGCGATTTCGATTTTTAAAGTGGATACATCAATCTTACATCTTGAAAAATCCCAAAAATGAAAATTTTCCATCCAAAAACCTCGAAGTTATTCTTGTTTCAGCGGAGCTCTATTTTCGATTTTTTTTTTCGAATTTTCCCGCTCAGAGAGAATTTTCCAACCAAAACTGAAAAATGTTACATCAAAATAACTTGAAATTTTCTAAGGAATCTATTTCTGCAATAAAAAAATGGTGTTCTAATTTGAAAAACGGAAGTTGACGTCATTTCCGGAAAAACCGGAGGTGCTCATGCCTTGAAAATATTTTAGATTTCATCAGCATCGTGAAATACTTATAAGTGCTGAATTTCATGAAAATACGTTCAGTAGTTTCCCGTATAAATATGGGTGAGGTTCCTCGTGAAAGACCCTGAATTTCGAAAACTATTGGAACTACGATATTTAAATTTGGCAGTTATAAACCGTGGGTAGTCTTACACATTTCAAGCAAAAAGCCACATCATTTAGATTTACAGAGTATCTTTTTTAAAAAGACATTGACCTCTAGTGCAGTAAGTGTCTATCTTATATTTGCTCAGTGATACCTTCTTTAATGGTATATTGATTTCAAAAGTGGATTCAGACCAGCTTGCAAATCTGTTTCACAGGAAAGTATTCAAGCAGCATGCACAAGAAATTTACTTTGTGTATTGCCGAATTAGACCCTTACACCAGAGGAACAATATAGAGGATGTCTCATTATGTGACCCGATATGTGACGTAACAAAGTAGCTATTTGCTTTAAATGTATAACATTGCCCATGGTTTATAACTGCCAAATATTCATATCGCAGTTCCAATAGTTTTCGAGATATACACTGGTCAAACATTAGATTAATAAAACAATTAATCTATGGTCAAAACCAAGTGTGATTCCCTGCATTGTTATACATATATCCTGTTATGTCCATTCAACATGAAATTTTTTATCGGTTTTCAGTAACCTTGAAGTCCCGAAATGAATTTCTGATACAAACTTTGCTGGTTTCACAAAATTCGATCGGGAAATGAAGCGCTTGGACGGATCAATATAGATTTGTTTTTCATCGATCACATTTGGGAGCGTTCAGAATCATTCTTGAAACAAATTATAATCGATATATCATATTAATGATTATATTATCAGACCTATTCCAGGTTAACAACGTCTTCCACGACCTCCGACAGAATGGAAACTATCATTGTGATGGAAATTACTTATCACCAAAGATGATTATATAATTTCAAATGTTGGAATGCTATGATCTATGTTAACTTTTTGAAATACACAATACTTTGACCGCATCCATTCAGTTATTGTCCAAAAGGTGCAACAGTTGCACAACCAGTATCATCACTGACCTTATGCAGCGTTAGAAAGTTATCGTAAGAAGTGGAAATGTGAAGGACGTGAGGATTGATATTCTAATCTTGATTTTTCTGATCCACAGAGCCTGCATGGTGTATCTGCTAACTTCCCTATGCGGTGAAAAAGATATTTGTATTGACAGTGTTCTGTTTGAAGTCCCACCATCACCCAAACCTCAGCTTATGAAGCTTTCTGGTGTAGGTCGGTGAAAGCACCATAAATCTTTCTGCCTGTTCAAGAGCGATCCTGCATAGGGTTGTTCTATTCATCTGCCATAGGTGAACCACTGCCCCATATTGGTCTTTTGCAAGGCCACCGAAGGTTTCAATTACAACAGGTGTTACATTTTCATCAATTGCGTTAATAAAGAGTGGGCTAAGAAATCGCTCAAATTTGAAGAACGATTTGATTATCACAGTAGCAAAAACGAATAATCCGTCCTTCCGAACTTTAAGGTTTTTTAGTGGGCTTATTCTCTCCAACTCTCGTGAAACGCAGGTTGACAAATACTGCCTTATGGTATTACAGCATTCCTACACACTTAGCACTACGTTTAGACCTAGAAAATTCGCCTTTTAAGTTCCGTCGACTACTTGACGACGAATTTTTCTGAACGCTCGTTATAATGGGGAAAATAAAGATTAATACTTTTTAAGTGGGTAAATTTTTTTGTACTACTTCTTACCTTGCATCATTAGATGTAATCTGCCCAATTTTGTACAAATTCGTTAATGAACATAGTGCATTTGGATGGTATAAATCTTCAAGCGACTTACGATCTTTATCATATAGAAAAAAATATGTTTCGATAAATTTATTCACAACCATGAAGCCATTGACATCACACAAGAAATTTTTTCTGAATGCAGGTACACCATCTCTTACTACTTGTTCACCATCCTTAACAAACAAGAAAAATATATTATTTTAGGGAAAAGTAAGGCCGTGAATTAGTGGATATTTTCAGAGTAGAATGTACATCGTTAACTTTAAATTCTACAAAAATTCATAGAGATAGAGTAAGACATTCGAAAGATAAATGCTGTAACACATTAGAGTGTATTTGCCCCCTCTTCATAATTTCCATGATTTTTCCTAGGAATCTGTATCTCTTGATTTTTTTTGTAACGTACGTGTGATGAAACCCAGAATAACATATTTCTTTTTAATCAAAAGCTAGTACAATCCCCGTTTCAGAGGAAAATATCATCATTATACAGATTCCAAAAATTTCTTTATCGCCTAACTTCAACTATACTGGGAAAAAAATGCGTTGTAATGTGTCAAAAATTGAGCGAAGCCCTACTCCGATCTTTCTCTAGTCGACGCTCCTGAGCAGCTCCAGTGGCCACGTATATACTGCATTCACATTTATTTTAGCAGTCGGTTGGCCATGAAATAATTTTCTCAAGTTTTTGTAACTAGAACGGAGTAAAGTTGGCACTCATGAAATGTTGTTAATATCATAACGCCATTGCCACAACATATATCAATTAATAAATATTACGAAAATGACGAAAGTGATTGAAAAAAAAGACAGGGTTTCAGAAAGTGCTATTTAGAATTCAGGTCCGCTCATTCGAATAGTTATACCCTGATGTTCTAAAATCCACAATACATCAGAAGGTAGCGAATATATTCAATGTAAAAGAATTTATATAATGCTTCATCTGAATCTAAACGACTTATATTTCAGCGAATATTTCCACAATCAGAAAGATTGTGAATGAAGTGGATGACTAAGAATTTTCTTCTATTGGGAGACCCAAAAAAGTGGTGGCATTTGAGAATTTTATTTTAGAGTGAACGAATGCGAAAAGTTACTACAGGATTTTCGATGAATGTCATCGTAGAATAAGTTCCCGAAAATTGATTTTTCTATTTTTCATTTGACTTGTCCTATACATTGTAAATGTCTTAAGGTACCAATAAATACCTAATTATTATTATTATATCAATGCATTAAGATGAACAGCCACAAATACGCGCAAGTTGCCCTGTTACTTGTTTATTCATGTGAAATTTTTGTTCAAAGGTGAAGTTCATCTTGATTGAAACTTCCTTTAATTCCTTTTACTTATACAGGGTGTTCCTAAATTGAGCGTACAAACGAAAAGGGGAGATTCCTTAAGTGAGTTTAAGAAAAAAAAGTCCCATAAACATGGGGTCGCAAACGTTTCATTTTCGAGATACAGAGTGTTGAAGTTTGAATTTTTTTCAAATTTTTTTCTCATAGTATCTACACTTCACAAGATATTCAACTGAAATATGGCATAGATATTACATTTTAGAGTTCTCACCACGTGACATGGCAATTTCGATAGAAGATCTACAGGGTGATATTTTTTCTGGAACACTGCCACCTGTTCTGTGAGCAACTGTTAATTTGAAAAAATGTAAAAAAAAGCTTTATTCTTATACTAAACTTTTCGGTCTCTTGTAGTTTTGTCGTATCTACCAATGATTTCGAGAAAAAAACTTGAAAAAAATTCAAACTTCAACACTCTGTAACTCGAAAACGAAACGTTTGCGACCCCATGTTTATGGGCCTTTTTTTTCTTAATCTCACTTGAGGAATCTCCCCTTTTCGTTTGTACGTTCAATTTAGGAACACCCTGTATTGATGCAAGATGATTTTTGTTGAAGAATTTAATATTCTTGTAATTATCTGTTAATTCCTTCAGGAAATAACCATTCCCAACCACTGCATCATATGCATTTCATCTTCGGGTTAATATTTTTGAAATCTACAACTGATGTAAAGTGTTCAAACTTTATACAAAGAAGATAACGAACATTAACTCTCCTCAAGCTAGTGCATATTATGATATTATACCGATCTCTTGTATTTTCCATGCAAATAACTGGATTTGGTATGCCTTCAATTATGTTCGTCACATATTTTCCGAAGAGATTCGACATTGTGATAAAATACGTAATAACAGAAACTTTTACGTAGAACAGGCAACATAGCGTTGATTTAAAACCCAAAAATGTTTTAACAAGCGTCATAACCCCACATTTTCGTACTATCCAGAGTGAAATGTGTCAAATTTCCATGGCCAACCGACTGCTAAAATAGAACTGAATGGGGTATAGTACCCGAATTCTGTAGTGCGCTAAAAACCCTGGATTTAGTAGTTTTCCTTCAGAACACAATATGAACTTCTCAAATATGGTTCAACCGTCAGTGTTAAGTCATACTGGTTGATGGTCTCTCGTCCTTGGCTCCACCCCGGGAGGCCTGCTCTGGTAATCGTGCACACTCAATTGGTATGCTCTACTCATTGTAATGTGTACTCTCATTGATACATTCTCATATTCATACACCGTGCTAGATATATGTACATGTTAGTTTTCAGCCTTCTGCACTTCTCGAAACCAACGATTAGTGGTTTCCCTCATTAGTACGCTCGATTTGTACCTCTCATAATTCATCAATCGTATCTTTTATTTTTCTGATGGACGTTCTAATTGTGCTTACTTGTAAGCAGTCCGTCTCTGTAATTGATGTATTTATTGATACATTTTTTGCAATCTTCAAGACGAACGTTATGTATATTAATTATAATATTCTTGCTCTTCTGATATTAATTATAATATTCTAGCACTTCTCAGATCAATTATTCTTGCTCTTCTCGTGCAACTTATAATATTTATGTTCTGCTCATATTTAAATTATAATTATTGCTCAGCTCAGAGTATTATGATTATGTTGGGCCAGACATATCTTTCCTTAAACAGTGTCTGGCACCTCTTGAAAAATGTTTGATCGACATTCTTACGGACAGTCCCTTTGCCGCCCTGAATCTGAAAACCCCCAGATAAATCATAGAAAAAAACTTATCAACCCCAGAAAAAATTGAATGATTTAATCAAACTTGAAGCTATTATTGATGAAAACGAAAGTAAGTTGTAATAGTTTTTATGAGAGATACACAAGAAAATTAAATTATTATCAGCATTTTCGAAAAAACAAAATGCCAGATGATTTTTTCTGTAGCTTGCCTTACAACCATGTTCAGAAGGTAGTCTGAAAATTTCATTGAAAAAACGTCGCTTTGCTTCGAATATTTAATCAATACCCAGCAGCCTATAGAAAAAAAAATTGACCCCTGTTCATAAGTATCAATAACCGATAAACCTTGGAGACAAGCAGGTGGTAAGGGCTGAGTTGAATAATGTAACTCACTATTTTTTGGAGATGCGGGAAGATATTTTTCAATTCGGTTATGTAAGTATACTCATCCATCTTATCACAAAGAGGGTTTCCATCGAGATCTATTTCAGTCACCTTCATGTCCTTCAAACATAAAAATGACGACACATCTTCAATCTGAAAATATCAAGATAGCATTAAAGGAATACATGCATTTTATGAGAAACTGTTGACATAATACACTGAAAATATTTGTGAGACTAAGGCATAAAATTCAATTTGATAAAATGCAATCTCAAGAATTTGGTGATAATACCAGTTGAATTGAGTAATATTAAAAAATTCAATAGTTTATAGTATCATTATTCAAAGCTGGCGCAATTATTACTATTTTTTATTCAAAATATATTCACATCAATTGAAATATAACATAACATAGTTTTATAAAACAAATGAACATTTTTGTTATCCTGCTCTGCTGCAGCGGATTTGTTATTTATTCAAATTTCAAGATTGATAATGGCGTTTGATATTAAGATATCTACCGACCAAAATATGTATGTAACTTCTTATGAATAACCTGCCAGATAAATCTGCAATAATTTCCCTTTTTCTGATGATAGACAATAATTTGTTTACTTTTTTACTTATGAACTCCCCAATTTTGGCAACAATACATAGTAAATGCAATTCTTAAGAATTTGCATGCATTACATTTCTAATTCTGACAATACAAGAGTAACCATCACATTTAGTATTTCAAAATCCATTATTACCTTATTGTTTCTTAAATCTAAATGTGTCAAAGAGGTACACTTCCATAAAACTTCTTGGTTATTTAAGGAATATATATCATTATTTCTCAGTTTGATTACTAATGGGTTCAAATTTGCAGCTGCACTGAGCACATAATAGAGTACTTTAGGTTGGGATAATGGTAGGTAATCAGACAAACCTGAAATAAAAAGCGACATTTTGTTCATGAACAGTTAATTTTAGACGTCAATAATCCTTAATAATTATTTATTATAAAAAATACATATTATATTCTTTTGACATAATCATTTATTATTGAGGCGGAATTCATATGAATTCAAATAAGATGAGATAAAATAATGATAACGACCACCCGCCGATTCCACAAATATTAGGTTTGTTCGTAGAGTGGTTTGCAACGGTTGTGAACTGTACAGAGCAAGCGCAATTCCATTTTAGGGTAGCGAAAATCCATTTGCGCTTGCTCTGTACCGTTGCAAACCACTCTACGAACAAGCCTACTATGATCCGAACCGAATTAGCTAACCACCATCACTAAGGAGGCCTAAGGAAAGACCGTCTTATCAATATTGCTCGTGCTACTTCACGTTCGAATTACAATAGGACCTGAGGAAATAAACTCTATTGTGCCAGGGAATACTGGCAGTACTATTCGGGAATATCGGAACTACCCCGTTGTCAAGAGGTTTCGCATCTGTTCTCGTCGAGGTGGTAGTTGTGTTGCCCTGACGATATCGAATAAGATCGTTTTTACAGGGTGAATGACGTAGACGATGTACTAGAAAATTAGGTGGAACTAGTGGCAATTTGCACCAAGGGATTTTGGACCCTGATAAATTCAACTGAAATATTTACATCGGTAGTAGTTAGTAATTGAGTTTCATTTCAATTGGATTATTAAAGATTTTCATACGCCTTTAATTCCTAAACCAGCGAGCGGATTTTTTCAAACATATTAGATGCCTAAACTCCGAAATCATCGAACGGATTTTGGCCATCAACCTAACTGGTGTATTCGCACCCTCAATGTACCCTTAAGATTTCAAGTCTTCGGAAATAACGACTGGCCGGAAGGACAGATATAATAAGGCTTGTTAGTAGAGCGGTTCACAACGGTACAAAGCAAGCGCAAACGATTTTTCGCTACTCTAAAATGGAATTGCGCTTGCTCTGTACAGGGTGGGCAAAATTCGTTGTCTACTGAAGGGATCTCGAGAACTATAGCAGCTAGAAAAAAACGGACGACACATTCTCGAGCTCTTTTTTCTTGACTAATCCAAAACTGAAAACAGATCCAGCCTAACGTTCATAGATTTTGAGTTATGGACGAAAATTGAGAAATTGTCATTTCCAATGAAGCTGAATAACTCGTTTATTTGAACTCGTCTCCGAAATCCGTTGTTACATTCTACAGGCACTTTTTTATGAGGAATTCGTATATGATATTGCAAAATTTTTTGATCCAGTCAATTTCGAGATACGACAGGGATTTCTGATTTTTCAAATGTAAACTATAGTTGAAAGTCCTTTCATTCTGCTGCAATTTTTTTGCTGATTTCAAAAATGTATCATATGTCACTATTCACATGAATATAACATAAGAAAAAAATTCAATACTTTTTCCTGCTTTTCGATTCACTGTTGAATTTTTAGTAGGCTAGCGTAACCATAGCGTCCGGTGAAAATGCATTATGGTTTGTGAACTCCACATAATCCTATGTGAACTCAACCTTGTGTGATAGGAATCACAGACTGTCGAATAATTATTTCTTTTATATATCGAGATCGATATCCTTTAAAAGAGAGTAAAAGACTTTCGTCTGATTATTAAAGAAGAAAATTTATTCAATTATCGTTTATCAATTCATGAAAGAAACTTAAAGAGTCAGTAATATAAATGAAATACGAAAGCTATCTATAATTATGATTTTTACAAAAGTAAGATGATGAAAAATAGGTACGTTTGTCCACGGTAGTATTCGAATTGAGTACCATCGTAAGATAAGCATGCCAAACATCGCGAGAACAAACGATGGCAAATTAACGAAATATTTATTCAGCAATCCGTGATTTCAATCATAGAGGCTCAGGTTCACAAAATATAATGCATATTCAACGGTTGCTATGGTTACGCCAGCCTACTAAAAATTCAACAGTGAATCGAAAAGCAGGAAAAAGTATTGAACTTTTTTTCTTATGTTATATTCATGTGAATAGCGACATATGATACATTTTTGAAATCAGCAAAAAATTTCCAGCAGAATGAGAGAACTTTCAACTATAGTTTACATTTGAAAAATCGGAAATCCCTGTCGTATCTCGAAAATGACTGGATGAAAAAATTTAATGATATCATATTCCAATTCTTCATAAAAAAGTGCCTGTAGAATGTAACAACGGATTTGAAATACGAGTTCAAATAAACGAGTTATTCAGCTTTATTGGAAATGACAATTTCTCAATTTTCGTCCATAACTCAAAATCTATGAACGTTAGGCTGGATCTGTTTTCAGTTTTGGATTAGTCAAGAAAAAAGAGCTCGAGAATGTGTCGTCCGTTTTCTTCTAGCTGCTATAGTTCTCGAGATCCCCTCAGTAGACAACGAATTTTGCCCACCCTGTACAGTTCACAACCGTTGCAAACCTATTGAATTTTTCAATTAGCCAAACCAATCTTTTGAGCTCGCAAAAATATGCATTCTTTCATTTGTATCAGGTAAATTAGCGTAATTATGAATTTATTGTGGTAGAATGATTTATTTTAGTAGTTGGAAAATGGTTATGTGAAGTCGCCTGTAAAACCGTTTGTGTGTGGACAACTATAGTGTGTAATGATCATTGAACTAAAAAACTTTCTTTAGTTCAATGGTATATTCGTGTTCTGTGATGGTAATGATTACAAGCTACAGTTGTCCACACACAGAAGGTTCTACAGACGATTTTAAACGGACATGTTTTAACAATATCATTACATTAATTACAGTTAAATTTAAATAACTGCTTTCCAGAAAAATGTATTATTTTGCTAAAATGAATTGGTGGTTTTGCCGCACATAGATAGAAAGCGTTGATTGAAGTATCCGTGAAGTTAGCACCCAACGGAATGCAGTGTTTTTCTACCACTATATTTTGAATTTGAGCAAAAATGCATTAAAAATTTTTTTTGTGACATCAATAGTTTTCTAGTTATTTGCGATTGAAACCTAAAAAAGCCATGTTTCTGAACGGATTTTCACGAATAACTCAGAAACTATAAGCTTTATCGAAAAACTTGTTGTGAACAAAATTATAGCTTATTAAAAGACAAAACAAACCAGTTTTTCACCAACTATCTGAATACAATGTGAACCCAGATATGACTAATTTCTGTTGAGTATGAATTCGCAAAGTACTGAATATTAAACGTTCAACATCGAATAGCAGTAAAACGAAGACAAATTCGGGATAAATTTATAGGACCTTTTTTGAAGTAGATGAAAAGAGCTTCCAAATTAGCTCAATTAAAAATCGATTGTGCAAATATTGATAACGCTATGACATTCAAAACTTCAATATCGTTATTTTTCAGCGTGAAGTTTTTCAACAATACCCCCACCATTACCTTCAGAATCAAAAATAGACGTAATCATTGAGAACAGTCAAATTTTGGACCGTCTTTGATGACCGGTTTGGATGAAAAATTATCAAGTGAAAAGAAATGTTTGGAATTTCACAAACAATTAAATTATTTTTCAAATAACTCAAAAAGAAAACCATATACGGCAAAAGAGCAAGAATTCAAAAAGTATTTTGAATTTATTATGAAAAGATTTCATTCTGTTTTACGTAACATCAAAATTACTGAGCTCTGAAAGTGAGTTTTCATGTTATAGTAAAAATTAATAATTTTGAAAGTGACGGGCTTTAAATATTTTTCATTCCCGGGAGCTCATAGCTATGAAAATCCTCTACTAAATGGTTTAAAGACCGACTGCACATCTCGAAAATTCACAGAGTTATCGTCAAAAAAAAAAGGAATTATTTTCGGAATAAAGTTTTTCATTGATGTAATGAAATGTTTCTGAAAGCACAATTCCATCCACGTCTTCCAGCTTCTTCATTGTCATAAATATAACAGAAATTCGAAGAACCAACCTCAAAAGTTTAACGTTCGTAAATATAAATATATTTAATCATTTTGTATTTTTCATATTTTCTCGTATAATGCGCCGTTCTCGAGTAATTTGATATTCAAAAATAAAAAATATATGTGATATTAGGAAAATTGGGTACTTTGGCTCAATGGAACTCTGTTTAAAAGATTCATAGATGTGTAATGTCGAAGATTTAGCTTGTTACTCTGTAGGGAATTTTGTTCCTCCATGGGTAGCATAGCTCATTATGAAAACTTAAAATGACTTTATATCTTTTTATCTAGACCGAATCGGAAAAAATGCAACAGATAAAATGTGTTTCTTTTGAATTCATTATATTCTTCCTGAAAGATGGTGCTGGCAATTTGATTCATCATGCATCCTACACCTGGTCCTGAAAATTTGCTCATAAATCTTTTCTGCAGTTGTAAATCTGCATGTAGAAAAAGTTGGCTTAAATGCTGAGTTGCATGTATGAACTGCATCGGAAATAGCTGTTGAAAACCTTTTCTGCGGTAAAAATTGATGAGGTTGATGATGATTGTTGTAAGAACTAATTCAACATCAATACAATGTTTATTTATATACTTTGACAGGAAAATAAATTATTATTTTTAATAACATTTGTTTCAAACAATTTTAAATGAACAATAAATACTGACGAAAATTTTTGAGGTATGCGTCAAGATAGTAACAGAAATGACGATTGTTATATCCGTCTGTCACTTTTATTTTGCAAAAGTGGTAGAGAGGCAGAATAACCTGCCAGTAGAGCATTTCGAAAGAATATGTTAGTTACCAAAGTTTGAGGCTATCGTGTTGGTTATCCGATATTTACTTCAACTTTTTCCTTGATCATCAAGGTTACTTCAAGGTTAAAAGCGCTCTTCCAAATGGGACTCATTTCTTCTGACACCAAAAATAAAGGGAGCGAATATTCGATTTCTCTAGCCAAAATCATAAGATCTCATTAAAAAAGGGATTGAAGGTCAGTGCCAAGGTGGAATTCACCATGGCATAGTGACGAAAAAACCCTGTTTGGGCGATATTTTCCTCAGAAATGCCATGTATTTTTCTGCTGATCCGTTACATTTGCTTGTTTCAACTTGAGACGGCCTCAAAGTCGGAAGGTAGGCATGACTTAAGGTCATATCTGAACGTAAAATTTCTCGCTCTTTTCATTTTGGGCGTTCAAAGTATAAGGTTTCCCACGAAATAACGCATGGACGATATCATTGTCGCCATCTGATAGTCAGAGCAAAATCCAGCAACTTTTATTTAAAAATTTTTTCTCTAAAATGCTCTTCCGCCAAGTTATTCTAACAATTCCCATACTTTTGTGCTACCCTGTATATTTTTGAAAAAATTGACGTGATAGAGAGACAATAAACATGATAGAACAGAGAATATCTTATTCATAATTTCAGAAAATTTTAGAATTTTCAGCAATAAATATGGATGATGACATATTATGTAAAAAGTTTGAAATAAACCTCACCTTCATTTTTAGTGAAATTATCCAGATTTAATGTTCTACTGGTAGAATTATATAATGAATGCAGGACAGCTCTCAATCTATCTGGAATACTAATTCTTGGCAACTCGTTAACAGTAGCATATTGCAAAATTATTTCACATTCCATCTGAAAATTAAAAGATGTTGGTATTGAGGTGAGCACTAGCACGATTTAAATTCGAATGGAAGGTAATACTTCATTGAACAGTTTGAATTTTTCCAACTTACGGGGAACATTTTATCAAGGGGATTAGGAATTAAAAGATTATTTGCACATATTTTTTGAATGGCTGATGCACAATCCCTAGCAATAAATATATAGCTATTTCCATTGTCGAGTGATTCAAATCTTAGTGGAATTAATTCATATGGATGAATATGATCGAATATAGTTTGCAGTAATTGATTCCGTTCCATACTTTTCCTAGTGTGAATCTGAAACATTAATCATTACAGAAAACAGGATATTTGTTTCAATTGGTTTTTGGACAAGTATTCATTATTTACAGATGGTTTCATGCAGGCTGCTAAGAAATGAACCAATATAATTGGGAGATTAGATCTAAGGTCTAAGTCTTAGGTTAGTAAGTTTACATAAAACCATCATTAGTGCTAACTGAGTTGAAAATTGAACACATTAAACATCAAGTTGATAGCTGCACTGTTAGATTCATGTTTAATGACGTCAACAAGTGTTCAACGCAAAAAGATAATTCAAGACGAAAAGGAGTAATTCAAAAATACATAAATAGAATAAACTTAAAAGAAGTTTGTTTTAATTCGTTTGAGTTCTCCAAGTAGAGTTTGCATAAAAACTCTCTAATATTAATAGTTTGTGAAAGTGTTAATGCACATTTTCTTCCATATACAGGGATAAGATTTTCATAGAAAACAGAGGGCACCTCATATGTAGTATCTATGAGATGTGGTGATGAAATTGTTCTTACAGGAGAACCTCCTGTTTAGACGAATAAACCCTTTTTTTTTTTTTTTTTTTTTTTTTTTACAGGGGCAACTGTAACCATCTTTTTGAACAAGAAATTATATCTATATATAGGCTCTTTTTCTAATTTGAATAGAAACTAAAACTACTGTATCTCTTGAACGTACTCACCAATCCAACTGATATTTGGAACAGATTTTGGAATGAGTGAACAAAAAATATTGCAGTGGAATATCATTAGATTTGGACAGTTCTATGATATCATCTTGCATAGTGATTTCCATGATTGTTTCAATATCTGCATGAACTTTAGAATTTATTCATTCAATTAGTCAAATAATATTGAATAACCCAATTAAGTGTGTCAAGAATTGAAAATTTTTTCTTGATGAGAGATGATAATTTTTTTTCTCAGGCTGATATTCAACATCCAGCAGTTTATACAGATATCAATGTAATTGTGAAAATAACTATAGACGTCAATTTCATTAAATCACATTCTGCCTAAATTTTTGAACATTGTGGTACAAATCAATACATATTTAATTGCCATATTTTTTATTGCTTCTGAGTTTTTAATTTCCGTTCACATC
The DNA here is from genome assembly GCF_907165205.1 of Coccinella septempunctata. Lineage (NCBI taxonomy): Eukaryota > Metazoa > Arthropoda > Insecta > Coleoptera > Coccinellidae > Coccinella > Coccinella septempunctata. The sequence goes on along the minus strand of NC_058189.1, from coordinate 12,880,150 downwards.
AGAAAAAGAGCCTAATTACATGAAGAGTTCACAAACGTACTTTTATTTCCTCAGAGTATGTTCTCTGAGCATGGCCATACTCTAACTGTACTCTCGGAGTAAGTTTTTGTGAACACAACCTAGGTGACCTCTATTTTTCGTGAAATCTTTTCCCATCTTATTAAGGAAACATTGTATGTGTAGACAAGAAGCATTTCAGGGATGGGAAGGTAATATCATGATAATTAAAATTTATCTGTTCGATGGAAATTTCTCTCTATCGATGCAGAAGAAATATCAAGTCAATAGACTTGGCATCAATAATTTCAAAGATTGGGAAAACTGTTCATATCAGAGACATCATATTGACTAACATACATATTTTCCAAACTATAAAAAATATTATTTCAAAAAATCTAGTTTGCTAAAAACACTCACAATGAAAGCATGCCAGATATTTGGATCCATTATAATATTTTGTTGGGATATTATTCTGGTTCTAACAGTATCCTTATTTAAAAGTATACCAGAGTTTCGATTCCTAATAATTTCTCTTGCAGACATTGCAATTTATCAAGTTATTTTTGTGGCACTATAACGTTATATCCTGTTTACCTGAAAGCTATAACTCAAATAATTATAAATAACTATAGCTTTATATCCTTGTGTATACCTTAAAGCTACTACTTAAATAATTATAAATAATTGAATTAAATTAATAATCGCCTTGTATGTAAACAAAAATCAAAAATCCCTCTGTGTAAGGAACACAGATGACATATCCACAGAATACAGTGAAGTGAATAATCTACTCTGTAATCTGTGGACAGATCCATAGAAAATAAAATAAAAAATCAAACAGTATCACTAGTGTTCTGTGGTATCAACTTTTTTGATCTTCGGTGCATAACCAAAGAACATACTCTTTGACATATTTTATTAAATTTATGAAAATCTATGATTCACATTTGTTTATGTTTATTTCGTTCACTTTACATTTAAGTCCTTTTAATTTCAGAGCAGAGCAGCTTCAGCATTATTATGCTTATTATGAGTTCTTATGATTCACAGGGACTTAAATTTATATCAAGCTGCTATTTATTCTAATTTGCTACAAAGCTACAACAGAATAGATATCCTTTTTCTTATCTTATCTGAAGTAATCCATTATTTGTTATTCTTAGAAGGTTTTCCTTCGTTCTATGTTACCTACAATATAATCTTGGTTTGAGAGCTGAATTTGAGTAAGACAACAGGATAACAATAATAATACATACCATGACTCAAATAAGTGTAGAAAAAAGGTTATCAGTTATTTACGGATTAGCTGTAGCCACTGGTTTAGTAGTTACAATAAGTGTATCAATAGCCTGGACACATTGGAAATCTACATTAGACCAGTGTGTTTACAAGAATTGCAGCTGTATCTTATTTGGCAAACATACACCAGATATTTTTTTAGGCATGTAATTTTTGCTTTTTTTTTTGATATATTCAAAGATTATTTATTTTTGTAGGAGGACCTGAAGCGTCATGCATTTTTGTTACTTATGGACCTATTCTTAGCATATTATTTTCTGTTAGTTTTCTATGCTTTCATGGCTATAGGTATTTGTTCATGAAGGAAAGACCAAATGCTAGAAGTGTTATGAGAAAAACGGGGTGAGGAATTATGCAAAATTTTTATACTATTGAATACTTCACAATTCTCCAACATGGGTAGACTTTTTTAGTGAATTGCAAGCTCTCCACTTCTTGGGAAATATTACTTAACTATCTGCTTTAAGTTATAATATTATGTCCCATCTCTTCGATGTAATCAGCTTTCTAATTTAAATTGATCCAAGAGGTCTCTTACTTCTTTTATACAAGATTGTTGTATCATAGCATGTGTCAATGCTGAAACTCTGTGATATTTAGTTCATGATGTTTCAATCATTTATGAATTATTATTTCAGTATTGTATTTTACAGTGATGGGGAGACCATACATATGGCTGTGCAATCAGATGATTCCAACCCTCTACCCAAGGCTTTCTGGGTAACAGTATCATCAATGAGCATAATATTTCTGATTTACTCTGTGGTGCATTTCATAATATTCCTCTCTGGTTATTATCGAACATGTAAAGAATATAGAAAGACACTTGAAAATGAATTAGGGCTAAGAGGATCAGCTTTACCAGTCATTCATATGCGCTTATCTTGTGGTGGCATTTTTGACTTTATGGATTACTTGCATCCAATTCCAGAAAATAGTTATAGATATGGTTTCATTGACACTGGGTTAACTCTGATGATTGGCATAACCACTTCTTTCCTATCAGTTATTTTATTTACGGCTGCTTCTTACTTCAACGTAAAAAGGGCCAGATTGAATTATTGAAATAACTAAGCTCACAAATTATTGATTTTCTAAAAAACTTTAGTCAAGAATATAAGTATCTTATTATAAATTTTAAACTTGTTGATGGTATGAATGTCGATCTTTCAACACAAGCATTTGCATTGCTTGGTTTTACCAAGATAAGCAAAGGAGGTACAAAAAGAGATCGGAAGTACTCGGGGTCACTTCGGTATTGCCACACGCCACGTCACAGTAGGGCGCATTGGCCGTAAATTCGAGTTCATTCGCTATTTAAGCTGCTTTTGTGCACAAAAAAAAAGTGAATTCTAAAAGACTTTTAAGGTCTTCACTAGCACAAAACCGTACGCACCGTTTCATTGAACTAAGATTAAATTTTTAAACCACATTTTTAAGCATAGAATTTCTATGCAATGAGGATGGTTTAAGGATTCCAAAGTTCAATGAAACGGTGCACACAGCCATAAACCTCCGAATTTTTCTACATCAAATTCGGCCCAAAACCTATATAAATATTGGAAGTTAATCCCTCTCTGTTTCATTGTCCTCTAAACTGCGGTTTCTTTAATTTTATGAAATTGGTAGTGTTGCGCATGAACATACACCTGAGGCAGTGGATTTATATAGCTAATATTTTCGGTGTGGTAGATAGGTCAGCAGGCCTATTGGGCTCCTCTTTATAAATCCCAGGCCTGAGGCAAAACGATTATCGAAGTGATGTGGCAGTGGCATTGCGAGTCACTTTGATTTTACTTTTCACAAAACTGCGGCGCGGCGTTGCACATTTGGAATTTTAAAAAAATACACATTTTTTTCATATGAAAATGACAGGATTTGAAATAATCTTTATATTTTAAAAATTGCTTGCTTTTTCTTATGAACTGCTTATGCTTAATACACTTTATTACCTGATTCCGTCCATTTGTTATAAATCTTTACTTATTGTCATTCCCATCTAAGAACCATTATTTTAATTCTTTGGTGATTATTAATCATTGCTACAATAATTCTTTCGTACATCACTATTTTTGAATGTATTCAAACCCATAATGCTTGTATGAGTTTCATATTTGCATGAATATATTTTGTAATTGTTTGTGAAATTTGTTCAAATCTGTGTTCATTTTATTATATAAGTTTTTTTATGTTATTGAGATAGGACCATTATTTTATGAGAGAAACTTAAATGGAATGGTCTTTTTGGAACTAATAGTGCCCTCAGTTCCAAATTTGTAGAACATAAGTACAGCGAAGTAGTGGACATCGCACATATTTCTGCATTACTTTTTATGTTTTGAATAGTAGGTTTTGTCTGAGGTCGCCGCCTAATTATCCAAATGAATACGTTTTTGTGGGGGTTTGTAGGCGACATTCAACTGAAGATAAAAATTAAGATTTGTTAATGAAAAAAATAATGTTCTGACATTAAGGATGCTTGTACAAAACAAGTTATTGCACAAATGCTTTAATGATTACATGGCTCAAGTTGGATCTGATTGCAGTTGTACATTGTTAAACTTTCAGTCATTCTTTTTACTTTTTTGTCATTGATGAGTATTTTTCAGGGTCATTTCAGTTTCTCTTGTAGTATTTGGCCGCTAAATAAGTTTATAGCAAAACCTTTTGTGTGTACAATTAATTCTAAGATGTAGTTTTTTATATTTTTCAATAAAATTTTGATAATTTAGAATATTTATTATTATGTTAAATAATGATGTAGTTCAGTTAATTGACTCACTAAAAACAGATTATATGATCAAGATACTATTGTGATGGCGAAACATATGTCAACTAATTTTTCGTGAAAATCATATAATTTGTTTTTTAGTTCAATTATGGATTCCCATCAAGTATCGGCTACATCAACTCAATATTAAAACGAACAAAATTCTATAGTTCCTAGGATACTTATCTCCAATGAAGTGTTTTTCCTACTGTCATAGTTCAATAGGGAATACTCCTTCTGACGAAAATGATGTATTTTTTATAAAATATCTTTGAAACGTCACATTTTGAAATAACCATTTCAACCGTTTCCCAAAAAAAATTATTTTAAGCACTTAAAAATGAAAAAAAAAATGGGTATTTAAAGTTTGAAGCGTTTTGTGAGAATTGTACAAGCTGGCAACATCGACTGAAATATGCCTTGATAATAAAGGAAAACAAATGCATTATCTTGATGAGATAGATAAAGATGGCTGTCTATGAAGTCTGCGACGAACGTTGAACTATAAAAGAACTTTTAGAGTTCAATGGCAACGAACGAGGAAGGCCGTAAAATTTCATGGGATGGCTGGTTGCAGTTGAAGCTCGCCAGTAAGTACGCGGCTGTAGATCAACAGCTGTTATTTTATAAACGAGCTGATCGGACATTGTTCTTTTCATTGTCTTGTATGCGCTGTTGCCAAATTTTAAACTCCGCACAAAGAGATTTAAATTTTGAAACCCCATATTTGAAGGTTGATTTTGAATAGTTTCCGCGGTGAATTTGAAAAAATCATGAATTAAACTCATACTTATTCAGTTTACACTTGCATATGCAGTGATAACCCAATTGTAACCCATTACTGCTTCTTCTGATTTCACATTTTCCAGGGAGATAATTCAAAAGTCCCAAGTAAGAACGTTGGTGGGAAGTAATAGTGCTAGTTAAAATAAGAAGTTTTTTCTAGTAAAATATTTTGCTATCTCGAATTCCTTCGGATATACAGGCTGTTTCACTTGATTTTTTTTCATAAGTTCTAAACGAGTTGAGATAATAAGCGTTTGAATTTTGGAGGATATTGTACTCAGAGGAAACAATTCATAAACTGCACAAAAGGAGTACGAACAAAAAGTGTTGATTTCTGTGAGCCAAATATTGGTGTCTCGAAAACGGTGCGTCCTAGCGGCATTTAAAAGGACGTCTTTTTGTAGAAAAAGTCGGAAAAAAAATGGCTCTGAATAGTTCATATCCTTATTAGGGGCGACTGAAGATATTCCCGAAATTACACCATAAACACTATTATCCCAAATCGTGTAGATAAAAATAGATGAAAAAAAATCGAGTCAGCCTGTGTATCTCCGAAAGGATTCCAGATAGAGAAAAAATATTCTTATTTCAACTAGAACCGTCATTACCTAAAGTTATGACCTGGATTTTCTAATACTCTATATACAGGAAGTTTCAAAATTCAATAGAACAGTTTATTCGTAAATTCCCTGCGGAATGGCATTCGCAAGAGCCTTGTATAGCTGAGCGCCACGCACTTATTGCCCTCCATAGATTGCAGGGTAGTAGTTGTTCTCTGATGAAAGCATAAAAAAATTCTCGAAAAAAACATTTAGAGAACTTCACGATGAACAACTTTCATGGTGAATAGAAAAATATTTGAGGCACATGAAAGAAGATATGTATTTCAAAATAATTAAATAATTGGTTTTTGTGGACTTTACGAAGGTTGGTTGCTATTTTTATGTATTGAGAATAGAAAGAAAAAAATAATCGAATTTAATCAAATTCATTTTTTTTTTGCTTTTCAAAACAAGCCTTTAATAAACGAAATTAATTCAGATGCATAACGCATAACATCCCGTTTCTGTCAGATGGCGCTACGGTGTATTTATACATCAGATCCGCTACTGACATATCGCACATACTTATGAATCAAAATGTTGATGTTTAGAGTGGTAGGTTATGTCGAATATGATGGCCAGTGAACTCTAAAAGAACTGGAAATCCCTCTTAGGTACCGAAATACGACGAAAAGTGTGTCCAATTGAGACGGAAGATGTAGAGCAACGCATCTCTTTCTAATGGTTCGGCTACTAATCGAACAACCGCAGCAGACGTCGGACGTAGTCGTTTCACTTGAACGCGACAAACTCTCTGCCTCTGGCCCAATTGACAGAGCGCAGAGAGAGATAGATTGCTCTACATCTTCCTTTTCAGTCGTCCTCAGTTTGCCTGCATCTAGATGCCGTTCCAGTTCTTTAAGAGTTCACTGATGATGGCCGCCTCACCGTACGGATGATATTGTTTCTCGGTTGGTTCATAGATTGGTCCGTCATATTTGGACCAACCGCATTCGAATGACAAATTGATGACGTCGAGTTCAAGGTTGGTTAACCTATGGGGGTACCTCCAAGTAATCGAAACTTGAACCGTACTCCGAGCACGGTCCGCTGTCTGGTTATTTGTTCCATCTCTTTCTACTCTCCGATTCTCCCACCATTATTGTTTTGTTAACATTTATTTTGAGGTTGGAGTTTTTTGAAAAAGACGGAATCGCTCAGTGCATAATTTCGAAGCGCACTGCGGGCATACAAAAACAAACTGAATTACACTTGTAAACAAGTGAAAAGACGTATTTTTTCCTGACGGCCGTTTAACCAACCAAAAAAGTCATTTGAAATCGCCTCTTACCGTTATGAATTTTTGTGGGATTATTCAAAAGGCGAATGGGGTGTGACAATGGAGGAGTCATGTTGGCCAACCTAGAAAAAGGTCTAAAAGATCTACCAACGGGGAATGATTGCTTCCTAACGAAACCTACTTCATTCTTTCCGCAATGATCAAATTTAATCATGAAATTCTACCGAGCTTTCTAGGGTTTACTGTTAAAGAAAAAAAAAGATTTTCATAACCTCGATTGCCGATTGGTTGAAATTTATGTTGGTATTACTACTTCTTGTGACAATTGACATGTTTCGTTGGCAAATGTCAAGAAGAAAAAAGTAATCTGTTAGGATATGGGCAAAGTTTTGGTTATGTGCACAATCTTTGCTTGAAAGCATTCTTGTTTCCTTGTATTTTGAAAGCTATGCAGCACATTGACAATATTAATATTATATATATCAGTAAAAATGACATTTGCCAATGAAATATGTCAATTGTCACAAGAAGTACTAATACCAACATAAATTTCAACCAATCAGCAATCGAGGTTATGAAAATCTTTTTTTCTCTTTAACAGTAAACTCTAGAAAGCTCGGTAGCATTTCATAAATATATTTGATCATTGCGGAAAGAATGAAGTAGGTTTCGTTAGAAAGCAACTATTCCCTGTTGGTAGACCTTTTAGACCTTTTTCTAGGTTGGCCAACATGTAGGGAACTCCTCCATTAAATATGGTTAAAATTAAAGATTTATTATGGAAATATTGACAAATCCCCAATCAGGGCTTTGTTTTGGCAGCAATAAAAAATAGAACACTTATGGCCCTTTTCACCGTTTCATTAAACAACGATTGAATCTTAAACCATGTTCATTTCTTTGAAATGTCAAAGAAATAAACATAAACTAACAATCAAAATCTTCATTTAAGATCCCATGACCTGATCTTACTAAGATCGCTGTTCAAAGTCAGACCATTTGTTTTTTATAGGGGTTCGAACAATCGACAGTGCCATGGAATCAGAGCAGTACTTAGATTTTCGAAACAATAGAAACAAATTCTTGCTAAAATATCTGTATCATTAATGTAACAATGAATGAATGAAGTGTTTGAAAACCCTGAAATTGAAATACTTACCTATAAAATTTTTAAAACATAAAAGTGAATTGTTTGAAATTGATTCCCATATTTTAAGTTCAATGCATGGAATTGCAAAATTTTAAATGGAGGTGATGGACTAATAAAAGCATTTCAACGGGGCAGATTTACTTGAATATATATAGATATATTAATCATAGTTTCAAATAAGATAAATTTAGAATAAATAATTATTAACAAATATAATAATATTTATAACATAGTGGTGCATGATGTTCCACAAAAATTATTGTTTACCTGAGATTTGAAGATTACATTTTTTATTTCGTGTTCTAGTGGAAAGACTAAAAGGAGCACAAATGAAGGGATCTTCAGCTATTGCAGAACTATCACCTGAGTTTACTCCTGGAATGCCTGAAAAAATATTATAACAATGTACCAATGAAATCCACAATTAATCCGAAAAACATGAATTACAAAATTATTTTTAAGGTAAGTTTTGACATTATTCAGGCGTTTTTTCGTGTTTTGTGTATTATATTTGGGGTTTCGTCACAGAACACCTCAACTATTAATGTATTTTGAATACTGCGATTGCGCATAGAGGTAATATAAAACTTTAACACTATCACAGAACACATGGTAGTTGAGGCGACTGAATAATGTCAAAATTCTCCTTGAAAACAATATATCACTTGGATTTGAGAGCACGCGACCTTCAAAGGATTTTAAAATGCTTAAAGCAATCGAAAGGCACAAATATAATTTTAAAAGAAAACGTTTCCATTGTAAGCGTTTAGTCGAATATTAAGAAGCTTGGCAAACGTGTCTGAACTTGTCCATTCAATCAGTCATCTCGGAAAGCCAGCAATTTTTTCATTTGTCAAACCAAAAAAAAAAAATAGGAAAGTTTTTTTCATCAAAGAACAAATCTTCATTCATGTTATTCACGTTTCAAGATTAAATAATTTCTTTAGTGAATATCCACATAAAAAAATTTCTCGAAAAGTCTCGCCATTAGCTACAATTCGAAATGTGCTGTAATTGAAAAAACACGTTCATAAAGTGCTGCCATCTTTCCGACGAAAGTAGAAACTGTTGTGATTTTCGTAAGTTCTACTGATCGTTGAAGTGTTCTGGCTACACCCCACATTCTGGTAGTCTTTCCCCCCTTAAGGCTTTTATACGAGAAAGTCTCGTGGTATAAACACCTCTTAAGTGTTTATATATCAGATGTTCATGTCCATATACATATTCAATACTAACAGGAACAGGATAAGACTAAAGATCTCAAAATGAATTACAAATACATAATCTCACTCACTTGTTTGACTACATTTACGAATCTTATCGAATTCGGCTCCAAAAATATGGTCTTCTGTCATTTCACTGAATGAGGCATCTTCTTCAAATGGGTTCCAATCGGCCACATCCGCAGATAGGGATCTGTTTTCAGTATTTGAAAGTAGATTGCTAACATTGGTGGTCGAAACTGAAGAACCCATTGGCGCTTTACTATTTGTAGAGTATTCTTCCATTTTTGTAGGCGAATCTTCTGTTCTTTTGATTGATGAATCAAATGGTGCTAAGAATTGAGTAGTTTCTGATGCATAAACTCTGAAAAGCGAAGCATTGTGATCTCTGCTTAATTCACGCATTCGTAACAAGAACATTTAATTGTATCAAATAAGATAAATTCGTTCGTTTTTCCTTATTTAATCGAATATTGGGGGTGACGATATTGGTGTCAAAAAAGACTGTTCCCCATATTTCCCTCACTACCGTCAAGATTACAATGTGATATTTTCTTTCAAAGACGTTAGACGATTTTCAAGACGAGATTTGTGAGGAAAAAATATACAGGGTGGGCAAAATTCGTTGTCTACTGAGGGGATATCGAGAACTATTCGAGCTAGAAGAAAATTTCCTAGCTCTTTATCATAGAAACAAAGAATGGTTAAAACCGTAGCCTCCTACGATTCTTCGTTTTTGAGTTATCAGCAAAAAATGAGATTTTGACGATTTCGAAAAGTTCTCATAACTTTTTTGTCGTTGAAGTTAAACATCTGAAACCTGAACCTTCTATAGGCACTTTTTTACGTAGAATCCACTGACGAGCACAAAATATTTTTTCATTTCGAATCATTAGGCGAACTTTCGTTTTTTTTATGGAAATTTTTATTGAATTTGTTATTTTTGAATTGGAAAAAATCTTTAGTCAATATATTCCACGTATAAAACTGCCTATGAATGTTCAAATTTCAGATCTGTAACTTCAAAGACAAAAAAATTAGAGGAACTTTTCGAAATATTCAAAATCTCATTTTTTGCTAAAACTCAAAAACGACTTCATGAAGAAAAATATGGCTCTTTTTTAGGACCTAATTATGTCATACATTTTGATGGGTATTTTATATGTAAATTGTTATCAAAACTACATGACGAGAATAGGGTCAGAATACGACGGTGATTAGGACGATGAACAAAGGCATAAAGTTTATTCTTTCTCATTACCAATAGGTGAATACAAACAGTCAACTAATGTAAAAAAAATTGATTAAATGGATAAATATGGTATTTCTCGTGGGAGCTTATTTCGTCGTACCTTTCTCTATGTTTCAAATGCTTTAAATAATTAAAAATCCAAGTCGGGAAAAACGTTTTAGAGGGAATATGGAACATAATTCATTTCACGATATACTTCTTTCAGGTTTCAAAATGAACATGAAGCCTTCTACAGTGGCTGATATTCAATTGGGAAACCAGTTATAATCAATTCCAGGGAAATTTACAGTTTTCCTGATTACCAAAGAAGTTGTTAGAGTTAATTTGCATCCTGTTTTTTAAGTTGGATTTCATTTTTATGTTTTCGAATTATTCATTTTATTTTCTGTTTAATTCATTTGACGTTCTGTTTTTTCAATAATAAAATTTATCCCAATCCTACAGTTAATGTTTGATTGCATATGACAGAAATAGGGAGATACCTATGTCGAAAATAGGACAGTTAGTTTCTCTTCTTAGTAGGTCTAAAGGTGGTTTAAAATTAAGAAGACTTGGTTATGAAATGAGTAAGTGAATTAAAAATTTACTCTATAATAATCTTTAAAACTTACTTGTTGAACGCTGTTGTGTCACTCATATTTCTACGATGTCCTTTGGCTATGTATGCAGTAGGCGTAGAAGGTGGTGTATGGGGAATGTTGATAGTACTACTAACATCTCCAAGATCAAAATTTCTTTGACTCTGACTAGATACATTTTGAGGAATTGAATTTCCGCTTTGTGACAATTCTCCTAAAAATATCATTTAATTTTTAGGCCTATCTTATAGAAAGCTAGACATTATTCAATTACATACATCCTTTTTACTTCACTGCAAATATTTTTTTTTTTTTATTATAGTACGTATACAAGCAATCAGAATGTACATTCTATGGGCCTGTTTGCTGGTTCAGAGCTGTAGGCTCCTAAGTGGCGTTATGAGGTCTTTTCCAGATAAGTCCTCAGGCATCCTTCAGATCTGCTGGCCAGTTTCTCTTCAGTCGTCTGGTATCTGGGGGTTCGGTCAGTGGTCGGATTAGGGCGTTAGGATGGCTTTCGAGTTTTGCGTGATGTCTGCAACTTCTGTCCTGGATGACTTCTTTCACGTATGGGATCTTTAGATCTGTATGGAGCGTTTCGTTCGTAACGTACCAGGGTGCGTTTGTTAACATTCTTAGAATTTTTGATTGGCTTCTCTGTATTATGGAGACATTGGATTTACTTGAACATCCCCAGAGCTCAATTCCATAGGTCCAAATGGGTTTAATGATGGTTTTGTATATGAGGAGTTTGTTTTCCAGAGATAATTTTGATTTTTTACCAATTAGCCAATAAAGTTCCTTGACTTTTAAGTCAACTTGTTTTCTTTTCTTGGTTATATGTTCTTTCCAGGTGAGTCGTTTGTCAAGATGCATGCCCAGGTATTTTGTAGATGTGGATTCCGGTAGCTGGATATTATTGAATTGTAACCTAGGACATTGTTCCTTGCGAAGAGAGAAATTAACTTGTACTGATTTTGTCTCATTGATTTTTATTCTCCACTTGTTGGACCATTTTTGAATTTCTAGGAGGTGGTTCTGAAGCATTTGAGAAGCTATATTTGGATCTTCATGGCTTGCTAATATAGCGGTATCATCAGCGAATGTACCAGTTGTTGTTTCTCTGTGTATTGGTAGGTCGGCTGTGTATAACAAGTACAGTAGAGGGCCCAGGACACTTCCTTGCGGAACTCCAGATGTTATAGGGAGATCTGTGATGTTGTCGTTTACTCTGACCCTGAATTTCCTTTCAGTAATATAGGATTGTAGTAGATTGAAGTAGGTTGATGGTAGGAGCTTTTTTATTTTGAATAGCAAGCCAGGATGCCAAACTTTATCAAAAGCTTGGCTGACATCCAAAAACACTGATACACAGTATTTCTTTTCTTCAAGTGCTTTATTCACCTCTTGAGTGACTCTGTGGACTTGCTGCACTGTCGAATGCTCTGACCGGAAGCCAAACTGATGAAGTGGAATCCACTTCACACTCTTCTGTATTTGGGTCATTCTTTATTCTTCGAAGGACCAGTTTTTCGAGAATTTTCGAGACAACAGGTTGCAAGCTGATTGGACGGTAAGAGGTAACACAGTTTGGGTCTTTTCCTGGTTTTAGAATCATGATTATTTCCGCAGCTTTAAAGTGTTCTGGCCAGTAGCTTTGCTTGATGATGGCGTTGAATATAATCATGAGTAGGGCAATTCCTCTTTCTGGTAGCTCTTTGATCATTTTTGGACTGATTTTATCCACTCCAGAAGCTTTTTTTACGTTTAGGTGGTTAATTTCAGATTTTCGGTTCGAAACATATTCATAGAAGGATGCTTCTTTTGCCTCATTAATTTTAGCCTTCAGTCGGTTGGTCACTCGGTTCAGGTTGTTCTTGTCAACTGGAGAATGTGTTGAATGCCATATTGCTCTTGCTCTTCTTTTGTGCGCAATAAGTTCTTTGATTTCTGTTGGGATGTGGTAGATTTTATTTGGCTGGGCTATTGTTGGAGTTGCCTCCTCAACAGCTTTAGTGATCACGTCATTGAATGTGCTTAGAGCTTCTTCTATGTCTTCCTGAGTTTTGAGACTTATTCCCCGAGGTAAATCGTCTTCAATTTTTGTTCGATACTTATCCCAATCTGTTTTTCTATTGTGTTGTCTGGTGATGTGTTTTCTGTAGATAATAAAGCTGCTAAATGTCGCTATTATTGGTGAGTGATCTGAAGACAGGTCAAAACTAGATTTTACATCCATGTTTGTTGAAGAAATGCCATTAGTAACAAATAAATCCAGAAGGTCAGGAATTTTCTTTGGGTCGGTTGGCCAATAAGTGGGTGACCCTGTCGATAAGAAGGAATAGCCTTTTTGTTCTGCAAGACTTACTAGTTGCCTTCCTTTTGGAGTTGTCAACCGGGAGCCATATGTGGTATGTTTGCTGTTGAAGTCTCCACCTACTATAAATTTAGAGCCCAACGTAGAAAAGAAGTCATCAAATTGTTCTTTTTTGATGCTGTGTCGTGGCGGACAGTAGACTGCTGCAATTGTGAGATTATAAGATAACGGTTGTACTCTTATTGTTGTGGCTTGTAGAAATTCTTTTTCGTACTTTGGCAATTCTTCATGTTTTATGGTGTTTTTTATCACAATTGCAGTACCTGCATGGGCTGTTTTGTCTGGATGGTTGGTGGTGTAAGTTTTGTACTGTGGTATGTTGAAGTACGATTTTTCAGTAAAATGTGTTTCACTCACCAGTAAGAAATCTATCGAGTTATTATGAAGGAAAATTTCTACTTCATTCTTATGTTGTAGAAGGCCATTGGCATTCCATTCTACAACTTTTATTATGGTATTGAATTTTATTTATGAGCGTTGTCAATATATTCATTATCATACTGTTTTGTTGGATTATTTGCTGGAACATAGCTTTGAATTCCTCAAGAAAATGATTCATGGTGTCGTTGATATTTCCTAGTTGCTCCCTGTTGTAGTTGACCGCATCTGCATAGCTTTTCCTGGGTTGTGTATAATTCTGAGAAGTTCTTGTTTGTTCGTGTTGATTTTGTTGGGTTTTTGGATATTGGTCATATTGTGTTTGCGTTATTGAAGTTGTATTATTATCGGTTGTTAACTTTTTGTTTTGTTGGATATTTAGTCTGTTATTTGTATTTTGTTTAGTTTTCATAAGGTTGTTATAGAATTCACAACCTTTGTAATTTGCAGGGTGGGCTCCACCACATAAACAGCACTTTGCTGGAGAGTCTTGGCTTTTCTTGCATGCAGTTGTGTTATGTGGTCCTCCACATTTCACACAGAGGAATGGTCTGTTACAATATGTCTTGGTGTGGCCATATTGTTGGCACCTTGTGCATTGGGTGATTCCTTTCGATTTCCTCGGTGGTTCTATTTTTATTGCTCTGTTACTTAGGTACTGTATTTTATACACATCTTTATTATTTGGGGCTGGTTCCAAGTCCACAAAAAAGATATTTAGTGGTTCTTTTGTTGACCTGTGTCTACCATTCATTATATTCCTTGTTCTGTGTCCAGAGTTTTCTAATTCCTGCTTGATTTCATATACATCAGTTGTGTGATGTAAGTTTTTTATCACTATCCTGAAAGCTCTCTCATCTTTGGGTTGGTATGTATGATGGATAACATTATTGTCGCGTATAAATTTTATAAATTTTCTGTAAGTTTCTGGTGTTATGCTATTTACTTTGATAGTATTGTCGGGCAAGCATTTCGTGGTATACTGATCATCTTCTGCTACGCTTTTTAGTTTTTTGGCCATTTCAGGGTAGTGAACTACCCCGTAAATGAATATTGGGGGTGGTTTCGGAATTTTCTCTGAAGCGGCATCATTTCTTGTTGTAGTTGTTTCGTCGACACTCTTTAGAACATCGAATCTATTTTGGATTGTAATGTTGTTGTTGTTGTTGTTTTTGTTGTTAATTTTTCTCCTCTTTGTTGGCGCCGACCTTACTGATTGCCATGGATTTTCTTCAGACTTATTTGTCTCAAATCCTAGAAATTCTTCTGAACTTGTTGATGACGTTCTCACTATGTAAGAATTGTTTGTTTTTGTTTGTGTTCGATTGAGGTTAATAAGAATATCTTCTAACGTACTTGAGTTCTGTGATTGGTCACAGAATTGTTCGGTTGACGTATCCATGCTCATATTGAGTAATTTGGCGGCACGCCAATGAATAAAGTAAACAGACGTTATCTGGATTCAAGAAATCCAGACCATCTGTTTCGATTGTTTGTTTTCTTTCACTTTCGAGTCTTTTTTCTCACTGTTGTTTTGAACTTGTAGTGTCTTTTCTCACTATTGTTCACAACGTTTGAAACGTTTTCTCACTTGTACTTAACTTCAATCGTTACTGGATCGAAATTATTATTTTTCACTTCTCAAATTACACGATTTGCGATTAATTTTCCCGGACCGTCGTGAATTACGACCGACCTGCGCTCAGTCCACCGGAATTACTGCAAATATGAACCACCATTTTTGGAGTTTCCAAATTTTGATTCAATGAGACCATAAGGAGTTGTGAACATTTCAATTTGTGATCGAAGAAAAAACTGTTACCGGTAGATTCGAGTGCATTGGGACAATTAACCCCCTTGCAGATTTCTTTGTTTCTTACCATTAATGAGTGAAGGGACAAACTCATAAGATTGTGTAGCGTCTTTTCGGTTAGTTTAACAATTAATTCCTGTTGAGTTTGCCGCTACCAGAGCGTTTGAATTGACAGAAAAAATTAACGAATTCAGGAGAGTGAAAGCGCGTTTTTTATGGCTCTTATACTTTCTAGTGTGCTGTACATGTGTTTCACTTTATGCATGTGTAATTTTTTTCTGGATACGTGGGATATTAGATATGTCATGAAACAAGGTTGTTCACAAATCAAATGGCGGATCTCATTCATTTGTTTTGTTGTTTCATAGGTGGGACACAAAGAAATCATCAAATAATGAAAGAAATCAAAGTTCCCTTGTTTTGTTTTTACATTTGAGTGGCAATATATTTACTTTCCCTGTAATAGGGGTTTATCATTTAATTTCCTTACCGAATTTCAACTATGTATATAATCACAAATTCTAATTTTTCAAAACTATACACCGTCCCAAGTCACTAATTTCATTTGAGAGTTGAGAAATCAATGGATTTTAACTTGTGTCCCAAGCCTCCCAAGTCGGTGGGTGACTTGGGACAAGTATATTTTATTTTTTTAATTTATATCCGAATTCTGAATATCCTTATCAATATTCTGAGTAATTAAACATATTTTAACCTCTTTCTCACATGAAAATAGGTCACCGTTTTTGAAATATGACAAGTTGAATTTCAAAATCGTCCCAAGTCACCCGAATCTACGGTACCATCATGATATAATGTTTGTTCGTAGAGTGGTTCAGAACCTTTGTTACCAACCAATTAATAGGCTTGTTCATAGAGTGGTTTGCAACGGTTGTGAACTGTACAGAGCAAGCGCAATTCCATTTTAGGGTGACGAAAATCCATTTGCGCTTGCTCTGTACAATTCACAACCTTTGTGAACCACTCTACGAGCAAGCCTATTATAATTTACCACTTCATATAATTTATCTTTCTTTATATTAATTTATCAAAAGTTTGGCACTTGATCTATTCTAGACGGTCATAGCTTCGAATTGGCTGCAATTCGAAATAATTTTGGTTGGATTTAAAACCACGAAATCGAAAATACAGGATTTATAGCGTAGAAACACCTTTTTCTTGAATGGGATGTGGCTATTTTCGTAATGAAACATTTCCACATTACATCCCATAAAAGTTGCAGATTAATATAGATTCGCCAATTCGCCAATCTTGTTGGGTTGTAATCACAATAATTCAATGAAAATTCTGAGCATTTACTACACTCACCGGTAAAAAAATTCTGCCAAAGTATTCATCTACAATTTGGCGTATAAACAATTGAAATCGATGAAAAATTATGAAAGTTCTTGGACAACTTCAGCAAAATATTAGGTGGCCGAGTTTTTTTGCCAGTGAGTGTATATAAACACTGAAAATTGATAGGGATGATTTGTTACACGTTTCAAAACACTATCTCCCGCTTTATTCTATCTATAGAAATCTTACTCAAAAGCAAAGAACTATCAACAATCCATATTCACAATGTCACAAATCAACGATTCTCTACATATACAATAACAACACTATACAGTTTTATAACAAAGATGCCCCATCATCCGAAATCGAGCCTATATTCAGTGAAATATTTCGTTTTAAATCGACAACAATCCTTGATATTTTCATAAACTTTTTAGGGTTTTCACTCCCAATCTCTGAAACAAAATCAATTAAAAATGAAATCGACGATTTGCTCCTGCGTAAATTCTTGCACTAATTTGTCAGGAGCAAATTAACTAGAAAAAATTGTTGCCTGACAATGAACTCAAAATAAATAACGTTGAAATTATAATTCTTTGTAACGTTTTGGAGTCTATATCAGACTCCTTCATCAGACGACAAAATCTACTTTTGAAAATCTTCTGAATTGTCGCTTTTTGTCTGACATCAATTGTCAGGAGTCTGATATAGACTCCGAAACGTAACAAAGAATTATAATTTCAACGTTATTTATTTTGAGTTCATTGTCAGGCAACAATTTTTTCTAGTTAATTTGCTCCTGACAAATTAGTGCAAGAATTTACGCAGGAGCAAATCGTTGATTTCATTTTTAATTGATTTTGTTTCAGAGATTGGGAGTGAAAACCCTAAAAAGTTTATGAAGAGATGCAAAATCCTCCCAAAATAAATTTCAATCGATATCTAAATCCTTGATATTGTTCCTATAAGAAAGCACAACAATGAAAATAAAGAAACTCACCTTCTGAAACCTTTGTTGGTGGTGTCGAAGGATGTGTATCATCCTTGAAGGGATCGGAGTAACCAGACTCAAATAACTGGTCAAGATTATCCTGGCCAACTTCAGTACAATTCACCACACTAAATGAGGCTGGGGGTTGATTAGGGAATTCTGGAACAAAGCTTGGATTTTCGGAAGCGGTTTGGGAGATCAACTTAGGAGTTAAAGAGGTTGTACTTACTGAAAGGGATGGTGAAACAGTTGGGGCTACAGGGCTCTGGGATTTTTTGGATGCTGTTGGACTAGGACTAATGTTAAGAGGAAGGTTTTTCAAGTTCAGTGGCGTTGTAGCTGTGCCTTTTGGTCTTTGTCTTGGAATGACACTTGTGCTTTCAACTAAAGGCGCTGGATTCGTTTTGTTACTGACTGCTGATGAAGATGATTTTATTATTGTCTTTTTTGCTTCTGACTCAGTCTGAGGAACCTGTAGGTCATCTAATACTGGAGTAGTGGAATTCTGAAACAGGTTTGTACATCACAAAAAAAAAATTATCAGCGTCAACATAAAAACTAATAGTTCAGAGCTGACGAAGAATTTAGTGACTGTATTCTAGGCAAGCTGAACTAATAAAAAAATATTATTGCATCGTGAGTTTGGCGGAGGGCTTGACCCCTCCAAATTTACTGAATTGTTCTTTTAATTAACTCATTTACAATAATTATTGTAAAGTACTACTAATATTTTATTTACACAATTTCACCACTGTCCACAGTTATTATTGGTTCCTGGTAATATTATTGGCGGCCTATTTTCCTTCCCCTTTAGGTATCGAAAGACTGGGCGTCTGTTCCGATATTCCTGAACAGTACTGTAAGTATTTCAGAGACGATGCCTATTGGCCCAGTCGTTCGAGTTCTATTGTTATTCGATTGCGGGCCAGTAAAACCAGCAATATCGGAACAGGCCCTGGACCAATCGAAACTAAATAACTAAGGTGAGATCTGCAGTTCCGATTGGTCCATCCTTGTTCGCTACATTGCCTATATTCCGGATATACAGGGTGTTTCATGAATCGTTGGCCATAGTCGGTGAATGCAGGTGATCCAGGCCTTTCGGAAAACTTGCTTGTTTTGTAACCTGAGGCTATTAGTTTCGGGGTTACGGAGTGATTCATGAATATTGACCTAAATTTGAGATAGCCATAACTCTGTAGTGCAAGGTCCGATTTCGATCAAATTTTATGGGTTTGTTCACTTCAGAAAGCTCTTCCAAACGGTTCTTGAAATATCAACACTTTTTTACGAACACTCAGTATGTGCTGAGGGTTTAAAATGAAGAAGAATTGAACAGAATTTGAAATAATTCAGAATCTCGGCGAAGGACAATAAATATTATCATCGAAGGAATAAAAACAGGACCGCATTTCCAAAAAAAAAATGACATAAAATATGAATTCGTCCGGTTCCTATTCCCTTGTGACAAGTGTGCTATGCAAAGTGAAAACTAAATTCCTTAGAATAAATTATGCAGTTTTTCATGGCGATAACGAAATTTCTGTAAGGGATGTAAAAAATGTAGATTTTGGGGCTTGAATGAAAAATCATGATATTCTGAGTACTGCCCTGAAAATATTGATATTTCATGGGGCGTTTGAAAGAGCATTCTGAATTGAACAAACCCATAAAATTTGATCGGAATCGGACCTTGCAATCCAGAGTTATGGCTATTGCAAATTTCGGCCAATATTCATGAATCACCCCGTATCTCCGAAACTAATAGCCTTAGGATTCAAAACAAGCAAGTTTTCTGAACGGCCTGGATGATCTGCATTCACCATTAGGCTATAGCCAATGACTCATGAAACACCCTGTATACATATATCACCCCAGCCCCAGATTGGCCCGGCGTGTAGCTTCCCCTGCTGTTCCACTAATACGGACCGATACGGAACCGTCCCGAGTCAGAACGAAAACGAAGTCATTATTACTACTAAGATAGGTACTCGAGGTCTTCTGTTAAATAACGCCTAAACCAAAAAACAACATGTTTCTACTCGAATGAGATACGTCATGACTCACTTACACATACAACAGACATGCCTAGCCTGAGCGCAATCTGATATCTTACCAGTGACAAACTTCAACCATTTTTGTTCACGGCTGTTGTAATTAATTATGATAACTACTTTGCCAAAATTGTAAAATTTTATTTATTTTGTTATTTTTCTTGTAAAATTTGAAATTTGTGTTATAGTGTTGGTAACTACCCTTCATTTACGTTCAAAATAGCAATACCGTCCACTTCTGATAATAACGCCCAGTCGAATTACCGTCGGGCGCTATTGACCAATACACGGGCGTTATAACCCATCACGTGGGCATTTTTATTACTAACTGTAAATTATAGATTTCTCACGAGAGCATAGCTGTTGTCATCAATGGGCATTACTCCACTATCTCAGAGCACCATTGCCCTTAATAGTTTAATAACGCCCAATGTAGGTTTATATTAAAATCTAATTTTTATGCAAACACATGAGTGGTGTTTGTTTTCGATAAGAAATTTTATGTTTGGAATATAAAACTTTTGTCGAAAGTTATTATAACTAAAGTTTCAGGTCAATTTTCATTTACATTCTTTATAATTTTAACAACGAAATTTATATGTGACTGGTATGTTTTACTAGATATATAAACTCAATGATGTATTGTTGGTGTCTAGCATTCTATATAGCAAACGGGCGGTAATCAACATAGTAGTTCTAATGACTTTAAAACATGATATCAGCACTGAATCATAAAGGCTTGCACATCTTATCTATTATCTTTTGGTTTAGAAGACTATTTTGAATCTCTGATTCGAGTTCCCCTTCCATTCGAAAAACAATTATAGAAGAAAAAACATTTTTTTGTTAGATGAGCGTTAATTGCCTGGAGTACTTTACTATATTTTTAAGCCGGGCAAGATTGTGCGAAAATTACTAAAAATTTTTGTTAATTCCAACTAGTAGGTACCACTGTTATTTTCGAACTTATTTTCAATTTTCTATAAGTAAAAAAACAGATAAGTTTTTACGTTCTCTCATTTAGCAAGTAGCTCCTACCGTTTTAGCGATATTAGCGAACATCTATAATTTGTGATCCTTGACCTCGGTGAAAAACATCACACGAGCGGGATCGATGAGAATACTTTCGAAATAGTATTTGCAATAACGTACAGAAGATCTGAACTATTATAATATCAAACTTGTTGGGAACTGGAATATTAGATCTCACTACTTTCAGGAGGCACCTTAAATCTACACTGCTCGAAAAAATTAACCGCACATTCTGAAAATCTCAATTTTAATGAAAGCTCTACATTGACTTTATAACTTATTTTTTATGTTCTCTCGGGAAGGTTTTGAACGAAACAAGACACATTAAATGGAAGAAAAATTCAGGATTTCACCGAATCTTATGTGAAAGAAGAGAAATGAACAATTTTCAAAATACTGAAATGCTGATAAGTGATTTAATACTTGGTATTTCCACCCCTTGCGTTAATTACAGCTCGGCAACGACGGTTCATACTCAAAATGAGTGATCTTAAAATGTTCTGATCTAATCCTTCCCAGATTTCTCCGAGTTGGATTCCTAAGTCATTAAGAGTAGCTGGATGATTTTCTGAACTTCTCAGCCTTCTATTGAGGTTGTCCCAAAGCTGCTCAATCGGATTGAGATCTGGAATTCTTGCTGGCCATTCCATTCGAGAGACTTCAACCTCTTCAAGGTACTCCTGAACGATGCGCGCACGATGGGGTCTGGCATTATCGTCCATAAAAATGAAATTTTCACCAATGTATGGGGCAAATGGCTCTTCAAGAATGTTCCTTATATACTTATCAGCATTCATAGCTCCATTATCAACGACCACTAGGTCTGTGCGAGCAGTCAAAGATATTCCACCCCATACCATAATCGATCCTCCCCCGAAACCAGTAGTATTCAGGAAATTGCACTGAGCATATCTTCCATGTGGACGTCTGTATACAAGGGAACGTCGATCACAATGGTAGAGACAGAATCTGTGAAGAGAATTCTTTCCCAATCGGCCTCTTCCCAATGGATATGCTCTCTCGCAAAATCCAAACGCGCCCTTCGATGGGCTGGGGTAAGAGCTGGGCCTCTTGCCGCGACACGAGGCCTTAAATCATATTCTCTGAGGCGATATCTTATTGTCTGAGTGCTAATTTGCACCTCATGAGTTTGCTCAAGTTGAATTTGAAGGAGGCGAGCGGTTGCAAAGCGTTGTCTCAACGAAGAAACTCTCAAGTAACGTTCTTGAATGGCAGTTGTTACCCGTGGTCTACCCTGTCCTGGTCTTCGAACATTCATACCTGTCTCCCTGAATCGCTGCAACATTCTGGATACACTTGTATGGGAAACTCCAAACCTTTGTGCAATTCCCTTCTTCTCGCAAATCTACCGCTTGGGCACATTCCTCTTGGGTCAAATTGCGTGTTTCGCGTTACATAGCGATCGAGTGTAGAAAATCAAACGAAAGAAAAACTATTGATCACTAGAATTGATCAAGAACAACTGATTTTAGAATGGAGCCAATACATTCAAAATCTGATAATATCATCTTTTTTTATTCCTGCTGGGAAAAAACATCTGTATTGAAGAAAACCGTTGAATGTGGATAACATATGCATGCATAATTCTGATAAAAATAATTATCATTTAGAACACCTTCAGTTGTAGAATAAATTTGAGATTTCCATAATGTGCGTTAATTTTTTTGCGCAGTGTATATTGAAAATTAATGATCAATAAATTCGAAGGAAAAGACAATGGAAATCAATTGATATTTCCGAAAACACTTCAGATATTTCTGTTGTATATTTTCTATACCTTCTACAATATCTGTATGGAAAATACAAATGATAGAAGGTGAACAGATTGTTTTATTCGAGAAATATTTATTTTTCATTATTATCAATACATTATGGTTGTTATTGCTTACTCACCATCAAATTCTTCACTGGATTATCTTTATTGTACAATCTAAAAGCTATCGAACTAACTTGATAAATATCAGGTCTTTTATCTGGGTCTGGTTCTAACATGTAACCTGTAACAGTTTTTTTTATTTGAATATCACAAACTTATGAGAAAAGATATGAAAGTTTTAAATTAAAATCATTACAACCACTCAACTTCAATGATTTTATACATTTAAATCTCGGTAGAATGTGTACGAGTTTTATTCACGAATTTTCTTAATTCGCAGCAGAAATGTTTCAAATTCATGTTGTAAATGACTTCGTTTCTCATGCTCAAATTGTCAACAATACCCATCAAATTGAGAGATATACATCGTGAGTCAAACATGTGCACCGAGCTTTCTGGGGGTGATAGTATATTGAAGAAGTATAGTTTGATCAATAAACATATGGCCCCAAAATGCATATTAAGGGAGATATATCCTTCCAAAGTAGATAAAATTAAAAAATAAACGGTGAATGCCACCAAATTGAAAATCAGTACATAAATTTTCGTAAAATGAGTTCTCACTTATAACTTGAAAACAAAAGAAGATGGGATGAGGTTTTGGCCATCTTCCATCTTACGAAAATCGAGGTCGGAAACGTGCCATCCATTTTTCCCTAGCTCTCACGGTTACAGAGCTGCCATTCAATCCCATCAAATTTTGCCCAACCTGACCATAGGTATATCAACCCAACCCAATATTAGGTAAAAATAATTCAAAAGACTCTCTTTTCGGTGGTACTTCCAGTTTTACCGGAACTTCAGCCAAACTCCGTCTTTTAAATAGGTCACAAAATTTGGCTCGATTTCCGGAGTAACTGATAGTACCACTGAGACGAGAATATTCAGTTGGATAGATAAATTCCGGCTATTCATGATAATCAACAAATTTTCAGGAAAAAATACCTCATTCCATTTACTAGATACTTCCAGTGGACACTTTGCATGAAACACCTTGTATTATAATTTTCCATTTCATGCAAATGTAGCATTGAATATTATGAAACGTTAATCTAGATGTAATGAGAAGAACATGAGTATGACAAACCATAACATGAATATGACATACCTTAGTTATAATTGCGAAAAAAATTGATTCAGTATCAAGTATTAACCCCCAATTGAATACTCAAAGGTATTACCCAATAATTATAGGAAATGGTAGCCTCAGATCGGAATGAGGACAATTTTAAATGAAAGTTGTAAGTATTGAATAGAATGGTATTCAATATTGATGTGTGTACCACTAGCGATGAAAATGCATTTTCCTCAATTTACTTCAGATAGGTTTCACAGTATTGAAGAAAATCTATTAACGGATTTATTCATGATATTCTGGTAGCCATCTTACAATCAAAATAATGAATTTTGCAAAAAAAAAACAGGTGTACTCCAAATTTCATTCTTTACTCTCTAAAGAATTTTAGCGAGATTTGAACATAATTTTCACCAAAATATAGAATTCTAGAAAATATACTGTACCATCACAAATTCCTTCCAACCAATTCTTCACAAATTTTAAAAAACTCACTGTTGAAATTGTTTCAATTAATTATAATCTTTTTTAAGCAGAAAAGGGCATTTTTAAAAGAACTGCATCCTTCTAAAAGGTGTGGTTTAGGGTTTAGAGTTTTCAAATCGTATTTTGAAAGTTATTTCCAGAGTGATTGTTTTGTTATTTATACTGTTGGATTTGAGATTTATTATAAGATATATTACTAATAGATTTTCCTCAATTAATTTAAATGTAACGATATAAGGGAATTAGTAAAAAGTTACAAAAAAACACAAACCTATCAACTGATGTAAACCTACAGAATACTTGGAGTTATCAGGAATGTAAAAGTTTCCATTTTGAATAGCTAAAAGGCTTTCTCCAAATGGAAGGGTGAAAAAGCAGAGTCTATATAATAAGCAGCCAAGCGCCTGAAATATAGGTATGGAAATTAGTTTCATGGGGTTATTAGAACACGAAATGTCTATAATTCTGCACTCACCCATATATCTGCCTTCGTGGTAATTGGTTTACCACAATACATATCAACCATTTCAGGAGATCTATAACTGAGTGTAGTATACCTCTTTATTTCCTCTTCAACAGCAGTAACGCCATTTTCTGCAGGATTCAGAATTCTTGCTGTTGCTGAACCGAAATCACAGATGATGTAATTGCCGTTATCATTTTTCAAAATATTCTCTACCTTAAAGTTGAACCAAACATTTCATTTCTCAAGTTATTAACGAAAACAAAAAACAGTTTTACATTATAACTACAAAGTGGAAAACAATCAATGTTATTCACCTCTTGGCTATTTTTACATAAAAGTTTTTTCAAGTCCGTTTTATTTCTTTGAAATATTATGAAATTAGATTTCACTAAACTTACTATATGAATTGCAATGAAGAACTAAAAAATCGTGAAATTTTTCCCAGTTCATGTTTTGAGAAAGTTTATTTCCCAACTCTCACTTTCTTTTGTTCACTCTACTAGAGTTAACCTAGGATAGTTTCGAACCAGCGATCTAGGGAGCATGATGTGTAAAGGAGCAACATTGAAAATCCTAACACAGAATTGAAATATTCTAAATATGGAAACTAAGGTAGAACAAACAATAAAAAGGATTCCACTGTGTTCAGAAATATGTTAAATTTCTCGATTTGCAACCTTTAGAATCAATTGAATACCAAGATATAATAATGAACTGCACTCTACTTTAATTTTTTTTTATTCATAGTTTCTAAGAAAAGTTAGGGCAGCTGAATTTTTATATACATAGTATAAAAAGTAGCACACAAAATTTATATCTTTGGTATTTACTATTTTGTAAATCAAACGAGTCAACCTTTATTTTAAATTAACCAGCTTTTCATTGGGTTTATTATTATTATTATTCATGTTAGCTTTAAAAAAAAACTTACTTTTAAATCGCGATGAATAATTGGGGTTTTACAGTGATGCAGTCTAGAGACAGCTTCACAAATATCACAAAAAATATTCAATATTTCTGACTCGGCCATATTAGCCTTGCCATGGCTTTTCATAAGATTTAAGACATTATCTTGACAATAAGGCATTAGCAGCAAAACTTCATATACGCCTCCCCCTTTGGGAGTTATACAGGAATCCACATAACCTATTATATTCTTATGACCATTCAAGCTGCTCTGAAAAAAAATTCAATATAAAATTAATATTACCCTTAGGTATCAACTATTAACAATTGAAGTTAAATATTCAATCATATTACACATCACAGTTGGACGATATCTAATGAATATTTGAACGCCGTTTTCGATTAATTTGACGTTCAAACATTAAAAAGTATCTATAAAATTTGAAAAATTGGGTAATTTAGCTGAATACAACTCTGTTTAAAAGATTCACACATGTGTAGTGTCACAGATTTTGCTAGTTATTCAAGGGATAATTTTATTTTTCAAGGGATGGCATAGCTCATTATGAAAACTTGAAATGGCTATATCTTTTTATCAGGGCCAAATCGAGGAAAATGGTATATGAAAAAAGTGTTTCTTTTGACCTTAAGAATCTACTGTAAAATATTTGTACAAGTCAAAGACTCATCCAGTGTACATATGAAAGGATGTTATTCTTTAGATTTTATTTGTGAAAATCTTTCCCTGTAGATTCTCACAACTATTTGATATGCCAAATGATGTGTACACTATAGGGTAACATATTTTCCAGATTTGAGCTACAGTTCTTAGACAGGACACTCCAGTAATCAGATTTTCAAAATCACTATTGATGAAATCTGAATGTATGAAGAGGGAAAATAAAATTTCCAAAGTTTTTTATGTAGTTGATTTCTATATCATACATGAGCATATTTACAGATTACATATTGTTGGGCACGTTGGGACCCACCAGACCTACCACCACAACCAAACAGAGCATATTTCAATGTAATTTTATGCAGTACATATCAAGTTTGACACAGAAAGAGCATATGCTTAAAAAAAACATTGTCTATAAAACTCAAATACGTTTATTTATAAAGGTAGCAGACAAAAAAGATAAACCAAGGCCAAGATTCTCAAATGTCTGGATTAATGCTGGCTTGGACACTACAAAATTGACTAATGAGATCTTTGACTGCTTTCATTGGACAATTTAGTGTCGCAGAGAGAGAGAGATTTGGGCTCTTGGTCTGTGAGCAAAGGATATCCAGGCAAATAGGAAAACCTATTAGGCATTATGTCTTTGAGACTTACATTTGGGATATACACTTCCGACACTTAATGGCCTGATTTACTCATAGAGCTCAAGAAATATATTTGTAATGGAAAACAAACAGTAACTAAGCAAAAAAAAAGTTCATGATCGTGAATGATATTAGGTTTGTACTTTTTGGGCACATATATCAATCTACACTACAAAATATATGAAGTGTGTTTTTCTTAGACATACATATAACACCCTATATATCAAAATATATTTGGTTGCTTTCAGTAAATAGGCGATATTTGTATAGCAAACCCATAAGCAAGACTTGCAAAGAAAATTAAATGTAAAATATATGAAACCAGGCACAGTTTTAATCCCACATACAGGTACTACCTAGGATTACTTACAGTGATTTGTATTTCTCTTTTAGCCACATTGAGGTCAGATTCGTTGTTGACATACATTCTTTTGAGGGCATATCGACATCCACTACTACCCCTCACAAGATATACAATAGCAAAACCACCTACGAATTGATACATTATAAATCAATCAGAAAATATCCGCCTCCTTAAATTATGGACTTACCTTCTGCTAAAACATCTTCAACCACTACATTTTGACGACCGACTGCAAAAACTTTTCCAATGAAATTATTAGTTTCCTTAGAAGTATTGTCAATTTTGGTTTCAATTTTTGAAAATAATTTTTTCATATCGTTATCTTAATAAAGTTCTGCGAGGGTGTAATATAATATATCAAAATGAACGCCCTCCCATTGAACTTCAATTCAACATAAAGCACTTCATAAGTAACAATTTCAATGAAATAATTATTAAAATTTTCTCATATTCTCAGACCATTTGCTCATCGGAAAATAATTGCACCTGCAATGCCAAATATTGACGAAGTGCTACACGGCAAAAGGAGATTATGGATATTTATTTATTGACAAACGTCATTTGACGACAAGTGAAATCACAGACGTGCGGAGTTGGATTGAAGAGGGATGAGTGAAAAATATCGACAAAATATTAGGGACTTATCTTTACATCGATATTTTTTTCAATTCTTAAGTGCCAGGCAGCATTGCCTCTAGAACTAGACTAGAGCTTTCTAACCAGTGTACACAATCGACAAAAGTACGAAAAAAATAATTATATGCGTTGAGTTGAGGAGCGGGTAATGGTAATTGGTAATCATCTTAATATATCTGAATTAGGATTGTGTTGGGCATAGCCTACTAGAAGCCTAATTCTAGTAGGCTATGTGTTGGGTACCCTTGATACACAAGTTTCAGTTAATACTCAGTAATGATTGAAAAGGGTAGAAAAAATTATAAACTATAAATAGATAAGCACTATATACGCCAAGAAAAACCAAACACATCACAATGATGTAAACCCTCTTGAAAATGTAATCTGTAAGTGTATCTGCTTCATAACACACATAACTATAAAAATTTATTGTTCTGAAAAACCTTAATCTTTTTATTTCCTTTCATGAAACAACAATGAAGGAACCGGACGAATTAATGTTTTATGTCATTTATTCGAAATGCGGTCCTGTTTTTATTCCTTTGGTGATATTATTCTTTGTATTCGGTCGAGATTTTAAATTTTTTTAAATTCTGTTCAACTCTTTTTCATTTTAAACCCTTAGTTTTGACTGAGTGTGGGTGAAAAAGTGACTGACACTTCTGACTTCACGGGAGCATTGTCGGCAGAGGATAGAAGAAGCCTGTGCAGAAGTCATACAAAATCCCGATATGATGAAAAGGGCAATAAATAATCTGATTTCAAGCGCTAGGAAATGCGTCGAGATGGAAGAACTCCATTTTGGACATCTCTTATGATAGTACATTTTCATTGTTGAAGAATAAATTTCAATACTTATGTGTGTTATGCGAAGGAAATACACTTACGGATTACATTTTCCAAGATGGTTTTCATCATCTAAATTCAATATGTAATTTCAAATGAATTCACAGCTCGACTTTGCCTACTTTTAAACACTTTTTTACGAACACTCAGTATGTGTTGAGGGTTCAAAATGAAGAAGAATTGAACAGAATATAAAATAATTCATAATCTCGTCAAAGGACAATAAATATTATCACCGAAGGAATAAAAACAGGAAGGCAATTCGAAAAAATGACATATGACAATATGAATCCGTCCGGTTCCTATTCCCTCTTGTGACAAGTGTGCCATACAAAGTGGAAATTGAATTTCTTATATAGAATAAATTATGTAGTTTTTCATAGCAATAACGAAATTTCCGTAAGGGATGTAAAAAATATAGATTTTGGGGGTTGAATGAGAATCATGATATTCTGAGTACTGCCCTGAAAATCTTGATATTTCATGGGGGGTTTGAAAGAGCATTCTGCAGTGAACAAACCCATAAAATTTGAGAGAAATCGGACCTTGCAGTTCAGAGCTATCGCAAATTTCGGCCAATATTCATGTATCACCTCGTATCTCCGAAACTAATAGCCTTAGGATACTAAACAAGCAAGTTTTCTGAAAGACCTGGATGCGACCTGCATTCACCATTAGGCTATGGCCAACGACTCATGAAACACCCTGTATATATTTCATTGGTGGTTTCTGACGTCAGATGGTTTCGGTCTCATTTGATCTCGTCAGAGCACCACAGCTTTTTCTCCGATGGAGTACGTTTGAAATTGATTGAATTGAATCGGACATCGTTTCATACTGGGTGGCGCTCTGTGTGACTGTATAGTACTCATTAGCAAATATTATAGAGTTAGGTTAGGTTAAGTTAGGTAACTCTATAATATTTGCTCATTAGTGCGCTGTGTTACTGGATAGTACTCAGTAGCGCTTGCCAGTATTGAATAAGGGTCCATCAATTCCATCGGAGAAAAAGCTGTGTTGCTTACCCCATCGAATGGTTAGGTTAGATAAAAAAATTTTATTTTGATTGAGATTCGAAGAATAATTTTGCGCCTAGTCTCCCTGTAGATAATATTCATTTCGGGGGGCCGGGAAGCCCCCCCCCTATATACGCCCCTGATAGATTCATTAGCAATGTAAGGAAGTAAATAAACTGAGTAATTAACATTCATATATTCATTTCATATCATCCAGATTATATAACAAAATTAGGCCGGTTCACTACTCGAAACATTAATTGTATGAAAATATATTACAATCACTAATCAACACAATTATTATAATACATGAAACAATTTAGCTAGAATACATCACTTCCAATACCATTGTCTTATTATAATAGATCATTTATACTCAATATCAATAGAAAAATATTAATTTTTTCATCACAGTGTATTTACTTATGAAGTAATATTTCCAATCCAGCAACAGAAATATTACAGTTTTTTCATAATTAATTTTTTTCAGTATTCAGGCACAATTTGCTGAACTATTAAAGCTACATCATGGTTCAATAGCATAAATTAGAAATATATTCGAGAATTGAGATACTTAACTAATGTTTAAAAGTTGTTTGGAGAAACAACCATAATCAAACAATATTATATATTTTTTCATAGTTCACTTTCTTAACTTTTTATAGACCAGAACTATATTTCCAGTGATATTATATATGATGATCTGGAGTCAAACATTCCCAATGAAACTCTGATTCAAATTAGAATAATCACAGAAATTGTATGGAGATGAAATAATGAATTGCATTAGTTAACCAAGTTGGAAATTTGAAATGAAATTTTCAAAAATAGAAATGAACATAACAAATGATTTATCTGTTGAATTTATTATATTATAAAACACATTTGGCATGACAAAATATAAGTTAAATAGTAATTCTAATAATTAATATGACTGTCCTTGATACAATGCATAAATTTGATGATAAATTAATATCCCAATATGAAAGAAGTCATTTTCAGTAGAAGAGTTACAATAAAGTCAATACTTAAAACATTGAAGGAAGCTAAATAAAAAGAATTATTGCAGTTTTATCGATATGAAATACATATGTGAAAAAATAAGAGTATTTTGGAGGGATTTTCTTCATTTTGTATCTTCTCCTGATCCTTTCCTTGGCAAGCTGCTTCATGAAGTATAGTTCTGTAGTTTATTGTCAGCACTATAATTCACAATTTTTCACTTTGATAATTTCACTGTTCAGGACTTTTGTTTAACTTCCAACAATTGAGGATAATTCTCTACAATATTGAGGAGTATTCCATCAATATAGTTTTTGAGTTGAGAATTCACGTCTTGTTGCTCTTTCAGTGCACGTTGAATCTGCGAAAATAAGTAATTCTAATTAGTTGGGAGAATGCAAAAACGAAGACCTTTGAAAATAATATCCGTTCATAGCATTACCAATGTATGAGGACAGCAGCATTACTATAAAAAAGTGCTAAATAACACCAATTAATAAACTTTTTGTTCAATTTAATTTACTTAGGTACTTAATTTCAGATATAGACTACAGGTTACTACATATTAGTAAACGGCACTATGAATAAATTGGCTCTGGTTTAAAATATTCAAATTAAAAAGCCATCACCAAAATTGATAAATCAACACATGCAAAAAAAAAAGATTATTATTGCCCGGTAGCCCGGTTTCACAAAGTTTGATAGGGACATTCAATATATCGATAATTCAGTTATGAGCATTCAGAATATAATTCATTAAATCATGATCTACATAGCTACATTTATCTACATTTAATGATTCTCAATTGCTTCTAGCTCTTCAGGAGTTCAAAAGTTTTAGTGATTTCGTTCTAAAAATTGAATGACCTTGAAATCGGTGATCAGACAATCGAAGTTTTGCTTTTCACATTGTTTGTACAATTTATGTTCCAAGAAGTTTTGTGAAACCCGCTATATGAGTAAATTAAGCATTTGTTATACCTCAATTCCCTTACAGTTCATTTATTTGAAATAAAAAAATTGTGGTGTGCGTGCATACCTTATAAAAATCATCATTATCTGCAATAGTGCTGATCTAGAACAAAAGCGCATTTTTAGCAATTCAATATATGCAAAATGCGAAAAGTGAAGCGATTTTATTATTTTATTGTGAAGCGTATAATTGTTTTATGAGCATTAAAGATCTTCTATTAAATGACCATTTGGAATTGTTCAGGGAAGACCTAGAGGTACATATAATCAATCTTCAAAGCGATTTTAGCGGAAACAGCGATCTATTTTCTATATCATGCATCTAAAGTCCATTCACTTTTATGAAAGCAGTCGGTTGGACCTGGAAAAATCTACTTCTTTTTTCTTAGTAACTAGAACGCAGTTAGGTGTTGGCACACATGAAATGTCGTTGATGTCAAACCAACGTTGCCACAACCAGGAAAATAAAGAAAGGAGATGCAGTTCAGTCCAGAGCCGATGACCAAAGATTATAGACTCTATAACTCTATAATCTATGCCGATGACATAGAAGGTGCCAAGGTCAAGCTCACTGATAGAACTCGGTGGGTTAGCAGTGGCGTAACATAAACAATGGGTAATGTTATCAAGAAGATGATCTAAAATGACTTCAACTTTTGTGCCAAAACGTTGTTGATTAATGAGTCACTGGAAATGGCGCAGAAGATAAAAAATGGAGCGGATAAAAATTAAATTATTTAAATTTATTGCACGGCACTGCCTAATTTTAAGTTACGCCAATGCGCAACAGTGTGACATAACGTGTGGCGATATCGGAGGGACCCCACTGACCCAAGTATTTCCGATCTCTTAGGCCTGCCGCAGACATGCAACTTTTCAGTTGCGCAACTGTTTGATTGCAAGCGGTTCGAGGGCGCACACATACGCAATCGCTGCAACTTTTCAGTTGCATGTCTGCGCGGCCCCATATAAATGCATTGTACTCACTTCTGCAACTAAACAGTTGCAAAACTAAAAATTGCATGTCTGCGGCAGGCCTTATTGCACTTCCTTTCTACAGGACTCATACAGATATTTCAACAGTAGATTATTGAGGTAAAAAAAAACAGTTTTTTCCTATACCATTTTTTTCTACCATTTTTTCCGATTCTGCCCTGATGAAAAGATATAGCCATTTTAAGTTTACATAATGAGCTGTGCCACTCTTGGAAAAACAAAATTACTTAAAAAAAAACTAGCTAAATTTGTGACACTACACATCTGTGGATCTTTTAAAAACAGTAGCATTCGGTCGAAGTACCCAATTTTTCAACTTTTACAGATACTATTCAATTTTTGAACATCAAATTACTCGACAACGGCGCATCATACAAAAAAATATGAAGAATACTTTTATTTTACAAAACGTTCAAATATCCATTTGATAGCGTCCAACTTGGTTTCAAGAGTTGGGTTCTTTGAATTTTTGGTATTTTTATGGTACGTAATGATCATAATGAGAAAACTTAGGCGACATATCTTGTGTTCGAAAAAGATTCATCAAATAAATGGAAAACTATACTCCGAAATTCATCTCGTTCGATAAAACCATTTGAGAGATAGAACTAAAAATAACATTTTTTAATATTTTGCAACAGCCTGTATCGTTCAAACCGAGCAGATTCGGAAAAATGGTAAAGGAAGGGTTTCTTTTGACCTGAAGAATCTACTGTTGAAATATTTGTACGAGTCAAAGACTCACCCTGTATACCTTCTTGGCCTCAGCCATTTGCCAACTCCTATTTGTTTGCGGTGCAAAAATGTCGTAAGTGCTCATTAAAAAGCAAAGGAAAAGTAGCAGGAAGTGTTACTTCGAATATTATATACAGGTACTCAGAACGTTTTGTCATACGAGGACTTTTGCTTGCTTTATACTCGAAACACTCTTTTTATTGAAAAAATAAATGTAATTCAATCCTGAACATTTTTTGTGTGATTTTTCCGGCCACCGTGTTTGGCTGGTGGTTGAACTATAGGACGAATTTTGTGAAACACCTCTGAAATCGGCCTTTGAGCCAGAAAACGTTGATGCTGTGTAACTGAAGCATTGAGATGAACTACACTACAGCGAATGGCCCAAACCAAGTCAGTGCGGGGGAAGGCGTTAGTGAAATGCGTGATTTTTGTGAAAAAACATGCATTCTACAAGGTTTGGTATGCAATAACTTAAAATTTCCCAAGGAAAAATGCATCATTCTGCTTAAGCTTTCCCCCTGGCCACTGACTTGATAGGGTCAATTCATATGTTCTAAGAGTAAATCAATGTATACTGTAATACGTTGGACGGTAAAAAAAAAATACTGACCTCATCTTTGCTCATTGCTTCCAATTCAGCAGCAAGACTTGTTTCTTGAGCTGTGAGGAATTTTCCCTGTTCGAGTCCAGCATGCAACAGACTAGCCTGGAGCTCCTCATTGACCTCTTCGAGTTTTAAATTCTTATCTCTCAAAGAGGACAATTCTTCATGGAGTTCTTCCAATCGTAGCGCATCTACTGATGTCGTGGGTAACGCTGGCGTTCTCGCTTCAGTTCTCAACTTTTCAATTTCAAGAGATAGTTCCTCGATTAATGTATTTTTCGCGTCACACTCTTTGTTGAGTCTGGAAAAAAAAGGGAAAAAAGATTTCAGAAATGTATGAGGTTGACTAAAACTTGAGGAACTTTTTAACCAAAAGTCTAATAATAATCAGCATAAAAAAAACTTAGGATTTATTTACCTTCTTTCCATTTCTTTGGATTTACAAGCTTCATCTTTGGCAGAATTCATTTCTTCATTTAATTCATGTATTTGTGCCATCAACTGTTTACGTTCATTCTCAATTTTTTGTATCAAACTCCTATGCCTAGCAAGTTCTTCTTTGAGATTAATGCATTCTGCTTCAGATGATTGTAATTTAATACTGGCGTTTTCTAATTGTAATTGTTTTTCTCTTTCTAACCTTGAGATCAATTCTTTCGATCTTCTTTGTTCTTCCTGTAAAAATAAATTGGAGATTAATATTTTTTCATTGTCAATGTTGTGTAAATATGTAATTCTGTCAATATTTTCCATTTATTTCAAAAGTAATTTTTTACCTGAAGACGCTCTTCGTATCTTATTTCCATATCTCTAATTTGCTCCTCTAACATTAAAATTCTTGTACTTAATGTGGCATTATCAACTCTGGCTCTAGTATACCTTTCGTCATTCTGTAAAGATGATTCTTTGAGTACACCAATTTGTTCCTCGAGCATTTGAACCTGAAAATAAAATTGCATGTTATAAAACAAATACTCATTTCTCATAATGAATTTTAAAAAGAATACACATTCGACCATAAAAATGTTGAGTGAAAGCTGACTATCTGTTAAGTTTAGTTCAATATGTTTTTAATGAAGTTCCGTGATGTAATTAATGTAACACTCCTGAGTAATTCCTTGATGTTCTTTACGAGTTTCATGTATTATATAGGATAAAATAGAATCAGTAATACTCAGATAAACTCACAATAACAGCTGTAAAGCATTCACACTGATGTGAAAACTGTGTACATCCAAAGATGACTTGTTTCAGAGCTTTTCCTTATTTTCAAAGATAACTGTTCTTGTTCTTACGACTAAAAATGAATACACAATTTTGGTAGTATTAAATACTTTTTTCCATACTTTGATTACAATGATTATACTTTTGTTTCAATAGGTGATATGTTTCTTGATAGGTTATTTATTTTGTAATATATTTGGTTATTGTTTTGTTCTGAAATTTGAATTTTTTTTTCGGTTTCTTTTTTCTATCCCTAGATTTTAGGAAGTTTGTGTACGATAAATTCGTTAGCGGTAAAATAAACAAAAGTTCACTAAATCATTTCTTTATTTTATTGTTGATTTGTTCAATTTCAAGTGTTGCCAGAACACTTGAACGATAAGTAGAAGTTACGAATATTACAATATAACACTTTCGTCGAAAAGGTGGCAGCACTCAACGAACGTCTTTTTCAATTTCACCAGGATACGAATTGTAGCCAATGGCGAGACTTTTCGAAAAAAAATTTCATGTGGAAATTCATAGAAGAGATAATTTCACCTCGGAAAGTCAATGACATGAATAAATATTTTTTCTCCGTTTGACGAATAAAAAAATCTGACTTTCGGAGATGATGAACTGATTGAATTGAATTATAATGAAAACCCCATATAAATTACTGTTTTCTGGCGTAAGATATTCATTTTCTCTTTTTGAACTGACCACTAAAACGGTTTAGACCCCTCTTAACTGCCAGTGTTCCCAGACACAATTGTCTCGGTCGTTACGGTTCTATGTTCAATTCAAAGATTATAGATATAATCTTTGGTTCTATTGTTATTCGAATTATGGCCAGTAGCACCAGCAACATCTCGCAGATAATAAGTCGAAAGAGAATAATTACACATTTTTGAAACTCTCTTAGTAGGTACTTGTTCAACACATAATTTGATTACTTATACAATGCGAAAACTAGGAAAAAACTTCCATTTATAAATCGGAATAATTACAATGCGTGACTAATTGCATTGACTCAATTTTCAAACAGTATAGGTATGAAAGTACTACGTATATCCTGCTTTTTTAATTCAAGGATAGCTATGATTTTCAGAGATGCTTCGAAATGATTTTGCATTAAAGAGTATCAACGTTTGAGAAAACAACCCACGACAAGTCGAAATGATTTTGATCTCATACATTTTGACAGAAATGATACGATACCGCGTATAAACTTTGTGCAATTAATTAATCTCAACATACTGAAAGTTGGATAGAACCCTAAATATGAGCACAAAATCTATACAGTTAAATATTTCATTCCAATTTGGAGTCCCTCAAGGGTAGGTAGGTACAAGGTTTTCTGTATCAAGTAATTCTATATTTCTAACAATTTATGGTACATTCAAATGGGGTGATATTGATAGTTTTTGTTTACATTGAATCACATCGAAACTATTTTTACTTGATGTCAAAAAAATACGCCGAATTCCAAGAACGCCTTATGAAGAAGTTCAGGATATCCAGAGAATCCAAAGAAAACAAGAACATATTTGAAACCAACAGTTTTGCTTCAAATTCGCAAAATAGTGTTGGTGTTAACTTTTGCAACAAAATATTATTTCCGAAACAACTGAAGATAGGTACAAAAAATTCTAGACACAATATTTTCTGAAGAATCCAAAAACCGAACCAATATACATGATGCTTCATTCAAAATAACAAAATTAGTATTTTCAACTAAAAATACCAAATGGAACTCAAAAATCTAAAACTCACTGTTTCCATAAGATTCAATAAAGATGATAGAACTCCCATGTACCTCGTACATCTCACACTCAAATTAACTAAACGACGTGGAAGAAAATATCTCACTATTCTCGCCGAACTTATGATGATTATTCTTGGATCATATAATAATCTAGGCACAAAAAACTTCATAATATTCGTCGAGTGGACGATCAACACATTCGAAAACGAAAATACAGTATCCATTTTCGTGGAGTAAAGCTGAACGAAGAAATGAAGAACTTGCACTAAGAACACACCGATGCGAATGATCAGGCACAACAAATATTCTGAATTTATACTAAAAATTCAGGTAAAACTTGGTACCCTAATTGAAACTGCATCCATAAATCATCTTATCATCTCTTTAAAATGAATTGTTTCCTTATCGATCTTTTCTTCTTACTCTCATTGTACCCATGTCATCATAAATGCTTGCATTTCGTTGAATTTATTGAAATTCTCAGAAAACCAAAAGCTCTATCTACCCCTTCAACTTACCAGGTCAAAATGAAAGTAATTGAGTATGAAATTTCTGTTATGACGGACAGCTCGGTAATAACAGGGATAATTTATTCTTGGAATTCGATATCATTACCTGGAAGGTTTTTGAAAGTGGCTCAGACGGCTAAGTCACTCAGTTCCAGGCAGAGACAGTTTGTCTCTGGTTCCAGGTTTACACTAGATTTGGTGACTTTCCATCATGAAACGATAAGCATAACCTGCATAACTAAACCAATTTTTGATTTACCATTTACCCTTATCAATTTATCGTTTGGATTGGAGACGTGACAACTGAATTTTCAGTTTATTGAATGTCGTTGAATGTGTCTTTTTCACACACTAGAAATACTGAATAATATGCCTAAGCATTGCGCCAAATAGTATTATCTTATTATAATGTATTGACGAAGTTTATTTTGGCTTTTCCGCTGGAAAATGAGTGGATATTCAAAAAGCGGAACACAAAGAAATGGCTCATAATAATATTATCTTATCAAATTAATTCAGTTTCAAATTTTCTGAATCTTCCTCGGGGGTGAAATATTCAATTCCTACATACCTTGGAATGCAAAATATCCAAGAGTTGGCTGAATTTTTCTGTTCCTAAATTAAACCATGCATCCATGACGAAAACTAGATAAGTCGAGAAATTAAAATAAAAAAATTGATTTCCTCGTGATTCTAGGGCAGATCTGCATCACAACGACCGTTATTATTCGAAAATAGAATAGAACTGCATGTTGATATTAATTGTATTTGAGATTTCAGAAACATTTTCTTATAAGTCGAGGGAATACAATATATCTAGATATTTATTCCCCAGATTGAAAATATGTGGTTGTAGAACGTACACATGTGGATTCATGAAACAATACGTATTCCAAACAGGAACTATAAATATTGACATATTTATATTAATGAACTGGAAAATAGCATCATTAACAGGCACCCTCTGAAAAAAATTCTGTGAGAATTTCCTAGAAACAGAAACCTCATTCATTTTTCACTAATCATCCAAGCTATGTCCACTATACTTTTAGAGTAGGTAATTATAATTGAGTCAAATTAGGATTCAAAAATTACATGACTTAATAAGCCGAAAAAGGGGTGTTTTTGTGGGTTTTGAATTATATCTCCTCAGGAAGAATAACTAAATTTTCGTGGACCTCAAAGTTGGGCCAATTTTCATAGATGAGTAAAATATGTGAAAACGATAGAAAATTTCTACAGGCAGTTTTTCACTAGGAATACGACACTATATATTCAAACTTTTTTTATCTCCTGTACTAAGGGTGAAAAAAATAAGTTCTTTATTTGTGGATGGTATCTTTTTTTGATCTCATGTTATAAAAAAAAATAGCTTTACAAAAATATATGTCGATATATTTTTTGTTTTTTTATACTCAAGGAAAAATCACCATTTCAGTGAAATTCCCATTTTTGATGAAATTCTATGAAACTATTGACCACAGAAAAGAAATATCCACCCCCAATAAATCTTCATCCCTATGATACGAATTAAAATTTCATCTGTTAGCTGAAACATTCCATTCACTTTTATTTCAGCACTCGGTTGGCCATGAAATAATTTTTTCAAGTTTTTGCTACTAGAACGGAGTAAGGTTGGCACTCATAAATGTCGTTAA
This sequence comes from Coccinella septempunctata, assembly GCF_907165205.1. Taxonomy (NCBI): domain Eukaryota; kingdom Metazoa; phylum Arthropoda; class Insecta; order Coleoptera; family Coccinellidae; genus Coccinella; species Coccinella septempunctata. The sequence goes on along the minus strand of NC_058189.1, from coordinate 12,840,835 downwards.
TGTCATAACGCCGTTGCCACAACTTATATCAAAATATTACAAAAATGCCGAAAGTGATTAAAAAGGAGAGAAGAAAGGGTTTCAGGAAGTGCTATTTGAAATTCAAGTCCCCTCATTCAAATAGTAAACCTGATATTCTAAAATCCACAATATATCAGACGGTAGCGAGCATATTCAATGCAAGTGAATTTATATAATATTTCATCTGAATCACTTATATTTCAGTTGAATATTTCCACAATCTGAAAGATTGTGAATGATGAGGATGACAAAGAATTTTCTTCTATTGGGTGACTCAAAAAAGTGGTGGCATTATTTTAGGGTGATGGAATGCGAAAAGTTACCACAGGATTTTCGATAAATGTCATCGTAGAAAAAGTTCCAGAAAATTAATTTTTCTATTTTTTTTTTGACTTGTCCTATACATTGTAAATGTCTTAAGGGGCCAATAAATATATAATTATTATATCAAAGTATTAAAAATAAACAGCAATAAATAATTTTTGATTAATGTGAAAGTTTTGTTAACGGTGAAGTTCCTCTTGCCTTGAAACTTCCTTTAATTATTTCAACTTCCATTGATGCAAGATGATTTTTTGTTGAAGAATTTAACTTTCTTGTAATTATCCGTTAATTCCTTCGAGAGATACCCATTTCCTACCACTGCATCAGATGCAATTCATCTTCGGGTTGATTTTTTTGAAATCTACAACTGATGTAACGTCTTCAACCTCTAGTCAAAAAAAATAACCAACATTAACTCTTCTCAAGTTACTGCATATTATTTGTCAATAATTCAATTTTATTCCATAGCAAAAATGAATATATTAATTATAATTAATATATGCTGTGCGGCATACAGGCTCCAAGCTTAGGCTACACAGGGTCTCAAAATAAAATTTGTATAATTGTGTTTATACTACCAAATAAATATTATGACTTTAGCCTTGCGGCTTTCACACTCCTCTCCAGAGGATAATAATTCATTTATCCCAGATATATCAGATATCAAAAGGATTAAGCTCTGTTGGAGTCCTTTCCAGGTTTTCGGGCTCGTGGTGGTGGTCGGGTCCGGGTCGCTTATTAGTATTATTATTTATTTAAAAACTGATCTCTTGTATTTTCCATGCAAATAACTAGATTTGGTATGCCTTCAATCAGTTTGTATAAAGCTCAATTAGGTTCGTTAAATATTTTCCGAAGTGATTCGACATTGTGATAAAATACGTAATTACTGAGACTTCTACGTAGAACGGACAACACAGCGCTGATTTAAAACCCAAAAATGTTTTGACAAGCGTCATAACCCCACATTTTCGTACTATACATAGTGGAATGTGTCAAATTTCCATGGCCAACCGAGTATATAACTGCAATAAAATCATGTAATTCATGTTACAATCAATTTGAATAAATATCGAGCAGAATTTCTATAATAAATTTTTATGTACCCGACTCATAATAAGTTCTCAAATTGAGTACCATTGTTCTGTGAACAAATTCGACATCTTTTTTAACAGAATTAATTGCAATCAACAGCATAACACGGGAAATTTATCTGATGGCGTAGAAATGATTGAAGTCTCGAAAATTTTATTTTTAACATATCCCCATAAGAAAAATTTAAAACAATTGCAAGAGATCAGTATAATATCATAATATGCACTAGCTTGAGGAGAGTTAATGTTCGTTATCTTCTTTGGCTAAAGTTTGAATGCGTTACATCAGTCGTAGATTTCAAAAATATTAACCCGAAGATGAAATGCATATGATGCAGTGGTTGGGAATGGGTATCTCCCGAAGTAATTAACAGATAATTACAAGAATGTTAAATTCTTCAACAAAAATCATCTTGCATCAATATAAGTAAAAGGAATTAAAGGAAGTTTCAAGTCAAGATGGACTTTTTTTTTTGTGGCTGTTCATCTTAATACATTGATATAATAATAATATCAATTTTCGATAACTTATTCTATAGTCCATTCAAGAATGATTGACTCCCAGTAGGTCTTGAAAGTCCAGACGCAGCTTAATTCACTCAAACATAAAATTATCAAATGCCACCCCTTTTTTGGATCTTCCTATAGAAGGAAATTCTTTGTCATCCTCTTCATTCACAATCTTTCTGATTGTGGAAACACTCAACTGAAATATAAATCGTTTAGATTCAGATGAAACATTATATAAATTCTCTTACATTGAAATATGTTCGCTACCGTCTGACGTATTGTGGATTTGAGAATATCAGGGTATAACTATTTGAATGAGCGGACCTGAATTCTAAATAGCATTTTCTGAAACCCTGTCCCTTTTTTCAATCACTTTCGGCATTTCCGTAATAAAAATTGATATTAGTTGTGGCAACGGCGCGGCGTTATGACATTAACGCTATTTCATGAGTGCCAACCTTACTCCGTTCTAGTTGCAAAAACTTGAGAAAATTATTTCATGGCCAACCGACTTCTAAAATAAATGTGAATGAAGTATAGTTAATCTAATGGTAATTTTGTTTTTCCACGGGTGGCAAGGCTATAAAATGGCTATCGGAAAGAACTGCATGGAAAAAAGTGTTTCTTTTGACCTAAAGAATCTACTGTTGAAATACTTGTACGAATCAAAGACTCACCCTGTGTATATATATTTCTGAAAATGTAATTTTTTGTATGTGAGATAAAAAAGATGAAAAAAAAAATTAATATAGTGACGTGAAAAAGTGCATGTGGAAATTTTTTATTGTTTTTATATATTTTCGAAAATAAAGAAGTTATGGCACATATTCGAAATCGGCAAAATAACTTCATGATATCGTGAAACGGTTTCCAATATGGTATACCCTGTACATTTAAATTTTCGCGCATCGAACCGCATTAAATGCCGCAGTAAAACTGCCGCAAAAATTACATCTGTCAAAATGAAGATTTTTTTCAAATGAGTCGGTACCACATTTTTTGCTACATATTTTAGTGGATCAAGGTTTTTTTAATTCTGAACCATAACCATTAAAAGTGGAACCAAAAATACTCTCGTCTTGTACTATTGTTAGTTTAACAGCCGGCATTTGATGCAGTTCGATGTACGATATTATTTGAAATAAGTAATTGAGTGCGACAGGCTACTTGAGACACACCCGGTAAGTGGAAGTGGCCTATATAGAAGTTTGAGATCATTAAACTGCGTTCAAATGAGTCAAAGTACTGTTTATTTGGACCACCCGTTGGCATACTGGAGGACCTCAAAGTTGAAGAGTCATAGAATAATAGGCTTGTTCGCAGAGTGGTTCCTAACGGTTGTGAACTGTACAGAGCAAGCGCAAATGGATTTTCGTCCCCCTGAAATGGAATTGCGTTTGCTCTGTACAGTTCACAACCGTTGTGAACCACTCTACGAACACACATAATTACCTAGCCAGAGGTGGTCAGTGAGAAAATCTTTGAAAATTGACTTAATTTTCAGGTCCTGTGGTTAGAAAACTGGTTGTCTAAAGAATAAGCGATGAATGTCATGGATAATCAAGTGCCCTACAATTTTTCTTATGTGTGCTCAGTCGATATTCGGATTTCCTATGGAGGTATAACTGAAAACCCCAACAAAAAAAAAACAGCCCTTAGGTTGGCAAATTTTGGCCAGCGAAAGTTAAGCTCATTATCCCAGGAGTGAAAAACCTGGACTAATCTTACTGTGTCACGAATGAAGCCTTCAAAACAATAAAACGTTTTTGTAGTAATTAAATCCTTCTTGAAAGATTTTTTGGCCTAATACAGGGAGCTTGATGGCTCCCATTTCGAACATCTATCTTGAAATTGATATGTCAATTGAATTTTTGAGTACACAAGGATTCAATTGTAGTTTACAGTAAAGCAGACTACAAATAGACTGACGCGAGCAAAGATTATAAAGTTAGGTAACTCTATAATCTTTGGAAGCGAGTAAGAAGCATTTGCGCGCTTATTCAATGAAATTTCCCTAGCTTTTTTGTTAGAATCTTCACCGACAGAATATAATTTGGTCACAAAATGGGTTCCGCTCAATCATTTGAGACTATATTTAGCACAAAATTCATTCACTTTCAATTCCAATCACATGTAGATGTCAGCATTCGAAAAAAAACTTCAAGATCACTTACCTTATGGTGTATTTCATTAACATCCTCTTCGAGCGAAGCATCCGAATATATTTCATCAGCAGGATCGCAGTTACTGCTTCTGCCGGAAGAGTTGAAGCTATAACTTCTGTATAATTGACTGGAAATATTCAATTCAATGGTGTTAATGATTATTAATGTTAGTCGTTAGAGGAGCGAAATGAAAAAATTACGGACACTTTCGGATTAAATCTACGTCTAACAACTCATCCAATGCAGCGAGAAAAATGTACAGGGTGGTAGTGGCATTCAAAATATGTTTTTTGCATCAAATTGTGCTCTGGGTATTGGTATTTTTGAGTGCTACTTCTTCAAAATATTCATGAAAGAACAAGTTTCTCTGAACCCGATGACTATCAAATCGTTTATCGGCAAATAAAGTGAAACCCGCCGTTAATCCTACAATTTGTTTATATTCTATCAATTATTTCGGACACCGTTATATACTATACAGGGTGTGCTACTTCAGGGGGGGATTCGTTAGGTCGTTTGAAAAAAAAAAAAATAAACATACTTAATATTTCCCGAGTTGTTCGCTTCTGGGTTACAAAATTGAAGTTAAAAAAAACGGTATTTATAAAATATTCAGAATATCCTTGAACCGATGCAGTTGAAATGTGGTACAGTTAGTGGAGTAAAAAGCCACTTATTTAGCCTAAAATAAATTAAAATTATTAAATCCAGTGGAGTCTCACAGCCAACAATATTGAGAAAACGGTTACACCACTGACTTTTTGGTGGTTTTCATTTTTTAGACGTTTTGGTCTCTTGTGTTTTCTTCATGTCTACACTTCTTACGCATTCTACAAACTATCTATGGACAACATAAAATAAAAACCAAAAGAAAACAAATTAAAATTTCGAACTTAAAGAAGCAATAAATGGGCAAAATGTCCACTTCTGATACATTACATGACTGCAATAAATTATCTGATTTTAAAAAAACCGTGAGTAAAGTGATCCGAAAAACTGTAGAAGACTTGAAAACTCTTCGGGAATTGAAAAAAAAAACATAATTTTATGCCGAACGGTTTTTGAGATATAATTTCTAGTTGAAACCAAGGGCGGATCCAGGATTTTTTTCTGGGGGGGACACAACGGGCAGACGAGCAAGAAAATCAGCAGTAACTGTGAGAAATGAACTTCACTTTTATTTTTAAGAGTTCAAGTATGTATAGAAAGATCCGCCCTTGGTTGAAACCATCAATCACATGAATGAAATTTGTCGGAAAAAGTAGCCTATGTCAAAAAGGCACACAGAGACACAGAACGAAGAACTAGTTAATCACTTCATAAAACTTTAATTATGTTCATGAGATATTTTCGGATTCATATTTTCCGAAGTAAAATCCTATTGTGATTTGTGATAAAATACGTAATTACTGAGAGTTTTACGCAGAACGGACAACATAGCGCTGACCCAAAATGTTTTGACAAGCGTCATAAATTCGCATTCTCGTATTATACAGTGTGGAATGTGTCAAATTTCCATGGTCAGCCGACTGCTTTTATAAAAGTGAATGGAATATAGATTCAGAATATGATACAAAGTTTAGGTATTCTCATTCGAAAAAGTAGGTTGGTATAGCGTTTCACCACTTTCAGGCCAAAAACTATAAAGTAGACAATAATTTCAACTTATACGCTAAGTAGAGTTCCGCCGAAGTTTGAATCATTTTCCAAGCCAAAAGATTTATCGACCGATAGAGCATTGTTGACACACCCTGTATGTATATGATAAAGTCAAAGAATCACCTTATATGTGGCCAATTAAGGAGGACTATCAATAATTGAACTAATAAGAGTAGGTAAATTGTTTTATGAAATAACTATAACACGTTCCGCTTCATAATAGCATGTTCAGGTGATTGATAGAAAAACTTGTTAATGTTGTTACAGAACAGAAAATGGTTTCAAAAGGGAATTCTCCTCAAATAAAAAAAAACTTTTCATTTATTGATGACGTTATATTTTGAATCTACTATTTCATTTCATCTTTTGCAAAAAAATTTAAAAAAAAAAGGAAATTGAAAAACAAATTTTTTTAATCGTCTGAAGGGAATTCCCCATTTTAGAGTCTAGGATGACTGATTTCCGAAAATTTCACTTGATAAAATACATAAAGCGCTATGGAATACTATAGAATTGGTTACTATTATAGCTAACCCATTTTTATGGGCAATTTCCAATTTCGAAAAAAAAAGGTTGTTACATCGGTGTTTACTTTCCGTGATTGCATTTTTTCATATATCGTTTTGAGAAGCAACAAGATCAATCAGAATCTTGCTTCAGGTTTTGAATCAATCATATCAAATAAATAACTTACCTAGCTAGTGCATTGGACCCAAGCTGCCTTTTCATATGACTGGAAAAAAAAGAAGTTGTACAAGATCCGCAATATTTTATAAGCAATGAAGATTAGGGATTCGAAAGTAGCGGTTTCATCAACTAAATTTCTGCTAAATAGAAACTACATTCTTGAGTTTCAGATACTGCCCTGAATTACAGCCAAAAATTCTATGACAAGAACCAGTCTCGAATCGATGTATTTTGTAACATGATACAAAATTTCAATCCTCATTTACTCGAAAAGTACATTGTACATACTCGAGCGTGTCAGATTAAGATATTTGTGGTTGATTACATCTTGAAAAGTATATATTCTCTTGATCTGACAATTTAAGCGTGACGAAAATGTGAAGGAGGGGAGGGTGCCAACTTGCAAAAAAAAAAGTCACGTGTACATTCTCCAGCGCGGTGGCTTTTTTTCTTATTTTCAAGCTAATGATTCAAGAATAATGGAAAAAATATAATCTGACAGTTTCAGCAAGCCAAAACAATTAAAATTGGCCATAAAGGTCACAAAAATCAGTTTTTTTGAATTATCTCCTCTCCTGGGCTTCAAATCGTTTTCCCATTCATCGTAAAAGTTATAGAGTATAACATTTTCTAAAAATTTTGTCCGAAGCAATTTTTTCTACGTTTGAACGTCTTTGAGATATATGGCGATAATGTACATTACACTGGGTTTCTACAATGACCTTGGCCTTTCGAGTCTAAGCTACTCGCTCTTATCGCCCACTAACTCGAAAACGGTTTTTTAACAGTTTTTCTTATTTTCCATACTTTTGTATGCAAAATTGCTTCAGACAAAAGTTATATAGAATTTTAATATCTACAACTTTTATTATGAATACAGAAACGATTAGAGGTACAGGAAGAGAGATATTTAAAAAAATGGCTTGTTATCATTTTCAAACTGTCAGATTAAGAACCCCCCCCCCCTGATTAGTGTCAGATTAATGGGTCAACACGTCTGCAACACTGATATTAACCATATGTATGAAAATCTGACAAGCTCGAGTATGTACAAGTAATGATTTTTTTTGTATTTTCAAAGGATACCTGTGACCTTGCGTCACTTCCAAATTGTCAGTCTCTCAAAAAGTTCTTCCAATTAACATATCCTCTAAAAATCTGACACACGCGAAATTTTTTTTTTTAGCATTTTCAACTCTTCCATACGGCCAGCCCCACCACGCAAACTGTCAGATAAGCATGAATTCATTATCAGAGACACTTAGGGCATATACAGTATCTTGATCTGACACGATAGAGTATGTACACCTGACGATTTTTTTTACATCTTTGCTTTCCTCACCACTGAAAGTGCATACATCGTAGAACCTTTTTTCCTTTCTACCATCTAATCAAGGTCTCCTCGACGCTCGAGTAAATCCCAATTTAGCATCGTCGGCTCACCAACTATAAGATAAAAGCTGGAAGATGCTTTGTCGGATGGCATCATAACATTCAGTATTTTCTGATGAAGGATAGACAGATTTTTTCAACCGAAAATATTAGAAACAAGGACTACTCACTCATTTCAAAATTGTCCATCAAATAAATATTCCCAAATACACTAAATTCAACCATATCTCGATTGCTATAGTCGTTTCAAAGAAATGAGCAATGACTGGTGAAAACGTTAACTACTTTGATTAACAATGCTTGATGATAATCCGACATCAATTAAAAACAATGAACATTCAATTATTGCAATTGGTTTCTAAGCATAAAAATCCGATAATGAATAATGAAAATCCTTATATTAGTTTCATAAGTTCAGTATCCCCACTGCATGGATGCCAATTTTCTATCGACTCATCGTACCCTAACCTCCAACCCAAGGAACCAATTGAGAGTGTTCAGAGTGATATAAAATTCGAATTTCCTAACTAAATCATATCAATTTATGATATGAGCAAATGGAAATGGATGATGCTGCCATTTTCCAATCCACTTAAGAAAGTTAATTGAGTTGGACCTCTTTTGCTGCCATATGTCGCTGGGGTATATTCAAACATCGTAGTGGCTACTGGCATCGACTTAAGAGGCAATGCAGTGGAGCCAAATTGGACCGAAATTATGGTCAGGATCTACATTTCCCCGACGGATTGGTCTTTCTGTTGTCACGAATGATGGTGGTCGGATAGTTCGATTTAGATTTTTTTTTCGATGAATGAAATTACATATGTGAATTTTATATGAATTTATGTGTTTGAAGTTTTATTTTTATTTATTTATTTGAAAATACAACTATCATTCAACAATTTGTTGTTTCTATAGTTGACTTAAAACTAGATTTTTGAAATTATTTAATGTACATTTTTAAAGAATTTTTTATATGGCCAGGCATACCTACTATTAAAAGTTGTCAAGCTGACATATAATAAATAAATAAATAAATAAATATATGGGACCCTTTCTTCGACTTTCTGTTTTTGCTCTACATAGGTAATATGAATTTTTTTGTCTTGTTTCTCTGTTTGTTATGTTGTGGACTCTCTTCAAGAGATTTTTACTTTTGATTTGTTGATTCTCCAGCTTGTATATTAGTTTACATTGTTGTCCAGCTTCAAGTATTGATAATTTTTATATAAATCTTCAGTTGGATATTCATATTGAAGGTGGTGGAGTCTTTTTATTACTTCATTTTGTGATCTAATCTAATTAATAATAATAATTTATTAATCCTTTAGGACACAAGAAAGTGTATAGTTCAAGTATCTAATTAATTTAGATAAGAATACTATACTTTATCCACGGTCTTAAAAATATTAAATCTGTGATGTATCTCATCTAGTAGTACTTCTGACATTTCACAAATATAAAGCAATATCTATATGTTCAGCGCCCGCTTCCTGTCGAGTCCTAATTGTTTTCAGTTAAGTTTTCTGTGACTGTGGCTATAGACGGCTTCAAGTTCTGTGATTGTAGCCATAATGTTTGATAGAGCAGTGAATAGTGACTCATGAATCACAAGTTTTTACGAATGTCATAATGGAAAGGTTTATGCTAGGGTCATAGATGAAAAAATATATTTGTATTGTACGTTTGTGCAAACGTGTCCTGTTTCACAAACACTAGGATAGGAATTTGTCTAAACAATAAATACATTGTTAAAAAAATTAACTGAATTAATTCAGATGCATAACACCCACAGATAATTAAATCAATAAATGTTACGATCTAAAATCTAAATCGAACTAACAAACTACCATCACTCAAAATATCTAGACATACCAGTTCGTCGACAAAGTGTAGATGCGACCATGGTTTCGGTCTCATATGGCCTCGTCAGAGCAACATAATTTCTTCGCCGTCGAAACTGGAACGAACTACCGTCCTCTTTATTCGATGTTATGTATCTGAATAAATTCTGTTTATTATCAACCTGCCTTACTTTTGAAGGCGTGATCAATTTATGGGTTAGGTTAGGTTAGGTGATTAATTTATAGGTTCAAAAATTGCATAAGGAGTCAGTCCTGACATTATGTCCTCTTAATTTTCAAAAAGTCTTGATGAAACTGCAATTCTTGATAATATTTAGGGGATTTGATTTATTTTTACCTTGGTGTTGATCTCCTTAAACTTGTCCTTTGCCAAGTATTGCGACTTATATTGTTATTTTTATTTCTTCCTCTCAGGCTCCCCCTGTAAATAATGAATCTGATTAGTTTCATTATGTAGCTGAACATGAAAAGAGTAGCACACACTGAAATCTAAGGTTATTCAAGGCTTTTTGGTTTGTGTGAGTTTATATGCTACTTGCGGTGTGTATAATACAATATACTTTACCGCATTTGCAAAATGTATAAAAAACATGGGGCGCCCAGACAATGTATTGAATGAAATGAATAGTACTGTCAATTACTTGTCTAGGAATTGCATACAATAGCTGTAGAGTAGGTATTAAATACCTGGTGGTCTGCCGGCAATATGCCAGTTAATTAGAATTTAAATATCGATCGAAGGATATCTTGGCAGTTGTTTGCTAGAAAACCTATAAGTGTGAAAAAAAAAGAATTTGGTCTGTGATTACCAATTAGGTAAAAAAAATCTTTGAAAAATACCTTTTTATACCTGATTACAGATAATAAAATTAACGTGAAATTTGAAATATTTCTGGTTTCATGGTAACAAAAACGGCATCCTTAAAATTATGCACAAAAATCTTGAATCTGTGATGAGAAATATTGTGCAAAAAAAGGGGGTTAGTTAATGTTCTGTAGGCCACTGCTACAAAATTACCGCAATAATTATCAGAACTTTAAAAAATATTTTAAACGTACAAAAAATATTGAATGCGTACCCATTGTTCGCTCAATATTGCTCCTCGAATTATAAATATTTTATCTTTTTTTTATCCCCCAAAAACTGGAGTTTGGTATGCTATCGTCGGAGATGAATTGTGGGACCTACTTTCTATGATGGAACTTAGCATTAGAACGTTATAAAGAAGAATTTATCATGCCTTTTATAGCTGAACTGAATTTTGATGAATGGTAAAATAGTTATTTTCAACACTGTGTAGCCAGAGCAGAGAAATATTTCAGGTAAAGTCCTGTAATCTTAAACCATGTGATTTTCTTCAATGGCCTCATTTGAAGAATTCATTCTTTCAAATACCTTTTTCTGATTTGGACCAAATAAAGGCTAGAATCATTCAAAAAATTCATCAAATTAACGATGATCTTTACAATTCAAATAAACGTTTTGAATTTGTCTAAAGAAAATGTTTTGGAGGAATATTTCCATCAACTACTTCAATAATAGAGACCTCTGAAACCTGAAAGTCACTTTAATGAATATTAATGTTCCAGTCGAGTCGCCTCAAATCGATTTTCTTGTGCTTTTCGCATGTTGGAAGAAATAATAATTGCTAGTCTGTGAAAAAGTGCCTCTACGAAATAAAGATATACAGAGTGTTCAAAAATCAGAGGAACAAACGAAGGGGAAAGTTTCCTTAAATAATTTCAAGAAAAAATGTCCATTAAAACAGGGAATCGCAAACGCGTCGTTTTCAAAATATAGGGTGTTAAAGTTTGAATTTTCGGATTGGTATCAAAACAAGTTGTGGAAACACATTCATTATTATGAATACCCAGTTTAATTTGATGTGTCAAAACTAACAATGAATTTATTCACCACAGCTTACTGACTGAATATTTATAAAAATTTAGGTTTTTCTGAGGATTTCAAGAGATCATAAAATTTATTATAACAACGAAACTTCTTTTAAATTTTTGAAACTTACAGTAGCCCACCAAAAAGAATTCTGGGTGAAAACATTATTCCAGAAAAAAAAATATCACCCTGTAGATTTGCTATCGAAATTGGCATGTCACATGGTGTGAACTATCAATTATAATATTTATGCGAAATTTCAGGTGAATATTTTGTGAAGTGTAGATACTATAAGAGAAAAAAATTCTACCTTTAACACCGTATTTCGAAAACTAATCGTTTGCGGACCCATGTTTATGAGACTTTTTTCTTCTTAAAATTACTCAAGGAATCTCCTCTTTTCGTTTGTACCTAATTTAGAAACACCCTGTAAAGGTTAATGCCATCAATGTTTACAAATGCATACATCAATTTAGAAAAGTAGTTCAAGGCAGAATAATCTTCAGCCAATCCATCAATCAACCTTTAAAATTCCATAGCCCACTTAATGCCATTTTTTTTTGGACGCACGAAATCTTGTAGAAACGTCATTCTTACTCAAAATAACGGTTATAGCTACATTACGTTGCGTTTCTGTACATCTGTACACAACGTTACAAAAATAAATTAAATCCATCGGTTGTTTCCTTGCGAAGTATTCTTTATGGAATTATGATGATGGTCGTTAACCACTTTTATGCCATCATGGAATAAACCAATAGATATGCAACAAGTCGCTGCATATTGTAATTTTTTCAATTTTCATTTCAAATACCTACGCCTTTTACAGAATGAAGTACCTTTTCATCGACGTTTTTTTCTTCAAAAAGTGAAAACAACTCTACCTATGATTGTCTGCATACTGTATCTGTTTCAGTGATATCTACCTATCCATTTATTCTGAGACTTAACTCTCTATATACTGTAGAAGAGAGCGCTTATTACATGTGCTACTAGATCGCATATCGGTAAACAGGTATCATTATGTGGTATTTGCATTCGATTTATGTTCATTAGTGCTTTTATCGGTGTTTTACCTACATGATTATATGTATATGTTTGAACTGAATATTTTCGCTTAACCTAATTAGGATCCTTTTTGTTGGTATCTTTTAAACTCCGCTCTAAGTATTGATAGTACAGAAAAACTTGCGGAAGTTATTATTTGTGTCGATAAAAAATACAGTTCTGAATATACAATGAACTTATTGCATGAAATCGAAATGTCTAATAAGTATTGAATATCGAATATTCTCCCAAAAATTCATTCCAAATCGAATTAAACATTTTCAATAATTTCTAGAAATATGCATATTTCAAAATAAAGCTTTCGAATAATTATCGTAGGCTCACATTTAAAAGTTAGCCGTTCTGAACAAAAATATGAAAAAAAAAATATGAAAAAAAATATGAATAAGAAAATATATCTCTGTTGTTTCACGGGATTAACTTCATTGCAGCTATGATTTCGGTTATGCGCAAAAAGATTTAGCAAATGAGGCGCAATTCAACAATAGGGTATACTACTTCTGACGAAAATGATGTATTTTTTATGAAATATCTTTGAAACGTCACATTTTGAAATAACCATTTTAACCGTTTCCCAAAAAAAAATTATTTTAAGCACTTTAAAATGAAAAATAAAAATGGGTATTTAAAATTTAAAGCGTTTCACGTGGATTGCACAAGTTGGCAACAACAACTGAAATATGCCTTGATAATAAAAGACAACAAATACATTATCTTGATGAGATAGACAAGGATGGCTGTCTATGAAGTCTGCGACGAACGAGGAAGGTCGTAAAATTTTATGGGATTTTTATGGCCGGTTGCAGTTGAAGCTCGCCTGTAGATCAACAGCTGTTATTTTATAAACAAGCTGATCGGACATTGTTCTTTTCATTGTCTTGTATGCGCTGTTGCCAAATCACGAACTCCGAACAAAGCGATTTAAATTTTAAAACCCCATATTTGAAAGATGATTTTGAATAGTTTCCGCGGTGAATTTGAAAAAATCATGAATGAAACTCATAATTATTCAGTTTTAACTTGCATATTCCTTGGACTGAAGTTTGATCATGAAACGTTAGGGAAGCCTTATGTGAATGCTTAATCGATAAAAAGTGAAACGGACTAGACTATTTCTAAGACTAACTACAATATACCCTTGCCGGTCCTTCTTCACGGCTATACAGGGTGTTTCATGAGTCGTTGGCCATAGCCTAATGGTGAATGCAGGTCATCCGGGCCTTTTAGAAAACTTGCTTGTTTTGTATACTAAGGCTATTAGTTTCGGAGATACGGGGTGATTCATGAATATTGGCCGAAATTTGGGATAGCCATAACTTTGGACTGCAAGGTCCGATTTCTATCAAATTTTATGGGTTTGTTCACTTCAGAAAGCTCTTCCAAAAGGTTCATGAAATATCAATATTTTCAGGGCAGTACTCAGAATATCATAATTTTTCATTCAAGTCCCAAAATCTATATTTTATACATCCCTTACAGAAATTTCGTTATTGCCATGAAAAACTACATAGTTTATTCTAAGGAATTCAATTTTCACTTTGCATGGCACACTTGTCACAAGGGAATAGGAACCGGACGAAATCATATTTTATATCATTTTTTCGAAATCCGGTCCTGTTTTTATTCCGTCGGTGATAATATTCATTGTCCTTTGCCGAGATTCTGAATTATTTTAAATTATGTTCAATTCTTCTTCATTTCGAACTCTCAGCACATACTGAGTGTTCGTAAAAAAGTGTCTCGACCGAAGACAATGAATAAAGGAATAAAAACAGGACCGCATTTCGATTAAATGACATAAAACATGAATTCGTCCGGTTCCTTCATTTTTGTTTTATGAAAGGAAATAAAAAGATTAAGGTTTTTCGGAACAGTAAGGCCTGCCGCAGACATGCAACTTTTCAGTTTTGCAACTGTTTAGTTGCAGAATTGAGCACAATGAATTTATATGGGGCCGCGCAGACATGCAACTGAAAAGTTGCAGCGATTGCGTATGTGTGCGCCCTCGAACCGCTTGCAATCAAACTGTTGCGCAACTGAAAAGTTGCATGTCTGCGGCAGGCCTAAATTTTAATAGTTCTGTGTGTTATGAAGCAAATACATTTACGGATTACATTTTCCAAGAGGGTTTACATCATTTGTATCTAAATTCAATATGTAATTTCAAAGGAATTCACAGCTCGACTTTGTATACTTTTAAAAACTCTTTTACGAACACTCAGTATGTGCAGAGAGTTTGAAATATTATCATCCGAGGAATAAAAGCAGGACCGCATTTCGAAAAAATGACATAAAATATGAATTCGTCCGGTTCCTATTCAATTGTGACAAGTGTGCCATGCAAAGTGAAAATTTAATTTCTTTAGAATAAACTATGTAGTTTTTCATGGCAATAATGAAATTTCTGTAAGGGATGTAAAAAATATAGATTTCGGGGCTTGAATGAAAAATCATGATATTCTGCCCTGAAAATATTGATATTTCATGAACTGTTTGGAAGAGCTTTCTGAAATGAATAAATCCATAAAATTTGATCCAAATCGGACATTGCACTACAGAGTTATGGCTATCGTAAATTTAGGTCAATATTCATGAATCACCCCGTATCTCCGAAACTAATAGCCTTAGGATACAAAATAAGCGAGTTTTCTGAAAGGCCTGGATGAGCTGCCTTCACCATTGGGCTATGGCCAACGACTCATGAAACACCCTGTATATGTACCTATTTTAACATATTCATTATTTGACAAAAATTTGTATTTAATGTACAGGGTATTCCTGGGACACCCTATACAGGGTGTTCCTGAATTGAACGTACAAACGAAAAGGGGAGATTCCTTAAGTGAGTTTGAGAAAAAAAAGTCCCATAAACATGGGGTCGCAAGCGTTTCGTTTTCGAGATACAGAGTGTTGAAGTTTAAATTTTTTTTCTCGAAATCGGTATCAGATACGACAAAACTACAAGAGACCGAAAAGTTTAGTATAAGAACAAAGCTTCTTTATACATTTTTTCAAATTAACAGTCGCTCACCAAAAAAAGTTCTGCAGAAGAACAGGTTCCAGAAAAAATATCACCCTGTAGATCTTCTATCGAAATTGCCATGTCACTTGGTGAGAACTCTAAAATGTAATATATATGCCAAATTTCAGTTGAATATCTTGTGAAGTGTAGATACTATGAGAAAAAAACTTGAAAAAAATTCAAACTTTCTGTATCCCGAAAACGAAACGTTTGCGACCCCATGTTTATGCACTTTTTTTTCTTAAGGAATCTCCCCTTTTCGTTTGTACGTTCAATTTAGGAACACCCTGTATATAATTTTCAAAAATTCGAGAGAAATTGTAGAACATTTTTGGATAATATATTATTTTTGGATAATATATTATCCAGCTGGTTTGTTCAATTGTATAAGGGATCAGCACATTCCAATTCAGAACAGATGCTGAATTCACATTTATCAGATAAATTCAAGATCATCGATGACTTCTTTCTCTTAAGCCTAGTCTACTACTTGATCTTTACTCGTTAGATTTTAATATATGGACCTTTGGAATCGAGAACGAAAAATGATATAGGTGATCCTTCCCAAACACTTTGTACCGCAAGAATCTAGTTTCTAGTTCAACTAGTATGGGATTTCGAATTTTGTGTTATATTATATCATATATTCAAATATGTATACCTCTACAAATTTCAAGGTCTGTTATATTTATTGCTCGTGCTCGCTTTCCATGGTTGATTATTGGGAATAATTTACAAAAAATACACTACTGTATCAACAAGAAGTCGAGTAAAATCATGGGAATTTGGCACAAATTATATAAACTGGAAATATTAGAAATAATGTACCAATAACCGAAACGACCTGTTACTATAGCAAGTCTTGTGTCTTGTTTTTTACAATTTCTGTAGGTATAACAAATCACCAGTATATTGTATGAGCTCGGAATAACTCGATTGGTGACATACGACTTATTGTTAAGGTGATTGACTACGGTAGGTTCGGTATGCTACATTAAACACAAATAATTCATGAGAAGTCGTTCCAGAAAATGAGTAATTTTCATTTTCGACATTTTGCTTTATAGTAGCTATAACAGGGAATAAAAACTTTTTCCTTGCTGGAAATATTAAAACCCAACTCTTGAGAATGTAAAAGTAATAAGGTACTTTCGAATCGTCCGGTAAGCTAAAAGGGGTCTACTATATGGGCAACTCTTTATTTGCAGAAATTTTTGGAAACGCTCTTCGAAGGTCAATTTTAAATGACCAAAAATAGCGTTATCTACTTGTGAAAATTTTATCGAAAGCTGTTCACCAATATTTTTTTGCTATCATCTCAAGAATTTAATGTTTGTTTAGAAAATTGCT
Source organism: Coccinella septempunctata (assembly GCF_907165205.1). NCBI lineage: Eukaryota > Metazoa > Arthropoda > Insecta > Coleoptera > Coccinellidae > Coccinella > Coccinella septempunctata. Next base: position 12,823,784 of record NC_058189.1, on the reverse strand, counting down.
ACTTTTATGAATAGGAAATATTAAAAGTACGATTTTTAATTTCTGAAAAATAATGCATTGGATATTTCTTTTTCATGAGATATTGCATCTGAGGCACAACCAAGAAGATATACAGGGTCAGTCTTTGACTCGTACAAATTTTTCAACAGTAGATTCTTGAGGTCAGAAGAAACTTTTTTTTCCTATACTATTTTTTCCGAATCGGCTCGGTTTAAAAGATACAGGCTCTTGAGAAACGTAATAAATGAATTTCATAATATGGTTTTTAATTTATTTGATGAATCTTTTTCGAACACAAGATATCACCCAACAAGGGTGGTCCTACAGAGCCCATAACGAATTCGATTTTAAATTTTTCATATGAAAAAGCTAAGAAAAAACAATATTAAAATGAAATGAAAAGGACAGAAAAAATATGGGACTGCAAATGCTACCTAGAGATACCTGCAGGGTCTTATTTGAAGTCTTAATTTCAAATTTCAATTACAACCCCACCCAGAAAATCAGTCTAGGACCGCCCTTGTCACCCACGTCTTCCAGTTTTCTCATTATGAACATTACGTTCATGAACTAAGTTGGACGCTATCTAATAAATATTTGTACGTTTTGTAAAAAAAGTATTCTTCATTTTTGTCATATAATGCGCCGTTTTCGAGGCATTTGATGATCAAAAATTGAAAAGTATCTGTGAAATTTGAAAAATTGGGTACTTTGGCTGAATACAACTCTGTTGAAAGATCCACAGATGTGTAGTGTCACAGATTGAGCTAGTAATTCTAAAGGTAATTTTGTTTTTCCTGGGATGGCACAGTTCATTATGAAAATTTAAAATGACTATATCTTTTAATCAGGGCCGAATCTGAAAAAATGGTAAAGGAAAAAAGTGTTTCTTTTGACCTCAACAATCTGCTGTTGTATTATTTGTAGTATTTGTACTACTCAAAGACTCACTCTGTATATAAAGGGTGTTTCAAATTACGGTTTTTTTTTTGAATAAATAAAACACATAATTTGCAATCGTTTTCAAAAACTTTTTACTGGTAATTGAAGTATCAGTTATGACATTTATGTACGAAAAATAATATCTGCCAAATGACCTCTTCTTGCAGCTCTACAGTCGTCTACTCTTTTGTTTAAATTTTCAATGAAATTTTGACATAACTAAGGCTCTAACTCACTGATGACACGAAAAAATTCATTCTTTAGTTCAGGAAGCGATTGTGGATTATTCTTATGGACCTGGCTTCCCACATAACTCCCAAAGAAAATAGTACAACGGTGTCAAATCACATGATCTTTGTGGTCAATTGACATCAGCGTTTCTGAAGATTATTCGTCCAGGAAATTATTGCTTCCATAAATCAATGGGGTATTTTCCTAAATTTCAAAATATATGTCATTGAAATCCTTATAACTCAAATATATCGAAATATATTTTTTTAGAATTTTAACATATTGCGTTTTGTCTGTATTCACTTACGAAAATTCTGATTTCAGAAGTGCTCTCTTATGAACATTCTACGTCATTTTCACAATCCGGCAACGCCCGTCGAATCAATAAAGGTCATGAAAGTTTTATGATCATCATAGACTTAATAAATATCAAGTTTGGTGATCACATTTGACAAGAAAAACAAACAGTGCATAGAAATATCAAACAATGACACAAAATGTCATCGTTTTTAAGAATATATAGACACAGATTACAGAAACAATTTTTTGAAATGTGTGGATTTATACTAAGATCGAAAAATACACTCCGTCGCCTCTCTCTACTCCTTTTGTTCTTTTTATCGAGTTTAGTGGGAAAGATTCGATTAAAAGAACGATAGGAGTAGAGAGAGGCAATGGAGAGTATTTTTCGAACTTAAGTATAGAATTCTATATCTTCTTGATCAGTTCCACTGTTGTCTAATTAACAAAAATTACTAGACTTTAGTAAAGGCATTCTACGTCACAAGCTTTTACATAATCGAAGTTTCGAAGGGTATATTTCTGAAATTTCTTAATTTTGAAGCGAATCTTTTACGTGTTGGATAACTAATGGAAAGGGGTTTCCATAAATAATTTAAAATTCGATTTTGGAGTTTTAGGAAACTTGCCCATTGCGTCATTTGCAAAGTGAGGCCATCCTGTTGAAACCAAATGTCCTCTTTATCAATATTAATTAATTCAGGCCACAGAAATTCGATCACCACCGAACCAGTCCCTTGAAATTTTTTAATAATTCGACCAACACTGCTTTCAGATGGACGATTATGTGAGCCATAAAATTCACCTAATTTTCTGAAAACACTTCTCACAGAACGCTGATTTTCATGAAATAATTTAACAATTTGAACCACTTATTGTATCGTGTACGAAGTCATTTTTAAAAATGTCGTACATCACTTTTCAAATGTCAAAATATCCAGACGATTTCGGTGCGCCATCTATATTTTATTTATTCTTAAAAAAAACCGCGCAATTTGAAATACCCTTTAGCAAAGAAGGCGAAATAGGAGATGGGAAATACTCCTTTTTTGCCATCTACGTCGCACTACCGCGCATTGGCGTAGCTCACATAAAAGTAAGTGTTGCCGAGCAATAAATTTAAATAATTTCATTCTTTTTCACCGAAGCTATTATCTACAGGATGGGCTTCTGAAAACAAAATACATAGTCGGAATGAACTCATTTTTAAGAAATTCTTCGAATTTAACGACTAAAGCCAGGTTTCGCACAGTCAGATTCATTTGAATGCTGGTATTTTTTGAAGTAGGCTATGTTAGGAACTTTCATTCTAACTTTTTTCACTTATCAAGCACTATGAAAAACATGCAGTAATAATTACACTAGAATGATATATCAAAAGTATGTTCTTTATTTGCGGTAAATGTAACAAAATCTTAAAAAGGATAATTAGAAATTTAACGAAATAAATCCACATTTACGAACTTTAACAGAATCAAAGTTCAGGAAGTATCAAAACAATTTTCTCCGTAGTGGAAGCATTAACCCTAAACGGACTCGATTAAATACAGTAATAGATAATGACTGATATCTCAGTTTAAAACTATCACAAAAATTTTCTTAACAACAGGAAACTAATACTACAATTAGTTTTCAAAATGTTGGTCTCCTACCTCCATACATTTATCAGTTCTTCTACGAACTCCATCTAATGTAGCTTTTCTTATTTGTTCAGGTAATAATCCCCTTAATGGATCCCTCACCCTAAATTCAAGCTCTTCCTGGATGTTATTTTTGTAGAACTCGGATTTTATAGTACCCCATAAATAACAGCCTATTTCAAAAGATACAAGCATTCAAATGAATCTGACTGTGCTTCACTGCGAAATTCGAATTTTATTCAATAACGGAGAAACTACTGATTTTAAAGGCATGAAATGTTTCGGAGACCCTAACTAGTTTTTGACGAGCAATCGATTGGAATTACAAAATTAGCCATTTGAATAATGAAAAAAAATTGTTTTATTGAGGCTCACTTTGAAGCCCTGTTTCAGACACCCTGTATAGTATTTCTTCATAAGTTATACAAGCTATACAAAAAAACAGTATCAGCGTACTTTCTCTTGTTCCACTTTCGCAAAAAGAAATTCTTACAATGAGGGACTTTGAAGGTATGAACAGTAATTTGTGACAATATTTTTTGAAAAAATCTGATGATCAGGCTATAATTCAAAAATCGCTTGAGTGGTTGCGCATATCATACATCAAATCAGTGCAGAATTGAACGAAAAATTCGAATATGTATAAATATACAGTGTGTTGCATTTGACATAACGAAGTTACATTCGTATCCGGTAAAACCGGAAGTAGATTCTGCTTGAAAATATTTTACAATTCAAGTTCATGTACTCTAAAACTAAAATCCAAAATCTGTATAACAATTCCATCCTCGAATACGTCTAATGAAACGCTTAAAAAAATCACTCTGTATACTCGAGAGAGTCTATTCGGTTTCAATAAAAATAGCGCCTTTTCTTGCCACAGAAATTTGCTCGTGTCAAAATATTTGTCTTGTTTTATTAACTGATTTGAAGCCCCGGCATGCCCGGTATGCCGGCCCTGCACACGCTTTTGATTCAGCATTAATCCTACACTGCTCCGGAATTCATGTTATTGTCTGAAATAGGTCAGACTTGATGGGATTGGAACTGATGGAATGAAAACGTTTCTGCTTTTGTTTTTCTCTTTTTTTAACATTGATTATTTGTGGTTTGTCCATGAGGAACTTGAAGGATATGTAAAAGAAATCGTTAAAGGGATAAGAATGCATATTGGAATTATACTTCACACTCAAAAAATATGAAATCTGAGATAACATCACAATGCACAACATTTGGAAAACATCACAGTTTAGAGTCATACAAATTCCTGAAAGTAAGAAAAAGGGACTGATCCGGGGTGATTAGGTTTTACTTTTCTTTATTAAGCAGAAGCAAACTTTTCTTGCATTACCTCATAGTATCTCATAGGCTTTACATTGCCCTTAATAAATTTCTTGATGCAGCTAGCCGCGTTATTATTGGCCTTAGTGTGATTTAAAACCTTTTGGTTGCATCTTCCATTAGTTAGTCTGCGATTTTCCTCTGTTCTCTCTCAGTCTCCTAATTCTCTTTGACTTTGAGTTTCTTTCATTTCCTTTTGTTTCTCTCTCTACTTGTGATTGCTGCTCAATCTTCTTCAGTCACGGCCTGATTTCCGGCTCCTGTAAGCCTCTTCAATGCGCTACTCTTGCATATACTCTTCATACTTTTGAAAAGCTCTTTGGCCATTTACAAAAGGACCTGATCTTGGTCATTAGATCTTGTCGACCATCGTTCTTTTTGAAAAGACGCTTCTCAATGTAAGTTTTATTTGGGTGCAGTTGGTGATTTCTCATCGAGAAGCTTCTCTCAACATCGTTGGTACCACATGACCTCAGCAGAGTCGGGGTCTGAAGCTGGAACTTCTGAAGACGCTGCTGGCGTCGCCACTAATTCTTTAGGAAGCCTTCGTCAATATCCAAGTCAAGGTGCACTATCTTGTAAATAGACCGAAGCTTTTTTTTCCTCTAAATTTTCGATTTGAGTGATATATGAGGATATATTGAGAAATTTTTAGCCTACTAGGTATAGAACCAAACAAAATTTTAATGTCGAATATTTTATTACTCAACATATTCTCCTTTTAATTGGATACATTAATTACAGCGAGCCTGCAACGTCCGTAGACCTTAAAAAAAATGTTTCTTCTTTCTCTGCAAACCAGACCTCCACAGCTTTTATTACCTCCTCGTTGCTCGTTGGAAGAAAATATTTACGATCTTTCAAACTTTTTTTCAGTTGAGGAAAGAGATGATAGTCGGATGGATCCAAACTCGGATCCAAATATGGTGAATAAGGAGGGTGTAGTAATTTAAACCCTAAATCAATTTTTGCATGGCAACATGTGATTTGTGTGCAGGGGCGTTGTCCTGCAGAAACAAAACACCTTTGAATAGCTTTCCGCGTCTTTCCTCTTTAACTTTTTTCCGTAGAGTGGTAAGTATTGTCGAATAGTAACCTCCGGTTATTGTTCCACCCTTATCCAAAAAATCAATCCTGTATGGCAATCCCAAAAAAACTGAAGCAAGAACTTTTCCAGCAGATTTTTGGACACCAAACTTCTTAGGTCTTGGAGAACCAGAGTGTCGCCATTCCATCGATTGTTGCTTTGTTTCTGGATCGTAGAAATGTACCCAAAGTCTCATCCAAAGTAACTATTCGGTTTAAGAAGTCTACATCGCTTCTACCCTTGCACGCTTTTGGTCAACATTCAAACATTTGGGGATCCATTTTGCAGCAATTTTTCTCATGTCCAAATTGATGTGAACTATATAGTTCACTATGTACTGACACAGAAACTGGCCTTCCCGACCGGTCATCATCTTTAATGGAAAATTTACCTCTTTTGAAGCTTGCAGTCCAATTTTTCACGGTCGCATACGGAGGACATTGATCACCAAGGGTATTAAGCATAATCTTCGTAAATCTGCTTACCTCTTAACTTGATGATTGCTTGATACACCAATTTTTCGATTTTCACAATTTCGGTGGACATATTCTTTCTTTTAATTTATTGCGTAACTCTGGTTTACTTTTTTGACCTCAAACTTCACACTGACACTTCTAATGAGTTATTGTTCGTTGCTATGGTAACGCAATATTTTTTTTATGCATGGAACTGGTCTAGGCCAAGTAGACATCAATACATCGTCGATGAGAGAATATTTTTTGTGAGATACGTTTACCATTATTTTATTGAAGGTTAGCCCTTACAGTACTAAGTCCCTTTCGCAAGTTTACCATAGGAGGCAGGTCAAATTACACATTTGGCTCCTCATCTAACCGACATCCCACTCTAACCATTTCTCAGCTTTGAAAAGTCACAATAGCGACCAAATTTTGAAAATAGAAAGGCCAATAGGGGCAACCGTAAATGAGTCTTACGTTATGTTCCCCGTGAAAGAAGACGCGAAAAGACATTTTTCTATAACAGTGATAGAAAAGAAATCGAATATTTAATCCGGATCACAAAAAATCTCACCCAACGTTCCTATCAGTGGATATCCCTGAATCAGCATCTACGTCCTGTTCGCCGTTCCATTCGTAGCTTTCAGCATCGGAAAGTGAAGAAAATTGACTTTTGGCCTCGTCTAACCTTCTTTGGGGACTATAGGATGGACTCTGCGTATCGCCGGTCAATGTTTTGTCGCATCCTGGGGTGATTATTGGGGACATCTTATGTATACCGTCCGTCTAGAGTTGAGTCTGTAACAGTATGACAGGTATCCGATGAATTAACGGTATTGATCGTTATTTATCAGCAGGAAAAAAACGTCACAACGTCAATTACGCATTTGCCGAAGGAAAAAATACTGAAGTAGAAGATGTATCAGAACACACGCATCACTTGAATTCTTCGAAAATGAATATGTACTATGTACAGGGTGGGCAAAATTGGTGATACCTGAATTACAACTTTTTCAACCCAACGTCTTTTTTCGAGAAACTAATAATGTCATCAACTGCATTACTCTACCTTCTTTTGTTTTCGTTTCTGTTCGAGCTAGCATGTTGAAATGAAAACTTTATACAGACACTATTTTGATAGCAATCCAGTGGCGTACTATGATTTTTTCCAACAGGTATATTTGCTGAGCTATAACATAAAGATGTACTTTTTTCTTATGAAAATAGTAGTTTAAAATGACTTAGAAAGACTGACACATCTTTATGTCATAGCTCAGCAAATAAACCTGTAGGAAAAAATCATAGTACGCCACTGGATTGCTATCAAAAAAGTGTCTGTATAATGTCTTCATTTCAACATCCTAGCACAAACAGGAACGGAGATAATGACCAAAGTTGAAATCACCCAAATTTAAATTTTGGTCTATAACTCAAAAACAAATGAAGATAGATGAATGCAGTTGATGGCATTATTAGTTTCTCGAAAAAAGACGACAGTAATGTGCCATGCATTTTCCTCCATCTCATTGGGTTAAAAAGTTGTAGTTCAGGTATCACCAATTTTGCCCACCCTGTACATACCAGGTGTTTCACGTGAAAACGTACAAATGAAAACCGTGATTAGAGGGAAGGGCTGAGTTCAAAACACTTCATATGTGTGTGTCTTAGGTACTCCGTTTCCGATATACAGAGGGTTTTATGAAATTTCTCGAATTTTCAGCTATAACTCCTGATATTTTTGATCGATTCGACTGAAATTTCATTATCAGGTTGGAGTTCAATGAAACAAAAGATTAAAATTTGACAAAACTCAGGACCGGACACATTGTGTCTATATTCAAATTCTCATGAAAAACACCCTGCATGTAGTTTTTAATCATAATTTAAACATTTTCGTTATCCGCATGTATAATTGTCTCGAAATAAATGAATCATTGGGTTGCCCCTCCTGTGGATCATGTTTTATAAATAATTGTTTTGTGATCAGGCGCCTCTGAGGAATAGAGGCTTCATAAAAATAGATTTGAAATTCTAAGATGCAACTTTTTTAGGTTTTCACTCACAATCTATGGAACAAAATCAATTAAAAAGTTTCAGAAAATCAAGAATCCTCCGAGAATGAATTTCAATCGATATCATTACTGCTCGTTGTATTATCTTACATTTATTACGAATTTCATTTATTCGATCTAATAATTGTTTCATTTTCAGGATATCTGTTTCATAGAGCTTGGTCTTCAAATAACCCCAAAGAAAGAAATGGAGGGATTTGAACTTAGCTCAATGCCCTCTATCTCGCCCTCTATTCACGGTTTTCGTTTGTCAGTTTACTCGTGGTTTACACCCGGTATATGGATTTATGACAACTATGGCTACAAGGTATTTCAGGAGTGTAAACGGACAAACAAAATCTGCGAATAGAGGACATCGAGCTTAGTTCAAAACAAACCCATTTAGTTATCTACTTTAGGTATCTCGTTTCCAATATACAGTTTTGCTCGGAGTTTTGTCTGGAATTACTCACAAGCCCTGTAAGATGGTACGCTGTTGTTGTGCAAAATTCACTAACTTTTCCACAAATCTTGTCTTTTTCTGCGTATTTTCCCATTCGAACGCCTCATATTATAACATAAAAAAATTTCAACATCACTTTCACTTCTTTCATACAAAAATTCTTCTTGACTGGTTTGCAAACCAAACTCGTCAAAATTATGGAACAAATTAATTTTCTTAGAAGAAAAATGATTGACAACAAAACCCTGAGGCAGGTCAATTTTTGTTTCACTTTTACCAAATTTTTATGCATTTTTTGAAGAATTTTTGTTGCACCTTGTGCCATCCCCATCGACCCTCCAAATTTTTTGAACAGGGAAAGTGGGTCATGTGGTACTATTTTGGCAAGGTCTTTGTATCTTCTTTACAGGCGTGCAGAAATTATCAAGAAAAAAATTTTTTTTTATTAGTAAGTTCAAAGAGGTTTTTTATCTGTGCACTTTGTCATGGCTCATTTACTTTGAGACGATGGTACCTGATTAAATTTGTCACCGAATGAAAGTCGACCATTATAGTTTTATTCATGCACAACTTTCAACCCCTTTCAACCCCCTCACGTGAAAAATTAGAATGTGTGAAACACTACGCTCCAGTTATGGTCTTAAGTAGGTATTCAGTGACAAACTTCATCAGGTACCATCGTCTCAATGTAAATGAGCCATAAAAAGGGCTTACAAGGGCTTACTTTGAACTAATTTTTCAAAAAAAAAAAATGTTTTTCATGAAAATTTCTACACGCCTGTGAAGAAGATACGAAGACCTTGCCAAAAAAGTACCACATGGCCCACTTTCCCTATTCAAAAAATTTAGAGGGTAGATAGGGATGGCACAGGGTGCAACAAAAATCCTTCAAAAATGCATAAAAATTTGATGAAAGTGAAACAAAAATTGACCTGTTTCGGGATTTTCTTGCCAAATATTTTCCTTCTGAGAAAATGAATTTGTTCCATAATTTTGACGCGCATAGTATATGCAATAATTAACCCCCTCTGGCATGTTTTCAGCGATATTTACGCAGCTGAGTAAGAATTGTATAAGATTAAGATCTTCCGGCACTAGACGAACGGCAACTTATTTCATGACCAAAAAATTTTTTGAAACGGTACGAATTGATTAGGGGTATACAAAAATTCCAGCGACTCTTCCTTTCAGACTTTCATGACAGACACGGTGGTATCTATTCACCCTTATAGCCTGATGCGCTCGCTGATGCGTTACCACACAAGAAATTCTATTTCAGTGCAAAATTTGAGACAGATTCGATGTTTTTGTCCATTGTGAAAATCGCAAAACACTGTTCTATTAAATCCTAAGAAAAATTATATAGGGTGAGTGTTTGACAGGTACAAATTTTTTAACAGTTGATTCTAGAGATCAAAAGAAACACTTTTTTCCTACACCATTTTTTCCGAATCGGACCTGATAAAAAGTCATTTTAAGTTTTCATTATGAGCTGTGCCACCCAGAGTAACTATCTAAATCTGGGACTACACAAAGTTGATCTTTTAAAAAGAGTTGCATTCTGTCAAAATACTCAATTTTTCGAATTTCACAGATATTTTTTATTTTCGAAACTCAAATTACTCGAAAACGGCGCATTATTCGAGAAAATATGAGGAATACTTTTATTTTACGAAACGATCTTGTGTTCGAAAAAGATTTATCAAGTAAATGAAAAACTATATTCCAAAATTCATTTCATTCAATAAAACCGTTACTAAAAGTAAAATTTTTTTATGGTTTGAACAGCCTGCATTTTTTTAACCGAGCGCATTCGGAGAAAATGATAAAGGAAAAAAGTGTACCCCAAGAATCTACTGTTAAAATATTTGTACGAGTCAAAGACTCACCCTGTATATTATATTCCATAACCCATATCATCCGCAGAGAAATTATTTTACCCGCACTTGAAGGATTGCGAGGTCAGGAATCCCACTTTCTAATCAATGATTTTCTCTTTCGAAAACTAATACATATTCCTTTTGAGATTTAGAATTTCACTACCAACGAAACCACTATACAAAAATTGAGGTGAATAATTTTGCCCGCAGATGAATTGAAGATCGGTTTTCGAATGTAACGACACTATCTTGTGTAATGTACTTAGATGTAAAGAAAAGGAATAGAGAGTGGTCATTGGCTATGTGATAAAGTGTAGGTAATTTATTGTGATTTTTTTAGACTTTTCGAATATCTCTCATTGGAAATTTTTGAAATTTCCAAACAGTTCTGCAGTGTAATGAACGTTCAAATCTCTTATCGCTCAACGGCTCAACCGATGTATAACAACGATGGATACTTTGTTCATCTATACAGGGTGTTTACTAACGATGTGACAAAAATGCAGGAGGTGTTTCTTGGTTGAAAAACATTGTGGAAAAAATGTGGAGTCTAATGTGCACCCCTTCTGAAATATGAAGTGTCAAGTTTCAAAAGCAGGAATATCAGCTATTTCATCTCGTAAGAGTTGCATATTTGACCCAACTTTTTTTCAGGAAATTTCGGGAAATATGTTTTCCAACAAAGAATTATCTTATTTTTGCCGCTTATTTAGTAAACGACCAGTATAAAGTATACCAATTTCAGGTTGTGCGTTCGAAATTTTGCCCATAATACTTAATACTTGCAGAGAGAAAAATTAAAGGGAAATTTGGCGCGTTTTTTTGTTATAATCAGATCGTTGATCAAAAGCTTTCATAAATAGGCAACCAATTATACCGGTTCACTCTCCTTTCAACCTCGACTAGAGATGTATACATATTAATTATTTCATTCAGTTTTATGGGAACGTAGTTTAATTTTGTGAACTGTTGATTTTTCAAGAAGTACAAGTATTCTGCTATTTGCAATTTGAAATGAATTTTCTTCTAATAAATAAGTAATACATACCTATAACTGAAATTCTACTGGATTATGCCAAAAATTTTGAATAATATTAGCAACTTTTTGAGAGAACTCTTTAAGAAAAACAGCGTTTATATGTAGGATCACCAGAATTATTGTATATATCTATAAACTAAAATTATTGTACTTTCACATATTTTGTCTAGCTGAATCGAATATATATATATTTATAATTCATAAGACGTCAAGACATAAATATAAATTTCATTTCCAAATATTATTTTTTTATTTCTAGCTCCCAGTTGATTCTTGCTAAATATTATTATTCGAAAAAATTATTCCTTACCAATAAAAATTTCTAAAATAAAGCCTGATTTGGTGTAACGAAAGTACTTTAAATTTATTTTCATCTCACTTTCTGTTCACACTGAATGAACAACGAAATACTTCAATGCCTACTCACCTGCTGGAATGAGATAAACACAGGTAAGATTCCTAAGAAAAAATGTTAAAATCCACACTAACTAGAAGCAAAACTTAAGAGCACCAAAAACTATCACAGATAAATGAGACACTGTTTATTATTGGATCAACAACACTTAAAACTAAAATAGTCTCAAAAATCAAAACATAAAAACACCAAATCAGGTGCATAGATCCAACTGACACCTGACAAGCAAGGAAATCTATTCATTCGGGAGACTTCGGACGTACGAAGAATGAATAGAATGTTCACGGTTCTGCGCTCGATTCGATGCTGCCAGAGCAAGCCAAATTTCTCTACATTCCGCGAAATACACTATCCAACCAACGAAATGTACTCAAGGAAACGCAAAGGCAACAAATAAATATGGAATTAATTAATGCATAGTGTTTTTTTGAATAGTAGCTGAGTGTAAGTTCTTCAAAAAACTTTTACCAATATACAGATTGTCCCACAGGAAGTGCCCATTAGAAGTTTATGGAGAAATAATAATTCGATCTCTTCCAAATTTTGTATGACTTTGTACTGATTTATGTCAGTTAGAACTTCATTTCTCAAATATTTTCAAATACCATTGACTTCCCGTTGTACCGGAAATGGCACCAAATTTCGCATTTAAAATGTAACATCCTGTATATTATGACATTTTCGGATGTATCCTTGAATTCCACATTCATTTTATATACATTTCCCTAGAGCTATCTTGAGCCGTTTCGAGTTATTCACTGTTTTTAAAAAAAAATCCAAATGGAGGCTTGTAGACAATTGAGGATTTCATGAAAGCGCAACGCACAATCTCAGATCTATTTTTTGAGCTTTGTTACAATAAATATATTCTACTTTGTATGTAGAGAACATTGCTTTTTGATATACAGGAAGATCAAATGAGAGTCTCAAAGTTGGAATACAAAAATAGGCCAAAAATCAATTTTTTCAAATGGAAATAATAAATGTTTCACTTGCATATCAATTTGTAAGAAAAAATATCTGGAAAATGAAGCATTTTGGATATAGGGAACCCTTAAAAGACTCCATTTATATTTTTCTTACAAATTGATATATGTATCTATATATATAACATAAGTGAAAAAAATTGTGTTCCCATTTGAAAAAAAAAATCAATTTTTGGCTTTTTTTTATTCCAACTTTCAGACTCTCATTTGATCTTCCTGTATATCAACAAGTTATGTTGTCTACATAAGGACGTGAAATATCTTTTTGGTAACAAAGCTCAAAAAACAGATCTGCGAGATTGTACGTTGCGCTTGTATGAAACCCTTAGTCTTCTACAAGCTTCCATTTGGGTTTTTTTTTTTAAACAACGAATAACTCGAAAACGGCTCCAGATGGCGATAGTAAAATGTACAGGATGGGCAAAATTGGTGATACCTGAACTACAACTTTTTAACCCAACAAGATAGAGGAAAATGTCGTCTTTTTTCGAGGAACTAATTATGCCATCAACTGCATTCCTCTATCTTCTTTTGTTTTCGAGTTATAGGCCAAAATTGAAATTTGGGCGATTTCAACATTGATCATTATCTCCGTTCCTGTTTGAGCTAGGATGTTGAAATGAAAACATTACACAGACACTTTTTTATAGCAATCCAGTGGCGTACTATGATTTTTTTCCAATAGGTTTATTTGCTGAGCTCTAACATAAAGTTGTGTTTATTTTTCTTATGAAAACAGAAGACTTAGAAAGAATGGCCATTTTTTTACCGTTTCAGAAATATATCATACATCGCCCTCATTCTATCTAAGTCATGTTAATCTACTGTTTTCGTAAGAAAAAATATATGTTCATGTTATAGCTCAGCAAGTATACCTGTTGGAAAAAATCGTAGTACTCCACTGGATTGCTATCAAAAAGTGTCTCCATAATGTTTTCATTTCAACATCCTAGCTCAAACAGAAACGGAGATAATGACCAAAGTTGAAATTTTAATTTTGACCAATAACTCGAAAACAAAAGAAGATAGAGTAATGCAGTTGATGGCATTATTAGTTTCTCGAAAAAAGACGACCGTAATGTGCCATGCATTTTTCTTTTATCTCGTTGGGTTGAAAAAGTTGTAATTAAGGTATCACCAATTTTGCCCACCCTATACATAAAATGAATGTGGAATTTAAAGAAAATGTCATAATATACTTACAGGGTGCTCCATTTGAAATAAGAAATTTGATGCCGTTTCTGGTACAACGGAAGTCATTGGTATTTGAAAATATTTCAGAAATGAAGTTCCAACTGATTTACATCTTCATACAAAATTTGGAAGAGATTGAATTATATTTTCTCCAATAACTTTTAATGGGCACTATACCCTGTATCGCAAGACACAGCAGCTCACATTTTCCCATGCATTGGATCAGAGAGCCTCCGTTAAGTTTTTGGGAGTCCATTTGGAATCTGGACTAGGCTGGAGGACCAACATTGATGCACTGGTAGCAAAACTGTCAGTGGCTGTGTATTCCATTCGACGGGTGAAAATGTGCACAACATATGAAATGGCCAGGCTAACTTATTTTGCCAACTTCCATAGTGTGGCCTCCTACGCCATTCTTTTTTGGGGTAGTTCATCGGAAGCGCAAAGAGTGCTTTTACTCCAGAAGAGGGCTATAAGGGCTCTTTTCGGCCTTGGACCCAGAGACAGTTGTAGAGAGGCATTCAGGGCTGGGGGCATCTTGACTGTCCCAAGTATTTTCATATCATCCACACTGAAGTATGTGCATGCTAATATCAGAAACTTCCCGAGGAATATGCAGAGGCATCCATATGGAACAAGAAATAGAACAGCCTTAGAAATACCCTTTCATCGTCTAACATCATCACAGCAATTTGTTGATTACTGGGGAGCCGTTTTGTACAATTCGATACCGGATACTATAAAACGGTTAAATGCTACGAGATTCGACAGGGAGATAAAGAGGGCTCTGTTGAAGACTACTGTATATAGCTTGAAAGAATTTTTGGACCGGCCTTCATTCTTTTTTACATGAATAAATGGATCAACAATGTTTTGTTAGTTTTATGTGTAATTGTGGTACTAGTCCTTTACAAATTAACTTACATATTTTTTGAATACTATTGTATTTGATTTTTTTTTCTTTGACGCTTCCTGTATCTTGATACTGAGAATTATTAAATTATTATTGGTAAGTAATAATTTCTCATGTCAGTCACGATTTTTGAGTTCCTGATGATGTTCAAAATGATAAAATGATTATGCAAACCATTGGGAATACTTATGCCACAGAATTTATGAAAGTAAAGCTAGTATAAGTGCTTCAAATCTGTAGTTGAAAGGGAGAGCCAGCCGTGTGAAAGAATTTTTGGTAGATTAAAAATCAATCTCCATAATTCCTTTAAATGTACATGCATGTATATACATATTATGAAATTGAAGAGCAATATACTACAATACTAACTACCATGATAATACGCTAGGATAATATTAGATTATTAATGGGAAAAAATAGATTTTTGAAAACTCGACCGAAAACAAACGAAAAATTAACTCTTGTTTCGCATAACAATAACTAGCTTCAATAATGAGAAAATGATGGGCAGTTTTCTGAACCTGAATAAAAAGCAGTGGGGTTTCCTAACCTTCGTTTCGCCCTGAAGACGTACCAGGGTTTTTCTACATTTTTCCTCCCTCCCCCTTCACCCCCGGCTATTGACCCAAACTGAAATTAACGAAGAAAAATTGAAAGAAAAATGTCGTGGAAAACATGTTCTCAACTCATGAATGAAGTGCCTTTCCCGCATGTTTCTTCGCTTCGAGTCGTTCGGTCGCGTGCGAGAAAGTATCAGTTCCCGCACTTGTTGGGAAAATAACTATTTCTGACCATAAAAAGTTGAAAAGGAAGATAAATAAATAAAACCCAATTTTAATCTTTTTTTTTTCAAATATTTGTGAAAGTAATACCTAATGAAAAAAATATACTCTCTTCCACAGTTTTTTTTGATTATGTTAGAAGTACCTACGAGATATTTGGACGGCTGCAGTAAAGAAACGGTGGCCAACCCCACCACGCAAACTGTCAGTTAACATGAATTAATTACACTATTCAACAAGGGTTCTCCCACCTAAGAGATTTATATTTTTTTTGTTAGGTATTCCTCACCTTATTACAAAAATAATAGTACTTACGTTTGTTTAGCTCCCGTTATCAAAATAAAAGACATGCGTGAATTGTCCATGTTCGCACTTCTGTACCCTACGATACTTTATAAAATAAACAAACTATTGAAACAAGTTCAGTTTCTGGCAGCATTGAATGACTTTGAAAAAGAAGCCTGGTTGTCCTTTGTAGAAGTGACCAAAAATTTTCTTGGCAATCACAAATCTCCGCACTATGTAAATATCGTCAAAACGATGTTACAGGCTCATCAAAAAATGGGATGCAACATGTCCCACCTAAGAGATTTATATTTTTTTTTGTTAGGTATTCCTCACCTTATTACAAAAATAATAGTACTTACGTTTGTTTAGCTCCCGTTATCAAAATAAATGACATGCGTGAATTGTCCATGTTCGCACTTCTGTACCCTACGATACTTTATAAAATAAACAAACTATTGAAACAAGTTCGGTTTCTGGCAGCATTGAATGACTTTGAAAAAGAAGCCTGGTTGTCCTTTGTAGAAGTGACCAAAAATTTTCTTGGCCATCACAAATCTCCGCAATATGTAAATATCGTCAAAACGATGTTACAGGCTCATCAAAAAATGGGATGCAACATGTCCTTAAAGCCCGTTTGCAACAGCCGGGAATTCTCTGGAGAATTCTCTACAAAATTCTCGCAAGAAAACGGCAGAGATTATTTTGTATGCAACTGAACAGAGAATTCTACCGAAAGTGCGTATGCAACGGTATATAATTCACGGCGCATGAATTTTCGAGCAAATTCTCTAGAGAATTCTCGGCTGTTGCAAACGGGCTTAAAAATACACTTTTTGCAACCACATATTAATTTCTTTCCACAAAATATGGGAGCCGTAAGTGACGAGCATGGAGAGCGATTCCATCAAGACATCGCGTCATTCGAAAAACGCTACCAAGGCAAAGGGGAACCCTCTATGCTTGATGATTATTGTTGGTCCATCGTTAGAGAAATACTGGAGTCGTCCTACAGCAGAAAAGACAAAAGATCTAAGCGATCGGAATCTTTTACACCATTGCAAATATTATAATGCATTGTTTTTGTTGAAAATCATGAATATAATTATTAAAAAACAACAAGAGCTAACTTCCACTTTTTATTTATCGTGCGTTTATACCTTGGCTACGAAGATTCAAAATATATATATTTTCCTTAGGTGGGAGAACAAAGCTATAATTTTGTCGATCAGTGTTATCAGAGACGAAGGACATATGCAGTATCTTAATCTGATACACTTTCGAGAGTGTACACCAGACGATTTTTTTTACATCCTTGAGAACCTGCAGACGCTTTCCCCACCGCTGAAAGTGCATACATCATAGAACCTTTTTTTTCTTTTTACCATCTAATCTTCAAAATCTACTAGATTTCCACGATGCTAGGGGCCACTTTTTTTACATCCACATAAAGATGATTTACAAGTGCAAAAAAGAATTTTAAGCAAATTCTCAGGAAATATACTTGTCTTTGGTAAAATGTGATCGTATATACATAATAATGCATATATTAATATATGAACTTCCTAACATGGTCCAAAAATTACTCCAATTTTTTGTTTTTTTTTGACGATTACTCGGTTAATTTTCGAGGTATGCAACCTATCTTTGGACCATTTTGTAGAGAATTTTTATAGCTATGAGCTCCTTTGAATAAGAATTTTTTAAAGCCTTTACTTTTCAGAATAATTTACTTAAAATGGATTGGATGAGCGAACTTTCAATGTAATATTCATAACACAGTTATTTTTGATGCTACAGAAATAGAAAAAAACGTTTCATATCGAATTGAAAATACTTAATTTTTGAATTCTTAATTACTAGGTTCTCGTATATGCCCTCGTTTTTGAGTATCTTTTTTGTGAAGTTCTGTAAATTTCTTCTCCCTTGATTTCAACTCTTTTTCCACACCAGGCACCAGATGGTATAAACTCCTGGATAACTTTGGCAATACTCAAGTGCTAAGAAGTTACTTGTTTTGAATATTCAGATTATCATAAGAATCCGTCAATATTTGCACAATTTATTTTTAGTAAGGCTAATTTTGAAGTACTTCGAGAAAGATCACATAAATTTGTTTCGAATTTGCATGTCTTCGTTTTCCTGCTATTAGACACGTTTATAACATTTAAATTTCTGTAGGTACTTACCTACTTTTGCGAATTCATACTCAACGTAGATGAGTCATATCTTGGTTCACATATTGTATTCACTATTTAGATAGTTCGTGAAAAACAAGTTTGTTTTGTTTATTAATAGGCTACAATTTTGTATATAACAAAGTTTTTCGATAAAACCTATAGTTTGAAGAATGATCACGCCTAAACGGGGAGGCAATGAAGGCCTCATTTGGCCTCATCAGAGCTCTGATGAGGCCAAATGAAGCCGAAACCATGGTCAGCATCTGCTTTTCTTCGGTGGAGCGTACTCCATTTGGGGCCTTGACGATGGCAAATTGGCTAGTTCAATTCAGATCGTAACACTTGTCGATATTCATATCGTCGGGTGGTATGCATCTGAATTTATCCTATAGTTTGAGTTATTCGTGAAAACCCGTTCAAAAAATCTCATGTTTTAACTATTGATTTAACGAAAATACTCTACCTATACTACATTTTTGTTCAAATTGAATCCCCCTAATCACTTTTGGGGGTTATTTTGACTTAAATCATCCAGTGATTTAGATTGTATATAAATGAATAAATAATAAAAAGCAACAATTTTTTTGGATGAACTTTATAAAAAAAGTACAAAAAATAATTTTCCGCAGAAATTTATTTTTTTCATGGATATATTTTTCCTGGGTTCTGAGGTATAAAGTGTACACTCCACTCCACTAGTTTTATCGCCATGTTATATCTCAAAGATGGGTGATGTGTCCTCATTTTACAATTAGTAACTCAGTTTCAATTAAATTGAATTGATATTTTTTAGAGATTGAAAAAAAATTCAGATGCCAAAAACTTTTCTACTTTTTGGAGTAAGAAAAATAATAATAAGTCTAAAACCATGATGAAAATTGGGATGATTTCTATATCGCTTTTTCATGTTTGAGTAGTTTATTACGAATAGATTTAGTCATATGCGAATAATATTAACAATCAGTTTATTTTCTGTATACTATGTTGCCATTCATTACAGCCGGCATTATTATTAATTTAAATAGTAGATACGTATAGGTAAACATTAAATTACCTTGGGAGAAAATCGAGGAAAACTTGAATATTTATAATTTTCTGTTGAAGGTTTAATTTAATGAGTTTCATGATTCTTCTAGATGTATTTCAATGTGCTCATGCAGGCAAAAAACGAAGATGTCGAACGGTTTTATTCTTGTTTTCACTCAAGATTACTTCAAAGGTAAAGATGATGAGAAATCCTTTTCTTATTGAATATTATAGAACTATTTAAATGAATAGATAAGTATATGTTCAGTTTTTTCATTGTTGCAAATCAATTGAAAATTAAATCACAAAAATCTCATTGAAATAATAATTTATTTATTTATTTATTTATTCCAAATAAGGAGTACACACAGGAAATACATTACCAAAGAAAGTACCCACAAAGATGTCAAAAAAAATTATGAAACAAAAATGTTATGGTGTCTGACCAACAGAAACGATTTAAAAAAAATCAATTAAATTTTGAAATTAATCCCATCGTATTACAAGTCATCAAGAAGTACCTCAGATCAAAAAATTTTTTTATTGATCTGAAAGAAGTACATACATGTAATATTTTCGATCTGCATCCTGAAAGAAATTCCACATCATATTCATTCAAAACGGTTACTATTATAAAACATTTTACAACCTTTGGATGGTGAAAAATTTGCCAAAACTGGAAGGACGGGCGAAGCTTTTAAACATAACATTACAATTATTGATTTAGGCTATAATTCAGAGGAATTACCTCAAAATTCTTCAACATCACATGTATATATGTAAATTTTATAACTTTTTTCTAGATGTAATAAATGCAACTGTCAGGCACGAACCATATAGGTCTATCAATCTATCCATAGTTACATTTACCACAGTATAGACACCAACTGGTGTCTATACTGTGCATTTACTGACGATTGGAAACCATTCTAAAATATACCGGGTGGCCCACCCCAGACGCGATGCTCATTTTGAGGGAGTAAATGAAGATATTTTGAAAATCTTTTCTTGTGGTGTGTGTAGGGTGTCGCAAAGCACAATTTAAAATTATTTTCATATATACAGGCTGTTCGAAAACAAAGATATAGACCAAAGTTACACTTTTTTAAATGTAATATACTATATTTGACCTCAAAAATGGAATGACAAGCTCAAGTTATGATGAGTTCCTTCAGATTACTTCGAAAATATGGAGTTTTTTTAAATAGCAATTAATGAAGAAACTAGTTGCGCCAGCGATACAGACAGAATTTTTTCGAGTGGACAAGTTGGGTACTTCTACGCATAAAAGTAAATTTCAACTCTGGAATATACAGAGTGATCATAATTAATTCTCAAACATCAATTACAAATAATCGTCGAAAACTTTCTTATTACAAATGGCACACCCGGTATTTCTATATCTCATTGAACTTAAAAATTAATTTCGAAACTATCTTCATAAAATTTCCCTACATCTAAACCTGATAGTTTCTGAGCAATTTTCGAATTTTGATTCAAAACTAGTAAACCATTTTCGCCATTTTCTCGTAAATGGTCCTTCTAAGGTATAAAGTGATCTGAAGAAAATCATCATAATGTGAGTTTGCCATTCCATTTCTGAGGTCAAATATAAAAAAAAAATTAAATTACATTTAAAAAAGTGTAACTTTGGGCTAATCTCGACCCTTTATATATGACAATAATTTTAAATTTTGCTTTGCGACATCCTACACACACCACAAGAAAAGATTTTCAAAATATCTTTATTCACTCCCTCAAAATATGAGCGCCGCGTCTGGGGTGGGTCACCCGGTATATATCTACAGATAGATCATAGAAACGAAATCAGATGGTTTTTCTATCTTTAGTAACTGAAACAATGGATATATAGGTTTATTGAAAACGGCCGTTAATTGACAGTATAGGTATTCAAGAAATATATTGAACTAAATTTTGGTAAAAATAAATTTGATTGATTGATTTATTTTTCAAACGCAATTTCAGGATTCGTAAAGAGAATAAAATCGGCCAGGGGCCACATATCAGCGAGAAGATTTATTAAGTATTTTTTGGCCAGGAATAGGTTGACAATAATAGCCTAGTTAAACTAGTTCACATTGAGGATACCGACTAAATTTTTCTTGCGAACTTAAGTCATTAAAAAAAAAACTAATATATAGCTTTCTTTCGGACGCTCTTTCTAAGTATCCACTCAATCAGTATTTTCTCATTTTTTATCTCATCTAAATTCAGACTTTTTGTCATAAAATCATGGAAATAGTATATTTTTAGAAATGCATTTATGATATCATTGATGTCAGATGTCTTCTACGCCCTACGCCTATTTGAATCGAAGCTTCGCATTTCATTTCCATCCATACGAATAATGAGTATATTTTAACAGAAATTCAATACGAGCTGAATTTGACACCCACTCGGATGTCCCGCCCCTACACATGATGATTCACTTTGGCAAATTCTAAATATTGAGAAATCTACATATGAACGTGTCAATGACTAGATAATGATGAACTCATTTACTTATCTGATGAAGATAAGCCGTGTCCCTTAAAAAATATACATACACTAGTGTTTTTCCGCTGAACTATTCTTTGAAGATTGTTTAAAATGATTTTCTTCAGGACAGCGATCAAATTATCCGGATTCGAAGTTATAAATTTCCCTTTTTATGTCTCAACGAATCAAACGAATTCACTTGAAGAAATCAGAAATTCCCCCAACAGAAAGCTTTCAAACTGTCTGATTCAACATGAGATGTTTTGCTCTGATATCTTTTAAGTTTAGTGTGAAAATTGTTTTCGATCTGAATTATTTTCATGTCACAACATTTGCGGATAACTGAGGAATACCATTTATAGCAAACGCAAAAAGAACGATAAAGCTTTCCAGTAAACACAGGAGATCCAATGGACATAGATTGAAGGATATATAGACCACTCATATAGACAAACATATAGTTTGTCTATGGACCACTCAATAGAATGAGCTCTTTTTACATGATATTCCATTGCACAGGATCTTTACATAATTGCAGGGCCGTCGCTTTAGGGGAGGGAGGGGTGTGCTCCCCGGAGCACATTCAAAAGAGCGCCAAATTGACTGCGGAGGCGCATAATAATCATAGCAAACTGCCTGCCTAGTGCCTCGCCATCTATACCTTTTCAATATAAAATTGAGATTTAACAAATTTGATAGTGTTATATCAAAGAGTAACAAGTTGTTACTTTTTGGTTATATCTCAATTTAAAGTTTAAAAGGCATAGTCGATTTATATCGTGTGCGGTGTGTGTAAACCCCCAGCTATACGTAAATATAAATAAATAAACAAAAAAATAAAACCCCTGAATCCTCATATCAATTTATCCACGAACTTATATAATGATCAAAATCTACAACTAAGTATTTCAGTATTCAGTATTTGATAGTGTTATGGATTCGTGCGAAAAGAAGTTCTAACCATCTGGAGAGGAATTCATCCACTTGTCCGTGGGGGGTAGACTATCCAACATATATGTGGGCGAGTTTCCCAGTTAACTTTTCTTAATTTTTCTTTCGTAATAACCTTCTGCAAAGTATGTTTTAAAAAACATTAATAAAATCGATTCAGCCGTTTTTACGTAATGCGATGACAACGCAAAAGAGGGCCCCATTTTTATGTTGAGAATAGAAGACAGCAGTTTTCAGACTATTCCTCAATATCCTTGATTATTAACCCCAATATAATATTATTGAGTATTAGCTCTCAATACATTGCAATACTATAGGTATTGCGAATACTCAATAATGGTGATATTTTTTATCTATCTCAAATGGTGGCATAATATAAATTCACTTATGAAATAATAGACAGGGTGAGTCTTTGACTCGTACAAACATTTTAACAGTTGATTCTTGAGGCCAAAAGAAACACCTTTTCCTCCACCATTTTTTCCGAATCGGCTCGGTTTAAAAGATGCAGGCTGTTGAAAAATCATAAAAAAAATTTAGATCTCTCTCACAGAAGATTTCATCGAATGAATTTCGGAATATAGTTTTTCATTTATTTGATTAATCTTTTTCGAACCCACGTCTTCCAGTTTTCTCATTATAACCATAAAAATACCAACAAAAATTCAACTCTCGAAACTAAGTTGGACAATATTTAATGAATATTTGAATGTTTGGTAAAATAAAAGTATTCTTCATATTTTCTCATATAATGCGCCATTTTCGGGTATTATTTGATGTGTAGTCACAGATTTAGCAAGTTATTCTGAAGGTAATTTTGTTTTTCCAGGGATTGTACGCAGCTCATTATGAAATCTTAAAATGTCTATTTCTTTTGATCGAATCGGAAAAAATTATATGGGAAAAAATTTTACTTTTGACCTCAAGAATCTACTGTTGAAATATTTGTACGAGTCAAAGACCCACCCTGGTATACAGGCTGTTCCAAATTAGGTTGACACCCTTGCCAACTCCGTTGTTATTGATGCTATATACGAATTCTGTTAAATGGGCAAACTAGTAGCATTTTTAATGGTCTTCTCGATGCCGTAAACAAACAAAAAATTGAGAGTCGCGTTTTCAAAATATTTCATAAAATGATATTTTTTTAATGGGACACCTTACATATTGTCATGCATTTCGATTTGTAATAACATTATCAACAACGAAGCTCATACATATCACCTTTTTCCTAAAGTTGAAAATGAGCGACTTATATGCAAATATTTATTTCTTTTACTAGTACAAAAAAATTTCTTTGGCAATGGTGCCACCCTGTATAGGCACAGTTGCAGGAATGTTCATTAAGATTTCATGCCCCATCAAAATATCTGTCATTTTTAAAGGGAATAATGGAGGATTAACATTTTGATGGAGTATTGAATTTCAACGGACTTTCCTGTAATAAAGATAATGTAAAGAATTTACATCAGTTTCATTGTATATACGGGTTAAGTAGTCTATACAATGCCAATGTAATGTAAAAATGAAGTTTTATTTGTGGCGGACATTTTTCCATAACAGGGACGTAAATTTTCTTATACTAACATTAAATCGCATTGTTACATTACATGTTATATTATTTATAAAACATTTGTCACTTGACCAATGTTTGCTGGCATGGACAAACTAGCAGAGACATTAAAGCTCTGGGGATCTGAAAAGAAACAACTGAATGCATAGTATGTAGGCTGGCCTACCAATCATACATATGGGCATGGGAAAGCCAGTCTTAAATCCTAATGACACAATAGCCAAGGCTCCTGATGACGACGTCGAATTCGCTAATACTACAGTGACTATATATTACCCATATATAGTATTATGTCACTGTAGCTAATACCATCGATGACCTCTTTAGGGTTGACTAAGTAGGGAAGATCGAAGATAGTGGTTGCAATTGGGAAAGACTGATCAAAATTCAATAATAATGAAGAGTAACAATAGAGACATGTAGGTAGAGTCTTTGTCAACGTTGCATGGGTACTGTGGCCTGGCATACTGTATGGAGTAAACTGAAATCTGAGGAAACATAATATGTAGGATGGCTGAATTTATAATCATGTTAGAAACAGTGAAATATGTATATTTCACTGATATTGTAATATCTCTTGAATTATGAGGTGGACAAAACGATGTGAAAATTCGTTTTTGAAATATTCCAAATACTTTTGCAGATATACAACATGCTGGACAATCTTTTTTTTGTTTCAACCTCATTCAAACTCTTTTTCTTCTTTAAACAGCCCTATGCAGTCCACTCCTGGACATGGCCTCCCCTGCCAGTTTCCATGCTTCTTTGTCTTGTGCTATCTGATGCCAAGCTCTACCAACACTCTCTTTGACATCATCTAACCAACATTTTTACGATATCAACATTTTATGAATTTCGGTCACCCCCTTAAAGAATCACCCTGTGTAAACAATTTGGAACCTCTTCAGGGATGATGACAAAAAGACTTACTTGTATCATCCTTAGTAAAGTTAGAATTCTTTGGAGATGAACATATCCTGAAAAAGTATATATGGAAAGGGTATAATAAGGAACCATCTAGAAGATGTATTGAATTTAATCCAAGAAACCAACGTTTGACATACCATACAAGTCTCATGGGCTGAAATGACTTTTTCTATTGATTCTTACAACCTTCAATCTGTAACTGCACACTGAGTATATACATATATGATCATGATGAATTTTCTCCCAATTGTGATTTGAAGTTTCACATATTAATCCCCCAAGATATCCTTCTGCTTGCTCTCCAATATTCTTTCCCCTTCAGTGATGTATTTATCTGCTAAAGCTTTCAGCTGGTTTTCTACACTTCTGACCAGATCTTCTGATATACCATCTTTTCTTTTTAGTGATTTTGTGGTTTTGTTTTGAATATCTTTTATACTATCCCTGCATTTGATAAAATATTGTTTAGCATTCTTAGCAAGGCTTTCCCTATGTTCCATTGTTACTCTGCAAAAAAGCAATGTCAATAAGTGATGTTTAATAATATAATAATAACATACATAAGACATCAAATGAGGACAAATTGACTTTTTCTCAGCATATCTGATTTAAGCATATGCAAAGAGCAAAGATGATGATTCGGTAGAATAATTTTAAAATAGAATGATATTGGGTAGGTATTTAAATAAAATAATACTAACTTAGGAATAGGTATGAATATAGTTGTTCCATCTTGTTGAGGATTCAAGTTCAAACCTGATTTCTGTATACTCTTCAAAACTTCTGGAATTGCTTGAGGAAAAGTTGACATATTCAGGATAACTGTTTTAGGGTTCTTCCTACTTATTTGTGCAAGTTCTTGAAGTACATGTTCTTGGCCATCCAAAGTTACTACAAGAGATTCAATGGAGCCTGAAAAAAATTTCGTTTACAGATTACCTACTTGTGTATCTAGTTGAGTGAAATGTTAGACATTTATAATGAAATCGGAATTTGATGCAAGATGATATTCTAAGGCCCGGTTGCTCAGTTTATATAGGAAGCAGAAATTAAAGTTGATCCTAGATTAACCTCACAGAATTGAATGGAATTGTCGAAATTAATGTAGAATCAACTTTAATCCTGGATTGAGCACCTGGGCCTAAATGCTCATAACTGGATTGATTGAAAACGAATTGATAAAGCTAAATCAATCAAGAGCTGATCGAGATTTGTTAAAATAAGTGCTATGAGCTTTCAGAAATTTTGCCAGTACATAATTCATTCAGAAAACATCATGTAAGAAAACTCGTGCAAGGTGCAATATAGGATTATTAAAGGTTTTCCAAAGAGGAAATACACATATGAATAAAAATTCCTAAACAGTGGTCTACCTGCAGAAGATCTAATCGATAAGAACTTTGTGAAATTTTCTTTCATTTGAGTAAGGGCATTGTCCATTTGTTTCTTTATTGATTCCACATTAACCACCTCAGCCATTTGATTCTCATCGATTACAACTTTACTTTTGCCTGTAAATAACATAATGCAAGTTATAAATAAATACAATATAGAATACAATATTAGCACCTTTTTCTTTTTTCTTATCTTTTCCTTTAGCATAATGCCTGATAACAAAAGAAATATCATTCCTTTTATAGTTTGGAAAATTAGAGGCTAAGAAGCAATTATTTTGCATTCGTTGATCATGCTCCTGTGCTAAAGTAACAGAATGAAATTTTTTGATATTGATTTGTTTATTAGTGATTCTCAGTTGACGAACAATTCTTAAAATTGGCGTGAAATTCATTTTTCCAAATCATAAAAATAGCTCTCAGTCTGTCGATGCCTTACAATTTTCACATTTCGAAAGTTAGGTTAGGGGCTAGAGAGATGTCAAAAATCCACCAATCAAACTGAAGGCGCCAATTTTTGAATATTGGTGGATTTTTCTATTCTGAGCATTAATTCGTGGATCGACGATTTTACATTAAATTTTCGAGTTAAAGGAAACTTGTCTCTGCTTATAGGATTTTTCCTTCTGGTTCAATCACAAAAACATTCATTTCAATATGTCAAGCTGCCATAAAATCTCTCGCAGCGTACAAATCCAATTCTGCACAAGTAGATTTTTCAACTTATTTGAGCACCTGGAAACACAGGTTTCTGTCACAATGAATCATCGTATATGCCCTAACCAGAAGAACCAGCAATTAAAATTAGTAGTAGTTAGGGACCCAACAAACACAATATACAGCAACTGTACAAATACTGCACTACAAGTGCCACCAGAATGCAGCACATAGTTTGCTGTACTGAAACTGCACAGTTTCTGTATTGATAATTCTGCATTTTCAAAATGCAGTTTTTAATGTACAGTGACTGCATAGTTTCTGTATTGATAATTCGGCATTTTCAAAACGCAGTTCTTGATGTACAGTGACTGCATAGTTTCTGTATTGATAATTCTGCATTTTCAAAACGCAGTTCTTGATGTACAGTGACTGCATAGTTTCTGTATTGATAATTCTGCATTTTCAAAACGCAGTTCTTGATGTATAGTGACTGCATAGTTTCTGTATTGATAATTGTGCATTTTCAAAACGCAGTTCTTGATGTACAGTGACTGCATAGTTTCTGTATTGATAATTGTGCATTTTCAAAACGCAGTTCTTGATGTACAGTGACTGCATAGTTTCTGTATTGATAATTCTGCATTTTCAAAACGCAGTTCTTGATGTACAGTGACTGCATAGTTTCTGTATTGATAATTCTGCATTTTCAAAACGAAGTTCTTGATGTACAGTAACTGCACAGTTTCTGTATTGATAATTCTGCATTTTCCAAACGCAGTTCGTGATGTACAGTGACTGCATAGTTTCTGTATTGATAATTCTGCATTTTCAAAAAGCAGTTCTTGATGTACAGTGACTGCATAGTTTCTGTATTGATAATTCTGCATTTTCAAAACGCAGTTCTTGATGTACAGTGACTGCATAGTTTCTGTATTGATAATTCTGCATTTTCAAAACGAAGTTCTTGATGTATAGTAACTGCACAATTTCTGTATTGATAAACCTGCATTTTCAAAACGCAGTATTTGATATACAGTGACTGCACAGTTTCTGTATTTGCAATTCTTCATTTCAGAAATGGAGTATTTGATATAGAGTTAATAATAGAATCTAGAATAATAATTCATAGGAATTCCTAAAACTTAAACATATACCTTCTTCAAGAAGTTGAAAATTCGATTATGAAGGTTAAAGAGACATTTCATAAACAGATTTAATTCCTTTCATTACCAAAATATGGATTATACCCATGGTAGAAGAATACTTCATCTCACTATGGTGGTACCAGAATTAGCCAAATGATGGCATCACTGCTCTTGACGGTTGCGATCACAGGGTAGCATACACGTCCATTGCGGTGCAGCATACGCCAAACGATGGCGCCACCGGCGACGCATTACTCTATATCCTCTACGTAACCGGCGTTTATAGCAGGCACAAACTACGCTACTTCGACGATTGTCGTAGGTAACTCCTAGGGTTCATTAACACCCCCAAGAGCATTGGCCATTCCTCAAATTGCGTGAACTCACCCCTGCACTTACCGCCAATGCCAAAATATCTAGTGAAATTGAAAATTTTCGATTTGCAGTATAAATTTTCTGTTTATATAGGTAACTTCTCTTCATAGAATATTGTTTCGTAATTGCAAGTTTTGGTATAGTGTTCACACAGCGACTGCTACATTTGAAGTGTAGCTTACTGTATAGTGAGCACAGTGTCTATTGTATATAAAAAACAGCTTGCTGTTCAATTTTTGCACAGTGACCAAACTGCATATAACATACAGCTAGCTGTACAGATTTTGCACTTACCTGCTGCATTTGAAGTGCAGCTTGCTGTACAGTTTTTGCACAGTGACCACTGCATTTAAAGTGCAGTTTTTGAAAAGAGAATACTGCATTTAAAGTACAGCTTGCTGTACAGTTTTAGCACGTCACTGCTGCATTTGAAGTGCAGCTTGCTGTACAGTGATTGCAATACCATCGCTGTTTTTGAAGTGCAGCTGTGGCTGTATGTCGAATGCAGTTTGTACTGTACAATAACTGCACAGTCCACCGGGTCATATACGGTCCTTTTTGGTGCAGTTATTGCATTACCGTCACTGCAGTCAATTGAAGCAACGAAGTACAGTTTTTGTACAGTGACTGGATTTCAGTGTTTGCTGGGGAACGAAATAACAGCTAGCTGTATTGAAAAAAGGGTTCTTATATATTGCACCCCATATAACAACACAAGAATATCCTAGGTACCAAACATTATAGAGTTACTCCATATTCTTTGCTAGGTACCTTACCTAAGTCTCTTTTATGTCCCAAAGTGTACCGTTGGTATAAGGATTTGATTGGTATATCCCTTGCTTGGATATCCTGATTAGTATTTCCTAGGGATATCCTAACTGCTTCATTCCTGACTTGTCCCATTCATGTCCCAGTAATCCCCATGAACAAGACCTTCATGTCATGTCATAATTTTGAACCTCATATTTTATGACCGCAGGTTAATTAGAAGAGGTGGATTAAACGTCTGGTTATTGAAGTAAGGTTAAAAGTTGTATCAGTATCAGCTATCAGCTTAGTAGTGGTCGCACACAGTATTTTTTTTCTTTGAAAAGTTTTTAAGAAATTGTCGTAATTTCGTGACAACGGTCTCTGGCAATTTCTTATATTTGTTAATTTGACACAAGTGTGAATTTACATCTTGTTGGTAAATATTTTTGGACCCTGCTGTCCCTAACGAGCCGCCACTGCTTCCAATTATACCGGAAATTGCATGTATATACTGCTTATTTCTTATTTAAAATGACAGCAACAGGAATTTATAGCCCCCTCTGTTGTCTCTGCCCCCAATCAAACAACATTTCAGCAATGTACAATGTGAAATACCCTGTCTGTTCAAAAGATTTTATATTATGATTTTCTATTATCTTGTAAGAAAACAAACTTCACTTTGCCCAAATTTGAATGAATTGATGGTATGTAGGTACTAATTGCATTTTTATGAAAATAACAAAACAATTGTAATGTAAAAATCATCATCTGTATTGAATATTATTTTTGAAAAAATGCGTCTTTGGAAGATCAAGTTGATTCTTTCCTACGAAATTTACTGGAACGTCTTTGACTGCCAATGGAGTTCGCGATCAATTTACTGTTCATTACACTCTGATTATCTAGCTGAGAACTCATGTACAAGCTCTTTGTTGCTTCCTCATCTGTTGATCCATTAGCAATAACCGTATTCAATTCTTTTTCGTGTTTCTCAATCAGTTGGTTCCTCCTCTCCTCTTTAACTTTTTTGCAGATCTGACTCGTTCTAATACCGGCACATATAATTTTCGAATCCAGCTCGCTCATTTGGGATGTTATGCTCTTGATAGTGTTTTCTGTATGATCCCTTTGAGGTACGATATCGATTTCGTATGTTGTACCTACATTTTTGAAGAATTTTTCATGGCATTGACAGCAACAACTTTCCTTTCGAAAAACACCATCATCACCTTCGTTTGGTACAGAAGTCGACCAGTGACATCTAGAATGACGACTTTTTGAGCTTTCACGGTCGGAACAGTCTTCAGATGTTTTCGGACGGCAATCTTCACAATACTTATTGTGATACGTTTTAGTTCGGTTTTTACATTTGGGACGATTATCATTCAGACAAGTTTGAGTGTCACATGGGAGGCATTCCACAATCTTTTCTTCGCAATATTTATTGTGACATGTTTTGTTTCGATTTTTACATTTGGGATGGCTATCATTCAGACACGTTTGCGAGTCACAACATGGTAGATACTCTGCCACTTTTTCTCCGCAACATTTATTGTGACATGTTTTGGTCCGGTTTTTACATTTGGGGCGGTTATCATTCAAACAGGTTTGTGAGTCACAACGTGGAAGATACTCTACAATATTTTCCTCGCAACATTCACTATGACATGTTTTGTTTCGGTTCTTACACTTAGAACGATAGTCATTCAAACAAGTTTGCGAGCCACAATGTGGAATGCACTCTACAACTTTTTCTTCGCTACAATTGATTTTACATCTTTTAGGAACCCTGATCTCTTCGCACTTTTTGGGTGTATCTCTTATAGAACATGGTTCTTCCCAAGATTCATCACAAGTATTCAGATTACATTTGGGGTAGCGGGTAGAAGTTTCGTTTCCCTTGATATTATCGAATAAATGAGCAGGCGGATTGTTCAGCCAATCTATGAGTTCTTTACATTTCTTCAGGATTCCCTGACTGGTATCTATTATTTCGACTTGCCATCCTTTGGGCTCTTCGTTTTCGCAGTCTGGTATTTCAGCCACCCAGGCTACTCCGAATCTACCTACTGTTTTATCGCAAGGAGACCTAGAATGAGTACAATCTTCAGGAAGGTGTTTTATACTTCCACATTTGCTGTGCTCTGACCATTGTTTTCGTAGTTTGCAAAAACGATTTTTCCAATGATAAGAACAACAATCTGGATAACAAGAGTTGCAATCCGGGGGACTAGAGCAACATAGTTTACAACGACAAGATTTAGAATGAGACATTTCTAATACCAAAGGACCAAAAATTATGCAATTGATTTTGAACCATGATAAAAGTCAAAACTGACAATTCTGGCGATTCAGTGATTCCCTTTTCTTAATTTTACTTCAGTATTTCAGGGATAACACATAACATTGATTCATGCAATGGTCTATTTGTAACTGAGATCTTATCAGAAAAATCACACTCTTCATCAGGCATAATAGCAACAATGTATTAGATCTAAGTATTGTATTATTAGTTTCGCAAGAAAATTTGGCTATAGAGAGATGGCCACAGTTATTTTTCCACCATTTTGGATACAACGACATGATTATTTCAAATTAGGTGCCTTCGTTTGGGATATACAGGATAATATTCATCTTATGAGTTAATTTTCACAGTTCAATAACTCTTGAACTAATCGACCAAATGATTTCAAATTTTGAAGTTTTATTTCCCTTTACTATCGCCTTTGTTCAATATTTCTGAAAGCAAAAGATCCAGATCCGTTATGGGAAAATTATAGGCTTTTCCTATTTTCGTGAATATCTTGTACGTAAACATTATGATTTTTTAGTTTTCGTAACCACAAAAAATTTATTCAAAATAAAACGTCATAAGCTAGTCGCACATTGAGGGCAGCGTAACCTAGCACAGCACAGCGGAGTAACTACAGAGGCAAATATTATAGAGTACAGGGTGGGCAAAATTCGTTGTCTACTGAGGGGATCTCGAGAACTATAGCAGCTAGAAGAAAACGGATGGCACATTCTCTAGCTCTTTTTTCATGACTAATCCAAATCTGAAAACAGAATCGGCCTATCATTTTTAGATTTCGAGTTATAAACAAAAATTGAGATTTTGACGATTCCGAAAAGTTCTCATAACTTTTTTGTCTTCGAAGTAACAGATCTGAAACTTGAACCTTCTTAGGCACTTTCATACGTAGAATCTGCTGACAAATTCCAATTCAAAAATAACAAATTCAATAAAAGTTTGCATTTAAAAAAATGAAAGTTCACCTAATGATTCGAAATGAAAAAAATATTTTGAGGTCATTACTGGACTCTACGTAAAAAACTGCCTGTAGAAGGTTCAAGTTTCAGATTTGTAACTTCAAAGACAAAAAAGTTATGAGAACTTTTCGAAATTGTAAAACTCAAATACGAAGTATCGAAGGAGGCTGTGGTTTTCACCATTCTTTGTTTCTCCGAAAAAGAACTCGGAAATGTGTCATCCGTTTTCTTCTAGCTGCTATAGTTCTCGAGATCCTCTCAGTAGACAACGAATTTTGCCCACCCTGTAGTCTCTTGAACCATTAGCAGTCTCTTGAATAGATTCAAATTATAAGCAGATCTGATAGAACATACACAATCCATTATGAAAAGTGATCGGTTTTGCTCTTACAATGTCACATATAGGCCACTCATTCTTTTTCGATAGGTATATACTACTTTGCACTACAAGGAAACGTTTCATAATAGTGGCTACAGGAAAGGGATGTTCGTTGCTTTTACTTTGAGAAAACACCACAGATCCACGTTTTATATTCGTGGCTACAGTAATGAGTTGTAATGATTTCGTATATAACGTTGATGTAATGTTTTTTATTTCCTATTGAATATACGTTGAGGAAGTACGCTAAAATAACGTTACATATTGAAGACTACAGTAACAAGTTGTTGAATGGTATCGTTTCAACGTTAATTTAATGTTTCTCACTTCCTATTGAATACACGTTGAGGGTGCACTGAAATAAAAACGTTTCATGTTAGTGGATCCAGAAACCAGCTTAATCATAAACGTTGATTATATGTGAAATCAACGTATGGTGGAATTTAGGCTTCGAAATAACGTTACGAAATTCAACGAGTAACCTTGAATCAGCGTCCCCCACCACATATAAACGTATAATACACGTGTGTGTGTTTATAGGGTTGGAGGTCAAAAAAGTAAACCAGAGTTTCGCAATAAATTAAAAGAAAGAAGATGTCCACCGAAATTGTGAAAATCGAAAAATTGGTGTATCGAGCCATCATCAAGCTTCAAAAGTGGTGAATTTTCCATTGAAGATGATGACCGATCAATAAGGTAAGTTTCTGGGTCAGTCCCCGAAAATATCGATGCAGTTCATGACATGATTTTATCAGACCGTCGAATTGGGCTAAAACGGATTTTTGAAGCACTGAATATTTCATACAAGCGCGTTCATTATATAATTCACGTCAATTTGGACATGAGAAAAATTGCTGCAAAATGGATCCCCAAATGTTCGAATGCTGACCAAAACCGTGCAAGGGTAGAAGCATCGCGTTCTATCTGTGCTCGATTTGAAAACGATGTAGACTTCTTAAACCAAATTGTTACTATGGATGAGACTTCGGTACATTTCTACGATCCAGAAACGAAGCAACAATCGATGGCGACCTTCTGGTTCTCCAAGACCTAAGAAGTTTCGTGTCCAACAATCTGCTGGAAAAGTTTTTGCTTCAGTTTTTTGGGATTGCCATGGAGTAATCATAATTGATTTTTTGAATGAGGGTAGAACAATAACCGGAGATTACTATTCGACATTACTGACCACTCTACGGGAAAAAATTAAAGTGAAAAGACGCGGAAAGCTATCCAAAGTTGTTTTGTTTTTGCAGGACAAAGCCCCTGAACACAAATCTCATGTTGCGATGTAAAAAATTCGTGATTTAGGGTTTGAATTACTAGAACACCCCCCTTATTCTCCATATTTGGCTCCATCCGACTATCATTTCTTTCCTCAACTGAAAAAAAGTTTAAAAGGTCGTAATTTTTTTTTCCAACGAGGAGGTAAAAGCTGTGGAGGTCTGGTTTGCAGAGCAAGAGGAAAAATTTTTTTTGAAAGGTCTAGAGACGTTGCAGGCTCGCTGTAATAAATGTATCCAATTAAGAGGAGGATATGTTGAGTAATAAAATATTTTCACATTTAAATTTTGTTTGGTTCTATAGTAGGCTGAGAATTTTCCATTATATCCTCGTAGAGTGCAAATTGATTACCACGAGGGTAATTATCAAATTGAACATGAATATAAAATATAACTTTAAGAGAGGTTGGTAGTTTATTCTGTGAAATAATCGTTCCAAAAACTTCCAAAATGAGAAGTCGCAATGTTTCTGTCTATGGTGCTTTTTTTATACCTTCTATATGATGTACCTTTTTTAAATCCACATTGTGAAATCTCATTTGCCCACTGGTAATTCCCAACAACTTCCCTGTGACTGAAACGGGTTGAGACACTCTGTAGATCATAATTTAATGCAAGAATGATATTTTGTATGCTCATAAATGAATTATCGATTGAACGTGAATAAAGTGATATTATAATCTGTCAATCAAGCGCTGATCAGGGTTTGTTAGTGTTGATAACATACGAATATGTATTTCCAATCTAACACTTTCTGTGGGTCCAGTCATTCGAACCCTACCCCACGTTCGCTTTATCAGCATCCCTGAGCAGGAGCAGGAGGAGAATGAAGTAATCGAAACTTCTTTTCTTTTTCACAAACAACCATATCCAGTATACACATATACACCATTATAGATTTCTTCAATTTAGGGAAGATTGCAGTCGACCAGTTTTTCACAGCACGCGCGATTTTTTTCGCCGCGTATTACCTTTAGATATCGTTTTCTGTTTGTCAGGTCCGCTGTGCGTTGACATGAGGGTGAAAAAATCGAGGGTGACTACGTTGGGGTAAAAAAATGCCAGATTTGCATTACCGAATATATTATTCCCAGACGAAACGAACTTTCTGTATTCTCCTGCAGTCTTAATTTGATTTCATTACTATGTTCGTTAGTGTTATAGTCTTTTTTACTATATACATGTTTGTTGTTTGCGTTTGTTGAATTTCCAAATATGCCGCTTCAATTTATTGGAAATACTGAACTTGATCATTGGCAGAAATGAAGGGATAAACTGGCAAAATCATCGTTAGTGTACATACCTACTTCTTAGATAAGAAAAACTACTTCTAAGGTTAGAAAAAAGAACCTCCTGAAAATTTTAATACATATCGCAATATGCAGAAATTTTTTTCAGATTGAAATAAATGGACTCAAATCGAAAGAGGATAAAAAGCATAAGCTTGCTGTCTAGATCTCTATTAGGTATGAAAAACAATGAAGAACTATTAGTGCCTTCACTAGAAAGTGATGAATTATAAAAAAATATTCTGAAATTCTTGAACACAAATTACTACTAATTTCGTCTCGTGATTGAAGTTTTTGAAGGGTTATCAAAAACATGTAATTCATGATTTATCTTTGATAAAAATCACGATTACAAAAATAAATGAACATGTAAGTGACGAGTTCTTTCATTTCTTTTCATTCCTTTCAATTATTATTCTACTAGAAATCCATGTTCCTATAACACTTCAAAATCATCAAACTTTTCTGAAGAGTCTGTCATTGACCTCAAAATATACTAAAATAAAAGGAAAGATTCGAATTAAAAATTTCATCCCTATAACGAAAAAAATCACTCCCTGTCATTCTAATGAACTCAACAACCTTCTACCCTTAGTAGTGGGTGCATAAAAACGCCTCAGTTGTATCTGAAATGTTTTGTAGTTTGAAATAAAACTTACATCGATTTTCTACATTTTATAATCTCTATACAGGGTGGGCTTTTTAAAACGAAACAGACGAAACAACCACCTTAATTGTTGAGGAAAGTAATTACCAATAATAATTATTTCGTTGTCTAATGTTGACAATTAACTGTTACCATCGTAACCACAGAATGAATTAGTCAAATAATTGATGATTTCACATAGCATGGTTAGCGGAATGACTGGTACTGTACGAAATTCAAAATGGAATATCTCAAAAATGAATGCATTAAATGAGAAAAAAATTAATATGTTGAATTCAGGATAAAAAGGCCTTTCAAATGAGGTATCACTCACCCTATCTTTTATATTCAAAATTTAGGGGTTGGTGTTCTAACATCAAGGGTTGAAGCGATATAGTTGTGAATTTGATTTTGAAAGTTGTCCCCCTGAAAACAAAAATCGACGTGTCCGAGCATTTTTTCGAAATAAATTTATTCCGCCCGTTATCTCGTCCGTTTCGTTTTAAAAAGCCAACCTTGTATAGAGATTATAAAATGTAGAAAATCGAGGCAGTTTCTTGAAAGTGCTTGTGTTAGTTATGTTGAAAAAGTGCTAACAACAACATTTCAACATAACTAACATAAGCACTTTCAAGAAACTGCCTCGATTTTCTACATTTTATAATCTCTATATAGAGATTATAAAATTTAGAAAATCTATACAGAGATTATAAAATGTAGGAAATCGGGGCAGTTTCTTGAAAGTTCTTATGTTAGTTATGTTGAAAAAGTGCTATGATCTCTATATAGAGATTATAAAATGTAGAAAATCGGGGCAGTTTCTTGAAAGTGCTTATGTCAGTTATGTTGAAATGTTGTTGTTCGCACTTTTTCAACATAACTAACATAAGCACTTTCAGAAACTGCCTCGATTTTCTACGTTTTATAATCTCTATATAGATTTTCTACATTTTATAATCTCAATGTAGAGATTTTAAAAAATGAGAAAGAAAATCGAGGCAGTTTCTTGAAAGTGCTTATGTTAGTTATGTTGAAAAAGTGCTATGATGTTTCCCCATTTCATCCCATTTTTATGACGATTGTTGGAATGTTTGAACAAGAAGATTGTGAAGCCCATTGTGAAAAAATTCGTTAATAATGTAGACGAATTTTATTGTTGATGTTTTGAAGTATTATTCTATTTTTTAAACTTGTGTCCTAAGTATTTTCTGTGAGTTGGTATCGAAATGAGACATTTCATAAAATCGTGTAAGTTACTTAAAAATAATTAGAACAATTGTGTCGTCTGGTTGCAAAACCGGCCAACTCCTCAATTTTCGGAGAAAATTTCTGTTGATTTTACTAAGTCCTTTACTAACATATCCACCCATTGGCAATGAGAAACCATAACAAAACCGGTCAACTCCGTGCGTTTTGGGGGTTAGAAAACTCCAATGTGCTGCAAAAGCGGCCACATCCACTCGTCAGTGTTTTTCAAAACCGGTCATCTCCAAATTCAACAGGTAGGGAGGTGGCGCTAGTGTTCCCAGTGCAAAGGGAGGTATTCTACAGAAATGAGCTTGGAGCCAGAAAGTCGGTGGTGAAGAGCAAAAGAAATATTATGAGCAGTAGGCTTGATGCCGTAGCTACAGGTACTGTAATAAAGCCCCTGAAACTTCGTGATGTCAAAAAATTACTGACGAAACATTATGGACCAGATTGGGACAAAGACGACAGATTAATTTTTTACAGAAACATTTTGGCTGACTTGGGTAACGAGGAAGTCTACGAGGAAAGAGATGACGAATCCTTGGAGAATAATGATTTCAATTATGTTATATACATAATTATATATTTTTTTTATAAGTTTACTCAACCTAAAATAAAGTTCAGTTACACAGAAACATTGTGAATGATTTTTCTTGGCTAAAACCCCGCTATTTGATGTCAATTTTATAGATACTTTAAGCTTTAGTTTGTTGCAAAACCGGCCAACTCCAAAGTGGGTTGCAAAACCAGCCAAATCCTAACTATAATTTTGAATTTCCCCCTCCCAGCACTTTCCCCCAGATTCTCTTATGGTGCTCTAAAACCTACTATCCTAGTGACACATTAATAACAAGAGATTTGGATCCTATCTCCAATTCCCTAGTTTTGACAAAAAATCGTCTCTCCTGAAAAATTTTCTGTTATGGAGATGACCGGTTTTGCAACCAGACGACACAATTCGGCAATCCTAAGTTTCCATTTTCATAGCCACGTAAATATGGAACGAGCCAATATCTTAAACGAAACCACATGGTCAAATCAGGAGATAAGTTTTTTCCCACTGCTTTGCTATAATTCAGCTAACAAACGGTCTAAGGTCGTATTAAGACCTATTTCAGTAATATTTACGATTTTTTTCAACTTTCTCATTTTGAAAGTTTTGTATAGGTGATTTTTAGTGAAACGCTTCATTTTGACCCGTTCTACCAAGCCTCATCTTCAAATACACCCTGTAAATTACATTGAATGGAATTCCTCATCAGGACGAAATAATTTTATCCGAAAAATTGACACTTTCCCCCATGTATAGGTTTCTTTTCTCGTGCAAAATAGCTCTGTTATCCTTACTAACGATCCTAGAGGGAATCCTTCAATGACTTTGAATTTTCCTGTATGCAGTTTTTATTGATCATATGCAAATTCCGCGAATAATGATGCTGAATAAGTTTCCGTCCTGCGAAACTGGAATTTCGCATAATAAACGCACCACAACGGATTGAAATCAATATCGCGAAGTGTCACGTATAAAAGCTGATTAGCGTCGGCGATGGGGGCGGCACCATGACGCGCCGCCGTCTTGACGTCACACCCCTCGTCTCCCGTAGGCGCTCAAAATAGATGCGGTACTATCCTTATCGTTTCCAGCCTAAAGGACATGTCTAATGAGGGCCCTTCCGCAACTGGATACTCTCCCTTTTGAGATTACCGATTTCACTGGAATTGAAAATGCAAACGCGGTCGATGAGAACCCTCCGTTGATTAGTTTGGAAATGTGAGTCAACGGAGAATGATCATAATGAAGAGAATTTCAATAACAGCGCAAGATTTGAAGTATTGAAAAAAATTATATATGGATAGAATGCATTGTAAAATGTATAATATTCATTGGGTTATGGAAATTAGATTTATCCTACCAAGCACATTTTGAGCTGAAATAACCACATATACAAAGTGAATTAAATTAAGGCACTTCGGTATTTACGTTTTGTAGAAAGGTTAATTTTATTTTGCCATTATCACCATTTAGAATAAACTCAACCTAACTCTTCTTATAAAGTGTGCAGAAAAAACTGTTCAATGGACGAATTCAGGAACGTTTGCCAACCTTGTAAATAACAAAAAAAACGCTTTCAATGGAAACGTATTTTTTTAAAATTATATTTGTGCCTTTCGGTTGCTTTCGATTTTATCGAATGAAATGAATTTCGGAATTTAGTTTTTCATTTACCTGATGAATGTTTTTGGAACACAATATTCCACCTATATCTTTTCTCATTATGGCCATTATGTGCCATAAAAATACCAAAAATTCGAAGAACCCAACTCTTGAAACTAAGTTGGACTCTATCTTATGGATATTTGAACGTTTTGTGAAAAGTATTCTCATATTTTCTCGTATAATGCGCCGTTTTCGAGTAATTTGAAGTTAAATGTTATATGTGAAATTCGAAAAATTGGGTCCAAATAAATATTCAATCATTCATTCATTGCTCTATTTCGTTACCAAGAATAAACGTACAAATGAATTGGAAAAAAAAATCTGTGCTATCAACCCTAATTTCCTAGGGCTACTTGCGACTGTGTACCCCCTGTGACTGAAGAGACCCAACCGTGACCTACAGATCCTTCCACACATGGGCATGGATAGTCTCCACAACCAGATCTGGCCGCAGCTGTATTTTTCTCTTGTCTCCATTATAACTGTGGACCAAAGACCTACACTGTGATCTGTCTAACGCTAGTTCTTCCCATTTATGAATGGCATTAACTGATTTTAGGGATTGATGCAGTATATCGAAATCGCTTATACTGGCCTCCTGGTTTTCGAGCTTCCTCTGTGAATTCGCCATACAGAGCTATTTTGGGAAGTCTTGTGTCCTGCATCCTGCATCCTCAGAATGTGGCCGCTCCATCTGAGTCGGGCTCTCGTTACTTGAGTCTCAATTGTTGTACAACTCACGCGCTGCAAGACTTCTGCATTTGAAACTTTGTGAAACCATCTGATGTGCATTATTTGTCTTAGATGACTTTGTTGCGTTTGTTCAAGCTCTTTAATATGTCTCCTGTAGTGTATCCAGCTTTCGCTTCCGTAAAGAATCGTTGGGAGGACCACTGCTTTGTAAACAGCTGTCTTGGTCTTCAGATTGAAGTCGTGATTTTGAAACACTCTTACCTTTAACTTCCAGAATGCCCGTGATGCCGAATTGATATGGTTGTGTATT
The DNA here is from genome assembly GCF_907165205.1 of Coccinella septempunctata. NCBI lineage: Eukaryota > Metazoa > Arthropoda > Insecta > Coleoptera > Coccinellidae > Coccinella > Coccinella septempunctata. Next base: position 12,782,964 of record NC_058189.1, on the reverse strand, counting down.
TCCGTGTCCAGGTTAGCCCTAGTATTTATGGAGCTTCTCAAGTATTTGAACTGCTCGGCCTGTTCTAGGGTTTCATTCTCCAGGCTGATATCTGTTTGAACGCTTTCTGGCGGACTAACCAGGATTTTGGTTTTGTTAATATTGTGTCTAAGAGTCTAAGGCCCAAAGCTTCGTGTATATGTTTATAGGTGTCCAACATTATCTGTAGATCCTCTGAGCTGCTAGCGATAAGTGTGCAGTCGTCTGCATATTGAAGTTCCGTGATAAACTTGGTACGGGTTTTTGCTCTGAGGCGCTTCAGGTTAAATAGGCCTCCATCAAATCTGAATCTTATTCCAACACCTCTTACAGGCATACTCATGTCAGCAATTATCGAGACGGCTATGTCGAGAATATTGAACAGTAAAGGCGCTAACACGCAGCCTTGTTTTATTCCAGAGTTGGTTAACCCTTAATTTGCCAAGAGCATTTATAAAAAACCAACGTTACTAACTAATGACGCTGTATTTTCAACAAACTTGTATGCATGGCGGAAATAGTTGTGGGTTTGAATGAAATGTGGTCTATATATGAGGGGTTCAGAGTACCCGAAAGATTCTTAGCCGTGTGCAAAAGCCTCCATACCAACAATACCGCTAGAATACAGCATAATGGCTATACAACCGACCATTTCTTAACCCTTAATTTGATTCCGTATCCTTTGAGATACGCTATATTCACGCAAGTAGATGCAGAGGGCTGCATCAGGTTGCATAATGTAGTATATTATATATGAGAGGTTCAGAGCTGAAGTGAACCAAGTCCATTCAGGCTAGTTTTGAGATGAATGGCTTATAAGTTGTTTATCACCAGTTAATTCAAAAGTTACTTCTGTAGATTTCAAAAGGTTAGAATGTAAGCATATGCTGACATAAGAATAATAATAAATAAAGAAGTCACTTTTGAATTAATTGGTGATAAACAACTTCTAAGCCATTCATCTCAAAACTAGGCTAAATGGACTTGGTTCACTTCAGCTCTGAACCCCTCATATATAATATACTACATTATGCAACCTGATGCAGCCCTCTGCATCTACTTGCTTGAATATGGCGTATCTCAAAGGATACGGAATCAAATTAAGGGTTAAGAAATGGTCGGTTGTATAGCCATTATGCTGTATTCTAGCGGTATTGTTGGTATGGAGGCTTTTGCACACGGCTAAGAATCTTTCGGGTACTCCAAGGCGACCCATGATTTTCCACAGCGCTTTCCGGTTCACCGAGTCGAAGGCCTTACTTAAATCGATGTAGGCTGTATAGATCCTTGATTGTTGTTCACGGGCCTTCTCTTGCAGCTGTCGCAGTGTGAAAATTAGGTCCACCATACCTCGATTTGGTCGAAAGCCGCACGGGGATTCAGGTAAAAGCTTCAAATATAACTCTTTTTAAAAGATCCACAGATGAGAAGTGTCACAGATTTAGCTCGTTATTCTGAAGGTAATTATGTTATTCCAGGGGTGGCACAGCTCATTTGAAACTCTTTTTTGTAAAGTTAATAATATTAGAGTAATCGACCGCTGCCCCATGGCGCGGACACCCTGTACATGTAGAAAATTGATACAAAATTTTTTTTGGTATATTATTCGACGACCGATTCTCCGATTTGTACCTGATCGGTAATTGCTCTGAATGTTTTGGAAACTACCGCTAGATATTAAGGAGTAGGTAGAGTTAATTGCTTGTTTATATATTTTCGTTCGGTACTAAATATTTCAGTTTACCTTTAACCACCTGAAGATGCTAATGTGATAGTGGTTAAACAACTCATGCTAGTGTAAATCATAGAATTTTGTTTTTAGTTCAATTATGGATTTTCATTGACTATTAATCACTACTCACGGGGAGACAGGGTTTTTTTTACTGAGGTTTTTCCCTAAGCTCTTGTATCATACTCCAAATTGTATGGTACCTCGTTACACTAACCTTTGCTAAAACTCATACATATGCTATATTGTTTGATAACTAAAAATGTATTGCTGACATTCAAAAGAATATATATATATGTATATATATTGAGTATTAATGATTCTGCATGTGTAGATATTTCTTGGTGTGAACCAAAAACTATGTACACTACTACCTGTACAGGGTGAGCAAATTTCGATGTTTTAGCACTACAGCTTTTAAACCAGTGGTCAAAAACCTTTTTTCTTAATATTTCTATGGTTTCAACTTTTGATGAGAATAGAAAAATGTAGCATCTTATCATTACCACAGTCTCCTTCTATTAGTCCTTTCATTTCTATGCTTCTTACTCAATTTCTCCAAGATTCAAATTTTGTGAAAATTGGTAAAAAGTATAGAAAGAATGACATTGCCGGACGGAGACTGCTCTTGTTATAGGAAGCTCTATTTTTCTGTGCTCGTCAAAAGTTGAAACCATAGAAATATTGAGAAAAAAAGGTTTTTGACCATTTTCTATTGTTTATATTGATACAAATTATATGATGTTATATATTTTTGAAATCAGTAAGAATTACGATTTCAGAAAATTGCACAGAAATCTGTTGATCCCATTTAAAAAAACATAACTTTGGGTCATAGCTTCGTAATTAAAAATCCTGCTAAAAAGGCAAGCACGCCACTGGATTCTACTTAAAAAAGTGCCTGTATAATGTTTCAATTCCAGAGCTCTATCATCAGTATTAGCGGAGATATAAATTTATTTCGAAATCGCCATTTTTCCAATTTTCGCTTATAACTCGAAAACAAAAGAAGGTTGTCCACAAAATGACTACTACTCTTGTTAGTTGCTCAGAAAAAGAGACCGAGAATGGGGTATCAGATTTTGTCTATCTCCACTGGTTTAAAAGCTGTAGTGCTAAAACATCGAAATTTGCCCACCCTGTACATATTCAAAACATCAATATCGTTCTCAGAACAATCTCAGAATAGTTTCCTGAATGTGAATTTTTTATTTGCATTTCAATACCTTTGATGAGTCAATAATTCAATTTAATGTCGTTAACCGTCGACTCGCTTTAGGATTAAATTGATTCGGAAAATTCAATTAATGGTAAGACTGCAAGAAGAAGACCGAAGATTGTAGGATAAGAGAACAAAATGGAAGGGCCGCAGGGAGAGGGAGGCTGTGAAGTGTACCGGACGCAGGCAACTCGAGTGGACACGCTAAAACAGATTGCCTAATCAATTCCTTGTGTCCGATCCGACTCAATCAATCCAAATCAAACTTTCCGTTCTTTTTACTTCCGAGGCTCGGATTGCCGGTCCTTCTCGAGGATATAAAACGCATGATGCAGTAATCATCAGTCAATCAGTGGCGTAGTCACACGAAGGTTTGATTTTTCTTTCTCTATCAAACTGAACTTTTGGGTGTGATATGATTCACCATAAATGTCCATCCATATACAGGGTGTATTTGAAGGTGAGGCTTTTTTTCCAACAGAAGGTAGAACTGGTCAAAATGAAGCGTTTCACTAAAAATCCCCTTCAAAAAACTTTCAAAATGACAAAGTTGAAAGAAATATTAAAAATGATTACTGAAATAGATCCTAATACGACCCAAGACCGTTTGTTAGCTGAATTATCGCAGAGCAGTGGGAAAAAACTTATCTCCTGATTCGACCATGTGGTTTCGTTGAGGATATTGGCTCGTTCGATATTTACGTGGTAATGAAAATGGAAACAAGATGGCCGAATTGTTCTTATTATTTTTCAATAACTTACACGATTTTATGAAATGGCTCATTTCGATATCAACTGACAGAAAAGACTTAGGACACAAGTGTACAAAATAGAACAATACTTCAAAATCTCACCAATAAAATTCGTCTAAATTATTCACGAATTTTGTCACAATGGGCATCGCAATCTTTTGGTTCGAACATTCCAACAATCGTCGTAAAAATGGGATGAAATAGCAAAACATCATAGCATTTTTTCAACACAACTAACATAAGCACTTTCAAGAAACTGCCTCGATCTTCTACATTTTTTTCACCCTAAATTGCACGATACAACTATTATGATTCTCTCAAAAGTGACCTGATGCATCTAATCCGATGAACTTGGTACTGAACCATTCATTGTCCAGCCATATGTTTATGTTTTGTTTCGTTTTTGCGATGCCAGAGTCACCTTCCACAGTCCCGTACTTGAAATTCAATGAAATCATTCTAAAAGAAATTATAGAGTCATATGTTTGGGCCCATTTGAAAAACATAGTGTACCTATTGTGAAATGGAGGTGTAGGGTGTAAAATAATCGAGTCAACGTTGCTAACGTATATCTAACCCATTTTTACATCAGGCAAAATTGTGTGAACATCAAACTAATGTTGAAAAGTGATTAATTTCGTGAATGATTTAGGGCAATTTTATTGGTTTATCTGAACCATTCCATAAAAAATTGTTTGCTTTTCTATTGACTTTTGAATGCTTTATATTAATTACTTTTATATAACTGATTTTTTATATTAGTTTCCAATCATCGTGGCTTTCTTTCTTGCCCTTTTGATTTCGTTGTTTCATTCCATTCGTGTAATTCTGTGGTGTTATTCAATTAATGTTACGCGTTTTCTTTTGTAGTTGAGTGTTTTTGTGTTTTCTCCTTGGATTTCTCGTTTTCTGCTTCACTTGTGTGATTTGCTCCTGATGATAAGCTGCATTAGCTCGAAACATGTTGAGTATTGATTGAAATCTATTACCTATATTTATATCTGGAATAGAAATGGTTTTTAGTTTATTTGGACGAATTCTATCAGTCATGAAAAACGACTACACTTTAAAAACATCCTGTATTTTTCAACGGAGTTGTATTCTGAGAAAAGTTAAGTAATAACATGATTTTTTGTACCAGAGGAACTGAATGTTGAATAATTCGTATAGCAGTCAGAGACTCACCCTGTGTCTTAAAAAAAATTATTCTTTTCAAAATATAAATTAGACCTCTGAAGACTGTTAACAATTATATTTCTGTTATAAAGTAAAGATAGACGGGGTACCTAAAACGAATTATCAATGACAGTTAACCCTTCTGAAAATTATGGTTTTTGAAAATTAGAATCCATTGTCAATAGCAATAATTTTTTTTTAACTCTGAGAATTTAGAAATAAACTTTCAGTATGTTTTAAAACCTGTAAACTTATATATTTGGAAATATTCTAAATAAAACGGCTAAATTAGGGGTTAATTGAATTTTGATCTTGAATAACTTTCGACTGAGTTCATTTATCGAAAAATGACCTTTTTTGTAGAGTGTTAAATACTCTACAAAATAAAGAAAGCATATTGCAATGCAATTTATCGTTCATGAGTTATAAAAATTAGAAGGAAAACATTTTATTTATTGTATTATTCTTATGAGGTATTGAAAAGTGCGATGCGGACAACCTAAACATTAATATTAAGGTTACATATTTTCAGTGGCCTATTTTGGCATTTGAACAAAACTTTTGGGCGTGGTTCCGAGAAAAAATAATTTTTTTGTTTTTTTTTTTTTTGAAACGCCCTAATGTTGAGTTAGGTACTTATTATTCATCCAATCAATCCAATGGACTAGCAGATGGCACATAATTACCTTAATCATTTTTCAATTGCCCCCATATTTTTTCTCCAGTTTTTCATGACAATTTCGGCAGCTTTGGAAAAAGGTTTGTTCCGTTCCTAAGACTTTCGGTGATAAACGAAAAATCTCATTTCTTTCATTGCGTCCCCCTCATTTTCTTAAAAAAATATATCCACAACAACCCCTCTTCCATAGTGGGAAAACCTATTTTGCAGGGATAGCGTAGCGCGTTTTACGACAGAATAACTGAGAATTAGTAGAAATATAGGAAAGGCCGGACAAGGACGGAAAACACACTCATTTAATAAGGCCATAACTCAAAATCCCTCATTACATTATCTGGGGTCTAAAACACATCATGTTCTTTTATATTGCTAAAAAGACTAACATCGCCGAGGGTGCTTTATCCTCTCACCCTTCAAGTGATCTCTAAGCTCACTGGCCGTTCAGGGACGGAACGCCGAATTTGATCGAGAGTTACCGGAATACCGAATACATAATATTCGTATTTCCGTACTTGAGGAAAACCCAAGAAATCCCTGCTTTTTTTCTCGGAAAGCAAACTTGGAAATCAACATGATAATTCTACAGTTTTTTTCTCAAGAAGTTATTCAGATTCGAAGTATCTTCATCGAGAATCATATTTTTGGCATAAAAAGGCGGTTGGCTTAATACACTGCACAAAAAAATTAACGCACATTATCTAAATCTCAAATTTATTCTACAACTGAAGGTGTTCTCAATGATAATTATTTTTATCAGAATTATGCATGCATATGTTATCCACTTTCAACGGTTTTTTTCAATACAGATGTTTTTTCCCAGCAGAAATAAAAAAAGATGATATTATCAGATTTTGAATGTATTGGCTCCATTCTAAAATCAGTTGTTCTCGATCAAATCTAGTGATCAATAGTTTTTCTTTCGTTTGATTTTCTACACTCGATCGCTTTGCAACGCGAAACACGCAATTTGACCAAAGAGGAATGTGCCCAAGCGGTAGTTTTGCGAGAAGAAGGGTGGACATACACAAGAATTGCAGAAAGGTTTGGAGTTTCCCATACAAGTGTGTCCAGAATGTTGCAGCGATTCAGGGAGACAGGTATGAATGTCCGAAGACCAGGACAGGGTAGACCACGGGTAACAACTGCCATTCAAGAACGTTACTTGAGAGTTTCTTCGTTGAGACAACGGTTTGCAACCGCTCGCCTCCTTCAAATTCAGCTTGAGCAAACTCATGAGGTGCAAATTAGCACTCAGATAATAAGAAATCGCCTCAGAGAATATGATTTAAGGCCTCGTGTCGCTGCAAGAGGCCCAGCTCTTACCCCAGCCCATCGAAGGGCGCGTTTGGATTTTGCGAGAGAGCATATCCATTGGGAAGAGGCCGATTGGGATAGAGTTCTCTTCACAGATGGGTCTAGATTCTGCCTCTACCATTATGATCGACGTTCCCTTGTATACGGACGTCCACATGAAAGATATGCTCAGTGCAATTTCCTGAATACTACTGGTTTAGGGGGAGGATCGATTATGGTATGGGGTGGAATATCTTTGACTACTGGCACAGACCTAGTGGTCGTTGATAATGGAGTTATGAATGCTGATAAGTATATAAGGAACATTCTTGAAGAGCATGTAGTGCCATTTGCCCCATACATTGGTGAAAATTTCATTTTTATGGACGATAATGCCAGACCCCATCGTGCGCGCATCGTTCATGAGTACTTTGAAGAGGTTGAAGTCTCTCGAATGGAATGGCCAGCAAGAAGTCCAGATCTCAATCCGATTGAGCACGTTTGGGACAACCTCAATAGAAGGCTGAGAAGTTCCGAAAATCATCCAGCTACTCTTAATGACTTAGGAATCCAACTCGGAGGAATCTGGGAAGGATTAGATCAGAACATTTCAAGATCACTCATTTTGAGTATGAACCGTCGTTTCCGAGCTGTAATTAACGCAAGGGGTTGAAATACCAAGTATTAAATCACTTATCAGCATTTCAGTATTTTGAAAATTGTTCATTTCTCTCCTTTCACATAAGATTCGGTGAAATCCTGAATTTTTCTTCCATTTAATGTGTCTTGTTTCGTTCAAAACCTTCCCGAGAGAACATAAAAAATAAGTTATAAAGTCAATGTAAAGTTAACTTTCATTAAAATTGAGATTTTCTGAATGTGCGGTTAATTTTTTTGCGCAGTGTATATTATAGAGAGCATCGAAAGAAACTGTCGGAATTAGAAATAATTTCCAATTTTAGTTTTTTGTGTAGTTACTTGAGAACTACACATGCAGAGTGAGTAAAAATAATCGGAAGATCACTCCGATAGGCAATAGATAAAATAATAAGAATCAATTCGGATGCGCTGATATAAATATCATCAAGTGTTACGATCTGAATTGAATTAGCCAATTTGCCCTCGTCAGGACAACTAAATGGAGAACGTTCCACAGAAGAAAAGCAGATGCTGACCATGGTTTCGGTTTGAATTGAACTCGTCAGAGCAACATAGCTTCTTTTCCGATGGAAAAACCAAAAATCAATCAAAATCGACTTTCTTGAGACCAGAAAACAAACATCCTGAGCGACAAAACAAGAGTATGGTTTTGTTTTGTGATCAGTATGTTAGTTTTCATCTGAACATTGTTCGGAATCAATTGATATCAATGAAACATGCTATCAGATGTGGTATATTTTTATTTGCGATTTATTAAGAATTCACAAAAATTTTAAATTATGGACAACGAATAGAGCTTTGACTGGGACACAAAAGTATATGGTGATATGCTGTACGTCAAAGGTGTTATTTCTGTTCAATATGTTGTTTTGAATTAATAAACTTAGTTGAATTTGTACAGTTCAAATCAGAAATTAATATGAACCAATATCCAATAGCATACACATTTCAGTTACTTACATTTTTTTACAGAATTTCAGAACCCCAATTAAAAAAAAACTTCACTGAGGTATACAATAAAACCTGTATGTTAGCCCGACAGTCTAGTTTCTTTATAATTTCTTTATGATATGGTCTCTTTATGACACAATATACGAATTGATTAATGAATGAACAAAACACTCATGGGCATGGCTGGTTTCATAAAACTTTGACTTTCCAAACAACAATTTGACAGTCAGTCGGTACCCAAAACGAAATCAATAAAACCTCTGCATTTCTGAGTATACTGAAGGAGTAGCAATTGAGAATCTTTGAATGGACTTATATAAGTCTTACTTATGTTCATATTCCACATGGTGTAGTGTTTGCAGGCCTTTACGCCCTGAAAGTTTTATCCACTTCGTAGCACTGAAAATAAAAATCAATGAATGACCGAGTCACATGTTACCAGTTTTAATACTTACATTCCCATTTTCCTCAGTAAGATTCGTTTTATTTGATCCACAGTACAATAATTTTCGAACGATATTTTGAGGTTTTCACCAAGAAATTAGACAAAAATTTCAATAATCAGCAATTAGAACGAGCCTGATTATTATTATATTGATAAACAAAAGGCGATATACGAGAATCAAAACATTCAAAATGGCCATCTGAAATCTCAAAAAATTTCATATGTTTCAGCAAATGTCCCTCGAATTAACATTTTAACCAGTATAGTATAGTCAGTAGTCAGTAAATTACACCAACGTTGAATAAGAAACTATTCAACAACCCGTGACATCATCTTGTCTCCTCACCCTTCAATCAAAACGATGTAAAAAACGTGACAGCAACGTTGAATTTTGTGTTTTGATCCAGTACTGACGTTGTTACCGAATTCTTATAATGTATACAGTAAAATAATACCAGATACCATTATGGCGCACCCAGGGGGTGAAGTACGGGGGCACATGCCCCCTTGGAACCCATGTGTGCCCCCCCCCCCAATAATATCATTCTGGGTGCGCCACTGCAAAGTACTCGATTTTTCTGAAGTAGGTACACTAATCTAATTGTTCTACAGGGATGTCATAAAAATAGGAATACCCAGAGAGAAGAGACAGAGACCCTTTCTCTATGGAAATACCTCTTCACTCCAGTTGAAGAAGCATTGTGTAGCTAGCTCAAAGGAGTAGTGGTTTATCTGACTAGCACTAGCACTGCCTTGAGTTCGAGTCCTGGCTTGGTATGGGTGTTTGTTTTTTCTAAAAAGTATGAATGAAAACTATAATTGATGGTTAATTAATTAATGGAATATATGATTGAACTGATGGTTGATAACCTTAGCTGACAAGACTAAAAATCATTGTTGTACTCTCTACAATTCGTATCTCAACAATTTAGTACTGAAACGATTTTGCATCATCATTTCTCGGTAGAATTTTGTTTACCAAATGGACGTTTTGCTGTTGATTCAACGATAAATAATAGTAGCGTTACCCACTCGGAATATGCAACGTTTTTTCCACGTAGGAATGTGTGTTTATTAAGTTGTAATTGTTATGTGTTAGTTTGAATAAAACAGTTTTTTCAAACTTCCTATAGGCGGGGCCCATGATGAAAATGTCGTTTAATTTTTTAAAATAATTTTAATATTTGCAGATATCATATGCACCTGCTACTATTATATTCATATTGGATAGACAAGAAATGAAATGCTGTGTCACTGTATCTACATACATCAGGATTCTGCAATAGTGCGTTAGGCTTCCATAGCTGCCAAACCAGACGTTTTAGAAATTTAGTTGAAAAGTATTCTCTTTGTACTTTCAATTCTGCATCTCAGGAAATCATTATAATATACAGGGTGTTCCCAAATAAAATTATTCAACAAATGAGTGATTTTTTAAATGGAACACCCCCTATATTTTTGCATATTTTCAATGCTCTTCAATACCTCCACCACGATGCAAAATATTAGGGATATTTTTCCAAGGGAACGGATCTTATTCAGAAAAAACTGCAAAATTTCGACGAAACAGTCATTCGGTAAAAGCCCTTTACCGATTTCCAGAAGCGATAGAAACATGAATTTGATCAGGATTTATTTTAACTTAAGAATTTGCCTAGTCATCGTTCCTAAATGATCAATCTCTCTTATACAGGGTGTCCGTTATCAATGTCCAAATACGAAGAAGTTCAAATTATTTTTTCTCGATGTCGTGTCTGCTGGAAACAGAAGTGAAAATAATCCTTAGGTTACTTCTGAAAAAATGTAAGGTTTTAAACTGTGTACATCATCATTGAAAAAAAATCCAGGGTGTTACATTTGAAAAAATCGAGAAAAAACAATTTGAAATTCTTCATATTTGGACATTGATATCGGACACCCTGTATAAGAGAGGTTGATCATTTAGGAATGATGACTAGGCAAATTCTTAAGTTGAAAGAAATCCTGATCAAATTCATATTTCTATCGCTTCTGGAAATCGGTAAAGGGCTTTTGCCGAACTACTGTTTTGTCGAAATTTTGCAGTTTTTTCAGAATAAGATCCGTACCCTTGGAAAAATATCCCTAATACTTTGCATCATGGTAGAGGTATTGGAGAGCATTGAAAATATGCAATAATATAAGGGGTGTTCCATTTAAAAAATCACTCATTTGTTGAATAATTTTTTTTTGGAATATTAGAAAATAATTTCCTGAGGTGCAGAATTGAAGGTACAAAGGGATTGATTTTCAACTAAATTTCTAAAACGTCCGGTTTCGCAGGTATGGAAGCCTAACGCACTATTGCAGGACCCTGTATATTCATAAAATCCTCATCAATTCACAATTCAATTAAGTTAAAAATTGTCTGATTAGAGTATTTTGATGAAATGAATTGTGTGAATTTTTATAGATTCGCAAGTTTTTTGACACTCTGTATGAATCTTCATTATATCAATGTAATAACAATATGAGTATCTCCAAATCTTTTTTGCCCAACCGCAGGACCAAAAAACAGCCTAATACTGACGCGATTAACACATTACATCATATATTTGATACCTCATCCCACAGAGGTATCCGAGATGTTTCCAGACAACCATAAATCAACCATCCAACTTGAAGCGAGGAGGAATTCGCATTCCAGCAATGCACGACACTGGGCCCAAACGAAAAAACTAATTTCGAGAAGGCAAAGCAGGGAAAATATTTATAATTCTCGTGTGGAGAAGAGAACGAAGAAACCGTGTATCGAGCGAGTGAGGCGAATGGGATATGATTCCCTAGGGAAGGAGCAAGAGGGAATATTTAACTGCTCGACGGAGAAAGGGAGAGGAGCCGCCTCAGACAAGTTTTGCATATATGATGATATAGACAAAGGAATTGTAATATCTCTGCAGATAGCCCGACGTTCCCTTGGCCTGGCTAAATAAATATATATTTACTTTTGCTCACGGCTCCGCGCACAAAGTGATTTTGTACGAGAGTGATATGATGAACTTCTTATTACAGAATGGCCCATTGAAAACTAAACAGAGCTGATCTGTATTAGGTCGGCAGAACCCATAGACTAAACCAGGCATGGGCAAACTTTTTGAGGGGAGGGCCAGATAAAATGAAAAATTACCTAGGCGGGCCAAAAAAAATATACAAATTTTTACAAGTGATTAACTTTTTTTCGATTTTTACATTAAACATGACTAACATCCTAGAAAAGTAAAAACAAATGACAAAAATTAATTATTGTTCGGTAGGATACGAAAGAGTATGTGAAAAATGAAACTGTGATTGAGATTCTAAAAATTGTCCATACTCTGGTAGAAATTGGCCGTGATGATGCTAAAAGCTGGTCACTAAAGGTGCCAACAGATTACTCTGACGTGACGTGGGCCCAAGTCATAATATGCATTATTCGAAAATCTAATATAGGATTTTTTGCGGAAGCGTTAAATTAGTCAGACGTGACGTTGACACGTGTATTCCCACGTTCCCACATTGAACGCTTCCGCGCAAAATCCGATGTTAGATTTTTGAATCATGCGCATTATGACATGGGCCCACGTCACGTTAGAGTAATCTGTAGGCACATTTATAGTCGGTTGCTTAAGCTGCTATTCATAGTTTCATAGTGGAAAACACCCGTTCACATAACAATATGCAGTTGTTCCCGAGATATTATGATTATTCATTAAATATGCCCACGATACCAGATTCCGCCCGTCATATTTGGTGCTCCTCCTTCCAGTACTAATGTTGTAAATATTAGTCAAAGGTACTTTGAAGGACGTGATTGTTTGTTTCTTGAAATTTTTGAAAAATATGTGATATTTTTGTTGCTCTCATCAATGAAAATCAAAAGGTCAAAAATACTTCGAATTACACAGACGTTGACAACGAACCAAACGAAAATTTTAATGCTTGATTCGTTACTAACCACCACGAGCATAATATCATCATCTCAGTAACCGTGCTGTTGAATGCTATAACTCGGGGTCCCAAGACTCCCAAGCAAATCCAAAATAATTTAGTATAGAATTGAGAGAACTAGAACACTACACCTATGCTAAGTTGCGCGCAAACTTTGCTAAACTAAAATTAATGTTAGATTCAATAATTAATACCGTTCTTAAAGCTCAAAAATTTTCATTTAGAAGGAAACCGTTACTCGATTCAAACTACGCAGAATCGAATAATTGAATAAATTTTCATGTATTAATCACACTCGAATACTGCCTTCATGTTTGGAGCTCAGCAAGAAGCCGTTCGTTGCAAGTTTTGGATTCCATGCAACACTATTTGTGTTCTGTGATGCAATCGTTGGAACATCGAAGGAGATTTGGCGACTTTTGCATTTTCTGGGGATTACAAGAAATAATGCCAGCCGCTGCCAGATGCACACGCAGTACTAAGGCTGAGCCTCGAGCACAACTCTATGCAATTTGAATAACAAATTGGTGGACTTTTATTTGAGGGATTTAGGGCTGAAGTGAACCAAGTCCATGCAGCCTAGTTTTGAGATACATGACATAGAAGTTGTTTATCACCAATTAATTCAAAAGTGACTTCTTTAGATTTGTGTAAAATGAATGTAAGCATATGCTTATATTCTAACCTAAGTCATGTATCCCAAAACTAGGCTGCATGGACTTGGTTCACTTCAGCAGCTATGACGCCCCCATTTATCAGTCCTTCTTCCACCTAATACGTTTCCAGCTAATTTGTCGTCTTCGATGTATAATCTTCAACATTTTAAGATGATAATAAACAGTACGCAACTTACGCTTTGAGACAACTCGGTATTAGGTGACATTGCTTTTCCTTATCAGGCGGTCAAACTTAGAAAACAAAAATACTGGTGATTGTTTCAAAATCTTGACGCGGGCCGGATTAGACTTTCACGTGGGCCGGACCAGGCCCGCGGGCCGTAGTTTGCCATGCTTAGACTAAACCCAAACTAAACTAAACTTGGGGTTATGTCTATGGCAGAACCGAATTATGTACCGGTAGATTCGGGTGACTTAGGACGACAGTCCTGTAACTTGGGACAATTACCCCCTTGCAGATTTCTTTGTTTCTTACCAAATAGGAGTGAAGGGACAAACTTATAAGATTGTGTAGCGTCTTTTCGGTTAGTTTAACAATTAATTCCTGTTGAGTTTGGGGTGACCAGAGCGTTTGAATTGACAGGAAAAATTAACGAATTCAGGACAGTAAAAGCGCGTTTTTTAATGGCCCTTGTACTTTCTAGTGTCCTGTACGTGTGTTTCATTTTGTTCATGTGTAGTTTTTTTTTCTGGATACGTGGGATATTGGGATATTAGATATGTCATGAAACAAGTTTGTTCTCAAATCAAAAGGCAACACGGATCTCATTCATTCATTTTGTTGTTTCATAGGGTGACTTGGGGCAATGCCGAATAGATACAAGCGGCGCATTGGCAGCAGGAAATATGCTGATTTTTCGTCGGTATCTATGTATATCATTGTGTTACCTATTTCGAATATTTTTATCATATATGTATATGGCTATGGGACCATTGAGTGAAAACTGTTCAAATATTGATAGTTGGGGAGTCGACGATGCTAAATCGGGATTTACTCGAGCGTCGTAGAGACATAGTGGATTTTGAAGATTAGATGGTAGAAAGAAAAAAAGGTTCTATAATGTATGCACTTTCAGCGGTGGGGGAAGCCTCTGCAGATGTATAAACGTCAGGTGTACATACTCGTGCGTGTCAGATTGAGATACTGTATATGCCCTACGTGTCTCTGATAATGAATTCATGCTTATCTGACAGTTTGCGCGGTGGGAGTGGCCGTACGGAACAGTTAAAAATGGTAAAAAAAAAATTTCAGTTCGCGAGTTAGAGGGCTATAAGGGTGAGGAGCTTAGCCACACATGCGAAACGGCAAGGTCAATGTAGAATCCCAGTCTAATCTACATTAATCCAATTGTCAAAATGACAAAGCATTTCTATGATGACAATTTCGAAATTAGTCACGAAAATGTTAGTGTTTTCTCTGACTGAACCTTAGAATATACTATTTTCCAACGAGTGAATTTTCGCTTCAGCATGTATCGCTAAACACCTCGCATTAATCGCCATATATCTCAAAAACGTTTGAACGTAGAAAAAATTGTTAGGACAAAATTTGTAGAAAATGTTATGCTCTACAACTTTTACAATGAATGGGAAAATAATTTGAAGCCCAGGAGAGGAGGTAATTCAAAAAAACTGATTTTTGTGACCTTTATGGCCAATTTTTGTTGTTTCGGCTTCAAAATAAGAAAAAACGCCACCGCGCTCGAGAATGTACACGTGACGTTTTTTTTTGCAACTTTGGCGCCCTCCCACACATTTTCGACACGCTTAAATTGTCAGATTAAGAGAATATATACTTTTCAACATGTAATTAACCACATATATCTTAATCTGACAAGCTGGAGTATGTAAAATGATCGTTTTTTTATTACTATTCTGACAGACTGTCCTAGACAATTCCCTCTATGTAGAGGTCTAATTTTTGGTAGAGGTACTCTACAGGATCCAAGGTATGTTCCTTTATATTAATCTGACACGCTCGAGTAAATCCCGAATTTCCCTCTTCGGCTCCCCGACTATGATTGCCTAGATATGAGTTGGGTTAAATTTATGTAATATGTCTGATTTTGTTATTGTGTCATGTTGGCTGTTTCCTGTAATGTGTTGTACATTTCAGAGCCCTGATGAAGATTTTTGAATAAAAATCGAAACCGGTCGACATTGTTTTCAAGAAAGTTGTTTTTATTTGAACCCAGAACTTCTTTCTCTAAAAAAACCTTGGCACATTAAAAAAAAGAGGTCTCAAACATATTGTCCATTATTATTCAAGTTATTTCTACAACGAAATCACCAAAGAATGAAAGAAATCAAAGTTCCCTTGTTTTGTTGAGTTTTTTTACATTTGAGTTGCACTTTTGCTGTAATAGGGGTTTACAATTTAATTTCCTTACCGAATTTCAACTATATAACCACAAATTCTAATTTTTCAAAACTATACACCGTCCCAAGTCACCTATTTCATTTGAGAGTTGAGAAATCAATAGATTTTAACTTGTGTCCCAAGCCTCCCGACTTGGTGGGTGACTTGGGACAAGTATATTTTATTTTTTTCAAAATTTATATCAGAATTCTGAAGCATGGTATTTATCCTAAAAAATCAATAGGTCACCTTTACCGTTTTGAAAATATGACAAGTTGAATTCAATAATCGTGCCAAGTTACCCGAAGCTACGGTATATAAAAACACAAGGACACGTCGATTTTCGATTTCCGGGGACAACTTCAAATGCAAAACCGTATCGCTTCAACCCTTAGCGTTACAACCCCAACCCCAATATTTTGAATAGGCAAGATGGGGTATGTGATACCTCATTTCAGTCACCTTTCTATTCTCAGTTTAGCCTATTTAATTTCTTCTATACAATCAATTCGTTTTCGAAATATTCACATTTAAATATTAAACAACGTTTTCTCTTCGAGCCTGGGGTTCGTGTAAATCGAATTTTTACTCATTTATCTCTGACTACATTGACGAGCAGATTTTGGATCATTAAAAATGAACCTCCCTATATTTCATGCTACGATCCTTACTCAGAGGATTTGCCTTAGATAGGCAAGGTACCCTCCTCTCTCTAAGAAAATCCGCTGTTCAATCAAATTTTACGGTGATCCATCTTGACATTTTTACTAATCTCCAGTCATCGGCAGATAGAAACATCAAGGCCATATTTTCGTGGATCAAGACACATATCCAAATGAAACTGCAGATGCTGTTTATAGCAGCAACTCTGAATGTCCTGAGATGCACCCATTCCGATATTCATCAGGATTTTAAATATGAGAGCAAGAAAAAATTGGAAATCGACTTTCAAGCCAGTTCAACGGGCCAGTTTTAAAAAAGTGTTCAACCAAATATGTATTCCTAAATGTGCTTGGTTTTCTGAAGCTTAAAGCAGTCGCCAATTCAGAAAAATGTCTCGCCTCAGAAGTGGTCAAATTATCCGAAATACCTTCATAAAACTGGATTGTAAGGTAACGATGTATGTGATTGTGGTGAAGTTGGTAGCCCCAATCATTTACTCAGTTTTTGCTGTAATCATAAAAAATAATAAATAAATAAATCATTAACTGATTTCTTAAGACATGAAATTATGTGTGAGATAAGTCAGAAAAAAATTAATACAAGCAATCATCAAATATCACAAACATCACTCCCACACTCCTTGTAGATATGGTAGTTATGAAAGCTAGATAATTTTATGATGCTATTCTTTTCTTCCTTAATATGTAATAAAGTTTTAAAAATAAAAATATAAGGCAGTGTAAGAATACTATTTTGTGAAAAAACTGGTCTACAAGACGACCTTGGAGTTATATCATGAACAAAATCTGCTTTTGGACAATAAACACCCTATCAGCCTCTGAAGAGTTTCCCAAAAGCAGTATGTTCTAAGATGAATGACTAAATACTTAGCTGTAATGTCATATCAACGATGAAATGGGAAGCAAATGTCTTACTCTACTCATAGCAAAAATGAGCTATTCAATCTTCCAAATCAATATAATTGAACCAACTTAAATTACTATCCAGAAAAATTCCAAGAAACCTATCACAATCCTTAGATGTGGTGACATTATCCAGGAGGCAAAGATTCTCACCACATTTACCCACTAAAAATTGAGTACATTCAGTCTTATCGATGTTAATTACTAGATTATTAACTAGCACAATATTTGAAGCTCTTCGAAAGAAGAAGCCCTAACAGCAAACGACGTGTAATCAGCAAACAAGTTTATCAAACACATCTTTAAAATGATGGTAAACCGTTTTGTGTACAAAAATTGAACAACGCATCTATTTAGACTTACAGGAAGGTCATTGATAAAAAGAAGGAACGACAGAGGTCCTAGGATGGATCCCTGTGGTATCCCCAACCCCCGAAATTGACATTTGCTGGTCTTTTCTCGAGATAACTTCAAA